>NC_138537.1:67480861-68080861 GCF_964234715.1 Podarcis melisellensis | reverse complement strand
TAACACAAGACCATTGCCCACGCATGCTTTTTATCTGACAGCTGCAGACTCAATTTCCCTTCTTTAAAAATATGCTTGTAATATGTTTGTATACGCTTGTGCTCATGCATGTACACAAGGGAGTAATAAGGTAAGCATTGCTGACAATTGTCCAAAATGTTCATAGTACATAAAGTCTGGGGAGTGTTAGCAGTCTTCCCCAACCTGGTGCTCTCCAGATTTCTTTTCAAACTACTCCCTTCATCCCTCACCACTGGCTACCACTGGGTCACAGTGCTAGAAACCCAGATATATAAGCTAGGCGCCATAGGGCTCATTAAACCAGGGTTACAGTCGCCAAAATGGAATGTCTAGTTGCCATTTTCGGGCCAGTGAACTCAAAAGTCGTATTTTTCAGTGTGACTTTTGGGTGCCTGAAATTCATTCTGATTGTGCAGATTAAAATATAACAGAAAGAATTCTACAGGTTGTGTCGCTAGTGTGTGAAAACAGTCAAGATCCAAGGATCCCTCGACACGCACCTCCAGATGATGAAGATATCACACGCCATCCTGGGACCTGAGCATCTTCACTTGGTCGCAAGTGGCCAATAGCTAAGTGCAAAATGTGCTTGGTGCCTGGCAAATTTTAAATGCTTATGGGTCACAAGATGTAGCCACTTCGCCAAAGCTATGGGGGATCTGGGTCTAGTCAGCGCCTGGATGGGAAATGGCACAGGAATTCTATGTATGCCACCTTGAATTCCATGTTGGAAGAAAAGAGGGATGCAAATGTCCTAAATACAGCAATAAAAAATCTTGCCAATCTGCTTAGCCAGGGTGAAAAAGCAGAAGCAGGCTGCAGGATTGCTTGATCCTTCTCCTTTGGCAGAACTCATTTACTCTTGCAGAGTCTGACCATGCTTAGAGCTGGGTTCTCTCTTAAGCTAGCATCTGAAACCAACCGAGGTGTCAGATCATCGGATAAGCAGAACTCTGGTTAATTAACTACAGTTCACACCGATGTCATGTAACAGCTAGTCAGTAATGGCCTAAAGGGGGAATTTGCACTCCAGATGATGTAAGGAAGGAGCATGTTATCTTGCAGCCTGCACCCAATTACCGGTACTTGACCATGATTAAGCAATTGGGCAGCCTTACATCTGAACTAGCCCAGGCAGTTTATTGCCAGAGATACACATACACACATACCCTAGGAAGTCATAACGAACACCCACCACAAGTAAAATTATCATAAGTAGACCATGAAAAAACTGAACAAGCTTAGCGCAAGTGATCTTCCCCATGCAGGAAAGAAAGAACACAGCAGCAGAAAGGGCTAACTGTGAGGAAAGCCAACAATTTTTGAATGGAACAGCCCCCAGAGATGCTACGTTAGGCCCATTACTAAACTAGGTCCTTTGAATCGAAAATGCAAGAGCCCCTGAGCAGCAGCTGGTGCGTTGTTTTCTAAAGAAGCAAAGCTCGTCCCTGCCCATTGAGAAGCTGTTGCATTCTTTTCTAGCAAGGCTCATGCCCCTGCACTGCAGTTTTTGCAGGCAGCCTTGTTTGGTCAGCATTGGAGATCAGAATCGAAAAATGCATTACAGCGGAGCAAATCAAAGCAGCTTTTCTGAAGGGAGGGAAAGTCAGGTACAAAATAAAGGGGGACAGCATTCTCGTCTTCAGCAGCCTCCTCAAACCTGGTGTGTACAGAAAGGATGTAACTTTTGCATGGGGCTTAATTCTTGAAGAAGTGGAGACGCAGGGCTCAGGTCATACCTGCTGACCAACTGGGAGGGGGCATCTTTCTCTGGGATCATTGAAGCAAGGTATACCTACAGAAACCCTATAAAGTAGATAACGCAGAAATGGAATGTCAACCAGTGAGTTTAGTGTCTGAATGAGGACCTGAACTCATGTCTCTCCAGTCCAAGCACAACACTCCATTTATTTACTGTTATTCAATTTTTTATATCCCTTCTTTCTAATGTGTTTGTATTAGTGTAACTTATAAGCATCAAAATGCTAAAATCCAAAGCACACACAAACACAGTATAACAACCAAACCGCATTAAAACCAAGCTTAGCAAATTAAAAGCCCTGAACAAGGTTCACCACATAAAACTGACCAGCATGCCAAAAGCATCTGACCAGCATGCCAAAAGCTGGTTGACCAAGAACATTTCCAGTGGAAAGTGGTGAGGAAAAAGTTAACAGTGGAAAGTGGTGAGGAAAAAGTTAAGTATCCTCTAAACTGTACTGTACATTTCTAAGTACTAGGAACACAGCAGTGATGGTGGATAGTAGCAGATAGAAACCAGCAAGGCTGGTTAAGAATCAATATAAAGAGCTAATTTTAAAAAGTCAAGGAATACTTGTGCTCTCCAAGCAGTATTTAGCCTCAGTGTATAAACTGGCTGAGATCAATAGTCAACTTCTAGGCAGCTCAAAACAGGTCAAGAGAGGCATGCCCCTCGTTCTTTCTTCCACCTGTGCTTCATCCCTGCTGAGATTTGGGGATTTGCAGAGCAGGGAGAAGAAGTTAGTTTTAGTCAGAATAACTGGGCTAAAAAATCTATGTTTTGAAGAACAGAAACAAAAATTAAAATCAAACTTGTCCTCTTCCAGGGTTTCAAGAAATGGTAGCATTTGAATGGCTTCTGCATGTAAAAGAAAGAGCAGGTGGTTTAGAGAAGGCGCTAAGCAGCAAGCCTATATGCAGTGGGGAACAGAATCACATTCCACACACCTGCTTCCTTGCCCCATCTCTGGACCCACTAGATGTCCAGTGCATTTGATAAAATATTTGCATAGGACCTATGCAACAGAATTGTTCCTTGGGAATTATTTTCATTAATGACCACATAATCCAGTGTCTTAACAATTTCATTCACCACTGTTGTCCTGGCGAGTGCCACAAGTCCAGATCCACCTCCACAGCCTGGAGCTGCAAGTGGGAGGATGACCACAGCACCACTCCCAAATGTTTTTGAATTAAGTGTGTGACTTGGCTATGTGGTCCATCACTCTGTTCTGGCTCCAGGGGGTGGGATGTAACAGAGATGCCTTGGTACCATACTCCCTAGGTGCCCCAAGTAGCCAACAAACACAAAGCCAAGGCAAACCCAGTTTTCCCTTCCTGCTTCTGAGCTTGGAGTTGAAGGTGGCAGCAGGGAAATGTCACTGACATCACACCGTGTTTCACAGGTGCACTGTCAAGGAGAACATGTCCACTGCTTAGTGGTCCACAAAGTTTGGCTTGCTCTTCACTTTTAATTTCACTCTTAATCACTCTTGATAATACTATACTATACTATACTATACTATACTATACTATACTATACTATACACATGGATATTCACGTTACAAAATATAGGTGGCTATTGTGGAGTTTGGGGAAAAGACATATAGAGAGGAATGAACTTGCTCAGTGTCCCACAAAAAGCTCAATAATTTTTGTCCTGGTATTGCACTGCACCAACAGTCCATCTAGCCCAGTATTATCAGGCACTGGTTTTCCCCACTTTCCTACTTCCAGGGATCTCAACACTACATCTCTCTTTTCATCTCTCTTTTCATCTATTCAAAATTCAGAATAGCATTGCCCGCTAGGTTTAATAAAGCATTAAATATTCTCCTCATTTTAAAGCTCATAACCAGTGACAGATCAGAGAAGATGATCACTGTACGATAGGTGCCCCCAAGAGAGCTAATCAGCAATACTAGATGCTGTGTGCAATATACACTTTCGGAAAACTACATGCTCATCTCAGTTAGAATTCAGAAGCCAATTAGTGTCAGCAGGGAGAAAAAGGAAAATGTATGCAAGGCTGTTAAAAAGAATGTTAACGCCATTAAAAAACAACAACCCAAATACTGCATTTAACAAAATGTTCTGTGTTTCTTGCCAATTTTAATTGCTTTGCAGCCATATGCAAGTTTCCTTCTGAAATGCAAGTTTACAAAGTTTCTAGCCCTCACAGCTAGGGAAAACTGGGCAAGCGGGACGGCGGTCTGAAAAAGTAATCAGAGGATAAGAAGAAGATCAATACGGTATAGTATAAGTTCCAGTCAGGTCTCTTCATTAGACCTCACATGCACTTTTGAGGCCTTAGGCCAGAGCTTTCTAAACCTTTCATGTTGGTGACACTTTTTAGACATGCATCATGTTGCAACACAGTAATTCAGTTTAACTAGCAAACCGGAGGTTAAACTAACCCCTTTCCAGCCCTGGGAGGAGTGTGGTGATCATCCGTGTGACACATTTACACTCTGCAGCTGGCACACTAACAGGTCGTGACAGACAGTTTGGAAAGCTCTGCCTTGTGCACTTCCAGACTGTTATTTTGTGGGCAGAATTTAGCTGCATACCAGCAAATTCAAGCTGTGCATTTAAAGTGCATTTGATGATCTTGCCCAAGAAACTTGCTTCCAAAAACAGCCTCTGGACTTTTTGAGATAAGGAAAGTGATGGGAAAATGTGCTGGAAACTGTGGGGTAACAATGCAATGTCTTTAAACTTCTCCGCAAATCAGGATGAACGCTCAATAAGCAGGTATTCTGGAAGTGACCTTCATACGGCAGGATATGCACAATTTATTTTATTGTGAGTGCTGAAAATAGTGTGTTTGTGTCTTCCCAGGTTTCTGGTTCTAACCTTGTGTAGAGGTTCTAACCTCTACCTATTTCTGCCAGGCAAAATAGCCTCTCCCCAAACAATACAAGGGTGAAGTAGCTGAAAAAGAGCACAACTTTGCGGATTATCCTGCGCTGCTCTTATGCCAGTTGCACTACCATTCTGCCTGCTAGAAAAACACAACTCCACCAACTCCAAAGCAAATGGGGTAGGATCAGGGTAGGAAAATCCATGGTTGTTTTAGCTTTCATAGCTGACTGAGATGGCACAAAGCTGGAGTAGCTGCAAATGAGACAACATGACTCTCAAACAAAGGAAACAGAATCTGTGACCCAACTGAAGACAGGTGATCATGCACAGGTGCATAGCCTTTTGATTTATGGTGGAGTATTTTCAAAGAAAAGGCGGGGGGGGAAGCAGGATAACAGGCAAGGAAAGCAAACAACACAGCATCTGCTGTATCCTGTTCAACCACCACAACGGTCAAGCCTTTCAAGATTTACATGTGGCGTTCAAGTTTTAATATCTTTTTCAGTATTGGTCAGTTTCAAGTGGAGCAAGTCAAACCTGCACCCAAACTCCATTGTGCAGATACCACAAATGAGAATTAACTGCACATTCACATGAAATGGGGCAGCAGCATAGAGGCGCTGATATAATGTATTTGTAGAAGGCAGAAGCAACAACAGAAACCAACTGCAGGAGAGCTAATTTAGCTATGATGTGGACACCCAACACTTGCAATTCACAGATCTCAACCTTCAGCACAGCAATTCATGTGTCTGAGTGGGTAGCAGTGGGCAAGACAGATTGTCGCTGCTGGTTAAGTTGCCCAGAGCTGTCTTTCCCAGGACTGCTTCACTGCCGCCTTCACTCACCTTGACATTTTTTTTCAGCATGACTAGGTAAAAGATTGCCCACAGTGCTTGCATTATTAATCTGAATTACATTTCTGAAGATGATGAAATTTTGTACCAGCATAATTTCTTCGATGGTGCTCAAGCTAATATTTCATCATACTAATTCCAACCAAGGGGGAAAGCCTGAAAGCCATCACTCCATCTAAATCACTGCCTGATCCCCATCAGAAACCCACGCCACTACCACCCCACAACTAACCCCCCCCCCAGCTATTATATGCATAGCCTTGCCTCCTGTCATCAGCCTCTGCCCCAGGCATGAGATCTAAAATGACAGATGCCAAGATTTTATTCATCCTTTCACCTAGGACAACTTATTATCTCCTTGGGTCCAGCAGATTCTGCTGTGGCCTTGAGGGGACACCTTTCCTAGAGAACACCTGCTCTGAAAACCAGCAGCTTCAAATGCATAATGCAATTAAACCTAAATTATATAAGAAGACAAACAGGCTCAAGATCCCTAGTGCTATTTCCATCTCTCTCAGTAAAGCACTGCATCAGTCAGCCAACAAAACTCGGATTGATTGACATAAGTGAGAACACAAGTATGCTACCCACTTTTTTTTTTGGCTAAAACATATTAAGGATCAGGTTATCTAAACTCAAGTCACATGGATGTAGCACCAATTAGAAAGGCAAGACCTTCAAGGCACTATGTAATTAACATTGCTGATAACCATTCAAATCAAAGTAGTATGCAGCTACTTATTACAATGCCCACCTGAAATTTATTAGCTGTAATTAGGGATGCTAGAGGATTCTGACGAAAACACAAACAGAAGTGAAAATTGCTGGCATTTGCTAAGTCATCCTATGCCTGAAATGGAAATTGATCAAGCAAATACCAAATGGAAATTGCTGCTGTTGTTTTCAGTCCACAAACAATATGTAATTCATGACTCCCCTGTTTCCAATTGAATCATGTTTCCTTTGCATTGAAAAGAATGCTACGGAAACAATTGCATCATTAATTGCATTAAATTTGTAACTTACATAAATAATAACAAAGTACATTAAATAGAGGACAGTGAGACAAAAAGGGTAGCATTTGGGGGGAAACAAACTGCAGCAGAACAGAAACAGCACTGATTGTGACAAAGGCCAGTCGGATTGGAAACTGTTGCATTCTTACACCCACAGCTTATTTCCCACAGTCCACCACTCTATTTAAAACACAGTCACAGAGACCATTACTGCCAATAAGCTTGCAGCCACATTGGCGTACTCTAAGTTAAGTCCATCATTGCCTACTCAAACACTCCACTCTTCAAATGCTCCCCAATATTGGGGGGGGGGGGTAATAAATGTTGGCTGATCTGGCCAGGTTGCTAAGGATTACAACTAGACAATGCATGTGAACTGAACACTTGAAAGCACTCTACAAAGGCTAAGTAGCATTGCATTATTATGATGATTAAGATTAATCACGGGGCTAAATCCAACTCTCAGTAAAAATAAAAATGCATTTCCATGTACCTGCCTTACAGCTCAACCTTCTTTTTCCATGTTAAAGAACAGAGAAGCAGAAGAAGAGTAAATGTGTTCCATGTTTAAAAACAAGACTGAGTTCCACAACTGCTTCAGTATTTACCAGAATTACTGTTAATCAGGATAAGACAATGGGCCAAGTCTTCACAGCAAGCCCCAACTCTGTTCACTGCCTCAGAACCCTGTTGAACTCAAGTGCCATTTCCATGCAGCACTTTAAGCTGAGGTTGTTCATCCTTGCTGGAGGTGCAATTCAAGCATACAACAGTTTTCCAGTATAGCTAAAATCACTTCCAAATTAAACAGCCTAATCTCATACACATTTCTACTGAGAAGCAGAGTGCTTCTGAGTTTTATGGGACTTACTCCCAAGTTTAGGTGCTACAGGATAGCAGCCTAAACCTCAATTTCTTTCATTTTGCAGGGCCAGGCATAAGACAGGATTAGTTTTGTATTATACCTTGTGATCCTTTGCTTCTGTGAGAAAAGCTAAGTCAACAAGAGATGTCTGCATTACCACTAACTTTTTTTTTTATTTAAGGAGTGTAATTCATTATGTTTACTAAATAGCAACCCAGCAAATTCTACTATTGAAGGAGCTAATTTACTATTAAACTGAGCCATGTGGCACCAAGACAATTAGCATGACTATAGAGTGGCAATGTTATATTAAAGACAAAACAGTAAAGAATATCTGAATAAACCTTTGCATATGCTTTCTTCCATAAGTAACAGGTGTTTTATTATTTCTAATTAAACCTTTTACGCTTATACGATTTTTAAAATGATGAATTTTCACACATGACTCATTCTTCTCATCCAAACAGCTAAGCACTTATTTATAATTTCTTGAAGACAAACCCAGCCAACATGATGAAAATCAAATTATCGATCAAGAAAAAAAGTAATTAATGTACAAAATCTATATCCCATTTTCTGACTAAGCCTCGCAAATAACTCAGTAAATCTTCTTATTCACAAAGCAATTTTCAACCCAGAGGTTTCCTCTGCAATCCTAAGCACAGACCAAAAAGCAGGCAATGTCCAATGATCTCTACCTCTGTAAAATGGTGCAGAATTGAATTGGAAGCTGGAATCGTGCAAAAACAAACAAACAAAATTCATTAGCAATGTAACCACTTCAGACACTCTTGTGAACAATGGGTATGCTGTTAAGAGTTAAATACAGATCAAAGAAGCAGAATTTATGTCTTTAAATTGCAGTCTTGAGTAGGCTTGAAAAGTTGCTGTAGCTAGCAAGTGCTATGAGTGTATGTCTGAGGAAAATTGAGTGGGTCGGAAAGAAAGAGAAGAGGAAAAATGAAAGACGTTTAATATACCATTGATTTCATGAAGAGTGAATTTATTGATGGTGCTGTGAATAGATGTGTGTCGATCTGAACTTTTTCTATGATTTATTACTGTAGGTCATGGCATGAGTAAAAAGGTTGGAATAACTTAATATGACAAGAGAACCTTCGTTATGAACTTTATTGACCCTGGCACTACCAGTCTGACCTCAAGATGTGTCCTGGAAGGCATTCAGAAGACAATTATCATATGTAAAGATCATCATATGTAAACCTAGCTCCCATTAAAATCTACTTAACATCTGAATGGATGTCATTATTCTTATTTTTATTTATTAAATTTATATACCACCCTTTATCTGCAGATCACAAGAAAATGTCAGGACCCAATGGCATTCTGGGTAAATTAGGAGAGTAACTACCACTGCTGTATTTCTCTTACTAATGGCAGCAATATTTTCTTTAATCAAAACAAAACAGCTCCAGCAGGCCTCCTGTGTCCCTGCATGCCAGATAATGGGCAATCTACAAAAGCATGCCATCATGAGGCTTACATTTGCTTGGCACATGAAGGAGACTGAGGTGATAGTCTCCTAGACCATACTACTGCAGACTGCAGGTGGGGGTGAATGATTTCTGAAAGTGCTTCACATGCAACCATTTCCCTGCAAGGAGCAGCTCAGAACCTGCCTGGCCCACTTCCTTCTCTGTTAGTTCTTCATTTTTAGCAATGTGATGTTTGTTTTTTAAACGTAGGGAGATATTTTTAGAAAATGATTGTGGCACTTGCACTCTGAAGCAGGACACCCCAGAACTCCATTATAGTCTCACGATTCGGTCGCCTCATTTCACATGTATAGTCCAGGCCTTAATGCTTCCTGCAAAGACAGAGCTGAATTGTGTCACGTTTTAATGATGGAAAGCTACGCCAAGCACAAATCTGTTACAGTGGTACCTAGGGTTAAGAACTTAATTTGTTCTGGAGGTTCGTTCTTAACCTGAAACTGTTCTTAACCTGAGGTACCACTTTCGGTAATGGGGCCTCCTGCTGCTGCAGTGCCACAATTTCTGTTCTCATCCTGAAGCAAAGTTCTTAACCCGAGGTACTAATTCTGGGTTAGCGGAATCTGTAACACGAAGAGTCTGTAACCCGAGGTACCACTGTTTTTTCATTTTAAAATATCTAAGGATACTCCCCTGTAAACATTTAGCCAATCCATCCCAAATAACCCTTACAAGTTCATTGCTATTGATGCCCCCCATAAAATTCTCTCTCTCTCTCTGCAAATCACAAAAGGAAGAAGCAGGAGCTGCAGAAAAGCCACAAGGGACTTTCTTACTAAACCTGGCAAATAATACATTCCATTTCTTTAATCTTTGGTCAGGAAGAGGGAGGACCTTCATTCTCTCTATACAAGATTGATAGCGATGGATTCTGGTCTGGGGAAGAATCTGCCCACTTGTCTCCCCAAGGAGCTGAAGAAGAAATGTATTAGTCTACATTTATTTATTTCTCTTAGTCACTTACTACAAAAGGCCTGGAAGCAACTATTGTTTTAATATTGTGTTATCTACCTTGCACTTATTTATTTTATTTCTATAGTGCCCTTCATAAGGATCACGAGGTGGTTTACAATATAAAAACCACAAAAATATGTAACATAGTAACAAACAAAAACAATACAGTTTAAAAGGTCGTAAAGGCCTGAGAGAAGAGGAATGTTTTTGCCTGGCGCCTAAATATATGTAAATGTTTATAAAAAGTTACAAATGTTAACTATTTATAGTAGTTAAAAGTTAACTATAAAATATTAAAATAAGTAATAGCATCTGGCCTTCTTGCTAAATTGAAGGGCCTTCTTGATTTAAGGTTGTTCTAACAAAACACACACACACAGAGTTTTCTAATAGAACAGAGCAGCCACTCTGAGTGGGTGCCACCCGTGGCTGAGGGCAATGACTTTGGCATCAGGCTCATGCACTGCCCTGTGCAGATATGCCAGCCATACGTTCAAAGGGTTGTGGAGTCGCCTCCTAACCAGATACACTACTTGTGTCGAGCCAGCATTGGTGTTGGGAGCAAGGGGGGAGAGAGCGGTTGCCACTGAGGAAGGGGCAGTGCTGCTGCCCATGGAAGCTGACCACTGTAGAAGAGGAGGAGGAGAGCGCCTGGGTTTTCCCCCAGAAAAAAACGTGTCAGTACTGCACATACCGCCAGAAAAAAGCACTGGGTAAAAGTGAGAGTGCATGAGTGCAGAGACCTACATTCAAACCCACACATAGCCAGGAAGCTCCCTAGATTACCTTGGGCTATTCACTATCTCTTTAATTTGCTACATGGCATTGTGAGTACTGGATAAAAGTAAGAAATGATGCACACCACCCTGAGCTACTTGGAGAAAAAGTGGAACCTGAACATGATGTAAGGTGATAGTTGCTTGTATGCTACTATTAACCTGGTCTATCAAGGGCTAAGATACCCCTGTCTTCTCAGTCCATTTTCATTTACCTATGAAAACTCATCCCACTATGGTCCATACCTCCCCTGTTGTTACAAACTGACTACTGTTCAATCTCCCTTGCATATTTTATAGAAAGATGGGGTATAAATATTGAAGAGTGTGGAGTGTGGAACTAGGGGAAACCTGAGTTCAAATCCCCATTCACTTACAAGGCTTACTGAGTGATCTTGGTCTAATAGCCAGCTCCACAAGTAAGTACACAAGGGTTCTTGTGAGGATAAAGTGCAGATGTAGGTTACTGTAAAATCCTTGGGGAAAGTGTGGGATAAAAATATAATTGTGAAATAAATAAATACTGTGACATTTGCAATCCTGATTTAATATACAGACAAAACACAATATTACAGGAGCATAAGCTGGAAAGCATTGTCTCTTAGCTGCAGACTTCCTAAACCAGGTGCCTTCTAGATGTTCTGCACTACATTTCCCATCAGCTCCAGCCAGCATGGCCAATGGTCAGGGATTATGGGAGTTGTGGTTTAAAAAAAACTGGAGGGCACCAGGTCAGGGAAGGCTTCTTTACTATAAAGGAGACCTGACCACCTTAGTTATACCACAAGGCAATTATAATGACAGAGAAAAGGGAGGGTCCATATTAGTTTCACTGTGGTTGAGATAGCGTTTTCCAACCAGTGAGCACACAAAACCCTATCAAGAGGCAGAAAAGTTTCTCAACATACCAATCATATATTTGAGAAATATGTCAGACTTACTAAAATAAAGTCAATTCTGAACTATGTAAGCACACTTACAAGAAAATTAAGTCCTACTGAACTCACTGGAGCTCATCTGAAGTAAACACAAATGGAACTAGGCAGTAAGCATTTTTCTTTAAGCCATAAGAACAGATGATTGGCTTAAATGGGCTTTCTAGGATGCAGGGGGTGTGGCGACTTCACCCATTTAAAGTAGTTCTGGGTCAGTTGAGAATAGATCATTCATTCTCTTTCTGAGGAAGCAAAAATATACAGTTTCTAGGTAGAGTTGCATTGCTAAGTTAAACGTGTGCAGCCACCACTACGAAATACCCCCAACTTTAAAATATGTTATACTACAACCAAAGGGGAGGGGGATAATATGAATAAAGAAACAACCTTCTGCTTATGTGATTCTTGTTTTCCTCGTGTCACTTAAACCCACTTACAGAATATACAACAGATTATATAGAGCCAGGAAGCAGGATAAGGGACACACTATGCTACCAGGCATGTAATTTCATGGATGCACCACATAAAACATATTCCTGTATCATACTCATAGCTCGGTACTTCTATAGAACCCAGAGTGCAAATTGCTTTACAGAGCTGTTCTTTTTATTCCGAATTAGGCACTTATCGCCTACCATAGGTTCCACACACACACACAGGCATCAGCAGCCGTCCATAAAATATGTCAAACAACAAAGGGGTGGGGTCAGGGTACCAAAATCATGGCAAAGGGGTTTCTTAAGCAAAATAACACCCCCCCCCCCGCCCTCCTGCCACTTCTCTCCTTATAAATGTGATATAAAGAGAAAGCTTGAAGGGAAAGCCCTTAATACATTAGAAGATGAAAAAAAACCTAGACTATCCCTGAATATGTAGCGGGGAGGGACAGCGCCAGGGGGAGCAAACATGGTTGTTCAAGGCTTGACAAGCTTGGGATTGAAACCACTTCCCGCGCTAGGACGTAAACAAGGCAGAGAAATCTTCCTGAGCATGTGCAGAGTGGCTTGCGTTTCTCAACACCGAACAGCTCCTAAACACCCGGGGGCGGGGCTTCCAGACGAGACTTCCAGCCCGTTTGAGACTCGCCGCCGGCATCTGCTACCGTGAATACGGTGCCAGCCCGGGGCTCCCTCCCTCTCTCCCTCCGCTACCTCCGTCGGTTTCTTGCCGCCCGAGCCTTACCTGGGCAGTAGCAGCAGCAGCCTTTGGGCTGAGGGGTCGGGGCTGAGGCGACTCCGCGTCGAGCGCGACCAAGACCAAGACAGGCAGCAGCGGAGCAATAACAGACCAGCTCCGCTCTGCCAGGCAAGGATGGGAAGCCAGGCCGCGGCGGCCTCGACCACGCCCCCGTCTCCAGGCCCCGCCTCCGACCCCGCCTTTCTGTCAGCGGGCGCGGCGCGATGGCATCACGAGGGCCGTCAATCCCGCCCCGTCGGCGCGCTTTGCCCCGCCCACTCCCTCCCTCCTTCTGGAAGAGTTTCCTCTTGTCGTGTTGGCGACGCTGCTGCGTCTCGATTCCGGCGCGGGCGCGTTGCTCTGCGTCGCGTTAAAGGCTGCTCAATATGTTGTGGGCATGAGGTCTCATGGGCTTCATTGCAATGGGAGTAAGCCCCATTGAATTCAATAGGGCTTGCTTCTGAGTAGACATGGCTAGGCTTGCGCTGTTAGCCATTATTTATGTATTTGTGTTATTTATTTATTTCATGGAATTTGTATGCCACTTGATTGTAGGGGTAAAACCCCCCCAAAGGTGATTAGAAATATACATACACACATATATAAACAATAAAATCATCACTAATGACAACCATGATTTAAAACGTACAGACAGTTAAAAGCACAATAGAATAGACCAAAAAAAAATTTTTTTTAACCACCTCATGCGAACTTCCTAAACACCTGGCTAGGCATGTCTAAATAAGAATGTCTTTAAGCAGGTGCCGAGAAGAATAGAGTGCCAGACTGTGATACCAATAGGCAAGGAGGGAACATGGTAAAAAGTTGTTACTAACGGAACTTACTGGTCACTATTTGTATAACTCAAAAGCAAGTTACAAAATATGCATTTAAAATGCCTCATAAAACTATGCATACTTTTCAGCAAAAAAAATTCTGCTGAAATAAATAGAAATCAAACTAAAACAATAAAACAAAATTAATTAGGGGAGGTGTTAAGTATTATCCTAAGGTGACAGGTAGGTAGGTAGGTAGATGAAACATCCATATATATGGATATATATGCACCTGCCAACTTATCCATGCACCTGATGAAATAGATGGTTAGGCCACAAAAGGATATGCCATAACAGATGTGAAAGTGTTCAAGATTTATTGGTTTTGTCCTAAGGAATTTTGTAAACACCCACCTTGTAGCCTTTGTGTATTGTAGTCTAAAGCAGAAGATGATGGACAGGTTGTTGAGTTTTTTCATAGGCTGAAGCTGCATTTTTAAAAACACGTTCTGAGGAAGAAGGAATTCCTTTCAAATCAAGCCCAGCTTCGGCTGGGGAGGGCGGGATATAAATAAAATTTATTATTATTATTATTATTATTATTATTATTATTATTATTATCAACAGATCCAGTCAAAGCCATAAGAACAAGACCTGGATTTAACAAAGAAACCAAGCCCTTTCCTTTTCCTTTTCTTTTATAACACTCAGCAATCAGTTGTTTTCACAAGAGATACAGTGAGATTGCTCTCAGCCAAGATTGTGTGTCTTTGCTCTAAATAAAGTGCAACTATGAGATGTTTTCCCATGTGCATGTGATTGCAGGACGGTTTTTTAAAGTAACCTTTCTCCCCATGATCTTCACTGTGGGACAGAAAGTATAAGAGCAACTTAAAAGTCAGATTTTAGTTTATCGGTATTCAATTAATTTAATGGGTAGCCTCAATAGTTTCAGAACCTTATATGCAGTGGCTGCATTAAGGTCAGGTTTTGTAGAGATTAAAAAGAGGGGAAGAGAAAGTTGAGGGAAAACTAGAGAGGGTGACACAAGAGGAGAGAGAAAGACACGAAAGAGTAGATACATTTTAAAGTGGATTCCACTTTTGGAACCTGGGGTAAAAGGTGGTTCAGGTCAGGTATAGAAATGATGAAGGGCCTTGCTATTGTCTGTCTAGGTTTGCCTTCACATTTCAGACTCTGTAAATGCAAACAGAGCTTTTTGTGCAATGTGAACATATCCTTCCTGTTTAGCAATCTCCACAGTCAAACCTCAACTTACTTAATGGTTGCTAGCACCCCCCTCACACACGCGTGCGCACGCGCGCGCGCGCACACACACACACACACACACACAGCTAACTTCTGAAACATTCCCATTACTGCCTCTTTTATCAGTGATTGAATCATCAGCAATTGGCAGAGGATAACAACCTCACCCGCTGATTTCTATAGATCAGTCCTCTCTTGAAAGCACAGAAGCTGGCCAGTTGGTGAGGATTTTCCTGGTCAGCTGACAACCCAGAATTTAACTGGTCTTAAAATATGGTAATTGTTCTGACTCATTTTAATATTATTAGTTGCCTTGGAGGACTTTTGACACATTGGGAAAAATAAAAATAAAAGCCCTAGCCTTGGCAGAACTCCTTTGCCTTAAACTGCTTATCAACCAGAAACTGTACATTAAACTTTTCCATTACTGCCATACCCATGCCAAAAAACAGCAACTGGTTTTATGTCTGGCATACAGGTGTTTTATATTTTTGTAAACCACTTAGATGTTTTCTTACAACAGGTGGTATATAATTTTTGATAGATAATAACAGAAGAACCAAAAGGTACCCCAAAATTTGGCACAAAATACTCTTGAAATGTTAACTTTTTGGGTGCAGTGAAAATTTTATGCTAGAATTTTAACATCTCCATGCAGTGAGTAAACAGATATATTTTCAGCACTGCCGCAAATTAATAATCCCCATGACACCTAGGAGATGGAAAGCCATGACAGTGAGATAGATTTCAAACTTGTACTGTATATCATTATAATATGCATGTGCTTTTAATGTTCCTACCTAAGTAGGAATTAATATTAAACTGAGCTTTAGAATGTTTTCAAATCTTTCACATATGTGCGTGTTTCAGCTTTAAACTCTTCACAATAATTTGATCTAAAACACACTTAACTAAAGGAAATGAAGGTCACATTGGCATAACTGGAAATTATAAATAAGCTAAGAAGCTTGGCCAAAATCTGCCTAACCCAAAATGTTTCTCTTCTATATAGCAGGCAGCTCAGCCCATACCAGTCCGACTTCCCCATTTTGTAGATATGAATGCTATTTGTTGAAACAAAATGAATCAATTCTTTTAAGCAGATATTGAATCATGATGGCAGCCTTCAAAATGCCATTATAAATAGTATAGATTGTGGACTAATCTCTCCAGGGACATCCAGAATCCTCCTCTGCTTACAGTTTCATGCAGCTAGGAACTTTCTGTTCCAGCAGACTTTTCATTTCTGATGTCTGCTCTGTCATATTTGTATTGCTTGTGTGATCTGTTTATATTTTGCTTTTATAGTTTTAATGCTCTATTTTTATTGATTTAAATCTGTTAGTAACTTGGTATATAACATAGAAAGCTGTGCTATAAATACGGAAAACTGGAATTATTGTTAAATGGATAGACCTTGAATATATCACACTGAAAAAGGAAATGGGAATTTTAATGAAGTTAACAGAGTCTTTAATCCAGTGTACATGGAATCACATATAACCAGACAGACAAGGCAAAAAAAATTATTAAAGGGGTGAGAATTCTATCATTTGTTTTCCACCGGAGCATGAAATTAACATTGCTTACCTTTCATTGTTGTTGTTTATAGAAAGACTAATGATCATCATGCAAAGACTTTTGTAACCAAATGGTTCATTTAGAAAGCAAGCAACAAGAAAATATAAGGGAAATGGGTTTGCGTAGATACTTAGAATATTGCTTTATATGTCATTTGAAAAATCTGTTGAAGGAATGACATGAGGATACTTGAAGAAAAAAATAAGGTAGCATTAGTTTTGGACTTCATAAAGTGCATTTTGCTTCAACCCAGTTAAAATGACCACATCCACTATTTCTTCCCTCTTCTAAAAAGCAAATCTTCTCTAAAAATCCACAAAAGAACATTTTACTGAAAGTCATATATGGAGCAGCTCAATGAAGGTTATTTTCTTCTTTTATTTTTTAGCCAACAGCTGGTGTTTCTGCTACAATGCCATTTTATCTAAGAATTAGTATACTAGCTTGTTCTTCCACATATTTGGGAATGGGGGGAGAGATGGGCAAAAAGGTGAGTTGGTTTGTTTGTTGTTGCATTTTTTAAAAAAAACATCTAAGATTATAAACCCAGGTAGACTGGTAGGAGATCTGGTCTACTTTATAGCAAAAATGTTTGTACGGTCATCACATTTTATAATTAGGTTATATTCACTGTAAAAGTCTTTTAATAGCCACTGTTGGGACATAAAATGATATAACACAGTCACTGACATACACAACTTAGCTATCCCACTAGTCAGCTTTGAAAGCGAAGTGTAAACTTCATTCTGCAAGGCCAACCCCTACACTGGATCAGAGGACATTTGGCAGTGGAGGCTGTTAAAATTGACTTCTAATGAAAATCCCTCCCTTCCTGCAGCAACTATCCTTGTATGCTTTAGTTATGAAGCATTCAACTCTGCAGCAGAATACATGAAGTAATAAATTATACATAAACACAGCTTCTTCCTGGTACATATGGCTCAGAGAGACCACCTGTCCCTGTGTGTTACTGCAAAAAGCACAGGTGCTGGGGCTTATAATAACAGGAAGCTAAAAATAGTGCATTTTCCCCACCCTAATTTTTGTCTATAATAAGCCTAACTTTCTCTCTTACTAGCTAGGGCATAAAACCAGATTAAGGGTTTGATGAAGTAGACTTATTCTTTGTAGTAAATGGTTTGCTTTCAAGTACGTGTTTCATGACTTTGCAATTGCAAAATATTAATTTTTCTTAAGCACTTCACCCTTCTGTTCACTGTAACATGAAATAAGGCACAATTTACATATTTCACCAATTTTAGTGTAAATAGATGCAGGGGGTTTGCCTTCATTGGGGTGAGAAACCTCAAGCACTAAGGGGCTACATGCAACCCTGAAGACCTTTCTATGTGATCCTAGCCAAACTCAGGCCATAGCTAGCTCTGCTTCAGATCATCCAACGGTACTTTTGCCTGGCAAAAATGGGTCCTTGAACTATGATCTTGCCTCCTCTTTACCTGGATGTGGGGTGGAGGAACGTGGGTAGAGGATGGAGAAACCTTTCCCTTTTGCATAGGTAGAACATAGCCTACTGAAAATGGTAAGACTCTAATTTCCTAAGCACTATGAGTAGAGTTTTTACAGCGCAATCACCCCACTGCTATTGGTCCACTTCCAGTATACCCAGTGGGCTTACTCCTCAAGAAGTGGGTGTTTGACTCCAGCCTCAGGTTGTGATTTTAAAGACTGTGACTTAAAAGTCCCAATGATTTTTAAGTGGATCTCCCAGCATTCCAGTAGACCTTCTAGGCAATAGTTCTTAGAACTGGGATGTTAGTAAACCATCCAAACCCATGGATTCAAGTTACAAGAAAGGAGATTTCTTGGAGGTTTTTGAGCAGAGTTTGGATGGTCATCTGCCATGGATGCTTTAGTTGAGATTTCTGCTTTGCAGGGGGTTGAACTAGATCCCTTGAGGTCTCTTCCAGCTCCTCAATTCTATTATTGATGGTCCAAGTCATTTCAAGTCTAATAAGCGTTCCCCTGGCTTGCCCCTGTTCCTTTCACAGGGATTTGATATGTAAATATAAGCAGTTGACGTTTTTCATGACATCAGGTCTATAACATGAATAAGGAACATGTGACCCTCTATATGTTGTTGGACTATAACTCCTATCAGCCCCAAGCCAGCATCGCCTTATTTTCATAGGACTGCAGTGTGAGTTATTACGAGAGCAAGAGCACAGGCCTGCACGTGTGTGCTCAGATGTAAATACCACTGAGTTCAATGTGACTTACACTCAGGTAAGCAGCTAAAGGATCACAGCTTGATAGTGCAATCAGATGCATGCTTACTCAAAAGTAAGGCCTGTTGAACTTAATGGTACTTTTGTTGTTTAGTCGTGTCCGACTCTTCGTGACTCCATGTAGCAGAGCACGCCAGGCACTCCTGTCTTCCACTGCCTCCTGCAGTTTAGTCAAACTCATGCTGGTAGCTTCGAGAACACAATCCTACCACCTCGTCCTCTGTTGTCCCCTTCTCCTTGTGCCCTCCATCTTTCCCAACTCCCATGTAAAAGTGGATATAATTTAATGTGGTGGCTGGTCCCTTCTTTCACCAAATAAGTAGGAAGCACATTTCCTCTACATGTGATCAAAGTGACTGAAAGGAATCTGGGGTACAGGTAGAAGCAGCTATAGAAGCACATGCAATGGCAGCAAAGGTAAACAGGTGAGACTGAGGTGCAAGAGCAAGCAAAGGATGTCTTTTGTGCACCACCTTTATGCCTGGAGCTTGGGACAGTTGTTCCGTATGCCCAAGGGCAGAGAACACCTACCAGCACTGCTGTATTATTTTCGAAACCATGAAACATAATTAGCCCAAGATGCTGTGTTAGTTCTTGTTTTTTTTATTTTAATGCTGGTTTCCTTTTCTTTGAGACAATAAGACTATTATTTTATGCCCTGGGATACATTTTGATACAGCCTTTCAGTATCGAGTATACATACTACTCCCTTGGATACAATTGTCGCACAAAAGCTGCTCTTTAAAAGTCCTTTGAACTGTTGTATGAATTTATGAATTTAGAACAAAGGTAATGGTACCTAAGAAGAATTTCAAAAGAATATTGAGTGACTAAAGAACTGTAGGACAAATCTGACTATATTGTCTCCCAGGGAGTGATTCAGATGTAGAAGAAAACAAATAGGGCAAACTGACATGCTTCCTTGTGCTAAATATTTAGGTGACACTGTGGGCCTATTGCAGGCATAGCCAACGTGGTGCCCTCCATATGTGTTTGGACTACAGTTTCCATCAGTCCTAAGCCAGCACATCCAACTGTCATGGATGATGGTAGTTGTAGTTTAGCAACATCTGGCGGGCACAGTTTTGTCTATCCCAGGCCTACACCTTCGTTTATTTCAACATTTTATAATTCTCACAGTATGGTGAATTACCTTGGAGGCAAGATTTGGAATTGATCTTTCTCACCTTGTACAACTATACATCTGACACACATTCCTGAGAATATTTATGTAACCACTGAAGTTCTGCTAGATTCCGTTCCTAAACAGCATCACACATATAACATCCCAAATTTGATTGCACTTTTTGAGTAGGTCCAAGCCACATTTTATTGTTAGCCTGTGCTGCTGTCTAAAATCCGGATAGGTGTAATCACAGGACCAATATAGGGAAGGGACTTTTGCTTGCTTGGATGGAAATCCTGTCTGCTGGCCTGGAAGTCCTTTTCCCTAATTCCAAGTTTTTGGTAGGTGGGGTGTAGTCAGTTCAGTAACAGGCTTTGCTCTTTTCCTTATTGGTTCACATATTCATACCTGGGCTGGTGCTCCCATTAGGCAAAGTGAGAAGGGCCACTTCAGGAAGCAAGCTGTGATCATCATAAAAGAACAGATTAATGCTATGTACCAAATGAAATCATATCTTTCCCTGCAGCCCAGGACCTGCTGTCTTCTTGGGAGTCTGCTGTGGTGTTCAGAAGCTGATGCCATGATTTGCTAGCAGTTCTAGCAAGTTGATCCAAGCCAGATTTTATTTAGTACTCAAGGTCTCTCTTTATTTAGTACTCCAACTTTTTCTCTCCTCCACCCTCCTGCTTCCACTTCTGCCTCCGCTTCTAGACTTCTCTCTGCCACAGACTCACCCAGCTCACTAAGCCCTGTTACCCTTCAGCTTCTGACACCTCCCTCCTCTTCTTCCTCTGACCGCACATCGTCATCCCACCACTAATCCCTGGGCCCTGAACCTTCTTCCCTTGGGGTTTCCCCAGGTGGTTCCCCCCACCATTCCTCTGCATCCAACTGGTCCATAGACATCTTTGGGCTAAACATATCCCTCAGCAGCAATGAGTGGGAATGGTCTGTATCCTCTAACAAAGTGATGCTAACAAGGGCATCTGGCAAGTTTAACCGGATATTTATCAGAAGCCCCATATTTCAGCCCACCTATGGGATGCAGCCTACTGAGGCTCGATCATCATTGCCTTTCGTGAGATAAAGATTGATGCATGTAACCATGTTTAAGAGCCTGAAAGGCATGGAGTGGCTGGGATCATTGTGACACTTTTGTTTGCCTGTGTAGATATTATGCGGCTCATCAGTTTATATGGTGAACAACTGTTTATGGTCTCGTTTTATGCATGGCACGCATTATTTTACTTTTCGACATCCCTGGCCTCATAAACAAGGCCTGCTTTTTCCTCTCTCTTTCATCCCATCCCCCCGCTAAAGCGAATCTAGCATCTTTAAAGATCATTGGATAGCATTGCAGTAGCAGTCGATTCTAGATTGATTTTAAGTATACTGTATTTTGTTTCTGTTGTTTTGAATCTTATTCTGCTCTAAACAGATCTGCTTGGGCTTAATTTGCAGCCATTCCATAAAGAAATCACATGATGATCATCAGAAAAACTTTATGTTGGATTAATACAGTAAAATAATCCCCGAGGATCTCATGGATAGTGTAAAGAAAGCTGCTGTTTGGTGAAAAATCTATCACCATGACCTTATTTTGAGTAGAGAGGTATTTCTGCAAACCCTATACTGTATGAGTTTTGGAAGACAAGCATACTGGTAACAACCAAAGTCTTACCTATTTGACTGATCAGTTATCAACAATCCTCTATCAGCCTTTTCTTCATTTTTAGCTCAATATTTGATGTACCCTGTCATTTCGGGGGTGGGGTTTAAATTCTTTTCTCCCTTGGATTTCTGTATTATTCTCCATTTTAAGGCTCTATTTCTGAACGTTGGAACTCTCTGCAATCAACTCTGTTCACTGTACTCTGTTTGGTGCCTGCTAAAAACATTCTTGTTTAGACAAGCCTACTCAGATGCTTAGAAAGCTGAGGTAATTTCAATCTGCTTTAGTATGTTAACTTTAGTACGTTTTAAAGTAGGGTTGATTGCTTTTCTTGCTTTTCTCATTTTATCTTTTTGTAAACCGTTTTTGAGGTTTCTTTTGCAATAAAACAGTGCATAAATTTTATGAAATAAATAAAACAAAGTCATCCTGGAGTGATGACTTCCTGGGGATACTTCATCCGCCCTGCCCTGCCCCCCCCCCCGAGGTTTTCTCTGGTCTGGACAGGGGTGGGGGAGTTTGAAGCCAGAAGACATTCTAGCCTTCGTTTCCAAGCACAATTCAAAGTGTTGTCCTAAACCCTAAATGGCCTTGGCCCAGTATACCTGAAGGAGCGTCTCCACCCCTATCATTCAACCCCGGACACTGAGGTCCAGCTCCCAGGGCCTTCTGGCAGTTCTCTCACTTTGAGAAGCGAAGTTACAGGGAACCAGGCAGAGGGCCTTTTCGGTAGTGGTGCCCACCCTGTGGAACAACCTCCCATCAGATGTCAATGAAATAAACAACTACCTGACTTTTAGAAGACATCTGAAGGCAGCCCTGTTTAGGGAAGTTTTTAATGACTGATGTTTTAATGTATTTTTAATCTTTTGTTGGAAGCCACCCAGAGTGGCTGGGGAAACCCAGCCAGCTGGGCAGGGTAGAAATAAATTATTATTATTATTATTATTATTATTATTATTATTATTATTATTATTTAAAAGGAGCCTAACAAGTGTCTTGCCAAATGCAAGGTGGTTCTTTTAATGAGATTCAGAAGCAATACAAACACAAGTGAGTGAGATTAAAGATTTTATTCTAAACAGCAAGCGTTATATACATTACCAAGCAAGCACTTCGATCTGCCACTGGGAAGCCCCCAAGAAGCAGCGAAGTGACACCCCCAGGCAGTCTTCATTTTTTGCAGGACCCTCTGGCCATCAGTTCGTGCATGAGCTTCTCAGAGCTATACCCCCAAAACCATCTGATTTATAGATAGCTAACCAGTATGGTTTGCCTTACTGCCTACGTGCTACTAGCTACGTACAGATTATTCATTAGCCACTCTGTTCTACACCAAAGAAGGTCAGAAGGTACCCATCACTATCGCTTCTTCCTTCCACCAGGTTACATTAAAGGCTGCTCTCAGCCATCAAAGCACTTTAACAAGAAATAGAGATGGGAAGTAAACAGAGGCAGGAAGAGGGCAACCGAGTGAGATCGCTAAACTCCTCAAAATACAAATATCTTCTGGAAAGGTTGCCCATACAACAAGCCAGAGCTTGAAGAACCAAAGCCAGGACTGCCGCAAGGAAATTCTCCTGAGTGCCTCTCATACTACCATGCCTGCCCAGTGCTTCAGGGAGCATGCCAGGCAGCAAATAGGCAAAGAAGCACGTGTCTGCAAACCAGGGGATGGACCATTAAGAATTTCTGTCCTTCAAGCAAGGGGGCAGAGGCTCAGAAGTCCACTATTTATGGTCAGTCTTTATCTAAGGAGGTTGCTCACTAGGAGATGACTTGTGGGTACCAGACAGATCGGTGCAGCAGGTTCATCAGGTCCCCCGCAATGATCATTGTCCTTGGTTCTCAGTGCTGCTGATGCAACAGTGCCATAGAATGCCACCAGGGAGACTCAGGTTCAAATTCCTGTTCAGCCATGTGATCTTGGACTAGTTACTCACAGACCAAAACTACCTTATATGGTTTATTTATTTTTATTTATTTCATAATTTTTATATAACGCTTGATTGTAGATTGAGGGTTCAAAGCAGCTATTTTTAGCACCACCTGATAGGGTGTTCTGCATTTACTCAGGAGTAATCCCCACTAAATTCAGTGAACGTTCCTTCCTAATGCTTGTTTTTGGTATGTTGCCTCACTTAAGCTAAAATCCTACCCAAACGTGCTTGGGAGTAAATGCTATTGAACTCAGTGGGATTTACTTCTGAGCAAATGCACATACAATAAGGTTGTCACAGTGATTTTCAATTTCTTTCCCCCTCTGTTTTTTTTTTTAATTTCACTCCCGCCAGTTTCATTTAATTTTCTTGATCTATATTTAGGAAGGGAATTTGAGATTACAAAAGACTTTTCATCTGAGCTCCTTTTCTGTAATAAAATCTGATTGGAAGTGCTTTTGATAGTGCTGAATAAGGCTTTTAAAAATATATAATCTTCAAAACCATGGAATAAATGCTTTGTAGTTGAGCCCAAAACCCAGTTATGATATAATGCTTGTGTTAAAGCCAATTTAATTTTCATGACTCCAGTGTCACTAAATAGGTTTAAATTTAAGCTTTTGTTGCGAACAGATCTTTCCAAATAGTGCAGTGCACCAAAAATCATGATTATGATGATAATAATTATAATAATATAACAAAATGTTAAAACGTTTAAACATAATGTTAATACCAACTAGAGTGAGTTTAGATTGGTACAATATTTCCATTTAAATCCTCCACAAGTTATTTTACCCCACAGGGCAAAGCATACAAATACGACATGATTACCTGTATATTATTCCCCCACAAATGTTTATTTATATTTTCGAAAGTAGGAAACAATAAAACTGAACGTTACAAGATGAAATAAAGCAAGGTCATGCACAACACAGAGAATTCCCCACTTGAGAGGTAGTGGTCTTTCCTGAAGGTGAATAAGAAGGTCCTGACATATTGCCATCATCATAGAAACACAAGCATTTATACCCACATAGAATCATAGAGTTGGAAGGGGACCCTCAGGATTATCTAGTCCACCCCCTGCAATGCAGGAATCTCAACTAAAAGCATCAATGAATGGTGGTCATTCAATCTCTGTTTTAAAACCTCCAACGAAGGATAGGTCACCACCTCTTGTGGGAGTCTGTTTCACTGTTGAATAGCTCTTACTGTCAGAAAGTTTTGTCTCCATATGTTTAGTCGAAATCTCCTTTCTTGTAACTTGAAGCCATTGGTTCGAGTCCTACCCTCCGGAGCTGGGTATCCTTCTATATCCTTCCAATATGAGTCCTGCTGTGTAGCAGGACAAATGCCCTGCACAGCCGTGTTTACAAAATATATGAATGGGAACCAAACAGAGTCAAATGCATCAGGATTGGCTTTGTCCTCAGTATATACAGTGGTACCTCGGGTTACATAAGCTTCAGGTTACATACACTTCAGGTTACAGACTCTGCTAACCCAGAAATAGTGCTTCAGGTTAAGAACTTTGCTTCAGGATGAGAACAGAAATCGGGCTCTGGCGGTGCGGCGGCAGCAGGAGGCCCCATTAGCTTCAGGTTAAGAACGGACCTCCAGAACGAATTAAGTACTTAACCCAAGGTACCACTGTATATATATTATGTGTTAGTTTTCCAGCCAATGTAATGCACCATACTTGGGAATAGCAGCTGGAAATCTCCATTCTGAATGGGGAATTATAAATTCCTTGTACAGTTTCCCCTCCCAACACATCTGAAAATATAGATGCCAGTAAATGTTTTTTAGCTTGACCCATGATCATTGCTATTCCCCCCCAAAAAAAAACTTGATTCCAGAACCCCGCAACTAAAGGACAGAACCAAAAGCATACCTCACAAGCCACAGCACCTGTTGATAAGCAGTATCCAGTGCACAGCGGAATGATGAAAAGTACGTGCCAACATACTCTATATTGCTTTATTTACATTTCAAAGCTGGTAAGTTACAGAAAAACATCTTCCCTCTGCCAGAGCAGAGAAAGCGTCATCTCTCCTCTAAAGCACGGAGAGAATAACAAACTGAAACTGCAAAGAGCAGGGAAAAACAGGAAACCAGTATACGTCACATCCAGTCTCCCGTTCCCGTGGGAAAACCTCCAACAGTACAGACTGTGTGGAATGTAAACACCTGTCTTGTGACAAGCACTTCTGCTGCTCAGTGAGGGAAGCAGAAACCAACAGCACCTCCAGCAGGTAGAATTCAATGTGTTGTGTATACCGCTCAATTTGACAGGTGTGATATGCCACCAATATGCTAACTTGCACGCACAGTTCTTTATGGAATCAAGCAGCATTCACCCCCATATTCTCTCCCACTCTGAATCATCTATCGCAACACCTAGACCCACCTCCCAGGCTGCTTTCATTCCTTGACAGGTGCCATGGTGCATTTCATGCTGCAAATCAGTCCTTCAGTCGGCTTGCTGTAGGCATTCAGACTCAGAAAGGAAGAGAAACACAAATTCCAGATATGCCGTGCAGAGCCCCTGACAGACTTTGAATTTGAAGCACCTGGATCCAATTTACTCTATGCAGTAAAGGGTAGCTATCTTTTCATCTGTGAGTGGCTTGCTTCAAACTCCCATCTTTTTCCCATTCCCTCAGTTTTACAAAATGCTTTCCCCCTTCAAATTCTTGGTCATCCAGGAAAGGACCATCACCTTCTGCTGAGCATCATATGAAATGAAGATTCAAATGACAAAGGCCCAGGTGAGATTAAACCCCATCTCCTAGCGCCACATTACTGATCTACCTGTTACACACCACCACCTCTCCATGAACTGAACCTGTGTCTTTTGAATGCAGTCAACGTGCCCAACGACTGAGCTACAGCCCTTCTTCTAAGCTACAACACACAAGAAGTCCCATTCACCCATATCTCATGTCATGTTGACTTTGGTCCTCATGTAAACACTGATATCTGACGCAACAAGATTAGGAACATGGTGACACGAAACAGCAATAAAATCAAATATTCATTTGAAAAAAGAGCCTGACCCCAGGATATTATTTCACAGCAGGCATTCAGCCCAACAACATATATGACATAATACCAACAAAAGCAGTGTGTGCAGAATAATATCCTTCTCCACCAAAGAATGCTTCTTCTTCTTCTTTATTAAATTTATAACCAACAGAAAGGGTACGTGAAAGAAAACAACGTGAGAAACTACATAACTTTTACACAATGTGGCATTTAAACAACCTAAGACACATGGGAACAGGTGGAATGATATTTTTTAAACCAGCAACTGTAGAAATATTTTTTTTGCTGGAAAATTCCTTTTTTATGATGAAAATGGGAGCGGGAGATGAGAGGAAGTCCAGAGAAGTTGTGAAAATATGTCATGGCAGATATTGTATTGTGAACCAACTATGTATTTATATTGAAAAACTTTAATAAATATTATAAAAAAAAGAAATATTTTTTTTGTTTGATTATATTACTAATGTAGTTACCTGGACATAGTTGGGGCTGTTTTTTTGGGGGGGGGTAGGGGAAAACTGTATTTGATTGCTTGTATTTGATTATATGTTGTTCTTATATTCAACTAATAAATTAATTAAAAATAAATTATAACCCACCCCCTTCATCTGAAGATCACAGGATGCTTTACAGTGGCAGAAGAATTTGGACATTTAGAGTTCAAATGATTGTCCAGCCACATATCTTTTCAGTGGAAGTAGATCTCATGAACACCTCGACCCAAAACTCTGTGAAATTGAACAATGGAATATTTCCCACCAGCTTTGGCAGTTTTAAAAGGGGTTAGACAAATCCGTGGATGAAAACACTATCAATGGCTGCTAGTCATGATTGCTGTATATTACCTTCAGGACCAAAGGCAATATGGCCTCTGAACACCAGCTACCGGGGAGACAACTGTTGCACTCGTGCCCTGTTTGTGACTTTCCCATGGGCATTTGGTTAGCCACAGTGATGACAGGATGCTGGACTAGATGGGCCTTTGGCCTGATCCAGCAGGACTCCTCTTATGTTCCCAGAATGCTCCTTAATTTATGCAGAACATTTTATGTCACTGGAATGATTGGGGGGAGTGGAATCTTCTTGAATCTGAAGTTCTATGTGCACTGTGCACATTTATAGTTGCAAGATCTATGTCAAATATTTTTATCTGGGCCATACTTTCAGAATAAAAATTGGCCTGATATTTTATTGATAAGAGATGCATTGGAAAACAAAAAGAAGCAACTCCCATATGATCCTGGGACATCGAGAAAGTTTAAAACAATGCAGCTCCATTATAACATTAATCGTTCCCACAATATAATTACAGTGGTACCTCGGGTTAAGTACTTAATTCATTCTGGAGGTCCGTTCTTAACCTGAAACTGTTCTTAAGGTGAAGCACCACCTTAGCTAATGGGGCCTCCCACTGCCGCTGCGCCACCGCTGCACAATTTCTGTTCTCATCCTGAAGCAAAATTCTTAACCCGAGGTAATATTTCTGGGTTAGTGGAGTCTGTAACCTGAAGCGTATGTAACCTGAAGGGTATGTAACCCGAGGTACCACTGTATAAACAAGCCTCCTACATACATCCCTTAAGTGTATATACAAACTCAATGAGAAGTGTCAGCTTGCTTTTGCTGGGTAATCATATTTATATTAGGTCAAATTTGAGACAAACTTTCATGTCCTCATTAACACAAAGAAACCTTTCTCTTTTCTGACCTTCCATATTTCTGAAAAGAGTTGAAAATCCCTGTTCATCACACAATACCGTATGTCATGGAAAATGGTAGAAGAGTAATCAATGCTCTTGGAGATTATTTTGGTACTCAGTGTGGCTTAATGATCAATCCCTCTTCCCAGGGAACTCTGGAAATGGTAGCTCTGGGAGGCAAATAGATATCTCTTAATAACTCTCAGCACCCTTAATAAACTACAGTCCTTTAAAATATAGCGCAGGTGGGACCATTTGCTGAGGCCATCAAAAGATTTTTTTAAAAAAACAACCTGTATAACTATTAGTACAGCATCCATTAATTGGGAGCTAGCAGTTCGAAAGCACCTCCGGGTGCAAGTAGATAAATAGGGACCGCTTACCAGCGGGAAGGTAAACGGCGTTTCCGTGTGCAGCTCTGGCTCGCCAGAGCAGCGATGTCACACTGGCCATGTGACCCGGAAGTGTCTTCGGACAGCGCTGGCCCCTGGCCTCTTAAGTGAGATGGGCGCACAACCCCAGAGTCTGTCAAGACTGGCCCGCACGGGCAGGGGTACCTTTACCTTTACCTTTATTGGGCGAAACTTTTTTTTCATGGTTAGCAACTGTTTTTCCGATTGTTTCATGATTGTGATATGTGATTGAAATATTCCACAATATGCTGTTAAAAAAGCATTTGTTTCAAAACAAAGTGCAGCATATGTTTTATCGCTATAGAAAAATAGGGTGAGCAGCCTTCAAGAAAGTAGCGTAAGTAGAATACACACACAACATTCCACTCCAAAAGCTGCTGTACCTTATTTTGTCTACCTGCTACCTACTTTCTATCCAGCCTCATTTTCCTTTTGATTCATTTTTAAAAATTACAAGCCTGTCGACAGACATGGAATTTTTTTATTCAGTTTTTTTTTTAAAAAAATCTTTAGTGCACCTGATGCATATTAGGCATTTTATAATTATGATAAATGTTGTACATTAAGAAAAGATCAGTGGGGAGTCAGCAAGGGTGAAAGCAATTTGAAGCAGGGAAATGGCAGGCAGCAAAGGGTTAACTACCCTCCCTTACTTCTCTGCACCAGGTTGTCCCTTCTGAAGCTGCTTTTCCCTGTGAAAAGCAGCCTTTTGGAGCATCTGCATGCAATGTGTTGTTCCACCCTCTCATTGATCTCTGTTGAGTGTGTATAATTACACACTGGATTGTGGCCAATGTCTTGTCAATCTTCCTGCAAATGGCAGTGCCAATTAACAACTGTAACTCTATGATCCTGAAGCAATAAATCAAAACCTGCAACAATCCATTGAGGTGTTTTGCTGTTAAGTCGTCCCACCCCCTGCCCCCCGGCAGGAAAGCTAAAGTAAAGGAAGTGTTTGTGTCTTGACTGAGGTCACATAAGAAGCCAGAGATGGGGAATGGAGTGAAATGTAGGACTTCTTAGATGCCAGGCATCTGCTCTAACCATAAGTCAAGCACAAGACCTGGGCACTGAAAGCAGGCAGCCGCTGGAATAGAAAGAATGCTTATTAAAGGAGGCAGCACACACATTTTCTGCTCCAGTGCTGCTTTGACAGCCCATCTCTCATTACAGTTATCACAGGCCTTCTCTCAATTTCTCCCCCTCCTCTTAAAGTCCCTGAATATGCGCCAGTTAAAAAGGAGAGCAGTCTAGAGGTGGGGAAATCAGTTGATTTCAAGAGCCCTTATATGCACCACCAGAATCTTGATCCGTATACGCTCAGAGTCGTTCCTGTGCAGTGAGCTCAATAGAATAATTATCAGAGTTCTCTGCAGTTTCACTGACAGCCTGAGACACTCCTAAGGCAAGAAGGCTATGGCGTTAAAATGGTAGCATTTTAATTCCACCTGACATGTTTAATCCTCACACAAGGTGCATCTGCAGGATTTTAGGGAGTGGAGTGGGACAGATACTGCTTCAGCAAGGCAGGAAGGAGCAGCCTGCAGCCTAACTGAGGAGTGAGGAATCTGTGGCCCTCTTGATGCTGCAAGATACACAGTCCCTGATTATTGTTGTTGTTTAGTCGTTTAGTCGTGTCCGACTCTTCGTGACCCCATGGACCAGAGCACACCAGGCACTTCTGTCTTCCACTGCCTCCCGCAGTTTGGTCAAACTCATGCTGGTAGCTTCGAGAACACTATCCAACCATCTCGTCCTCTGTCGTCCCCTTCTCCTTGTGCCCTCCATCTTTCCCAACATCAGGGTCTTTTCCAGGGAGTCTTCTCTTCTCATGAGGTGGCCAAAGTATTGGAGCCTCAGTTTCATGATCTGTCCTTCCAGTGAGCACTCAGGGCTGATTTCCTTCAGAATGGATAGGTTTGATCTTCTTGCAGTCCATGGGACTCTCAAGAGTCTCCTCCAGCACCATAATTCAAAAGCATCAATTCTTCGGCGATCAGCCTTCTTTATGGTCCAGCTTTCACTTCCATACATCACTACTGGGAAAACCATAGCTTTTACTATACGGACCTTTGTTGGCAAGGTGATGTCTCTACTTTTTGACCATTACATACCCAACAAGTGCTCCGTTTTAAGTGGAATTCACAGAAGCCAATCCTGGCTTCTATTTGATTCCCAGATGGCCTGTTTTTTGGTCTGGCACTCTGGCACGACCCTCTGACTAGCCAAACATGCTCTCTCGCCCTTGCTCTTGCCACGCTTTGGGGGAGAAGAGAGCGCCACAATCAAGTGACTCGCCCAGGAGTGACGCATGTCCCAATTTCAGGTTAGAAAAAGTTGGATGGTATGCCATTAATCATTCAGACTGGGGCTGATGGGATACTTTGAGTCCCCACCCCAAAATAGGGCCTAATTTCTAGGGACAGCCTAAGACATTTGGGCACCTGAGGCGAACCTTCTTCTTTCCCTTGGAATTAAAAAAAGGATGCAGCTAGAGACTTTTTAACTTCAACTTTCCATGTAAGTAATGGTCAGGCGTCCTATCAAAGCCATCCAGGAGGAAGGAAGACCAAGGTGAGAAATGGGGTTCCTATAGTTCACAGGATCTCGGGTAGTATCTAGGCCTGTTTTCACATTTTACACTCAACACTATCACTTTGGCTGCATATACACCTTACATTTAAAGCACCTTCCCACCCAAAGAATCCCAAGAACTGTACTTTTTAAAAGGTGTTGGGAATTCTAGCTCTTTGAGGAGTGAACTACAGTTCCCAGCTGCCTTTGGAGTAAAGCCATGTGCATTAATGCATTCAAAGAGCTTGAAAGGCACCCTTTTCACAATGAGATTTTCACCCAAAGCAGAGCCTCAAAATGGCTAGCATCCTAGTCTGTAGCTTGAATAATGTGCTTTATTAATATAGTCCTTGGTTTGCTAGTAATACTGTCACATCATTGGTTTATCAGTACATATTTTTACCATCTAGTAATACTTGCCTCAGTTTTCCCCCCAAAAAATCTGCAAACCGTAGTTTCTTCTGCTACCTAACAGCTTGAAAGAGACACTCGTGAGGGGAAAGTGTGATTTATATGTACACAACCCCTGATAGATTGAAAAGTGTTTCCAGAACATGTGTGGAAATATCAAAATTATAAACAATACAATTGTCTGCTAAATGAAAGAGATACCTGAGTTTAAATATTGCCAAAGAGCAGTGCTGAGGCTCTTTAGAGAATCAAGGCCTCACTAATAAAATGTTATTTTCAATGTAGTGAGATTAATGGAGTTGGCATTTTTAGACAATTTGAAACATAATAACTTGCCATGAAATCTAGTCTTTGTATCTATAAAAGAACAAGTGGTTAAATATCTCTCTGTTTGCTTCAGCAGTTATTGGATTACTGCACTAATATGCTTGACTTTGCAATAAAAGTTTTATATACCCAGCAACCAGTGCAATCCTAATGTTGCAGTGATGGAAACAGAATGCACGTCTGATCTGCATGCATTAGGAAAGCCCTTCAACATGCAACTTAATATGTCTTGGACCAGGTAACGCAGGCTGTTCTTTCCAAGTACACTTTAGAAGGCCACATAGGGACAATTATCCAGCAGGCCTTTTTCTTCACGCAACATTCCCTTCGCACAAAACAACTATGTGTAGGGGACAGAAATGCACCGGGTCCCATAGCCAACATAGGCCCAGATTGTCAGCTTTCATTAAAAAAGAGACAAGTCTATAGTACTCCAAGAAAGTTACAAAGCAAAATGTGAGGGCCCCCCCAATTTTTTGTGAGATGAACCAACCCAGCTGTTCCCTCCTTTCAGTGTTTTAGCCAATGAGTGAGTCCCCTCCACTACACTTTGCTTTTCCGGCTCGTGGTTCCTGCTCCTTGCAATCTCTGTTTCAGTTATTTTCCGCGTATTCTACTACATAGCAAGTGTGGCTGGATGTTAAAGACTCTCATGGTATACTTGTCTACTCACAAGTAAGCCTCTTTGTGTTCAATGGACTTTCTCCCAGGGTAAATGGGCACAGGATTGAACCCGAGGTGTTCTTGTGAGGAAGTGTTCACGGTGAAGAGAGTCCATTGTAAACTTGGTAGTAAGTTGACTTGAATACCACTGGCACCTAATTGCACAATCATACCAGATTAAGATTGGTTGAAGCCTTGGAGGTGTACTAATTTGGGTTGTGCTGAGACAGAGAACAAAACATGCCCCTTCACAAACACTTGGGTTAATGGAAGCAAAATCTCCTGCTTATAATACAAGCACTAAATCCTTTTCTGCAGCCATTTTATCCCTCTTTCTGTATCTTCACAATAGCTGTGTAAGGTAGGTTCAGGTGACAATTTGTCACTTGCCCAAGGCAGGAAGTAAGCGAAATATTGATGAGTTATGTGAGTTCAAAATGTGAAAAGCGTACATTTTCAGAGTACCTCTTTATATAAAGGTTGGCAAACTGGTTTTTGTTTGCTGTAACAAATGGAATGCAGCAATTAAAGGATGGAGGATGGGGAGGTGGAAATGTCTGCTTTCCTGGCTGCCTTATTTCTAGTGTCTTACTGCCTCTTTCTGCTAATACAGATTATACCATATGTATTACATTTTTAATATACATCAAGTTGCCCATTGTTGCTGCTCTTTTTACGGCATGGAGTAGTGGAATGGTGGACTGGAGAGGAAAGTTCATTCTGTGCTTCAAAACTGTGCTCCAAAGAAGGATAGAACCTTTTTTATGTATGCCACAGCAGCAACAAGAATACTCATCACAAAGCACTGGAAGACACAAGATCTACCCACCCTGGAAGAATGGCAGATGCAAGTAATAGACTATATGGAACTGGCAGAAATGACCGGCAGAATCCGAGATCAAGGAGAAGAGCAGGTGGAAGAGGACTGGAAGAAGTTTAAAGTTTACCTACAAAAATATTGTAAAATTTATGAATGCTAAGGGCATTGTAAATGAAATGAAGGGGTTCTAGTGATTAAGATAAATAAGAGTATAAAGGGAAGGATAAAGGATGAATTTGAATAATAAATGATTTTGCTGAATTAATTTTTAAAGTGGAATACAAGAAAGGAAGGCGGGTGGAAGTAAGGAAAATAAGATCTGAAAGGGTATTAATTTGAAAAAGAGTTTTTTTATATGCTAAATTTTATTTTTTATGTTTTTTTTCCTGTTTGTATTTTTGATGTGTGTTGTTTGATGTTTTTGTGATTTTAGTTAATTTTTTTTTATTGGTTGTTAACTTTTGTAAAATCTAATAAAAATATGATTTTAAAAAAACTGGAGTGTTGCTTCTTCGAGTGTTGTCCCCCCCAATAATAATAATAATAATAATAATAAATTTTATTTATATCCCGCCCTCCCCAGCCAAAACCAGGCTCAGAGCAGCTAACAACAACAAAATAGCACAAATTACATAAAATCACAGTCAATTAATTGAGTGTGAAATACAGTGAAATACAGCAGTGGCTGGGTGGTTCATTGTAGCAGCAATATTCAGAGAGGCGTGATTTGTTGCTTTCCCAACCATGGGGGGGAATGTGGGGTTATTTGGGGTGGGATGTTGCTGCTGGTGTAAACATTTAAATGGGTTGTTGTTATTCAAAGATCTCAAAGTGGAGTAGGCTAAGACACAGAGACTGGCTTAAGGTCATCAAGCAAGCTTCAGGGCTGAACGGGAATTTAAAATCCATTTTTTTGTCAATAATGGAAAAGAAAATCCGAGTTGATTAAAGTATTAATAAATAACAAATGAATATAGTGCTTGCATCTTAATTATTAAAATATTGAATTTATGCAAGCCTGGGCATCTGAACAGAACTGCTGTAAGTCTGTCCAAAATACTGTACCTGTCCAGAACCAAATACTGCATAATTAGGGCTGCCATGTTTCTAGAAGCAAAATTCAGGACGCAAAAGTTGTTGAGCTTTTTTCAACATCAATTTGTCGAAATACCCCACCCCGGCACTATTTTCGCCGGATAAATCCAGGACATAGTCCAGGAAATCCTGTTTACATTCCCACAGGCTGCTGCAGAAATGCTCAGAGACTATTATTTGACTGGGTCAACCAGAAAAACAGGCAGCCAATGTTTTCAAGCCTGAAAAAGTAGTAAATGGTCAAAGTTAGCTAGGGTCACCGTATCCCGAATGTGCAACAGGTTCTACTTCTGACCTTCCATGGCTTTCTCCTCAGGAGAAGCAGGCAGTGGTGCAGCTAGAAACAGCACCTTCTCTGTATGCCGATGGTCCCACTGCAACTCCTGGTGGAGCTGGGAATATCCCTTGTCTGAAATGTTGGGGAGCTACCACCAGTGTCTATGGTACTTTGCTAGATAGACCAATAGTCTGAAGGAAGACTGACTGGACTTACAAGGGGCCTCCTTTAGACATGTGTATCAACTGAGTTGTGAAGCACACAAATGAAGTTTCTATTCTCCCCACTCATGCTTTATATACAACTGCACCTCCATTCCTGACATGTTAGAACAAACAAACAAACCAAAAACAGCTTACCAACCTAACTTAACTAAACTAAACTAACTAACTAACAACTAACTAACTAACTAACTAACTAACCAAAATTATAAAGGAGAAAGGGAAGGATTTTGCTGTTTCTTCAGAGCAGAGGTAGCTAACTCTTACAAGCAGTAGGAACTATGCAAATTGTTGTGAATAAAGCCCCCAATTTGAGGCTTTCTGGATTTCCAACACCTGAAAGCATTTCAGTTTTCTGTTGTTCCTTTTTAGGAACAGATGGGCTTTTTAGGCTTATACCTTAGCTTTGTTGCTCTTCCTGTATTTTAAAGCAAAATGTTTTCCCGTACTTTGGTTTTGTGGGTAAAGGTCAAGGAAATCTGTCTTGCAGTTAGGACGGCTAAGCAACCAGGAAGAAAAAACACCAGCTTGGCTAATTTATTAGCTTTTGAGTTAGCTGCCAGAAAACCAGAGGGTGAGGCTTTTTATTTACCCTTGGCTATATATTTTTTATCTGTATACATTCCATGAAGGCATGGCTTTGTGTTGACTTCCACACCCAGCTCTGACCAGAGTGGGTTGCTGGGTTGGGGTTTCTGGCACTGCCATTCTAGCCCCAGAAGTCCCTCCCCACCAGCTGCCCAAGGTTTTATTTTACATCTCAAGTTGGAAACACTATTGGCTCCTGGTCTGACAAAGCCTGAATTTCTTTTGGAAGGACTATGCACTCTACAAAATATCAGTCACAATAATCAAACGCAAAAGCTACCAACAGCTTTTCAATATAAGCCCTATTTGTATGTTCAAGAGCAGGACTTAAATTGTGTTGAGCGTAAGGGGAATGGCTATGTAGGCATTACCCTGAATATTCCCATCCCTGTCCAATCCAGTTCTGACCTTCCTATACTGTGTTAGTAGATTTGAAGGAGGCTTCTAAGTTAAGGTTACCAGATTTTTTTCAATGAATCCGGGGACACTTTTCAACTTTTCAATGGATTCTGTATGGGGACTGGTTTGTAAATCCGAGGACTGTCTCTGGGAAACGGGGACGTCTGGTAACCTTATTCTAAGTGGATTCAACTTAAGAAGCCACCTCATGGATTGGGACTTTAAAGCGCACTCAGCCTCACAAAGAGAGATTCATGATTAATCCCCACTATTGCTGCTCTTGGGAAGCTTTGTTTGAAATCTGAGCCAGAGAAGAATTTGGGGAGTAATGGCGCTCAATCAGTAATGCATCTGAGAATAATGACTTTGATGTATTCACTATCCAGGCCAGTCAAGAAAATAATGATAGTAATAAATTGTGCATTAACATACAATGAATACATATTGAGTTCTCTTGAATATGTATTTTTGAAGGTCCCCCAAACTATTGTGTGTTAATTTTTGTGTGTCTCCCCAATGACAATATTGCCTCTTTGCTGACCACCTTAAGGCTTTAATGTCCCCTATTACTTTCAATAAAATATCAGAATCCACAATGGGTTGAGGATAAGAGGAAAATGCTTCATCAACAGAAACTGTCTAAATCTGAATGATGGGGTTATTTGGTGGCAAGCTCACAGTATTATGTATTTATAATGCACCGTTTAGTTTTTAGACTCCTTGGAATCAGGATGGGGGGATAGTTAAATATTCATTAAACAATGAATTCTGAAATCCTATTACTGAGTGAAGCTTGTGTGCCTATTTTCAGATTTAACACCACACTCTTACCTCCATCTCAATTGACTTTTGTGTGGGCTGCCTACGAAGAAAGGGCATGCAGTGTTAAAGCAGATAAAATGGGAACATCGTGGAAGAGTTTGCAGATAAACCAGTCCCTTTGAGAATAAATCCAAAGCACATACCCACAGCTCGTAACACCACTAGAATAATATTTATATTTAATTTTATTTCTTGTTTGCTCTTCAACAGATTCCTCTCCCCTTTGACTCATGTGAATTTTAGCCTACATTTCTGAAAGCTGTTATTTAGGTTGTTGTTGGCAATGGAGGAGTGCACCTTTTGGGGTGAGGTCAAGCTGCTAGAAGGTTGCAGAGCCTATTGTGGTTGCAGAGACTGATGCGGAAGAGATGGGTTTTGTTGCAGCCGGGGCAGATGACGGTGTCTGGCTGTCCTGCTGCAGATGCACCACAGTGTTTCTTCTCTTTGCACTCCTCCCAGTGGTCTTGCACCTTATTTAGGTACAAGAACTCATTCATTCATTTTATTCATAAATTTAAAAATTCAAGAACGTGGCCATTTAGAAAATGAGCTTTCATACTGACACTTGCATATGTATACAGATATCCCTTATGAGTTTTTTTCACATGAATAGCCCCTTTATGAAATAGTAAGATACTTAATACTTTTCCATTTTCCCCCTAGTTCACCGATTTCCTTAAATCAGCTAACAGATGTTTGATTTGATCAGAAATGAGCCCAGCTTGGTTCAATGGCATTTTCTCAGAAATAAGTTATCCTAGAGCAGGCACCCCCAAACTCGGCCCTCCAGCTGTTTTTGGGACTACAACTCCCATGATCCCTAGCTAACAGGACCAGTGGTCAGGGATGATGGGAGCTTTAGTCCAGTTAGTGATTGTCTGAAATCCCATACCACGTACCTGGGAGTAGGCCCTGCTAAACTCAGTGGATCTTACTTTCAAGCAGCCATATCTATGAAGCACCTTTCAGTCCAGTCATGCTTACTCAGGGCCAAACTAGAGGACAGAACACGTTGAAATGTATGAATGCATTTCTCATATGTGGTTTGTTTTTAAAAGGTGGAATGGGGTGTGCAGAACACGTGGAGAGGAATTTAACTTCCCTCCCCAAAACATAGCTCTGTCCTGATGAAAATGCCCCCCTCCAATACCCGAAGCTCTGTTGTCCCAGGAAAGAAGCTGCCATTGGCACCAATAATTAATTGTTTCCTAACTATGAATCATAAAACGAGGAACAACAAATATAATCTTTCTCTTCAGAATGACAGTGACTCTAAAGGTCAATCAGCTGGTGTTTCTTTTGTTCCCTTAATAAACCGTTTTTTCTGAACTGACACTATAGAATAGGGATTATCTAACAAAGCATTTCAAACTCCATTAAAATCACCTCCAAGGACAATTTCACCCTGACAAAACAATCCTATGCATGTCCTTTCGGAAGGAAACCCCACTGAGTTCAATGGGTATTATTCCCAGGTAAATGTCTATAGAATTGCAGCTGAGTGTAACAATTTCCCCTCCCCCACCGCAAAGACTTCAGGTTTCCTGTGTCCTTGACCCTATTATTTTACTTTACTATTTAAAAGTAGGTCATTCGTAAGAAAAAGTAAAGGTAAAGAGACCCCTGACCATTAGGTCCAGTCGTGGCTGACTCTGGGGTTGCGGCGCTCATCTCGCTTTACTGGCCGAGGGAGCCAGCATACAGCTTCTGGGTTATGTGGCCAGCATGACTAAGCCGCTTCTGGCAAACCAGAGCAGCGCACGGAAACACTGTTTACCTTCCAGCCGGAGTGGTACCTATTTATCTACTTGCACTTTGACGTGCTTTTGAATTGCTAGGTGGGCAGGAGCAGGGACCGAGTAACAGGAGCTCACCCTGTCACGGGGATTCAAACTGCCGACCTTCTGATTGGCAACTCCTAGGCTCTGTGGCTTAACCAACAGCACCACCCGCATCCCTAAGAAAAAGTAGTAGTTCAAATTTTTTATGAATTGTAACATAATATGGCAGAGATATTATAAAATGTCCAGGAGTGGGGTTTTTTGGGGGTGGTAGTGGGGTATTCATATAGGGTGATAGCCAAAGTTAGTCATACACTGAAATCAGTGTGCTTAAGTAACAAGTTCATTCACTTTAGCAGGTGTACTCTAATTATGAATTATTTGGGTAACACCCATAGATAAGACTGCCTCCGTGTATTAAGGTCAATTGTTTTAAGTAATTAGTCATTGGTAGCAGATATATGTGGCAAAGTTTTAACTTTAGGCAACTTTTTATACAGGCAAGTCCACTTCCTTCATGTACTGTTGTCATCTGTTCTCCTAGGGCCACCAGGACTCACCAGTCTTTTGCTGGCACCCGGCCCTTTTGGGTAGTCTTAACCCACACCTGGAGGCTCCAACCAGGCTGGCCTCAGATGCTTTTCAAGACTGATCAGAGGTTGCAGAGTTCTGTTTCATGCAGCAGATGGACCACATGAGGGTACTTATTCCTGAAGTCAAGTGGATGGGGGAGCTATGAGTAGCTGTCCTTGGCTCAATTCTTTGGGCACGTGCAGTGGGCCTGTTGTATTGTTCTTCAGTGGTGAAGGAAAAGAACATGTTACCAAGAAGGGTCAATAAGTCTCCAAGAAGTGAAGATACCATGGTGACAGCTTTGGCATAAAAATCAAAATAGAACAGAACAGCATGTCCTTGGAAAAGCATCCCTGGTGATAATTAGAAGATATGCTGGGGAAAGATTTGGGTTCATTGCACTGCCCTCTGCTGTGAAATCCTAGGTGGGAAATATCTACCAGATCTGCAATATCAAGGGTATTTTTAGTACCGTGTGAATGTTTGAGCAAACAGGGTCTTTAGTACAAAACTGTGAGGAGACATGAGACCGTCCATCAAACGGGAACATAAGCTCAGCATCTGAGTCTAAGCATGCACATTGCTAAACGTTACCAAGTGACTTAGCTGGAAAAAAACAAGGTGGGAGAGCAGGACTGGAAAATATAGCTTGAAATGCTCAACAAGTAACAATTTTGTCTGGCTGCATGGAACATAACACAGCCTGAAAAGATAGGGCTTTCTGAGAGAACAGGGGAGTGTTTGTATTTTTCAATAGCTGCAATAGATCGAAGACGCAACATACGAGAGATGTTTATAAAATTAAGCGTGGAAAAAGTGGATGGAGAAAAGGTTTTCTCCCTCTCTTATAGCACTAGAGCTCATGGACTTTCAATGAAGCTGAATGTTGGAAGATTCAGGCCAGATAGATAGAAAACATTTCTTCGCAGAATTCGCTCCCACAGGAGGCAGGCAACTTGGGTGTCTTTCAAAGACGACTGGACAAATTCATGGAGGAGAGGGCTGCTGATGGCTACTAACCATGATACCTATGCTGGGCCTCCATAGTCAGAGGCAGTAATACTTTTGATTACTAGCTACTGGAAGCCACGGGATGGGAGAATGCTCTTGAGCTTGGGTCTTTAGAGAACCAAAACCGATAGTTTCCCACCCCTAGCGCCTGTACAGTTGTACCTCGGGTTAAGTACTTAATTCGTTCCAGAGGTCCGTACTTAACCTGAAACTGTTCTTAACCTGAAGCACCACTTTAGCTAATGGGGCCTCCTGCTGCTGCCGCGCCGCCAGAGCATGATTTCTGTTCTCATCCTGAAGCAAAGTTCTTAACCTGAGGTACTATTTCTAGGTTAGCGGAGTCTGTAACCTGAAGCATATGTAACCCGAGGTACCACTGTACACAGAAAAGCAGAGCAACAAGGACGTTCTGGCTTTTGGGGTTCCTTGATGACTCAGTGTTTATCAGCATTGCACTTTGGCTGGGAGGGGGAGAAGAGACCTCCAAATCACCATGATTCACCTCTTTATTTGGCCCACATGCAGAGCTAATACATGCCTCCAATACACACTGACTTTTTTTTTGAATCCACATTAAGGATAGGGTATAAAATGTTCTGCCTCTCCTATGGTCTACCTCCATGGTCAGCATGCACTGTGGGAAGAGAAAAGGATGTTGGACTAGATGGGTTATTTGCCAGATCCAGCATTTCTCATCTTATGTTCGTTCCTATAAAAAAGAGGAAAATAAAACAAAAGCTAAATTGGCCTTGCCAGGGACAATGCAGATAGTTCTGCAGTTGCAAGAAATGGCGGTTGGTGGTGAAAAGTGAAGAACGCCTCGGATTCTGGCAGCACAGGAGGAAACATGACATTCACTGACAAAAAGACACATTTTTTAAAAAAATCTATCTAGCTTCCCACTGAACTTCCAGAATTTGGAAAATGATAGAATGGATGGTTCAATATGCTTGAAAGCACTGTGCTCAGTCATTATTAATTAGGATCCTAATTGCTGAGCTGTTGGTCTCTTTCACACAATTGGAGTCATCTATCTTTTCCCAGCAGTCAGAAGGCAGATTAAAGCTGATGCCCTGATTTACTATTATTATTATGGTTTTTTAGAAAGAAAAGACAAGAAAAGAAAATCCTTGTAACGTTGTAAGTGCTTTGTGTGGGAGGGAACCTAATGGCAGTTCTATAATCTGTGCTGTGATATATTACTCTTACAATTTTTAGGGCATGTAAAGACATGGATATTATGAAAAGATGTTTCTGGGAGGCAGGGGAAATAAGATTTTGTGGGGGTTTTGGGATGGGGTTGGGAAAACGAAAGACATCTATAAAGTCATGACATATCTGTTGGAATAAACATAGATACCCATACATACATACATACATTGCAGCAGAGTGCAGAAATACATTGTGTGTCAAACAAAAGCCATTGGTGAGTACAAGCTTACATGGGGGACACACAGGGGTATGCATACCCCTAGACATTTTGTGGATCTTTGTACTTTTGTCCATTTACTGTATTTATTTTTCCCAATTCGAACTATAAAATGGTGGTTTTCTTGAGTCAAAATGAGAGTACTCCTAAACATTTTTTTTTAGGAAAAAAAGCACCAGATATAAATATCTAATATCCCTTCAAAGATCTTATATCCCCCACCCAGTACTTTTACTAATGCCTGTTACTATAGAAATCTGCTCTGAAGTTATTTTAACTGCCTAGGAAACAGGCACCATTGAAGCCTCTGAGAAGAGCAATCCAGCTGCTTCATTTAGCAGTAGCCCTCCTCTTTTCACAATGCATGCGTCTTGTTGCCATGCATGAGATGCTTGAATTAGAGGTTTTTAGCCCCCTGCCGTTTCCTCTCTTTGCGCCTTCCATGGTTTTTTTGCATCTAAACTGGTGGTGAGCATGAGGAAGGATTAGAGCTCTAAGTAATCTCTGGCGGCTTGCGCTTTATGTCCTTACATAGTTCCTGCTAGTTGCCATTGTAATTCATTTTTGCACAGAATTTTAATGAGAAGATAACGATCCTATAAGCAGCTGGCTTTCCCGCCTTCCTCCCGAGTCATTTTTTTGCACACTGTGTTGAATACAAACCCTCCCACGGATGCTCTTCTGTTGCTATTCGGGTTGCTAATAAACACTGGCCTGTTCCTTCTCTTCAAGCCTGGCCATTCTTGGGCGGGAGCAACAATTCTCTCACTGTCCTTTCAAAATGGCAGCAGCTGTGTCACTTACGACCTGCCGAAGTTAAAAGCAGCTCCTGGCTCAGTGAATCAGTGGGAGCTGCCTCCTGCACCAGCAGGTTTTTGATACCTGTTTACAGGGTGTGTGTTTAAAAGGAGTAGAGAGAATGGAGCAAAAACATCCGGCCAAAAACGATAAACTGGTTTAACTAGAAGACTACATTCACTGTCAAACTATTTGGTTTGGTAGGGCAGTAAAGTAATTGGAACTCCTCTCAAATAAATGTCTGTAAGAGAGGTGAGGAATCCATGACCTTTCTGATGTTGCCGGGCTACAGATTCCATCATCCTTGGCAATTAATCATGCTGGCTGAGGAGAGCTGGTATTCAACATTGTCTGGAGGGCCACAGTCCCTTCACCTCTTATGTAAGCCCTTGGCAGGTGTTCCATTGCTTGTACACAGATAGGGTCACTTCAGACATCAAAATGAACGTGATTTGGAGAGGGTTGAGTCCCATTGTGCTAGTGGAATACATGACTCTCCACACACACCCTTCCCAAATCTGCTCTGGAGGGTTGAGAGAATGCCCCAAACAGCACACGGGGCAGTGATTGGAGAGATTGTTCCATTAGGACATCAGCATTTCAGCTGGCCTGATGAAACGGTCTCTTTTAGCACTACCACGAATAAGTTGTCAACTGAGCAGAGGAGGAAATGACCTGTCCTGTTTTTCATAATCCATACTAGTAGCTGCCAGGACTTTTGTAAAGTTGCTTCCAGACAACCTTGCTATTTATTGTGTGTTCATCGTGATTTGTTTGTGAGATTAGACAACCTAGGCCATGGGTAGGCAAACTAAGGCCTAGGGGCTGGATCCAGCCCAATTGCCTTCTCAATCCGGCCCATGGACGGTCCGGGAATCAGCGTGTTTTTACATGAGTAGAATGGGTGCTTTTATTTAAAATGCATCTCTGGGTTATTTGTGGGGCATAGGAATTTGTTCATTTCCCCCCCAAAATATAGTCCGCCCCTCCAAGGTCTGAGGGACAGTGGACCAGCCCCCTGCTGAAAAAGTTTGCTGACCCCTGACCTAGGCTATTTATTGGGCATTCATTTTGATTTATTTGCAGGGAGTTTAGATGATACATCAAGCAAATGTTACCCCGTATTTTCCAGTGCACTTCCTACCAGCATTTGTGAAACCAAGAGGTAAAAATCCTGCAAATATGTGTGATATGCGTAAGGAAAAACCCCACTTGCTTTACAAAGAATATTGTGAAAAGAGTGTCAAGCATGACTTTAAGCAGGACATAGTCTAGAAATGCATAGGCCCCAGGATAAGATGTGTTACAGTCCATTCTCCTGACCATTACATCCATTTATGTGCTGCAATTATTTATTTTTTTACGCAGAAGCATTAAATACAGACTCTTTCTCATTGCAGTGACTCTTGGCTGCACTCCAGGAACACAGATATAAACGGCTTCTTGACAAATGTTTGCTTCAGGTTTACAACCATGTTTTCCCTAGTAACGTCCACGCAACAGAACAGAAGGGTTTGATTTCACTTTGTGTGTACACACCCACCTCCCTGTTTAGTCAGTCACTGTGGAAAGGGAGAAAGGGTTGTGTGCTGCTTTGGGCCTGAGCTACCAAGGTTGCTGCTCACTCCTGTAGTTGGCAGCTGCTGTTTTGCAGAGACAGACAGAGGAACTAGCCTTATACGGAGTCAGACCATTGGCCAATCTCGCTCACTATCGTCTACACTGATTGGCAGAAGCTCTCCAGGGTTTCAGGCAGGGAACAGTCCCAGCTCTTCCTGGAAATGCCAAAAGTGGAACCTGGGTCCTTCTCCTACCATGACTTCTCTGAGCAGAAAGGACCAATATGCTATTGAAAAGAGAAGAAGTCTCATTTCTGTGCCAGGTTTATGAGGGTAATTTGAAGCCTGTTGGCAACAATGAACATAAAGGCCACAGAAAAGCCTAGCCAGGAAGTAAATTTGGTGTGATTGACCAGGTATAAGGGAGAGAAGGAGGTGGCCAGACAAGGACAGACCCTCCAAGTGTCCGTATTTTCCAGGGATGTCCCTCATTTAGAGAAGCCATCCTGGTTTCTGATTTCATCCTGGAATGTCCTACTTTTCTTTAAAGGTAAAGGGACCCCGACCATTAGGTCCAGTTGTGGCCGACTCTGGGGTTGTGGCGCTCATCTCACTTTATTGGCCAAGGGAGCCGGCGAACAGCTTCCAGGTCATGTGGCTAGCATGACTAAGCCACTTCTGGAGAACCAGAGCAGCACACGGAAACAGAGCAGTACCTATTTCCTCCAACCTGCCCTACCAACTGCTCCCCCACCCTCATAAAGGTTCCTAGTGGCAACAGAAACATTAGCCTGGAAACTTTATGTGGGGCAAAAGTGGTTGTTTGGGTTGGACTGAGGTGGATGAGGAAAGCAGTGGGCCCAGAAAAGATTATGGGTCTTCCAGTGATCACCTCTAATCATGTCTCCCTGGCCACCCATTGCTAAGGAGGAATAATAATAATATAATAATCATGGCTCTGAAAACACGCCATGAAGCAGAGTTGCTTTCTGCCCTGGGCAGCTTGTAAGGATTATGCAAAGCTTTGGGTGGAATATCGTATTACACACTAGAGTCACGAGCAGATCTGCATCTGTGATCCAGACTGATAATTCGTGGCTGATAAGTCTAATTTTAGCTCCGCTCTCCATAACAAAATTGCTGTAAGACATTCTTTGTGCTTGCTTCAGTCTTAAGCGTGTCTCTCTCCCCACCCCAAGACATGATTAAATTATGTGTTGACAATTTCACCACTTGAAACCCAAGTTTGATGTGACTGCTTCTTTTTAAAAGAAGCGGCTGTCATATTCTTTTGATAAAATTTGCTTTAAAGACTTATGAAGACATGGTTTGCTTCCTAGGGTCCCAGGCCTTAAACATACAGAACTTAAGTTTGTACTGTCCTTATGACAAACCCGACGTGCAGAGATGGTTAACAAAAGGCGGGTAACATCCAGAAACATCTGGGGATATGCCCATGAATTCGTAATGGATGTTAAGGAATGATTTTGTGCAGAAATGTCCACCCCGTTGAGATCCAGTTTTTAGATACTTTTGAGAGTAACCCAGACGTGGAACTAAGTGTGTGACTACAGGGCATTCTTCCCCATTTTATCTATGGGGAATTTCAGATTTCCTTCTGCAGCTACTTGCAGTGCTCGGAGAATGAGGTGGCATGTAACAATATGTTTCTCGTTTTTCTACTCTTAAGTTCTGTTCTCCTCATTTCCACATCTATTTGCGATTTTTTTTGGAGGGTGGGGGGTCAACATTTTTAGTGTGAATGTTTGTATGCAATTCTGCCTTGTATACACATTTCACAAAGCAATTTCCCCTTATATAGTGCACTTGTGCGTCACTGGTCACTAACATATGCATTTACGATAGTACCATACTTTTCTGTGTATAAGACTAGTTTTTTTTTTTTACTTTAAAATAAGGTTAAAAATCTGGGGGTGTCTTATACATGGATAGTGCATATGCCCATTTTCTAAATTTGGGGTCCCCAAAAGTAGGGGGCGACTTATACATGGGGGCATCTTATACACAGAAAAATACGGTATTTTGCACTTATTACTTTGCTGTAGTACTGCATTCCAAAATTTGCAGAAGTGCAACTTTTGAAGGATGGTCGTCTTTCAGTTCACGTTTCGTTTCTGAGAGTGCAAATTAGGTAGCAAAATGCAAAGTTCATAGAAATTCTCCTCCCCATCCTTATCCTTGGCTGAGCACACACTGGTTAGGGTGATTGTTCCACTGACATAGCGGTGACATGTCACCAGCTGCAGTGCAATGTAAGATTACGCTGCCCAGAAGTTGTTTTAAACAATGGTAAAAATTCTATCCTAACACAGACATAAAGACTGAGATAGATAAATACTGAGATCACCATAGGTCGCAGTCACGCTTCTGAAAAGCTCCCAGTGGGTCTTCGTCTTCCCCTTACGAATTACGAAATGTGTAGAGAGGGCCCAATTATCCACAGATCACACCACTCATACTTGCTCATGCATATGAATGTCTCCATCCAGGCAGGATACCAAAAGTATCTGTCAGTACTTGGAGATCAGCTTCAAAACTCACTCACACAGCACGAGCCCTTAGTCCTCAGCAAACAGAGGTCAGCTATTAACTCCAGCCTCACTTCCATTTGAAAGCTCTGCACTCTCAGTTCCTCCCTTCAGATAGAACTTCAGACAAAACGAGGATAAAACAATGGCAGATTTCAGGGCCCGGAAGTTTATCTATTTAATTTTTTTAAAAAAATTCCTACTATTCTACCTAATCAGGCATCGAAGGCAGCTTACAATGACACCTAATAAACATAAGGCTATTGCTAAAATGCATAGGTGACTTTTGAAGGTTTGAGGGGCAGGGTGGTAGTTGAAAATGTCTGCTCCTCCCCCTTTATATGCTGCTGCTGCAGTTTCAGTGCCTAGCCTTTGTAAGTTGAAAATGTTTGCCCCAGTGGAGGCAAATGCCAAAGGGAAAAGGCCTTCTGTACCTTTAATGGTTGTGTAGAAGAGGAAATTTTAGCAGGTGCACTTTGTGGGATAGTCAGTGCCAGATTTACAACTAAACAAGCCAAACAACGGGTGGTGCTGTGGTCTAAACCACTGAGCCTAGGGCTTGCCGATCAGAAGGTCGGTGGTTCAAATCCCCACGATGGGGTGAGCTCCTGTTGCTTGGTCCCTGCTCCTGCCAACCTAGCAGTTCGAAAGCATGTCAAAGTGCAAGTAGATAAATAGGTACCGCTCTTACGGGAAGGTGAACGTTGTTTCCGTGCGCTGCTGTAGTTCGCCAGAAGCATCTTAGTCATGCTGGCCACATGACCCGGAAGCTGTATGCTGGCTCCCTCAGCCAGTAAAGTGAGATGAGCGCCGCAACCCCAGAGTTGTCCGCGACTGGACCTAACAGTCAGGGGTCCCTTTATCTTTACCTTTACCATTACTTGAATAAGAACTTATATTATCTGCTTTGTCCTGTGAGAACAAGCAGTGCTATTGGATAATTAAAGAGTTTTATTTCACTGTTAATTGCAACAAATAGTGAATTAAATCGCTTGTCGTCCGTACCCCCACCACCAAATGAACTGCATACTTAAGAACTCTGTTCTGGCAGGCAATACTTTGATTTATTTGTCCCATCGTAGCACATGTTGAATGGGAGGCGTAGATGTGGATGCAAATAGCATGGAAACAGCAGAAAGGTGTACGTAAAGGAAAAAGGAAACCTCCTTGGGTGTGGGATGAGGAGAGAGAAAGGGGGATGGGGAAGGAAAAAGGAAAGAAAATGAGTTTCTCCAACCAAGCCAGCAATGTCTTCTTTGTAGGAGGGGGCATTTGGAGACGATCCCTAACTGGACCTAGAGAGAGTGAGCATGCAGTTGTGTTTGTGTGTGTGTGTGTTGCACATTGCGTGGGAAGCAGAAGCAGCAAAGGATGACAGCATACCCTCCAACATTTCTCCAATGAAAATAGGGACGTCCTATTCCATATTGAAATATACTCAGAGTCGAGAGTGGATTTCATGCTCTTTTTTCAGCTCATAGTGGTGAGGAGGAATGGAAGTTCCCTCACAATATCTGCTTTATATACATTATTTACACAATGGGCTGCACGTGACTGGCTAATTCCGGGATTCTCCTGTAGGCCAATCAGGTTGTGGATTAGCTTCCACCTGGAGCTGGATTGGGTGGCTCCTGTGGACTAATCATACTGCTGCATTGTTCTAGGACCAATCAGACTGCTGCATTCTGGATCCTATTCAACTCAGTACAGAAAACATATCCTCCAACTTTTCTCCAGAGAAAATAGGGACATCCTAAGGAAAAGCAGGACATTCTGGGATCAAGTCAGAAACCGTAAATCTGGGACTGTCCCGGGAAAATAGGGACACTTGGAGGGTCTGTGACAGAAAAGGGGGAAAGGTAAAAAAAGCACAGCAAAACTTCACTAATCTGCCCAGCAGCTGCGCTCTCTATTCCTCTCTCTTCCCCACCCTACTGAAAGCCATGAAGACCTCCCTTGCTTTCTCCCTCTCCCTTCCCTTTCCCGTCTGGAGTCCTGCCTGCATCCAGCAACTCCCAACTCTGATCAGTATTAAATCTATATTGCAAACATGGCTCCAACAAAGAGCAGATCCCTCTGTCCTCCTGCCAATAACCGAAGGGTTCTTTCAGGGGTAATGATGCATATCTAAAGCAATGCTATGCTCAAATGGCCCATGTTTCTTTTAGAAAAATCCTTTAGGGGATGCTGCATCTAGATAGCTGCAGTCAACGGAGCAAACACTGAGGTTGCATTGTTGCTGTCGAGGCAATAAGGGAAGGCGGCAGAGCAGGGTGGCGAAAAGTGTGTTGAGTTAGTGAAAAGTGTGTTGTTAAATACATAGCTAGATAGACAAACAAACAAACAAATAAATACCGTATTGGCCTGAATATAAGCTGCACCCGAATATAAGCTGCACCTTTAAAATTGGAGGGGGGAAAGAAAAAATACCTTATAAGCTGCTCCCTTTCTCACTGCTCCTGGGCGCATGGGGGGGGGCCGTGCTATGTTGCTGGCGGCTTTCCCCCTTCCTCGCTCTCTCCCTTCCTGGCCTTGGGGGAGAGGATGGGAAGCTGCCCAGAGTGGCTGGGGCAGCCCAGCCAGATGGGCAGAGTAAAAATAAATTATTATTATTATTATTATTATTATTATTATTATTATTCGCACAGGGTGGGCACCACTTTGCCGCGCTCGTGCCTCTGGCTGCACACCATAAGGGTGCGAATATAAGCCGCACTTTAACTTTCCACGGTCGGAATTTGGGGGGAAAGTGAGGCCTTATGTTCAAGCCAAAACGGTATCTTGTTTGAATCAGGCCAGAGAACAGATTCGGATTGCATCCCAAGTATCAACAACTTGTTACAATATCAACTTGGTGACCATAGATACATTTTGTGACAATATATCATTGACTTGTGTTGGAAGATAAGGTTGTGTTATCTTGCAGGATACAGCAAAATAATCCCTGTTCAATGGATATTGATGTTTGTGGGGATGTGGAAGGAACTTGATTAGGATTAGAACCTTCCAAAATACCATTAGAACTTGAACTTGTTGAGTGATTTGTTGCCAATAATATTTGTTGCAAATTATGTCAATTTTTTACTGTCCTAATGATCTGCAAATATGCTTTCCCCTAGGATTCTGCCAGCTCTAATTATAACTGCATTGGTTAAGACTCATTAGGTACATGACTGTTATTTTTATTAAGTATTTTAAAATATATATATAGACATTTCTGTAGTCTCTGGGAATGGGATTCTTGCAGATGTTTTGCATTTGAATCCTCCCTTCAGTGTACTGATAGGTAGATTTCAAATGCATCCATGTATTTTATGGTGCATCTGCTATTTCCTCATTATTCTTTTTTCCTGAGCAATCATTGCAGAGCCACAAACAAACAACTCTACACTTTGGCAGAGGGGTATTTGCAGAACAATAAAAGCAGAAAGGGATAACACCATCTGTTTCTGTAGAGATGTATGAGCATTTATACTTTGAGAGAGGAAAAGCAAATTGTGGCATCATTCACGTGCTTTGATTTATTCCACAAGAGAAGGACAAAAGTGTTAAGGTTGGTCCATGAAGACATGGGGGTGGGCAGAGAACATTCATTTGTATGCACCCCAAAAGCACTGAATCAAATTCTTCAATGAAATTATTTTATACATTTTTTGGATAGCATCATATGAATTTTTTATATCTTGTGTATCTGTATACAGATATAATGTAAGAATGTTATCACCCAGCCCCCACTGGAGGATTTGTCGTGCCTCATCACAATCCTGGGTTTGCATGGTTGGGGCAAAAGTGAAGGAAGGTTGCACAGCAGCAGAGGCTATGGCATGGGAATGAGAAGTGGGGGGAAAGTGGTGGTTTGAAACAATGCCATAAGTTTGAATACAGCAGTGATGGAGGAAACTCACATGAGTTTTAAATGACAGCAGAGCTTTGATTAAAGCAAGAATGTAGGCTTAATGAAAAGGGAAAGTGGCAATTTAAAACAACGGCACAGGTTTGGAAAGGCTCTGTTGTGTTAGCTTTTTGGTGTTACCTTCTTTATTGTACCCATCTCTGTTATTTCTGCTTGTTAAAATGGTGGTTTGTTTTTTTAAAACAACAACAACCCAACAACGCCTCAGTGTTTCTCCACTTACTCAAACCTCTGCTATTGTTTAAAAACCACATTTCCCCCCTCAGCATCACAGTATTACTCCATACCCATTTTATTCAAACTTCTAAGGTAAAGGTAAAGGTAAAGGGACCCCTGACCGTTAGGCCCAGTCGCAGACGACTCTGGGGTTGCAGCGCTCATCTTCCTTTACTGGCCGAGGGAGCCAGCGTACAGCTTCCGAGTCATGTAGCCAGCATGACCAAGCTGCTTCTGGCGAACCAGAGCAGCGCACGGAAACGCCGTTTACCTTCCTGCCAGAGCGGTACCTATTTATCTACTTGCACTTTGACGTGCTTTCGAACTGCTAGGTTGGCAGGAGCAGGGACTGAGCAATGCGGGGATTTGAACCGCTGACCTTCTGATCGGCAAGCCCTAGGCTCTGTGGTTTAGACCACGGCGCCACCCATGTCAACACTAGCCATTGACACAGCAACCAATAACACACCCAATAGCCACTGACAGCCGCAGCAGCAACCAATCAAACATTCACCTTATGCACTATCTCTGTATAAGTCGGCCTCCGCTTTTTAGAATTATTTTTAAAGAGAAAAACCTACTCTTATACACAGAAAAGTACGGTAGATTCCTTAAGCCGGCCTATACTTGCTCTAGGGGTTTTTTTTGCAAGAAAGCGAGGGAACAGAAATGGGGAAAGTGATGTTGTACTCATGTCATAAATTGCTGGCTTTGCATAGACATCTGGGTGGCCACCATGAGAGCAGAACAGTGGACCAGATAGGCATTTTGCCTGATCCTGAAAGGCTCTTCTTCTATGGTCTCATGATCTTGCAAAGCCAGTGTAACAGCTCATCTGAATGGTAAGGATGATTGGCTTTGAGGTCAGAGTTTGACATCAAGGACTACGGCTGCCAGAGCTTTTTCCTGCTCCCCCGCTCTGGCTCTCTGCTTGCAAGCCTTTAACAGCAGACCGACACATACGAGGTTTGTCCAACCGCTTATCAACACACCGGGGGAAATGTCACTTGCTAATCTTCTGTATGTCAGGCACGTTGTTTAAGGCATTGAAACTGGGTCAGAAGAAAAAGGACGGTTGCTGGCTATTCTCATTCAGACCAGAAGCAGCTCAAGACACTTTGCTGCCTGAGGTGGAGATATCTTCACCACCTGCCCCTCATTCCATGTACAGAAGTGAACTAGTCCAGAAGACGAAGCTTACTCCAACACTGGCAATGGGAGAGACTCCATTACACCTGGCACATGCCAGTGTGTCCTCTAGCTAGGGGAGGGGAAGGTTTTTGACTGCATTTAAAGGTGAACCTACCTCATTCACATTTTCCAAAATGATGTGCGAACCCAAAACCAGCTGCCATTTGAAATTTGCACTTCTCTTAATTTTGCAGTGCAGTTCTCCAGCCGAGAAATGTGTACAAAATGCCTATGCTAGGGTAAATTGTGGCTTAAAAAATGCACTTACGGGTGAAAATGACATAGAAAAATGCATCATATTAGGTGAAAATGAATACAAAAATGTGTTCGCTAGGAGAAAGACAAACAAAAATGTCGATGAATATTCATGATGACCTTTTTTTTAAAAAAATGAAAAACTGATGTTGGAAATAAGACTGGGAAAAATGAGAAACTAAGAGGAACCAAAATGGACAGATTTGCCCAAATCCTACTTCCAATACATTGCCACTACTTCCTGCTGCTTTCACCAGCCCACCAACACACACTACCAGAGGTAGAAGCCTGAGGTAGCAGTTTGGGGAATGAGGGACCTTCAAACTTTCATCTTTTTGGCCTGATATTTTATAATCTGAAGTCATTCTTTGGGACTAAGGGTCATAGCATGATTACCCTAGAAACATGAGATCATAGCAATACAAGGCAGTACTTCTTTTTGTGGTTCTAAAACTTGGTTTGAGACTGCCGTTTATGTTGTTTCTAAGCCTGAAAGCGGGGAAGCCAGAAGTCTGACTGATGGATTTAGAGAAGACAAAAAAGATCGTGGTGGTGGTATATGACTCATCAAATTGGCCTGGTTCTTATCCCCTTTCTCCAGCAGGGAGCCATAGAACAGATGGCAAAGGCAGAGGAAGTGAATAAAAGCAGATAGTGATTAAGCTTTTTTTAAAAAATGTAATAAATAAATACTTTTCATGTTAACAGCAGCTAAATGTGTCACGAGCTCTTCCTACAACTGGGGGGCAATCTGGGGCCACGAACATCCATAGGATGTGGCTCATTTCTTCTGTTATTTTTGCAAGTACAAACGTGGCATTAAACATTTCTTGAAACAGTACATAATCACATTTGGATGGAGGTGATGGTTGTGTACATCCATTAGGGAAAGAGTAGGCATGTGGCTTTGACTTCTAATGACAGCAATCCACCACACCTCTCATGATGAACATGCCCATTCATGTTTCTCCCTGACCTTTCCATGAATGACTCTTAAGGTGTCTCAAGGTACCATGTGAAACAGTTGGCGAGTTGGAAATAAATAAAAAGCGTGGAATAGTCAGCATAAGAACAAAGTCATCAGCGACCAAAAAAACTTGACAAAATACAATTAAGTCATCGCAAAGCCAAGTTCTGGCCATGCACCAGAAAGAGCAGGGGGTCAGCAAACCTTTTCGGTAGGGGGCCGGTCCACTGTCCTTCAGACCTGGTGGGGGGCCGGCCTATATTTTGAAGAAAAAAAATGAATGAATTCCTGTGCCCCACAAATAACCCAGATACACATTTTAAATAAAAGCACACATTCTACTCATGTAAAAACACCAGACAGGCCCCACAAATCACCTAGAGATGCATTTTAAATAAAAGGACACATTCTACACGCTGATTCCCGGACCATTTGCGGACAAGATTTAGAAGGTGCTTGGGCCGCATCCGGCCCCCAGCCCTTAGTTTGCCTACCCATGAGAAAGAGCATGTGACACAATTTGCGCTTTTATGCAATCTCACTTTCTTTCTTTTTTAATATCATTTTTATTTATTTTTCCTTGCTTGTTACATAACCAAGAAAAATACAGTGATACCTCAAGTTAAGTACTTAATTCGTCCCGGAGGTCCGTACTTAACCTGAAACTGTTCTTAACCTGAAGCACCACTTTAGCTAATGGGGCCTCCTGCTGCTGCCGCACCGGCAGAGCACAATTTCTGTTCTCATCCTGAAGCAAAGTTCTTAACCTGAAGCACTATTTCTGGGTTTGCGGAGTCTGTAACCTGAAGCATATGTAACCTGAAGCGTATGTAACCCGAGGTACCACTGTAATACAAAAAACAATACCTGAAAAGGTACAACTTAAGAGGGGAAGGAAAAAGTAATAAAACTTACACAAACTGTTATTAAGATAAAAAGTATGACATAAATTTGTGATTGCAATTTCATGTTACAATAAAAATAAAAATCTCATTATTTTTTATACCCGACCTCCCACTTATTCCTTAATTCTTTTTACATATCTTTACTGCCATAGCAAAATACTATTTCTTTGTGTTAATATTTTCACAATTTATAAATATTTATGTTTATATAAGCAATTGCTAAAAACTGCTGGGATCACTCAAAACCTCACCTCACTTTCAGTACTATTTGTGCCAGCACATACTGCTTCCTTACATGTCCTGTAACTTCCTCATGAAATCCTGCAACTTTTTATGCAACAGGTATTCCAGGTGTTGTTGGGTTTTTTTAAACAACAACAACCTTATTTCGTTGAGCTGTGGTGCAGCACTTCGCCTCCAGCCAGCGCTAACACTGAGGAAGCATTTGCAGAACACCTAATCCCTGTGACGGGGTGAGCTGCCGTTGCTCGGTCCCAGCTCCTGCCGACCTAGCAGTTCAAAAGCACGTCAAAGTGCAAGTAGATAAATAGGTACTGCTCCGGCGGGAAGGTAAACAGTGTTTCCATGCGCTGCTCTGGCTTGCCAGAAGTGGCTTAGTCATGCTGGCCACATGACCCAGAAGCTGTACACCGGCTCCCTCAGCCAGTAAAGAGAGATGAGCACCGCAACCCCAGAGTCGTCCGCGACTAGACCTAATGGTCAGGGGTCCCTTTACCTTTTAATAAAGAGGAAGGACGTGTGGACAGCCCAGTATGAATCTACCACCAATGCACTATTATTGCATCAGGGACATGGTGCGGAATACACCTCCACCTGTCTGGAGACAGAGGGGTGAGGAACTGACAATCAAAAGGATTTTCCTTGTTGAACCAAGTTCACCTGCATTCCGAATTCAAATGCAGTGCTGAAAGTGGGAGTACTGAATGAACGGGATGGTTTGGTTGGGAGAATGAAGGATGCAGGAGTGTTTACTTCCAGCTAGGCCAAACAACACTTGTTGAAAGAATTCAGGTTGCTTTAGGCCTGCCTGAAAAGAAGTGGGATGGCTTTCAGCACAGTTCAGCTGACGGGCATGCACACATCCTGACCCCATTTGCTATGTAATGTCTCCTTAGAACCATCACAAAAGACAGATTCAGACTACAACTGACCTTGTGATCCCAAGCCCTGTATTCCATCAACAGGGTTTCAGACCATTCACCACTCCATTGTTACCCTAATAAACCTTTCAGCCCCCATTGCTGTATTAGAAAATCTCCCCTAATGGAATGTGTTACTGGTGTCAGTTTTGGCAGCTTAATTTCCCATGATGTGCTCACACAGTTGTCCTAATGCATTGAGCATAGACGGTTCGGCTCTTTATTCACATCGTACTTTTCCCGCATGGGACTCTACGGATGTATACTTGTCTCCCAGTTCTGTTGCTGCTGTCAAATCCATCCTTCTGGGTGCTCTTCTGAGCCCTGGATTCCCTATCAGTTGGTGAATCAGCTTAACACATTGTGAGGAAAATAAGACATCATTTAAAGTTTTGATTGTCTGTGAATTTGGCTGTGCCCTGCAGGAACTGATACCGCAGGAGTCCAAAGACAGAGCTGGAGGCAAAATAACCAGATCCTGCACCACAGGGCTCTGCTTTTGAGTGACTCTAACAAGGTATTAGGAAGCAGAACGAAACTTCAGTTTGCAGGTGCTTTTGGTTTTGTTTTAAACTGAAGCAAGTATTGTAAGAATAATAATAATAATAATAATGTGAAAATATGTGCTGAGAAAATAACATGTTTTGTAAGCTACACACAAGTAGGCTTGCCATTCTGAGGCTGTCTTTGTGATTACGTTTCCCATCAGGGGTTCCAACTTGAATAAAATAGGGGGCAGGTAAGTCCTGCCCCACATTATTGATCACATGATGGAATGCACCCACACTATTTTAATAGCAATCCCGATCAACTTTGGGGGGGGCGGTCCCCTCAAATATTTTATTTCAAGGCAACAGCCCCAAGGAGTTGGCTCCTATGTCTCCCATTGTGAAAAGTGTGCCCATTGAGCTCTCTTAAAGAGGGTTTGGTTTTACCATGGAAAAGGGATCAGTGTCTATGGATAAAGAAATTCAATAAAAAAAATCTTTCTATACTGCAAAAGTGTTAACCACACTGCTGAGAGTGCCCTGCTCCTTCTAGATGACCGCTGCACTTCAAATGGAGTGGGAATGGAGATAGCCAGCAAGGCGCGAGACTTAATTATTGAAGCGAAGCCTCAATGTCACTGGCACTTCAAAACGAGAAGAGAGAGAGAAAAAAATATTGGTAGGAAGAGACTTATAAATATTCCGCAAACCACAACAGACTTTAAATACTGTGGGGTGTGAGAGAGTTTCAAATGAAATTGCTGAATCTCTCTTTAACCTTTGTCTTTCTCCGCTGAGGCAAAGATGAAAGGGAATCAGCAATTTTTGCCTTCACTTAAAATAATGCTGCAAATCATTTTAATTCTGATCTTCACTTTACCACCTTTCCGTTCACCTGGATGCCTACTGAGAATAGGATTTTAATAGTCCTGTCCTTCTATAAATTAGATAGATGTCATACTAGATTTACATACCAGACTGCTGATCAGCGTCTGCATAGCAGAGTTAAGAGAACTTGATCTCGGACTCTTACTTTTTGTAGGAGTGTAATGCTATGGCTATACTGTTCATGTTGGGGAACATGGCAGGGATCCAGAATAACAAGTTGTTCGGTTCCCCCGACTCACACACGTACTCATTATTACAGAGTATAACCTGGTGCATATCAGTGTACCTCCTGATCCAGCAAGAGTGATCTCTTAAGCAGACCCAGGCATGGGCCACCCTTTTGGATCCGGTGCTCACATTTATTTCTCCTCCTCCTGAATGGCATCCTGTTAAGATAACCTCCCCTCCCTTGGCCTAATGCGCATGTTCAGAAACACACAAGAATGGACAGGACCATGATCAGTTATCTAGTCATTAACAAGTCACAGTGAAGTCTAAGCCAGATAGCTGCATTACTAGCCATTGTTGGTGGGTTTGAAAATAAATAAATACAACTCTCATTCTGCCAAATTTGTAGATGAAATGCAAGGTGCCCAACAAGACTAGTCAGAAATTAAACTTATGTGAAGAGTGATTTTATGTCCACAATAACATTAGGCTGTGTTCCTACAGTAAGAGAGAAACCCAGCAGAAATATAAAATAAAAACCAATTCTGCAGTAATAGTTTTCTTTTTTTAGTGGTCTAAATATTTTCACAGCTGGTTCCTTACTTCTGATGGGGATTTGGGATCTATCGTGTGTTCTTATCATCAAGGTTTATGGATTTGACCCTGTTTAGGGGTCACTTGTTTTTGAATTGTTCACAAGATTGCAGGCTATTCCTTCAAGCTCTCTCTCTTGACTTTCCCAAAGGAAGGATATAACAGCATTTTAGCCTTGATTCAATTTACTCCCTCCTGTGCCCGTAGGAACAGTTTGCTGCACCAAAGGACATAGTTGCTGGCACCAGAATGCCAGCTGCTGCTTTTGGCCTAAATTCTATCCCGGAAAGACACAATTCTTGAACGTGTCCATCATTACACTATTAACAGCTAGATCGACTAACCTTCGTTATCTGTTGGTTAGATTAACCAAGGCTTCAGTTCCAAGCACCTTGATCTCAACACATTTATTTGGAAGCAAATCCTCTTCATTTCTAGAGGAAGCAAGCTTCCACTAAAAGAGTTGGAAGTAAATTACAAGTACAACTGAAATAAATAGGACTTGTTTCTATACAAGGAGCCCTGTTGGATCAGACCTGAACTCCCTCTCTCCCAGTATTCTGTTTCCTGTGGCCGCCAATCGCACGCTTCAAAGAAGGCCACGAATGGTATGGTACACAACTCCTTTATATTAACAACAGTTACCTGTCAGACTTGGTATTTGTCCGTCTTTCACATTGCTTTTGCTGGCTCCCCTTTGGACGATGAAAGAAAAAAAGAGAAACAAGTATTTCTTAGGCATACTTATTTGTCCTGAGCACACCCAGCCTAAGGAGGACAAATGGTTGGCCGTTTAATTCTTTATTGACAAAGCAAGAACTCACAGTAGTTCCTGTGGTGCACTAAACACACACACAATTATGGTAGCTAAGTAGCTGGCACCCCTCCAAGCTGGAGCAAGGGTGTGGCTACACCAAAACTTAAGCCCATGCTCTGATGGCAAGAGCACAAGCAACCTGCAACTTCTCCTACATGGAGGTTGTTGCTGTGCCTGCCTCTTCAAGCCCCTCCTGGTCCTAGGAGGCAGTGGTGATGGAGGGAGGCTGCCACCTGCCTCCCTCCTGTACCACCTTGCCCTCCACTATTGGGGTGTAGCCTGTCCGTCCTCCATCTCCATCTCTTCCCTGTGTCCTGTACCTCCTCCCCCTTAGAGGACAGTTGGCAACTGATGGCCCTTGTACTATCTGGGCTGGCCAGGTAGAAAGGGCATGAGGAGCAGCTCTCCACAAATATTCAATGTACAGGTTCTTGGGCATCCTACTGATGTCTGATGGTGTCTTCACTTGTCTCCCTCCTGCTGCTGCTTCTTAAAAGAGATTTACAGACTTTTGCAAGTCATTCTCAAATTGAAAGGCACGGCAATCAGGAAATGGTTTAAGTACCGGTATGTGTTTCTATGTCTGAAAATAAAGCCAGTGTACTAAGCTTTGCTGCCCCACTGGAAAGGACAGAGGTACCTCGGGTTACAGATGCTTCAGGTTACAGACGCTTCAGATTACAGACTCCGCTAACCCAGAAATAGTACCTCAGGTTCAGAACTTTGCTTCAGGATAAGAACAGAAATCGCGCAGCAGCGGTGCGGCGGCAGTGGGAGGCCCCAATAGCTAAACTGGTCTTCAAGCTAAGAACAGTTTCAGGTTAAGAACAGACCTCCAGAACGAATTACGGTAAATTCTTAACCCGAGGTACCACTGTAATGTTGAGCCAGTCTTTTCAAGAGGCAGGGACTGTTCAGAGACAGACATGTAATAATCCCTTTCCCCCCTTTTTTTTAAGCCACAGGGATGATCGTAGGTACTCCTTTTGCTTGAAAGTACAATATGAGAAGGAGCGATGATGCTGTTTCAGGAAATAGTTTACCTAGACACTGCATGCTAGAAAAAGCTTGATAAAGATATATAGGAATGCGAGCAATAATTCAGGACACAATAAACACTTTGGAAGCCAAATGACATTCAGGCGGCACTCGTTAATCAGAGCCTGATGCAAAGCAAGAGAAGAAGAATGGTTTATATTCTTTTTGCACTCCTATAGCAGTTACAGCTCTCTTTATCTTAATCTGTAGTATGATACAATCAAGATGACAAATGCTTATGTGATTGTTCTATATGATCTTTATCATTATTTCCATTTATTGGTTACTACAAAAGTTAAAAAGACACTTCCTGGCTCGGTCTTTTTTCAGTGCTGTAGCAAATTTTGTTGGGTGAACACAGGAGCTAGAACTGGTCACCACTGGGAGGGGCAGAGCAGAAGACAAATAAGAGCAGCAGTGGGTGGATACAGAGCCAGTGACAAGCAGAGCCACCTGTCAACATGTTGTGAGTCATAAGGCAAGTGAGGGACTGCCTGAGGGGTGGGGCTGTGTCCCATTTGCCCAAATGGGTTTGATGATGCTACTGGTCCCTATAAAAGCTTGCTCATTGATCTGATCCACATAACTTGATTTGTTGTTGCTAAAAACAACACCTTCAGGTTGCTCCCTCTCTGGGTTTCCTCCTCAACTTCCCATCAGCTTCACTCCTGGGCTTGTCAGCCAGAGACACTGAAGTGATCTCAGGTAGACATTACACTGCACCAATCATCCAATATATGTGCCAGTGTTTTTAGATAGCATGCTTGCCAGTGCTTTTAGGTAAGAAAGCCTTCTATGGTGCAAAGTATCTTACCAAGTGGATGTAAGCAGAGAGAGGGGTTGTAGGGTGGTATATAAATTTATATAATTTTATATAAATAATAATAATAATGCTTTCCAGAACATATGACCAACTCCAAAACATACTAGCAAATTCTCCCTGAAGCAGAGATGGCTGAGGTCTTACCTTTTGTGTCCTGGAAAGGAGGAAGTGAGTATTTCCTCCATTTTACAAGAAACCCTCCATGCAAAATGAACACTGTAATTCATCCTCATCAGCAAACCAATCATCTGGACTTCTCATTAAAAGCTGGGGGAAGGCATAAACCCAGCTGCTTCTCAGCCAAATATTTTATTTCATTCACAGCCATATTAGTACATGTGGGAACTGCTTGTACGTACACTGTTATGTACTGAGTTGGATTTCATACACGTTTCCTTTTCCATTTTTTAAAAAATTAATTACTTTAATGTATCAACTCTGGGGTGAATTCCAAAAATAAAACGGATGTTCATGTTTCCAGATTGCATTGGTTGTTGTTGGTTTTTTTGGTGGTTTTTTAAAAAACTGCTGCAGCTCAAAACGAGAAAGAATACCCTTCTAAGAAAAGTCAGCCAAATGAAAAGCCTTTCAAGGAACTGTTATGCACTTCAGATCACCCACCTAGCCTGCACACAGGGAGTGCTATACAAATATGGCACTGGTGAAGAAACTGAGGCCCTCCAAGCCTCGCTCTGTCAGCCGAGGAGGCTTTTCTGAATGGCTCTGCATTCAGCAGAGAATGGGACAGATCAAAGAGGATGAAAGTGCTGTAAATCCTCTTGGCTCCATAACTGAGGCCTATGGGGAGACAGGACTACTGCAGAGAAGACCCAAGATTTCGAAAATGCATTTAATAAAATAATAATTATTTTTTTATAAGGATTGCAATCTTAGCAATCGTGCTACATTTAAGGCATGGTCTATATATATATATATATATATATATATATGCTTTCGTAGATTTTCACGGGTACAGGAATGCAGGTTATATATATATATATATATATATATGCTTTCGTAGATTTTCACGGGTACAGGAATGCAGGTTTTGGTGTCCTCGGGTGTCTTCCCGTGTAAAAGGGAAAGCACCAGCCTGAAGATGACGAGTGAGACCTCGTCGAAACGTCGCCTAGACACCCCAACTTTTACACGGGAAGACACCCGAGGACACCAAAACCTGCATATATATATATATATATATATATATATATGTTTTCGTAGATTTTCACGGGTACAGGAATGCAGGTTTTGGTGTCCTCGGGTGTCTTCCCGTGTAAAAGTTGGGGTGTCTAGGCGACGTTTCGACGAGGTCTCACTCGTCATCTTCAGGCTGGTGCTTTCGGCTTCTTGTTACTGGAACAGAGAATATATATATATATATATATATATATATATATATATATATTCCGGTAACCTGCTTGATTTTACAAACGATTGTCTGATTTTAGGTAGCAGTGGGTAGGGTAGAGAAATGAATGCACTAAAATGCTCTTGAATTTTCATGAGGACTTTTTGAAAAAATGGCAAACTGATGTGGAAATGTTTAGAACTTTGAAGAGTAACAAAAAAAAGAGAGAAACAGAAAGTGCCAATTTCACTCATCCCTAACTGCCTATCACATGCTGTTATGTGATAATAGCGATCTTATACAAATGCCCCCATGAATTGAGGTGGTTTTTTTTGGATAACTGCTTTGCAGTGTGTTTGGTTGTTTTGACAGTCAAGTGGTATATACATTTTAATGAAATAAATCAATGAATGAAATCAATGTATTGTAATGACTCAGCCTGGAAAATACCTCTCTGCTTACACATTGCATTTGCTTGTCAAGCCCATACTGTGCTTGCATACAGTAACTTATTCCTGAGAAACTTGAGTACAGGTATAATTTTGAAACTTCCCCTGAGCGCTTGCTTATTTATTGCACTTCCTCTTCCTTGGAATGAGCTTCCACTTCTGCAAATTCCATCTTCTAACCAACAAACCGCCTGGTTGCTGGAGGGCTTTTCATTGTGACGCTTTGACTCTTCGTTTTCCGTTCATACAGCTGGTGACCCTAGGCTTTGCAGTGCATTTATCTATTTCCTCTGTGCTGCAACTGCCTCCCAGCATGAGTTGCAACCGAGTCACTAAATTTGCTGCACCAAGTAAGAAGTGACCCACCCCTCCCAGAATGCACCTCCAGCAGTGCAGCAGGAACAGCTTATAACAAAATTATGCTTCTTTAAGAGAGTTGCGACTACTGCAATTCTTGCACAGATGTTCCCCCAAGTGGTCCCTGCAGCTGTTTGTGCATAGGACAACCAGATGTTTTGGACTACAACAACTTCCATCGGCCCCAGTCAGCATGGGGGGGGGGGATACAGTGGTACCTAGGGTTACAGACACTTCAGGTTACAGATGCTTCAGGTTACAGACTCTGCTAACCCAGAAATAGTGCCTCAGGTTAAGAACTTTGCTTCAGGATGAGAACAGAAATCGTGCGGCGGCAGCGGGAGGCCCCAGTAGCTAAAGTGGTACCTCAGGTTAAGAACAGTTTCAGCTTAAGAACGGACCTCCGAAACGAATTAAGTTCTTAACCCGAGGTACTACTGTAGCATAAAGATGTGAGGGGCATGAGGTTTGTGCAAACCTCCTGCACACAACCTCTCTGTTGCTTTCCTGTTGCAAGGATCTCATTAGCAGTGGTTAACATTCCATGACCAGGTCTGTTGCAGTTCCTGAATTATCTTTGGGGAATGAAAGGGATGTCCCATTAACACAAGGCGCCTGAGGGGAGGAAGAAAGCATGCAAATTTCTTCATCTAAGGTAGAAAGCTGGAGAGGCAAGGACACCCCCAAGTGCCAGGACGCCTCAGTTTTGATGTTTGGATCTACTCTTATGATGCTAAGAAGGTAACTGCTGCTTCCACAGAGGAAACAGACTTTTTACCCATTCTTCTTCTCCCGGAAACCCAAAGCACAAGCTATTTTCCTGATCTTTGTTTCTTTCGCAGGCTACAGAATAGTAACCAGCAGATGGAAAGCTGAATGTGCCCATAATGCACAGCAGGATTTCTTACAAACATTCCAGGGTTTGTGTGGCTTTTTAAGGGCTGTGTTACTCTAGCACAGGGGTAGGCATCCTAAGGCCTGTGGGCCGGATCCGGCCCAATCGCCTTCTCAATCCGGCCCATGGATGGTCTGGGAATCAGCATGTTTTTACATGAGTAGAATGTGTCCTTTTATTTAAAATGCATCTCTGGGTTCTTTGTGGTGCACAGGAATTCGTTCATCCCTCCCCCCAAATATAATCTGGCCCACCACATGGTCGGAGGGACGGTAGACCGGCCCATGGCTGAAAAAGGTTGCTGACCCCTGCTCTAGCAGAAAGCTGTTAGGGGCCACATTCCAGTAGGGGGTTGGGTTAGACTGTTTCCTATCAGAACAAATGCAGATACTTAATTCTTATAAACACCACTAAAATGTTATATTCCATTTTCTCCATTGATTCTTTCTCCATCTTCTTTGTTGTGTGGTCTAAACCAGTGTTTCCCAACCTTGTGCCTCCAGCTGTTTTTGAACTACAACTCCCATCATCCCTGACTAGCAAGACCAGTGGCAAGGGATGATGGGAATTGTAGTCCAAAAACAGCTGGAGGCACAAGGTTGGGAAACACTGGTCTAAACCACTGAGCCTAGGATTTTGTTTCTGTAGGAGAACTATTATATTGTATTTAAATGAGTGGTTATAAAATTGCAAATAAGATGATAATTTGCTTGAAAAAACTTATTAATGATGTAAGTGGGAGCGGGAGACGTGAGGAAGTCTAAAGATGTTATGAAATTTTGTAAAAACAAAGCAATGCTGTTTATTATTTTTGTATTTCTTTTATTAAAAACTCCAATAAATATTTATAAAAAAATTAAATAAACCACTGAGCCTAGGGCTTGCCAATCGGAAGGTCAGCGGTTCAAATCCCCGCGACAGAGTGAGCTCCTGTTGCTCTGTCCCAGCTCCAACAAACCTAGCAGTTCAAAAGCACACCAGTGCAAGTAGATAAATAGGTACCACTGTGACGGGAAGGTAAACGGCATTTCTGTGCTCTCTGGCTTCTATCACGGTGTTCTGTTGCACCAGAAGCGGTTTAGTCATGCTGGCCACATGACCCAGAAAGCTGTCTGTGGACAAATGCTGGATCCCTTGGCCTGAAAGCGAGATGAGCACCGCAACTCCAAAGTCACTTTTGATTGGACTTAATTGTCCAGGAGTCCTTTACCTTTTTATCCCTCCCAGCTGCACAAGAGGTGAAAAGAACTCAGTAATCCCAGCAGAAGGAATTTTAAAAAGGTAAATGCAGGTAAGCCTTGGCTTGCAGCTAGTTAAAGCCCCAAACTTCAAAATAAGCAATTGTTTCTGTAAAATTGCAAGTATACAGTTGCAAAACACATCCCCATTCATTGTTACATATTTGCAAGGAACACATATCTGTTTATACACAGTTACCCCTCTGCTTTGGTTTTCTTGTACAAGGTACAAAAAGACCGGGAATGAGAATTTTATTCCAGAGTTGAAATACTTTATTCATATCAATTGCTATTATGGATTTTAAATTATTTTTTTATGCAGGGTTTTTAATTGATGTTATTGCATGCTTATGACTGGGTTTTATGTTTACTCCTATATCTGTCTGCGTGGAGGTAAGTCATATCGAGCTAAATAGAGCTTAGGCCCACATAAGTGGATAGAGGATCACAGTCGAATTGTTCATTGCCACGTATTTTTAAAAGCCTCCAGGGTGGGGCTGACTATAAATTGAAACAAAAAGTTCAAAAAGAACTGAGAATAAACAGAGGATCTTCCTAGTGTTCCCCCCCCCATATCAATCAATCTATCAATGTTATAAAACCAGTGATATAGAAATATTGCTGGAAGTATTCCCTTATGTGGGATAATTTTAGTAATAATGATAACAACAATAATTTTTACCCTGGGCTGGGTTGGCCCAGATACCCAGGGCAGCTTCCAACAGATATAAAAACATAATAAAACACCAAACATTAAAAAGTTTCTGATACAGGGCTGTCTTCAGGTGTCTATGTAAAGTTGTATAGTTGCTTATCTCTTTGTTTATCTTTTTGACATCTGATGGGAGGGTGTTCTACAGGGCGGGTGCAACTACAGAAAAGGCCCTCTTGTCTGGTTCCCTGTAACTTCTTGCACTGAGGAATCTAGGGTTGCCATATTAAAAAAAGTAAAAACCAGGACACCATGAAAGGTCCCCCCCCCGCTACAAAAACGCCAAAAAACCTGCAATTGTTTTATTGGTTTGCCTAAGATCCAGGACAAAGTGCCACCGTTTGGAAATTTCCCCCAGACGTCAATTCCGCCTTTGAAATCCCAGTAATGTTTGGACGTATTGCAGCACTTGGAAACTTCCAGAAGGCCTTTGGAATTGGATTTCAGTGTCCAGGCTGAAAAATGAGGGTGGAAATGTTCACTCAAGTAGACTTGTATTATCCAAAGGCTTAAGGCACAAAGCAACATTTCCAGGTGTCATTTTTTTATTTTATATAGTATTTCCTCCAAGTTGCTCAAAGTGAAGCACACAATTTTCTCCCACTCCATTTTACCTTTACAACCACCCTGTGAGGTAGGTTAGGCTGAAAGGTTACCCACTGAACTTAACACAGCTGAGCAGGGATTTGTACTCTGGTACTCCTAGGCCCTAGTCTGACCTTCACACCATTACACCACATTGGTTCTCAGCATCATGAACAGTGTTTTGAGTAGAGATAGTCTGCATGATGCCCAAGTCCCTTCTACTTTCTGGGGTCCTGGATCCAGCTAGGGTTAAAATCTAATGTGGGATTCCATTGTTGTACTGGTCAGGCAAGCTTATTTGTGAAATGTTGGCCATAGTTACTTCCATCAGTATAACAAAAGTAGTGCTCTGGTTGAGAGCTGAGCCAAAAGCAGGCAGCAACTCGAGAGACAGAGTCATGCTTGATTCCAAGACTGTGACTCTGGGGGAAGCAAGTGCTAATGCTAAGAGCCTCTCAATTTTAGACTTGAGTTGCATATATGTGTAATATGTGTGTGTGTGTGTGTGTAAGTAAACAAACAAACAAACAAACAAACAAACCATATGTCATAAAGAAACCACAGTCTCTGCCATCCCTCAGTCCAAGGAAACCAGACCCTGGGCACATCCCTAGAATCCCTCACCTCTCAGAGTTTGTAATGGCATGCAACAATATTTACATTTATGATCCTGGCCACGTCAGTGGTGGCTAAGTCAATTGCCCTATGGCTGACTCAGTAAACAGTGACTTGCGCAGGCCTGTTCTGTGAAGGGACAAATGGACTACTGTAATGTTCTTATTCACCACACTTCTTGTCTACTTCTTCTAGAAGCCAAATTCCACAATGGCAGCCGCAAGTTCTATTGCCACGAGGGGGTCAGTCCCATTGAACTCAATGGCCGGCAGTAAAATTGCACACTTTGATTAGAACCCATCTCTTAATCTGAAATTGAACAGGCATCACCCCAGCTCCTCCCTGCCAAATTCTAGATATTCTTAAGAGCTGCACTGTTAGGCTTCCCCTTTCTGGATTTTGCAGCTGGTATGCAGAATTCTGGGAGACTCCTTTCTATCTCTCACGCTGGGAGGTCCCCTCGGGGCAGAGCAACGCCTTTCCATCCTGCCGCCTGCCAACAAGCCTTCCTGCCTCCACAACCTCCCGGGATGGACGTGGCTCCCCTGCTCCTCCCGCCCTTGGCTGCTCGGAACTCTTCCGAGGAGAAAAGCGTGGGCGACACCTTCGAGGGAGCCAGGGAGCGGATCCAGCAGAACGAGGCATCTCGCGCATTCTGCACCAAAAGGGCGAGACCGAAATGCCTCCATAAGCAACCTGACGGCGTTTGGGACAAAGTACAGTCTAAGAAGGCGGGCAAAAGAAGAGCCGCCTGGCTTCTTTCTGACTGCATTTACGCATTTGATCTTCGCGTTTGCCGAGCGCTTTCCCCGATAGCCAGGCATCAAACAGCAGCCAAAGGGTGAGATTTCCCACCGGCGCAACCTTCACGACGTCTACACAGAAGTAATTCCTACTGAATTCAATGGGGCTGAGGTCAGGACTGCAGCCCAAACCCTTGAGGACTCGCGGCTGGGATCGCAGCACCCACTTTTTACGCGTCTCCACAGGACACCCCCTCAGCCTCTACCTGAGCTAGGCGCGCCTCTTAATAAGCCGCTCGGTTATTCCCTCCCTGTTTCTCCCGCCCCTCCACCTTCCCCGCTGACGGACAGCTCCCGAGGCGCCTTGTCCCGCCCTCCCTTCCCAGCTCCTCGGCGGCGATTGGCGGCGGGCTGGGCCGGGGATTGACACTCCGTCCCCGCGCCCTCCAGGGAGGGCGGAGCCGCACGATTGGCTGGTTCCGTGTGTGTGTGTGTGTGTATGCGCGCGCGCGCGCGGGGAGTGGCGGCGGCGGCGGCGGCGGGGACTCTTCCCCGCCCCCTTCCAGCAACCCCGCAGCGCTGCCTGCCGGAGAGCGGGGCGGCTTCCAGTTGAGAGATGGCGGCCACCGCGGGCAGATCGCTGCTGCTCCTCCTCCTCTCGAGGACCCCCGGCGGAGGAGGAGCGGCGCTGACAGCCGCCGGCTGCTTCCCGGGGCTGGGGAGGCACCGTCAGCAGCAGCAGCGGCACCGGACGGTGAGTGTCCCCCTCCGGGCGGAGGCCGGGGACCAGACGGGAGCGGGGCGGCAGGACAGGCATTGCCTGGGCTGGCCAGGAGAAGCGGGAGGAAGGGACTAGTCGGCCGCCCGGGCGAGGCGCTTGGCGGGCTGGGGGACGCGGGACGTGCCCGGTGCCGCCCGTCGGAGCCTCCTGGCTCTCCCCTCCTCCCGGGCAGCCCAGCCCTTTCCCAGGGTCCGCCCCGCCAGCGGAGGGACCGCCCGCCCGGGAGCAAGGGCGACCCCTTCCTCCCTCCTCCCCGTTGGGTTTCCCTGGGCGCTTTCGTGCCTCTGCTCCTGCTCAGCAGCGGCGCCTCGGACAGATCAATGCACCTCGCGCGGCTGGCTGGCTGGCTGGCTGGCAAGGGAGAGCGAGAAGGCGCTGCAGGCTGCGGCGTGCAGGGGCAAAGAGGCGGAGGAGGGAGACGCCGGCGCTGCTGCTCCTGCTGCAGCAGCAGTGACTTGGAGGAGTCTTTGCTCGCTTGCTTGCTTGCTCCCCCCCTCTCCCTCTCCCCCCCTCCATCCTCCCCGGTGCTGCATCCCCTCTTTATCTTAGCACACCAGCCGTGCCCCTCCTTACGTGGGCCCGTCTTAACTTGATGACAGGCTGAAAAAGAGGGGAGGGGGGTTCACAAGTTGCTGGCGAAGGAGCGTTTTTGGATTGGGGGGGGAGGACATTGGCTTGGTTCCAATTTTTCATTCCAAAGGGACAGGGTCAGGAAGCCTGCTGGGCGATTTCCTTCTTAATTCACCCCTTCGTTCCAGGAAGGGAAAGTCAGTGGGGAAATGGCACAGGGGTCTTTCCGCCTCCCTCCCTCCCTTCCTTCCTCTTCAGGCTTCTTAGAGCGACAGTGTGTCGTGGCTGCATTCCAACCAGTGATTCCTCCCAGTTGTAGGAAGTCTTCTGTCCCCCTGCCCTTTCTCCTGAGAAAGTTATCTGTTAAGCTGAATCAATGCAGAACCAGGCTGAGCTGAATGCAAATCGCTGTGCAGCAGCGCTCCGTTGACTGAGGCTTTTTGCCTGTAATGTTCCAGTTGTCGAATGACTGAAGTGCACTGGTCTGTCAGGATGGGTGAACTCAGGACTGGGATGGAATCCAGCTGATCTGAAAGTTCAGTTACCTCTGGCAGCAGGGAATCTGCACCTGGCAGCCAAGAGTTCACAAGCGAAACTGTAAAGATGATACAAAGGTTGTATGTTTGTGTGTTGGCCTGTTGCTGAACTTTTGTGGAGTACTTCCCCATGGCTACTATGGAAGCTTTGGCGTCTTCCTAGTTAAGCCCCACTTCCTGGTCTTATGGTTGCATTCAATTAAACTATGTAGTGTGGATCGTATTTCAGCGTGTCTAGGGAAATTCAGTCAATGTAGACTTTTATGTAATGATAAATGTCAGAGCTGCTATGTTGCTCCCTCCACCCAGAGCTCTTTAAAGGATTCTCTGCAGCAGCCTGTTAGGAAGTCCTTGCTCTCCTGTGATCTAAAAGGCCAGCCAGTGTTTTAATTAAGTTGCTCAAATAAAGCTGATGAAACGTACACTAGAGAAGCAATTTTGATGGAAGTACAGAAGAGCACAAGGCCCCATGTATGCGGTTCATCCAGATTTACTACGCTATATTATTTTGTTCTGTCAGGTTTATAAGCACTTTGTGTTGGTTTAACACTGAGTACAGGGAAATGACTTTAAACCACATATGCAGAATATGTTTGATATAGCCTACCATAATCACTTTTTGTTTTGCAACGGTGAAACAGGTCAAAGCCGCTATGCAGAAATGAAATTTTCAACAAGATAGTAATGGTAAAGTGGCTCGTAACGAAAACTTACTCACATCAAGTGATCTTAGTAATTTTCCTCATTCGAAAGTTGTAGAACTTTGCAAATCTGGTATACCAAGATCTCAAGTAAATAGGTTCCTTGTTCTGCTTGACATTTAATGCTTTTATATCTCATAACTTTTACTTTTTGCGACCTGTGGTTATGGCATGTTAGGCCAGATGCAGAAGAATAAGTCATTCTAATGAAACAGGTGTCTGACAGTATCATCTTATTCAGGATCTGCTAGACTTCATTACTTTAGCTAAATGTTGATAACAGAATCTAACAGAAAAATAGCATCAGGCTTAAGTATAAGAAAAGCTTTGAAAAGTAAACTATTGTGTTGTCCCCCCCCCCAAATCTTAATGATATTGAAGGGCGAGATTTATTGATGTATTAATAGGTCACTGATCATAGTCAACCAATGGATCATCTTTGTTACTGGACTGTGTTGCTGGGAATTCAAATTGCTTTTGATGAACATGGCTGCATGGATTATTTACTGCTGGTGTAACAATAAAATCAGGAATGCATTTGAAACACAAAACAGCTTATTTCAATGCTTTTCTTGTCAGATTATTTTGTTTTATTTTCTCCATGTCACAATCAATCGTGCTCAAGCCATAAAGTCTACATGATGTTTGAGAAAAACAGGCCAGTTGTGTAGTGTGTTCACTTTGTTTCAAGGTTATATTCATTTTTTTCCCATTGAGCAATCATCCTATGTATGCAGCAGATGGCACTCTGCATTGTGCTGGTGGTTTGTACGAGACCAGGATAGTCTCTGACGACTTGGCTATTCTAGTATGCGATGGGAAGGAATGCTGAAGTTGATTGACCTGTATCTGGCAGATAGCTCATGGATCTCTATGGCCTCTGTCAGGTGGAAGAGCCTCTTCTAGTTGACCTGGCAGAGTACAGATTTTTAATCAGGTTGGGAAAGCCAGAGATAGGCAGCTGGGTCCTGTTTGTACTACTGATGACAGAAACCAGTATACTCTCAAAAGCATTTGGTTATATGGGTTTGACCCTGCAGGCATCTCCTACGCATGCCTGCTTGTTCTTGAAATCCTGCCCATCTTCTGCGTGCTGTTTTTTTGCACTGCGTAAGGTATCCTTTTTTTATCCATATGGTTAAGGAATGTGGTTTCTGTAATGAATGATAAACAAACTGAGGGAACACCATGTGACTTCTTGGGAGCCGGAAGAATTCCTTCAGTGCCTCTGCTTTCTGCAAACTATACAAAACTAGTGCATCTGTTGTCAGTCTAGGAGCATAGGACTCCAACATGCTGCCTGTGTATGTAAGGGGTGGACTTTCTCCTTGCCCTGGCTTAGCACAACATTGAGGCTATGGTGTAGCTGCCCTGTAAACCTCAACTTGGCTAGCAGATGCATACCGGATTTGCAGTTCACCAGGGAAATATCACCTCCTGGTGGATGGATTAAAGAGTACATAGTGATAACATTTGTCACAGTAGAGTGACAACTGTTACAACTGACCAAAATGTCACAAAACAGGCAGCAAGTCCAAAGGAAGGCATTACACAATTGCAGTGGTTCTCAAACTCCCCCCCCCCCCCCCGGGGCCACACTTTCAGAATAAAAAGCAACAAAAACACACCAAGGTTTTTGGTGATAACAATGGAAAACAAAACAAAAAACAATTCCTAGCAGGGCTTGATCTATAACATAGAACACAGCTATTTTATAATAAAACAATGCAGCTACATAAGAACAGGAATCATATATCACAATATAATTATAAACAAGCCTCTTACATATGAACCTTAAGTATGTATACAAACTCAATGAGAGGTATAAGCTTTAAGCATCACTTGTCGCTCTAGCTCTGATTTTGCAAATAGAAAAATGTTTTTGATGAGCATGGTGTATTATACTATACTATACTATACTAAAATGTTTCTTTTGATTGTCCTGGAATCTTCCTGCCGCACTTACCATCCTTTCCTGCCGCACCCTTTGAAAAACCACTGCAAAATTGTGACTGTTTGATTGAATCCATTTTTGCTCCTGGTATTTGTGCTCGAATAGATTCTGCATCTATAGTTATAACTAAAGAAGCATATTCTCTGACAGTCCCCTGATTAGATCCATAGCTCCTTAGCTTCATTCAGAAACTCTGCTGCATCATGTATCTTCAGATCATGCCTGTGGGACATATTCAAAGTAAATCTTTGAAAACAGTACTTAACAAGGCCTAGTTAAAGAGCAGATTAAAAAAAAAGCAAAAAAACCAGACAGGCATATAGCAGAGTATTCTTTTCCACACACAAAAAGAGAAGATTTTTTATTTGAGAAGCACAGTCAAGGCTATGAAAAATGGGGGAAGGGTACATTCTGGGACAAGCTCTGCTATGTCCCCAGGTGAACTTTTGAATCTGCTCTAGGGTTAGTGATTTCACTCAAACTGAGCTGTAATACCTAGTTTTCAAGTAAACTTGAGGAGATTTTCCAGTGTGGTGTAGTGGTTAAGAGTGGTGGACTTGTAATCTGGTGAACTGGGTTCGATTCCCCTCTCCTCCACATGCAGCTGCTGGGTGACCTTGGGCTAGTCACACTTCTCTGAAGTCTCTCAGCCCCGCTCACCTCACAGAGTGTTTCTTGTGGGGGAGGAAGGGAAAGGAGAATGTTAGCCGCTTTGAGACTCCTTCGGGTAGTGATAAAGAGGGATATCAAATCCAAACTCTTCTTCTTCTACGCAAATAAGGGGATTGTGTGTGTGGTTTTGGGGGGAGCATTTTGCTATGGTGAATGATAAATGTGTTCCTGTCTGTTTTGCTGCATGCTGACCCAGCCCTTGCCAACCTGGTGCCCTCCAGATGCTGTTGGACTAAAACTCCCATCAATCAGTGTTAGAAACTCAAATCTATAAGCCTGGTGCCAAATGGCTCCTTAAAACAAGGTCACAGTTTTCAGAGCGGAATGACTTGTTGCCATTTTGGGACAAGACTGCTCTAAAGTCTTTATTTTTTCAAATGATGGGACTGACTGTGATTGATTATCAGCTAAACATCTGGCTAGTTCAGATGACACCCTTGAGCTAGGTTAAGAACCTTGAGAACTTAAAGAAGAAAAGTCACTTGATCCAGGGACAGTCCACATATATCTTGGCCTGTTGCTACAGGATGTGGTGTTTAGTGTGTGAAAACAGTCAAGATCCAGTGATCCCCAGGTATGCACCTCCAGATGGTGGAGATGTCAGGCGTTCTGGCATCTGGTTGGCAGGCAGGTGCAAAAGGCACCTGGCTAGTTTTGAACGCTGCCCATCATAGGCAGCAAGCACAGCAAGCTGCTGTTGATTGGGGTGGATAGTAGTGATAATACAACTGGAGGGTTCTAGGTTGCTGAACACTGGACTAATGGACAATAACTCATCTGCTAATGCAAGTAAACCAAAGAGGATGATTATGTCAACCCACATTTCTTCTATGGACACAAATTCAATAAGAGCAGAATGGGGGATGTCAAAATTACACGTAAGCAAGATTCATACATTTGTAGTCAACTTGAAGATTTGTGACTGTGCATATGCAGCAGCTATTAGTTATTGTCTGCTCGTATAACATATACACTTTTTATATTGGCTTTACCTGACTGACTGGTGAAGCCTTTCTAGATTTTCATTGAGTTCACCCCACCCCCCATTTATAATTAAGGATTGTTTTCCTGCACGTGCATATTGATGGTGAGCTGGGATACAGGGAAGGAACAGCTGGCTGCTTTTTTGTGGAAAACTCAAAAAACGGAACCTGTAAATGAGACGCTTTGATTGGCTGATAGCAGTGGGCACTGTAAAAAGTTATAATGGAACAACTTGGTGTACTTAAAGGAGGGGAAAATGAAAAACATAGATCTCAACAGAGTCTTACAGCACCTTTAGCAAATCTGTTAAGGCATATCTTTCAGTGGACTGCAGTCAGGTTCTTCAGATGTTTTAAGAATTATCTCCCATTGGCAGGTGTAGAGATATAGAGGGAAAATTGTAAAGAGTGAGGTCAGAGGGAGATGACATGCCAAAAAAAAGAAAGAAAAGCAGATGGATAATTAAGTTAGACTAAATGTACATAAAATGTATCAACCAAATCTCACCTGTGATGAGGCTCTGTTACTTCTGTCCTATGCTACAAATTTATATGTTTGCCAGCCATTCGCTTGACCCTTCATCTGCCTTGACAGCTTTAACTCATTTTGGTTTCTTCCTTACTCAGTTAAACATTCCTTACTTAATAACATCTTGAACTTGGCTTCCTCACTTAACTTGTTCCACCCTTCATGTCCCTCCACCCATGGCAACAACCATCTGCTTGTGGTAGAGTGTGCTCAGAGCTTTGTGCACACAGCCTGCTGTTGCATTTGACATTTTGCAGAACGAGGCAAGAGGATATTAAACAACTCTTTGTTTGGTGGGGAACCTTCCTTTTCCTTTCACCCCCCCCCCCCGGCCCCTGCCACACTTGCTTCAGAGGTGAATCTGACAGAAATTAGCAATTGCATCTGGAAAGTGGTTAGCGTTCTCAAGGATCTGGTGGGTCAGAGGACCACAGGTCTCATTACACAGGCAAGAGAGATGCCTGGGTGAGAGGCAGTAGGTTCTCTCCAGTTTCTCTGGTGCTGTATCACAGGTTTTTTTGAGGCTCCACATGGCACTTCCTGACTCACTTCCACTTTCTTATTCCTGCCCTGTTTGTTGAAAATGTGTGTGTGTGCTTTATGGGAATAATGTCTGCTTCAGAAATAGCTATGAGTGAGAGAAGCCAAGCCAAGGCTATTTCAAATGTATGTTTCCCCACATGAGAGCCGCTTAAAAAATGTCATTGCTCCAAGGAGCAGGGGGCTGCATTCCTTAATAATCGGTACGATTTGAGGGCATAGTGTAGTAGTAATAGTAACACTTAGGTGATATTTGGAAATGAGTGAAGAGTGTGGGCAGGGAAACTATTTTAAATGCTTTCAAGTAACAGCCACTGCTCTTTTTAACAAAATGAACATTTCAAAGTTGAGGTCACCTGGGTGTACCAAGTGCCTAGGATTTTTCCTGTCCTTGTCTAGATGATATTGATGAAACATAGTCACAACAAAACACAAGCATCTTCTAGTTATGCTGCCACATATCTGAAATAATGCATATTGTTTAAAATACAAAAATCATACCACTGGATGTCTCACTCACTGCTAGGTGGTTTTATCTAATGCTAGTAAATATTAGCACCAACACTTTGTTACTTATTGGGATTTTATAGCTCATGTGGTCATTCTCCTTGTGCAATAGACCTCTATTTGTCCAATGGAACTCCCCCTCCTTTGCATCCCCTCTCACCTTCAACACCTGTTCCAGAGGTGGGAAATCCCTGGATTCAATTTTGGGGGCGCACAGGGAGAAGAGAGGAAGAAGAAGCATGAGTGGAACACTCTCTCTGTGTGTGGTGTTGGATACAACCTTGAATCAAACCAATTAATTAAAAAAAGATAAAGAACCCTAAATACTGAATTATTTATTCTTGGATATCTAAAAACTGAATCTCTTCCCAAGCTATTTTGGATCCATTTTTCTTTTTGTTTTGCCCTGGCATGACTAAGGATTAGGCAAACATATTGCAAATGGAAACTTAAGCATCCCTGACCATCCATAATGGCAGCATTCAACACACAAACAAGTTAAAAGCAATCCCTCTGGAAAGTCTCTGTGGGCCTCATAAGCTCAGCTGTAATGCCCTGTAATGGATCACCGTGAACTTGCTGTTGTCAAAATACTAAGGTGGAACTGTTGAGTAGGTTCACAGATAATAAACACAAAATCATAGAATTGTAAAGAAGCATTGAGACTTATTCTGGATGGCTCATTGCTTTAACGTAAGTTCCCAAGGCATCTCATTTGGCAAATATGCTGGTCCCTGGTGTTATGGAACTTCAAGGCAAGGCTTTGTTAAGGCTGTTTGGATGGCTGTTCATGCTGCCATGTGGTTGCAATTGCTCTGCAGCAGAAGGTAACTGTTCAATGAGGAATTAAAGGGTTCTGGACAACATAGTCTAACAGCATTTTGGTCACATTGCAGATGCTAATGTTGTAATTTCACCAGCAATGGTACCTATGCAAAACTGATTTCTTGAGAGGCGTGGTATTGCTGATATGCAACTGGTAATCAGAATAACACAATTATTTTAGTGTTGATTTACTTTACAACCCACCTGTAGGAAAAGAAATACCTTTATACCTATTGAGCTCAAGGCTTTTGGTTATTAAAATAGCAGAGAACTCAATGGTGTTGATAAAATAAACTTTGTGGCAGTTCCTGGACAACAGACTTCCTAATGGGTTAATATACGGCATATTGGAATTAAAAGGTGCAGTATCAAGAAAGCTTGAATCTTGAAGAACACTTTACAAAATGAAACAGAAGTATTCAGCTAGTTAGCAATTATGGCAAAGCCAAATTGTCCCTATCCTTCAATAGTATGATTTATCCAAAGAGGTTATGTGTCAATTCCAAGTCCAGCTTCTGTTCCTGAAGTATGTTTTCAGCTTAATAGCAAGAATACATTACTTCTATTTAATAAAGTATTGGACTGTGAACTCGCCAACTGATCCTTTTATAATTCTTGGCAGGAAAAGACAGAATGCTCCTATCAGACTGCTCTTGGAGTTGAAGTCCAAGAACTTATTCTATGCTCTAGCATTCTTAATGTCCACCTTGATCCTTGATATATGACCCTTGTTATGTATTCTGATTTTAAGGTGGAGCTGTTTTCATAGTACATGTAAAAATGTCATGTACTACCTGCTGCTCTTGTGAACTTCTTTTGAAACATGTTCGTTGACTGCCAGATTTGGTGTAGTGGTTAAGAGCGGCAGTCTTGTAATCTGGTGAACCGGGTTTGCGTCTCCGCTCTTCCACATGCAGCTGCTGGGTGACCTTGGACTAGTCACACTTCTTTGAAGTCTCTCAGCCCCACTCACCTCACAGAGTGCTTGTTGTATTGGAGGAAGGGAAAGGAGATTGTTAGCTGCTTTGAGACTTCTTTGGGTAGTGATAAAGTGGGATATCAAATCCAAATTCTTCTTCTTCAGATTATTTTTTATGTCCTTTTAAAGCCATAAATGGTTTTGAGTAACCCGGGAAGCATCTTAGTGAAGCTTGAGGGCTCTGAACTTTTCTTCTTTTTTAATGTGACTTCAGCTGTTAAATTAAGCAAACTGTTCGCTTGTCTTCTTCAGTTGATTCTTCTTCCTAGCTGATTTACCACCTCAAAACCATGCCAAGAATCAGAACTGTTTCAAATTAGGTAGCCTAATTGAGATTATTTTGTTGTATGAACAGTATTGTTAATAGCTTTTGCAACTCACTTAGAGTTCTTCTGCATGTGTGTTAAGAGCAAATAATTGTCTGTTGTGGAGCTAATATTTAAAGAAAAAATGGTATTATGTTTTTAAGAGACTTCTAGGACAGGGTTTCCCAAAGTTGGGTCTCTAGCTGTTTTGGGGCTACAACTGCCATCATCCCTATCTTGCAGGACCAGTGGTCAGGGATGGTGGGAATTGTAATCCAAAAACAGCTGGACACCCAAGTTTGGGAAACCCTGTTCTAGGATCTAAGACAGTACACTGTATGTTTGTCCTCTTGTCCTTGAGCCAGTTTTCACACTATTCTGATTGGCCACCTGATAGAGAAAATAAAAAGGACTGTATTGAGGAACTAGAACTTTTGGCTTTATTACCAGAAAATTTGCATATGAAAATAGAAGTTTTGGAAATGGTGATAGGCTGGTTTGAGTACCAAGAATCTTGATCAGCAACCTCACGTAATAGATCTGTTGCTGGACTCTAGAACTTAATGTGAGAGTGGGTAAAAATGGAAAAGTCTTCCCCGCCCCCTGGGAATACTTCAGATCATCAGCTTTCCCTTTTCTAATTTCCGAATATTTTGGAACAGTTAGTTTCATGATCTTAACGATGTCCGATAAATTCACTTTCTGATTACAAGAATGACATTCCTCATATCTGTTCTTGCCCCCCCCCCCGTTTTCTTTCGTTCCTTAGTATTTCATTAAGTGTACAGTTGAAGCTGGTCTATTCTTCTTATTCTTCAAACTCATTTCTTGCTTGCTGATAGCTTTGGTCCCCACCCAGGCAAAATGCCTCCGCAGATGAGAGTTTTAAATTGATAATGAGTTGACTTCCCTTAATGACAAGACAAGCTTTTAAGAAAGAATGACTGCAGAGGTATAGCAGGCTTTGTTTCTTGAGATTTACCTCTCAGTTAGTGTTGGAGAGCCAGCCAAAAGTTATGTAGTTATAAATCAAACCACAGGAGTTGAAGAATTGTTGGCTGTCAATAACAGAGAATGGATCCATAAAACACTACCTAAAATGATGGATCATTGTAACATTTTAAAGGTAATTTCCACAAAAACTTATTTCTAGGCATTTGGCAGAACTGAACTGCTTATGTAAAGCAAGTTATATAAATGTAATATAAATTAACATCAAGCAAATAATATAAATTAATCTAATTTAGCTGGCTGCATGCTGCTTACTTGAACAGACTTTGCTTTCAGAGAATATGCAAAATTCCATGGAGAAGAAAGGTTTTGAGAGAGAGCATATTTGAACTCCTGATTATACATTTCCAGGAAGACAAAACTGGAGTCTCGTGTATTTATGGGAACCTGAGACCAGGAGAAGCTGGTCCTTTAGTGGAGACAGATAGTTGTTTGGAATGATGTTGGTAGTCTCTGGACAGTCAGAAGCTTGTATTGTATCTTAGTTCCAGCTTCATAACTTCTCTGCACTTCCAGGGCAAAAGAGCTAATCAGTTCTGGTCAGGTAGTCTGTGTGGAAAAAAAGACTTAACTTGAGGATGAATATTCAGGAACAACACAGTAGACAGCTGTCCATTCAGGGTTAATTACTCAGGGTTCAGACACTCTAAAACAGATTATGGAGGTTGTGCAACCAGAACCACATCTCGGCTTCTTATTCTGGTTTTATAACTGACATTAGTCCATGTTTCCCTGGTTCAGATGTTATGGGGAACTCTGCCCTACTGAAAATAAGGGTCTTGGCACGAAAGCTAAGCACATGGCAAGATGGGTCCACTCATCCACAGCTTCATAAACTATGAGTGGTTTCCAAGCTAAGTCAATAAAGTTCAGGCCCCATGGATTTAAATGGGATCTTAAGTTTAACTAACTTAATTTGAAGCCAGCACAATATTAGAACCCAAATCTTAAAACTTCAAGCTGATTTCTACCAGCCAGAATCTTTTTGTGAATGCATCAAAATGTGTGTGTTTTTTTAGCAAGTTAACAGGTATAGAATTCTCCCTGCAAAAAGTCTGCCATTAGTTTGTTGCTGGGCTACAACTCCCATAATGCCCAAGCATTTTAGTAAATGGTCAGGGATGATGGAAGTTGTAGTAGTTCAACATCTGGGAACCCAAGGTTGAAGAATTCTGACTAATACATTCCAATTTTGTAATACCACCTACAATGCACAGTTAATTCTGAAAAAAGCAGCTCTCCCATTAAAGACTAACCAGTAGCTTCATAATACAAATCACAATGGGTAGAGCTTTGTTGATTTAATTGTGTAAATAACCTTTTATCTTTTTAGGCACAATGATCCTCTTGGATTTGGCTACTGCGAAGGCAAGCATTAAACTGTTTCAAAGCAATTCATATCTGCGTAAAGATTTATACGTTGCCAAAATTAGCACAAATTGGAAACAGGAGTGTTAGAAATACATATCTGAATTAAAACATTAGTATGGATTAGCATTGCTTTCTACTGAAAAGTCGTTGTTGCTTTGAATGACTAGCTTGCCAGGGGAAAAGACTGCTGCACTGATTGGCAGTCCTTGAGCTACTGTTCTACATCTTCTAAAAATGCCGAAGCTGCAAAAGGAATGATGTTTAGGAAGCTCTTCAGGGTTTTGAGCTGAAAAAAGGGTGAAATAAAAGCTAGGCTATACGGCAATGATTGGACATCCTCAGTGCTTTCTTGCTTTGGAGTGAATGTTGCCATTTCAGGTTGGGGTTACAAATGTAATTAACTTAATTGGATGTTGGATTAGATTGATCTAAGACGAAGCTGGCTCAGCAATAGTTTGACTTACTTGGCAAGTTGTAGCCAAAAAGCATTTCTTCATCCTTATGTTAGGAAGCTTGGAGCAGCAGTATCCAGAAACAGTTGGCAGAAGACCAGTGTCAGGAAAAAGAAAAAGAAAAACATAGATAATGGAGCTGAAAGAGAATGAGAATCAAAACTTATTTGGATTAATTCCTTTTAAATTACAAATAGAATGTATTTCTGTTAAGTTTGGTCTATACAGTGTATTTTAGGATTACTCTGTCATGAAGAACATGGTTTGCATGCTTAAGATCCCTACATTAATCTATGGCCTCTTAATTTCAATGATTTTGGGTAGTGGGGCTGTGAAAATCTGCACCTGGTTGCTGAGAGAGTTGTTGCTAGTTGGAGCAAACAGTAACTGATCAATCTGACTCTGTATAAGCTAGTTAATACATTTAAGTATAAAAGGAACAAAAGCTTCATTGGGTAACAATCAGTCTTCTACAAACCTAGACAGTTTTTGAAGCAAGTTACTCAGATTCCCTGGGGGATGCAGGTGGTGCTGTGTGTCAAACCACAGAGCCTACGACTTGCTGATCAGAAGGTCGGCGGTTCGAATCCTCGCGACGGGGTGAGCTCCCATTGCTCAGTCCCTGCTCCTGCCAACCTAGCAGTTTGAAAGCATGAAGTGCAAGTAGATAAATAGGTACCGCTCCAGCGGGAAGGTAAACAGCGTTTCCGTGTGCTGCTCTGGTTCACCAGAAGTGGCTTAGTCATTCTGGCCACATGACCCAGAAGCTGTATGCCGGCTCCCTCGGCCAATAAAGCGAGATGAGCGCCGCAACTCCAGCGTCGGTCACAACTGGACCTAATGGTCAGGGGTCCCTTTACCTTTACCTTACTCAAATTCCCAAGTTTCAGCTAGTAATGATCTCATTGTTGAACAATGCATGCACTGGAAACTACTTTCTTTAAGAAGATTCCTGTAGATTCTGCTCCTTAAGGAAAGCTGTGCAGTATTCTATCCTTTCACGGATAACTTTGGTCCAATCACCATCTCTTTATCTCAAACAACTGTGAGGAGAAAAACAGGAGGGTGGGAAGAATGTGCAATGTTTTAAGCTTCTTGCAGGAAAGGTGGGATATAATCTCATAAATAAAAATAATTGTTCCTGACCATCGTACAAAACTGGGGCCTATCCCTTTTCTAGCTCCAGGGCTGAAGCTGCAAAGTGAGGGTAGAAGGTTGCCCCCATGATTTTGCTGGTCTTTATCCTCACATCTCTCCTCCCTGACACAAGAAGGGGAGCTGAGGGTTGTGTTCTAGCACTGGGCTGTTAGAAGGAAATGTTGATGCTTGGTTTTCATGCTGGGTTGTACAGTGCTTGGAAGTTCCTCTGCAGTCCCCAGCTGGGGCCATAGCCTTTCCAAAGAGATTCCCTATAGTGCACTTTGTTTCCAAGCACAGTTCAACTGTGGGATGATCCCCAGACACCCCCCCCAGCTCCAAGCTGCAGTGAAAGACTGGGGATCCTCTCGCCATGCTTGTCAGAAGGGGGAAGGAAGACTTGAGTGGAATAATGGACTCCTGGTGAAAGCTGTCCTGGCTCCCACCCAACACATGACGGCACTGGCAGAGACTCTTGCTTGGAACGAAGGATGGCTTTATTGAAACAAAGCAACAGCACAGACTCAGTAGAGAGCTATTGCAGCCTCAAAACTCTTACCAGGCGAAGGGGTGGCAGGACACAATGGGCTGGGAGTAGGAGCCAGAGTTCCTGAGTTCAAGACCAGGGCAAGAAATTCAGGACCACACAGGAGCTATTAATTTTTTCCAATGGATTTGCCTGCCTTCTTGCCAGCCGAGCTTCTGAAGCTGTAGTGTAGTCACTCACAGGATTTCTGTGCCTTGCAGGAATGTGGAGCTTGCAGGTGTTCACTACGTCTAGGTAGGTAGTTGGATCTGTCCCTTCTTCAGAGGACCTCCTTGTCCTGGGAGTCAAGGCTGAGCTTGCCTCCCCTCCTGATTCCTGTTCTTCCACCCCAAGCTGTAGGTTGGCATCCTCCCCAGACTCCCAAGATGCGCTCCCCCAGGAGGAGAATGGAAAGTCAGAGCTTCCAGGCTGGAGCCTGATGGCATCTTGAGGCTCACAATAAAAGCAGCCTTTGCTAGCAATATCACATGAAACATTTTGTTAAGGGTTTTGCTTCCCTGGTAAGCCTTGTAAAGCTCACATTCATTTCATTGGGGTTTGCACAACTTAACTTGCTGGTGGACAGTATCCTATATTTGCTATTTGTGATAAATTTTCAGATACTCCATTCCCTGTTGAATGAGATAAAAAATTGGATTTATCCATTCATCGTATAAAATGGTTGAAAAATAATAAAGGAAAATAAAGGTTTGGTGTATCACAATCCTCCTATACTGGGGTTTTTCTTTATGAAATTTAACTCTTGCAAAGATAGCCTTCAGCTTTAGCTACATCTTGTCACATGCAAGCACAACAGTATAGAACTCAATTCTTCTTGACATTTAATGTTCTGAATTCCTTGGGATCAGGAATGCAAACATACTCCAGAGCATCTTGAAAACTGGATTTTTCAGTTTAAGCATTATGACTGTCGTGAAGCAAAAACATAGGTTACAGACAATTTACACACACACACACATTTGGCAAGCATGCACCCATGTTTAAAACTTCTAACAGCTTTTCTGTAAAAGGGGCAAAGCTTAAAAAACCTTATTGTGCATAGGTTCATTTGAATTGCAGCAGACAACATTTATTCCAGACTGACTAAAATACTTAATGTACTGCTCAAAATGTTAAGGGTGATGAAGCATATTGTCTCCAAGGAATCAAAGAACTAACGATTTGTTAAGACTGTTCCTCTTCCATAACTGATGTGAATAATTCAAAATATTATTATTTTAACTACTTGATAGAAGTTGGCTTTCTTAGCAAATTTGTTTCTGTTAAAATCCAATAGCAGTTAGTGTTTCATGCTGTCAATCCGTCGCGGATTGTATTACAAGTATTATGGCTGTCATTGGTTAGTAAATTTCGGATACTGGCAGCAATTGTGGTACCACTGGCACACCTAGCCTTCTGGGCAGCCACATCATTTTACTATGGCATGGCCACACTGTTGCCTGGAGATAGCAGGTCAGATGATATGATGTCAGTTCTGTGCCATCTTTACTAGTAACCAAGTTATTTCTTGCTCAGTTCAGGATGCTTGGTTTGACCTTGCAAGTTCTCAACTAGGGATGTCAACTCCCTTAGGTAGCACAGCCAATGGTCTGGGCTGATGACCACTGTAGCCCAACACCACAGGTCCTTCAATCCAGCCCTAAACTGTCTGAAAATAGGATATATAGAGAATCCCCTTCTTCCATACGAACCCATCCAGGAACTCTGCTTAGATTCTGAAATTTTTCTTCTTCCCACCATCCAAATATCTGCCAGTGGTATAACTCTATTCTGGTGATAGTAACTGTTTTAATACTTAATTTTAAATTGTTGAAACCCACCCTGGGACCTGCTGGTGAAGAGTGAATAATAAATGCAATATTGTTAATTTTATATTTTATATTAATGATAAAGAGGGCCTTTTCAGTTGTGGCACCCAGGTTTTGGAATGACCTCACTAGTGATGTGTTTTTTGCCTTTTAAAAAACCTGACACTTAAGACACTCTAATAGTGGGATAGTTTTATTATTTCTGTCCGCTCTGTGTTTTAATTACCTGCTTTTTATAGTTATGCAGCTTTTATTGTTGTTGAAAGCTGAATTCTTTCTGCTTGCAGAGAAAATCAGCATATATGTTATAAGCAAATGAGCCTAAAACTGTTTATGCTGAAACAGTGCAGCTTGTTAGCATTCTCTTCCTCTGCACTTCCCATAGGAAAGGCATAAAACAGGGTTTCCCAAACTCGGGGCTCCGGTTTTTTTTTGACTACAACTCACATCATCTTTAGCTAGCAGGACCAGTGGTCAGGGATGATGGGAATTGTAGTCCAAAAACAGCTGGAGACCTAAGTTTGGGAAACACTGGAAAAGACTTCCTGCTCCATATTGTCATGGAATAGTCATCATGCTGTTGCTTCAGTTTCTTTAAAATGATTTAAGCAGTCCAAACTTTTAAGCTTGCAACACTTTTTCATATACTCAATACCAATAGTTGGAAAGCCTACTAATATTAAAAGTGGTGTTTCTGTAGTAATAACATTTAAATTCTTTAAATAAATAGCTTGTTAAATTTTCAATGCAGATTAATAGCAATACCCAGTTAATTTAATATATTGGCATGTTTTCAAAGTGTTCTGCCTCAAACCCATGGCTTTTGGAGCTTTCTAAACAAAAAGCTACATAAGACGCCTTTCCCCACGTGTGCCCACTCAACTGCTTTGATTAACAGAATTTGCACTGCCACTGGTGCTACATAATACCAGTTGCACATTTGTAAGAATGCAATCACTTAGCTACACTTAGGAACTCCCTGCCTATTGATATAGATCAGGTACCTTTTCTTTATTCTTTTTGGTGCCTGCTGAAAACATTCCTGTTTTGGCAAGCCTACCCAGATGCTGGTGGGAATTTTAATCTGCTTTTAGTATTTTAAATTTTAGTGTGTTTTAAAGTATTGCAATTTTTTTCTTTTTTCTTCTTCTTGAATTTCTTGTTTTATCTTTTTGTAAACCACTTTGATGTGCGTGTTGTACAGTCAAGCGGTGTATAAATTTTATTAAATAAATACATCTATAGGTATCTATTTTTCTAACAAGGGGAGACTCAAGTATTCTCATGCAACATTTGCCCATAATGCTCCACTTCAGGCAAGAAATGCAAATGGTTTCGTCCATTTACTTGTAATGCAAATCAATGGTGTTTTTTTATTTTATGTTTTCAGAAGAATCAGATTATAAACAGCAAAGTAGATTGAACACGTCTGTCCAAAGTATTTTAAGCTTGGGTAGCGGAAAGGGTATTGTGGAATGAATTAAATTCAGATGTTATATCTCAAATCCTCCTTGTTTGTAGGTGTAGGCTGGGGATCTAATTAACATTGAAGGAAGATTCATTCTTTCCAGATCAAAACCTTTGGCCCAGTCACTACAGAGAAAAAACATATATACCAAAACATGTGTAGTGATGATAAAATACCTTGTTATCAGGGCTTCAGATGCATTGATACTGGTTCCAGAGTTCAATAACAGGAAATGTTAACAATCATTTTCAGACACCATCATTTGCTGACAGATTTCTTATACAAATAGATTCGATCTCAGTAGACGAGGAACTAAATGCCAGCCCAAATTCAAATAATGTGAGGGAACCTCTGAAACTGATGATGAGAACCCAACAACGTGAAATACTGGAAGTGAAAGCGAGTATAAATCATGGCAAGGAACTCTTTAACCTGAACTTTACTTTCCTGTTCACCCTGAATATCTGAAAAGTAGCAATGTGGGCACTTCAAAATAAGCAGGCAAACAGAAACAGTGTATGATTTTATAACTTGTAGTCCAGTTTTATAAGACTGTATCCTATGAAAAACAAGAGCTTCCTTGTTACAGTGTCCAGGCAGTTCTCTACAGTGCAGTCAGTTGGGCAGTGTGGGATTAATTCTACAACTGAATACAGTGGTACATTGATTCTCAAACGCCTTGGTATTCAAACGTCTTGGTTCCCAAACGCCGAAAACCCAGAAGTAAGTGTTCAGGTTTTTGAATGTTTTTTGGAAGCCGAACATCTGATGCGGCTGTCAGCTATTGTTTCCGGGGCGCCTGCACCAATCAGAAGCTGCACCTTGGTTTTCAAACATTTCAGAAGTCAAACGGACTAAGTTTGGAGCTTTTGTTTTTGCTATTTATTTTGCCTTTTTGTTTTTGAGGCTTTTCCGGTTAATTTGTTTTTGTGACTGTGTGGAACCCAGTTCAGCTACTGATTAATTGTTTGCGTGACTGCAGAAATGGATAAAAGCCCCCCATCCAAACAATGACTATCATCAGTGCAGGTAATAATAATTAAAAAATTAAATTTTATCATCTACAATACTGTCTTATTTATTTTATAGTACAGTACATTGATTATTGCTTTCATTTTATGGATCAATGGTCTCGTTAGATAGTAAAATTCATGTTAAATTGCTGTTTTAGGGGTTGTCTTTAAAAGTCTGGAACGGATTAATCCGTTTTACATTACTTTCTATGGGAAAGTGTGCCTTGGTTTTGGAATGCTTTGGTTTTGGAACGGATTTCTGGAACGGATTAAGTTTGAGAACCAAGGTACCACTGTAACAATTTTGCAAGAACTGTGCTTTCTCACTTTTATGCTAAAGGTCCTGCTAAGGATCCACAAAGCCAATAAACTGTATAGCGAAGTCAGTATTGAAGGCAGGAGCAGTGTATACTGCATCTTCTAACCACGCATGAAACATCTATTATCATGTCAGGAACAGCTCAAGTGCTTGCCTTGTCCTCTCCTCTCAGATCTCGCCAAGCTGGCCACAACCCCAAGTGGGATTCACTAATTTTGCTCAAGATCACAAATAGAAGACAACAGTTCCCTGTTTCTTGTAGGAGAAATGTAACTTTTTAACATCTGGTTTTCTGCTGCATATGCTGGATTAGTTTCATAGTTGGAAGGACTGAGAACTTTTGAGTAGAGAAGGTTTTGATGCTCATTTGTAAGTTGTATGGATTTTGTAAATGGTTAGTCTGGGCTCCTTCAGTCTGGGCTCTTGTGTGTTCTCACTTGCTGCCTGAATAAAGCATGTTTTTCTTATTTATGGGGACAATTCCCCTTGCCTGGAACTGTTTGCCTAATTATATCTATGGCAGCTCTTCCCACCTCTTCCATTGCTACTTGGAAAACATCTGCTTTCTAGTTGCTTTTCCTATTCTCCACTTATCTTTCTGCGTTTTCCCATTGTGAGCTATGCTTTTTATCAGTGAACTGAGGAAAGAATGAAATCACCTATCTGAAGGTCAAATATTAACCATTCTGGATAATATCCATCATTGTAGGTGTGTGGAAGACAAGCTTGTACAAGGGCTATGTCCCTCCCTCAAAGCTCCCAGTAACACCCCCACCCCAATGAATTCCAGAGAGTCAGGGGGACTTAATATTGTGCAATGACAGTTGTTTGGGATTGCAAGGGGAGAAGGATAACTTGAAATAGGGTGGCAGAAGAAGAAGAAGAAGAGTTTTGGATTTGATATCCTGCTTTATCACTACCCTAAGGAGTCTCAAAGCGGCTAACATTCTCCTTTCCCTTCCTCCCCCACAACAAACACTCTGTGAGGTGAGTGGGGCTGAGAGACTTCAGAGAAGTGTGACTGGCCCAAGGTCACCCAGCAGCTGCATGTGGAGGAGCGGAGACGTGAACCCGGTTCACCAGATTACGAGACTACCACTCTTAACCACTACACCACACTGGCTCTCAGAAAAACTCTCAACCTGATTTTGAGAGTCCTTCTCCTACAATCCAATGCAATGCTTTATTAGTTTTCAGGAAAAATGATCACCCATACAAGCAAAAGAGGAATACATAACTCTAGCAGTAAATAAACCCTGGGTTGTACTTCATTCTCTCAATTAGTGTTAATGCATATCTGGAGGTCACCAGTCAGGTTCTTTGTATCTGTATAATTGTGAAAACTGACCCAAAGAGCACAAAGGTGGTCTGCTGTAATTACTCCAATGAACTTGAGGGTCAATTTTTCCATTAAGGCCAAGTTTCAAACTTACTGGTGCCAGCCTAGCATTAAACCTGCTTTCAGAATTGTCCGGTATGTGGCAGTGGTAAGTTTGGTCCCTGGAAGCAGAAATGTAATGAGTTCTTTATCTAGTAAATTCATTGTGGAACCATTGTAGATAGAGAAAAGAGCAAGCTTGGGATCCAGTGGAATAGTTTGTCCCACAATGTTGTTAAGTCTCCTAACCCACTGAAGATTATTTTCAGGAGGTACAGAGGCCTTCAAGGGGAGAGGGAAAGGTTGGTTGTGCAAGTTTGTATTTGACTTTGGCACTCTGCTTTTACTGTAAGTGAACTTTGCTTAGTTTCATGAAATGAATATTTAAGGATATCCACCATGTTCTTAGGAAGGGCGCTTAATTTTCAAGTTTCACTCAGTTTTATGATGTGTCAGCTAACCTTCTTAAACTAGCGCTGATAGTCGTGTGAAGAAACAAATAATGGAACCAAATAGGTAGTAAAGATAATGGACTGACTTTTTGGCTTCTAAAATGCATAACACAGTGTTGCCTTCAGTTGCTTTCTCTTTAGAGTCTTGAATTTTGGCTGTGCCATTGGAGCTGTGTCCCTTTTTAATTACATTGTACAGGAAGAGACTAAAAATCCAGTGAAAAGAGCAGTGTCTGCTAGAAATCGGGTTAACTAATATAGCTTTCTTTGGTGGCTGTCCAAGCATTACACTATTTACTATATTAGGACTGCTTCTGTTCCAAATGCTGTTTACTTTTTAGGTTTGGCCATTATTGGTTCAGTGGAGTCGGTCACTAGGAGATGTTATGTAAACTCGGAGGAGAGTTTCCTGAAAGCAAGCGAATAAGATGGTTATTTTGTAAAACCAGTCTCTGTGAAGCGCAGTAATCCTAACTGCTGGCAAGTGATAACTGGTACACTATTCCCTAGATACTCAAACAAATAGGAGTTTCCTTTGTTTTATTCCCCAGATGCCTGCCTTGATTTAAAGGTTCGGGGAAACAGCCAGATTTAGAAAAATAATGTTTTCCCCATAGCTTTTCTAATGATCTTGTGCAAAAATTTACCCATCCGTGTCCCTTTTTGAAAGGTATGCACATTTAATACCAGTTGGCAATCCACCGCTCATTTACATCAGCCAGTAATAGATTTTTCTGTGTTGTTATATTTATCAAGGCAGCTTACATGGATTCCCTGCACTCCTTTTATCCTCACAACAATTCTGTTAGGGTAGTTTATATTACCTTATTTTTTTGAAAATATTTTAGATGCGTGCAAAGAACAACAACACGCAGTTCACATATGCATTCATGATTATACAGCAAGCTCTAGAATGCCTGAGCTTTTAAAATTTATCGGTTTATTTGATTTGTATTCCTCCAAGAAACTTGCAATATTATACATAGTGTCTCTCCCCTCTAAGCCGAAGGATAGCGATTGGCCCAAGGTCACCCAGTGTGCTTCATGGTTTAGTTAGGGTTTAACCCCCTGTTTCCCCAGTCCTATGGCCTGCAAGGAGCCATACTTTGGTGGATTGTGTTGGGCAACTCCTTGTCATCTTGTATTAGAATTTTGCCCCTGACGTACATGATCCTCACACAGAACCTTGGCATGGTAAACTGCTAAACAGGTGAACCTAAGATGGCAACTTCAGCTTCACTTTCTCTCCTGGATTTGCTTTGTTGTTCTTTGGAACCCAGGGTTTCACCATAACATTCAAGATGGCTTTCAACAGATGCTGAGGTGCTATTTCATTAATCTTAACTTGTCAAGGTTACTGGGCGATAAATGCGCACAGATGGCTCTTGCGAAATAACCTGGGTTATAACAAGTTTGTTCTTATGAGCGTAAATGCTCCTATAGATAGCTGTTAGGTGGAATAGAAGTGTTAAGGGTGCAAGTGGGTTTCAATATTAGCATGAAGTCTTGAGGGAAATCTTTCCTACAAAATGGGCAATTTATCCTTTTCCATCCTTCCTCTTAGTATGCCATTTGTGTCAATGCAGAAACTGGGCTTCAGTGAAGCCAGATTTGCAAATTGAGCTTTCTGTGAGATGGTCACATTTCTTTGAATCTGAAGTAAAACCAAATTAAAAGAGACGAAATCTCAAAATATATTATTGGATAGTTTTACTAACCGCATTGGTTTACAACTGACAAAGTTACGAAAGAGAAGAAAAGTCAACTTCTGGTAGTATATGTGTATTGATGTCGCCCCTTGGTTCTAAGCTCTCAGTTTTGACAGGAAAAAACAAAAGCTTTAATTCAAATATAGACATTACAAACCCAATGAAAAGCTCAACCTAGAATACATTTCACTCTACCCACTTCACCCTAGGCAAAGTGAATTCAATCAGAGACTTGGCAAAATGTTTCTTCATCAGCTCTATTCATTAACACAGAATAGCAACATGAGCTAAGATATTTGGAAATGCGGAACTTGAGTAAATGTATCTGGATAATAATGACATGGACTGCTCTTTAGATTGTCCCCTTCACTTTCTCTAGAGAACTAAACAAATATGCAATCAGTTCTGTCCATGTGGCTTATTGCATATTTCAGAGGAGTCCATTTCTATTAGGTGTACACTGCCTTGCTCATAAAGGTTTCTCTGATAAACATCTGCATAACTTTAGTTGTTTTGTTGTTGTGGTGGGGGCCGTGTTCTTTGTGTTTTTATCTTTGGAAGAGGTGTAGCCGGTGGTCCTGTTTTGGGGGAAGGTAATGGTGAGCATCAGCAGTTTTCTGTGAAATGGGTATTTTGTGGTACTCGTGGCAGTTTCTTATGTTTTCCAATGCCCTTCCAGGCCAAAAGAGGCCACCGAGGAACTGTGGCTTTGAGAAAAGATTTGGGATAAAATTGCGTCTGTGGTTTCGAAGCCCACAAAATTTGGCTACTTGTGGACAATCCCAAAATGGTGATCACCAGGATCCTGCCATTCCTCTAAAGCAGGCATGGCCAAACTTGCCCCTTCAGATGTTTTGGGACTACAATTCCCATCATCCCTGACCACTGGTTCTGTTAGCTAGGGATGATGGGAGTTGTAGTCCCAAAACATCTGGAGGGCCAAGTCTGGCCATGCCTGCTCTGAAGGATATGAAGTTCTTTCCCTTACTGTGGGCTTCAAGTTATATGTGCAGTACAATGTCAATGATAGTCTCCTGTTCCCCAATAAATCTCTGTAAGCTTTGATCTGAAGAGGGTGGTAGTGATAGTTGCCACAATTGTGCTGGATTTTTGAGGTTGTCTGAAGTGTAACACCTTTGCTGGAGCTTCTTCTTTTTGTTATGCATCCCAGAAATGCAGATGATGAAGAGAAGGCCTGGAGAAGGGAAATGGGGATTGTCTCTTTAGCTGTGCTGTGGTAGCTAGTATTGGCCTATTGGTGTGAGGACACTTCTGTGGCTGGTTTCCATGCAGTTCCTTTGATCAGAGCTAGGTAGTAGCACACAAGCTTCATCCTTCCTAATATCTTTCAGGACATCAATTGAAGACCTGCTGAGTTCTGTCTCTTTTATAATGGTACTTAGTACTTAGCTGCATTCCCACAAATGGCTGAGAGGCACTGTGTGGTCTTGCTGTCCTCTGAGACTTCCAGGTATCTCCCCACTCCTTCCTCAAGTGCTACATGTGATTTCTTTTTGTTTAACTTTTTTTTGTTTACTTTTTTATTTTACTAAGTCCAAGTTTTCAGGTTATGTAAGAAGATCAGCAAGTGTAGGGAATGAAATGTTTACAAGCTATTAAATGTGCTTTTGCCAAAATATGCTGCTGTACATACCAATCCTGTACAACTATAAAGGCTTAAAGTAGAATGTTGTACTCTTCTGGCTTTATTTGAAACTTAACTCAGCTCAAAAATGTGTCCCTTAAAATCTCAAACCAACAATTAGCTCACGGTGATAGCATCCCTTAGGCTGTCCCTTACTGCCGTTTTTAACAAGACAATAATCCTTTTGGTTCTGAGAACTGGTTTTCCATGTTGATGCCTTGCTCTGCAGTTGTGCAGACGGGCCTGAGTATACAGTCAGTTGGTAGCTATTCTTCCACCTTAAGATGACTGTCCTCACTTGAATTTAGGGATTTCAGGAGGCTTCCACATTGATAACTGAAGATGTCCTGGTTTGGAGAGGCTTTCTTCTGCAGAGTCACACTAAATGGAAGTCGTTGGAAGAATGAAGTGATTCAGATCCATTTACGTAACCAGCAATCTTTGTTGGGGGGGGGGCAGGAGGAAGGAATTCTTCCTACTTATTTCCTATAGCTTTCATGATCTATTAGATGAAAGTCTTGTTCTTTTACTCCCCTATAAAGGGGTGCAAATCTTAAAGCCTATTATTCATCACCAGGGGTGCCAACTTGAGCGAAATTTTTTTTTGGGGGGGGGAGGCGAGTAAGCCCTGCTCTGCAGAATCGATCACAAGACATGGTGTATGCACTGGGCAATCCAGTCAGATGGACAGGGTACACATAATAAAGTTATGATTATTATTTGAATGGCAATGCCCATCAACTTTGTGGGTGCCCAGGCACCTCAAATATGTTATGGGGTGTGTGCCAAAGAGACCTTGACCCCTAGGATTTGGCTACTATGTTCTACTTGCTTCTCTGCTTGTCCTCTTCTTTTGTTTCACCATCCTTTCATCCACTTGTTCTTCATGGTGCAGAGAGAGGCAAGTGACGCAGAGAAAGGGTTCTTCAATTTTTGTTAGCAGACTAACAACAAAAACAATTTTATTTTTACATGCCACCCATCCAACTGGGTTTCTCCAGCCACTCTGAGAGGCTCCCACTAGTTATAAGTGGCTGTTTTATGCTTTATTTTCCTGCCACTTAGGGAGCACCATTTTAGGGTTACTATTCATAAAGCTTCAGATGTTTCACATGAGTAATATTATGATTCTACAGACTCAATTACATCCTTAATTTGAACCATTAATCTTAAACTCTGTGCCTCCCTTTTATTTCAGAGGAAATAAATACAAGGAAGTAAAACAAGTCTTCAACTGTGTGATATCTTTTGTATAGATTACTGTAGGTAATATTGATTTTGGGTGAAAATACATCTATTTGTATTTTCCATGTGCTTGCTAGGAAGCTGCTAATGACTTCTTAGGGAATTCATCCAATAAAGTCAATGTTTCTTAGCTTCTGGAAGGGCACTTTGCTGTTCCCTACTTTGGGTCTTAAGTTTCTTTGTGTGTTCCCTATCTTAGTTATCTATGTTTATTCCAAGACAGAACAGAAGTATTACTAATAGGCAAATAGTATTTCTGATATTTCCTGGAAAATTGTTTTCGGCTTTCTGATTTCTCTTCTTGATAGAACTCGCCCCCACCATCTCCTTGTATTTCCAACTTGTCTGCAAAACAAGTAGTAAAATAAGAACAGGAAAAGTCTTTAAAATGTCAATGCAGCAATCGGCTTTCTCTTCCTTGATTTTTTTTTTTTACTATTTCATGGTTATGTGTCATGCATGTTTCTTCTGTGTAACTTCTGTTGCTCTTAGACTGATTTTTAATTTAAAAAACATTTGCGTCCTGACTTTCTGTGCCTTTTCAAGTATGCAAACTTTCCCTCAAGTTACTCGCCCAAGTGGCAAGAACTGTGGAAAGTCCAGATCAACAATAAGCTTTGTGGATTGAAATCAGTACTTACAGTAAGTTAAAACGTGTCATTAAAGTGGGGAACACAAAGTTCAGGTTTGGACACAATGCCTATCCATTGGTTTCTATTGTGAACAGTAAAGTCCTACTCATGTTCATGTTTCGTAGCATTCCATTTACTATTAAAAATGCCGTTCCTGGAGTGTCCACCATTCTCAAATGTGTCTGCCATGCCTTTTTTGTGTACCAAGTTCCCTGCTCTACCCTTAGGCATTTGCTCAACGGCTGAAGTTTATGCATTTTAGCTAAGGAGAAATGGGGATTTTGGTGCAGTTTAAAAACTGCCTGCACAGTCAGTTTTTCAGTTTTGGAAACCCATTCCTTCAGGTATACTGTTGATTTACAAGCTTTATTCAGGTTGTTGAGCTCTGTTGGCTAGCTGTCTATAGTGGTGTGTATTTTGATAGGTTTAAATGAAGAAATGAACTGATCATGGCAAAGAATTGAATTAGAAATCTGTGGAAATGAATACAGCAGACCTTAAAAATGCTCTTCTCTTTTAAAAACAAAAAGAAACTGGTGACATTTACAGTGGTACCTCGCAAGACGAATGCCTCGGAAGACGAAAAACTCGCAAGACGAAAGAGTTTTTCGTTTTTTGAGTTGCTTCGCAACACGAATTTCCCTATGGGCTTGCTTCGCAAGACGAAAACGTCTTGCGAGTTTGTTTCCTTTTTCTTAAAACCACTTGAAGAGGTGCAGTTGCGACTTGACCGTGCTTCGCAAGACGAAAAGACTCGCAAGACGAAAAGACTCGCGGAACGAATTAATTTCGTCTTGCGAGGTACCACTGTATATTCAAGTGCTAGGTACTGCATTTGAGAGGACTGGATCATTCTTGGACTGCAATTGCAGACCATTTTACACACTGAAGCTTTTTTTTAAATAGACCATGTCTTTATTTGCCTAATGAAACATATTAATGGCTATAAAACTACTGAAGTGGCTTAACTAGCAGTTTTTTTATATAAAAAAAATCAGAATAGTTATTTTACTTAATGGTTCTGGTGAATCAGTGTCTTAAAACAGGCAACTAAAAAAATCTGAGGTACATTATTCGTACATTTCTGTTCACTAAAATATGCATTGGTATTGGGGAATATATTCCACTTGGTGGGTAGAGGTTTCTGGCCAAATTACAATTCCCTTTTACTTTTTATGAGTTTCCCAATAGCTTTTCTTCCACCTTCTGTGAATTCTACAAGCATTGCCTGACATAAGAGTCTGATGATATTTCTTTTTGATTTAAAGGAAGAACAGTATCATTCAAAACCATCGCTGCATCCTACTGTTGCCTGGAAATAATTCATATCTCCAACTCAGTCTGATGCCTATGAAACACCTGCCACCAGATGGCACATTGTCTGAAGGTGAATGACTCTGCACACAATATACAGGGTGTGTGTGTTTTGCTTTGTGCAGGTGCAAGTTGCATTTGTTCCCCAAAGAGATTCTTTAAGCTATTTGTCATGGCTAATAGATTTAAAAGCTGCTTTCAGGCAACCTGTTAGGGTCTTGCAGATGGGGAACTGAAGCAGAGAGCAAATGCGCTGTTGACCAAGTTTATATATGAACTAGGGCTGAATTTAATGGCTGCCCATTTTCATTGACACCCCCTTCCCGTTCACAAATTGGACTAGCTGTTTCAGTGGTTCTGAACCCCTTGCAGTTTGAGAGATAGAGATTATGTTTGCCAAAGTGGCCGCTGCGCATCCTGACCCACCCCCATAACAATTTAAAATGACTTTGTTTTGCCTGCAACAGCAGAATGGAGCTCTGGCCACCTTTACCATATTTCCTCCCCTAATTCCCAAAGCATTTGGAAGAGAAAGCTGCAGCTACCATCCTGGTAGGCATTCTACCCTACACAAATGGTGCAAACTGTTGTTGAATCCCCCCTCCCAAAGGTGAACCAGGAGTTTGCTGCCGCTGTAATTTGAGCCCAGGTGTTTGAAATCACATGCAGTTTTGTTTCCCACTTATATCTCTGTAGTGAAACACATTTGCTATACTTTTGCTACATTCATTTAACCTTCCCACCTTCTCTCATCTTCACTTTCCCATCCTGGTTGAGATTAGGTAATGTGGTTTGAAATCCACATGTATTCTACCAATCTTTTGGCCTTGTGACTGAGGCAATATGGCTCCTTATCAGTGTTAGAAACTGGGATAGAAAAGCCAGGAGCCAAATGGCTCCTGGGACCTGGGTTGTGGGCGCCAGAACAGAATGTCTAGTCGCCACTGGGGAGCGGGGGAGGTCGGCAACACTTTTTATTTATTATTTTGATAAGCATGAACTTATACGCAGTTCTTATAGGTGACACATTGTTAATACCACATTTTTAACAGAAATTATTAATACATGTTTAATTTGGTGTTTACAATAAAAATACTGGTACCATACTTCAGTTTTCGAAACACTCTACTCTTTATTCTGAAACTCCTTAATGTATACTTCAAGGCACAAAGGAAATGCATTTCAGTAATCCTTGAGTGTCAGCCAGGTGCAGAAAATGGCACCCAGACTTTTTGAGGAGTCTGGAGAATCTTCAGGTGCGAAATATGCCTGGCGCCCTGCTAATTTCGAACCCTGCTCCTAATATGTTAACGTTTTTTGTATGGTGGTGGTGGATTCTTCTTTTGTGGCATGGGGTAGTCTTGAATATTTTTCTGAAAAGTGGGGTATATATATATATAAAAGTCAAATCATGCATGGGCATAGCCATGGCAGGCAGGGGGGCAGCTGCCTCCTCCCCAGATCAAATAAATAAATAAAAACACTTAACTAGCTGACCATGTACATCGCAGATAGCTTGGTTCTGTCCCCCCCCCCCACAAATTCTCGAGAGGCGAAACAGAATGTGCCACCCCTGTCCAGGTCCTATTACACTTTCTCTAATGTGTTATTAAATATATATTCTGCGGCAAGGCAGCAGGATCACTATACAGTGGTACCTCAGGTTAAGAACTTAATTTGATCTGGAGGTCTGTTCTTAACCTGAAACTGTTCTTAACCTGAAGACCACTTTAGCTAATGGGGCCTCCTTCTGCCACTGCACCGCCACTGCACAATTTCTGTTCTCATCCTGAAGCAAAGTTCTTAACCCGTGGTACTATTTCTGGGTTAGGGGAGTCTGTAACCTGAAGCATATGTAACCCGAGGTACCACTGTATATTAAAAGGACATCTGAATGATTGCTATGCATAGAGGGATGCATGTGCTTTAAACAGTGACAGTGTACATAAAACGCTCCAATGGCACATTGTAGTGAGTCCAGAAACGTCCACAGAAGATATCTAAATGCGAAGAAGGTCAGCTCTCTGATGATATCTCTTTACACCAGGAAACCCACATTCAGCTGCCAAGCGTTCGGTTTGGTGAACGGTTTCTTTAATATAAGCAATGTCAGGGGAGAGCTGTGCACATGACTTTGCTGGAAATTCTCCAAGCCTCTCAATACTGAAAAGGACTGCAGAACTGCCTTATGTTTCTAGGGCAGAGTGTGGGAGTTCCCTGCACCAAAAAGGTAGTTCCCAGGCATCCTGGGGAGAGGACGGTAGGAAAACAATATTTTAAAATAATGGTGTGCAGTGCACATTCTGACTCACGTTAAGCATGGCTGAAATATGCGCCGAGGGAGGAGTTCTGTGAGTCAGGGGAGTGGGGATTCCAGCCGCTGCCGTGCTCCCCCCACCCCCGCTTTGCCTGTTTAGTATGCAGAGGGAGTGTTGCCATCCAGCACAGAGTATCTCCCCGTCTCTCATACATCACACACTCAGCAAAGCAAGCAGCAGTGGATGCGGAGAACCCTGGCAGTACAACTGCTAGTGCTTTGCTCATAACCTTGGTGCTCCTCCTGCAAGGTTACCGGCTGTATTGACTGAAAGCTACAACTTTATTTCCATTATGAGATCCCTTATCATCATCATTATTATTTTTGCCTTCAAGGTTGTCATCCTTTCTATAAAAGGAGATAGTTTATTAAGAGTAACAGTAAAATATACATGTGGTATGCAGGCAAAATATCAGATCTGATAGAGGCTTCCTGCTACTGGCTACTTTCCATCCCCCAAGATATTAGAGTCATAAGAGGCTGCTGCTATGTAATATATTATAAAAATAATTTTTTTAAAGCTCACTCACAATTTGAATATGAAATGGGGTCCATGATGTACATTAGTTTATTAGGAACGTTCATTACCAGCGTTTTTTCATTGGCACTATTGTTGCAGAGATATTCTCCCAATTATATTCGGAAGGCTATTTTATTATTCTTATAAATGTGCTGTTTTGCCTGACCTTGCATGTTTATTCTGGTCCAGAAATATATCTTCTCATCTTTCAAAACAGCCCCTATTGGGGCTTGTTGCCTTGTACACATTTTTATGCAGAAAAGTCATGGTCAGTATCTAGTCTACCAAAACGTTTTCATGGTAATGAACTTTGCTTTTTTGTTGGAGCACTTCCTAAACTAGTTCAGTAATTCAGTTCAAACTAGTTGAACTGACCAGAATAAATTGGTGCTTCAGAACAAATTTAGTAATGTGGACCAGATTGACCTGACACTCTAGAAAAGAGATGGGAAAATGAACTCTAAGTTTCAGAAATCCCTTCATAAATGTGGGTGTTTGCAGGAAAACTGTCTATTTCCTTCATATCAGCTAAAGCTAAACAGTGGGATCTATAGGAGATAAGCCTTCTGAACAGGAGAGAGAGAGAGAGGGAGAGAGGGAGAGGGAGAGAGAAGCCTCCTGAAAACTATATTTTCCTCATGATCGATCTTGTCTCATGTTGGACAGCGACATTTCATTGCTTCCTGCATGAAATGAAACTGGTGACTTCCACTCTCTCACAAACATGCAGTTTTGCTTGCTTAGTCACCTGAATATCAAACGTCATCTGAGAACTGAAATCAAATTTCTTCAGCTGTAACTAATGCTATTCCAACTTGTCAAGCTCAGAAACCAAATCTGATGGCACATACCTCTCCTTCCCTCCCCATTTTAAGGAAACATTTAAGAATAATAACTTCCGGTTTCTTAAATATTTGACACATGTTGTTTACATTTCCTAACTCCTATACTTAGCGTCATTAGTGTAAACCTTTTCATCTTTTCTGTTTGCTGTTCGGGAGATAGAATAATACCCATCCAGCATTTTGCTACTCAGTTGTTTAAGAGATAATTTGATGTGTCTCACCATCCTCCTCTTTTCGAAGTGCTCCGAGGCAGAAATGAGTAATAGCCTCAAATTATTATAGGAATAACAACACAGAAGATTTTATCCCTTCTTAAAGGCCTTGCTGGTAAGGCTGCAAATTAGCATTCTGCTGCCTACAAGTTTAGATCTATAGATCACAAAGGAGCATTTCTGCGACTCATCTTGGAATGGAATTGCTCATTGCTAGCAAGCTATTAGGTATATAACTTTGGCTACAGAAGGCAGATGTGGCTCCTTTGTTCCAGGCGTAGGTTCCAATAGGCTTCTCTTCCTTTAGGATGGAGAGCTGCTGAAGCATGAAGCTTCTGCTTTTATCTGCAGTTCTGTCACATTACCCTTCCTTCCTCAGAAAAAAATAAAACTTGCCTTTTCTTAAAGCTGTAGTGAGAGACTCTGTGTAACCATCAGTCATGCTCTGGTGCCCTAGTGGGTATGGCTGCTGCAGCGTCAAAGGTAGTGTTCAAATGGATTAGGACTGTGCAAGATGAGGAGGCCGGGCATTCACTCGAAATCTATGCTGCATCCCTCTTTGGTCCATTCTCTCTTGACTGAGTGTATTTAAAGTATAAACCTATTTAGAAAGTGATGTGTATGCGGCAGTCTGCCGAAACAGGCTTTCAACAAAAAGTTTACAGCCAGCAGCATCACTAGACCCTGTTAAATAAAGCAATTACTATGGATTTGCTTTTGTTGTGGTGTTGAGAGTAAATACGTGTGCATTTTGCTAGGTCTGATGTGTTTGAGTAGGTGTCCGCATGCTGATGTGCTTTTGCAACTTGATCAGCGGGAGTTACTATAATGAAAGAATCCAGTTAGCAGGTGGGGAAAAATAGCAGTGTTCCTTTTAAAGTTGCTAAGCCATTCATGTATTCCTAGATGTGAAAGTATGCAATTCTGCAGTTTGCTCCTCTGGAAGCTGGTACATTAGCACACGGCTGCAAGTAAGACTAGCAGGCGTAAGTGATTTGATAAATTATGCACAAGTAGCAAGAATTGTGGCATTTGCAGAGCTTCTCCATCACCCCTTTCCTCAAGCACAGAAAGGGCATTTGAATGAAAGCAAGGAGTAGATGCATTTACAGCTGGCATGGAACATTATTTCTTTTAGGACCTGGTCTGGTCTGGATAAAAGTACCGTATTTTTCTCTCTATAACACGCACCCGACCATAACACGCACGTAGTTTTTGGAGGAGGAAAACAAGAAAAAAAATCTAAACGAAACAGTGGATGTATGATTTTTGTGGTTCATGGTGTGGCCACAGACATGTGATCTGACAGTGAGTTTGGAGTAGCCCAATGCAAAAATCCTGCGGATCCATGTGGATCCGTGCTTTGTAACCACGTTTTAAGTGGGGAGGGAAGGAAAAGCACTCAAGGGACAAGGAGCATGCGTGGGGTGTGTGGAGAAGGATGCTGCTAATAATGAAGAAGAGGGGTATAAGGGGAGAAGGCTCCTCTCCTCTCCTGCTTTGCTCCTTTAAAGAAGCAGGCTCTCTGTCCCTCTCTCCTCCCCACTCAGCGGCTCTTCTCCCGCTTTGCTGTTTCAAAGCGAGCCACGGAGGAGGGAAGGAAGGGGAACCATGAATCCTCTGCTCACGACTGCAGCAGATCCCCCCCGCGACCCGTAGGCATTAGCTCCATAACACGCACAGACATTTCCCCTTACTTTCTAGGAGGAAAAAAGTGAGTGTTATGGTGCAAAAAATACGGTAATAGCTTACATCGAGAACTTGGGAGTCCTGCAAATATTAGGAAGTGATAGGCCACAGTGATAGATCTGGATGTTGTAAGAGTGAGAGAGGTTACAGTCTTTCAGCTGAAAGTGGAGAAGTGGAGGCAGGCAACTGCAAGCTAAAAGTCAACAAGTAAACTGTGACAAGCTTACCCTGCCAGATAAAATCTTGGTTTAGGGGAACCAGCAAAAAGTCATTCATTTTCCCAGGTTATGTTCTCCATGCAAAAGAAAAACTGAAATCTAGCCTGGATAAATGATCAGATTTGCATGTCTGCAAATTTTGCATAATTCTGCTCATCATGGAGGAGGGTAAAGAAACTGTTCAAGGTGTTAAATCTCTGCCCCCCTGGTGAGTGAAAAAACTGCTGAGTCTCCATTTAGTTTAAAAGATCTCACCAGAGATTGACTGAGAACTTCAATTTTTTTCTTTTGGTAGAAGGGCTAAAAGCTTGCTTTAAAACCAAAAGGTTGCATTTGGTAAAAGTGCAATTATTCTGAGGTTATGAGCTGGTTTATGGGACCTCCTTTTTCTGTATTCACTACAAAACTGTCTACAACAATTAACACTCCATTCCAGTAATGATCCTTCTGAGACTGGCAGCTACCAGATTCTACTGATCTGTTAAAACTGCTTCCTTCTTTATAATGGTGTTCTGCTGCTCTTTTCTGTTTCCTTTTCCTCCTGTGGTACATCTGCCCAAGTGCTGCATTTAAAACTGCTCAGATTTCATGTGGCTCTCAAATCACAGTTCAGCTGACGTGTGTGCACACTTCTTGACTTTTGGGTGTATTATAGCAGTGAAGAAAGTCTGCCTTTCATTATTCTTTTGCAAGTCATATACAGTGCAAACACAATGGAAATGGCAAGTTCTATAAAGGAGGAGAGGAGAGTAACTTTTACAAATAGTATGTGTTGTTTTACTGGTTTCATTGTGAATTGATAAAATATTGCAACCCTAATCAGAGTACCATTTTCACCCTTTCAACAACTTGTAAAGTTGGTCGTTTTGATAGTGTGCCCACTGAATGGGACTATGTGTTGCTTTTCTCAAAGAAACATTGTGAGCAGCAGTGTCTACGTTTCTGGAGCCTGATGTTTGGTGGGCATAATTAGTGACTGTCTGATAATGTCTGTGTAAAACCACCTTTAATGAAATTTAAAACAAATGTGGACATTCTCTACCATCAGCGAAGGCAATATATTTTAAGTAACTTTTATGTTGCTTTTCGAACTCCAAAGTGGCTCACAATCAGACTGCAACAGAGCCCTATTTCATGGAATGAGATGTTCATGGCCATCAGTATAGAACGGTGTTCTAGCGTATGACAGGACTTGAAATACATGCCTTCCTGGATAACCTTATCCTGCTGTTCCTTGAATACATCCCAGAGAAAGCACTTCTTAGTACTTCATTGGGTAATTTCTCACTGTAAAGCAGCGGACGTGATGGATGGAGTGTTACAGTCAACACAGCAAATGCACTGGCAGATAGCCACTGGAGCAAACAGTTCAGGAGCTATGCTAGTGTAGTGCCAAAAAAATCTTTATCTTTCAAATTGCTCCCCCAGCAGGGAGGTGAAGTGTTTAAAGCTTTAGACTTCCTTTTGGATGGCAAGTTCAGGGTGATAGGTTGGGTTACGTTTCATCAGATGCAGGGGCTATACAAAACAGCAGTATTTATGCTTATGGAAACTCAGTTCCCAAATTACTAAATGTGTAACGTAGCTGGTTTGTGGCATGCATGTAGTACGAGTGAACTTGGAGTGCAAGCAATTTGCCCTCCTCACAAGAGGCAGTTAAAAACTGACCACCTGCAAGTCCACACAACCCTGAGAGACCCTTAATTGCTAATCCTGTGTGGCCTCACTCACTGCTATGTAGCCTTAACTCATATGCAGTGTACTGAAGACCCAGTAGCTAAGGAGTGGAGAGGCGAGAGGCAAAAAATAGGTCAGGTGTGTGTGCTGTACCGAGCTTCCAGAAGAGTAAAGCAGTATGAGGGAGCTCCATTGCTTCCTTACTTTTCCCAAGTCTATGTGAGGAAGTGGGGGGAAGCTTTTCTTCTTGCTAAGATTCTGGAACTAAAGGAAGCGCTCAGGATCTTATCTCACTCCATGCTGAGCTTTTGTAAGAAGCCCAAAGCAACATGAGTGTCTCTTGCTGCACCTGCCTTCAACAAAGACCTGAAAGTTAGGGGCAGTCTTTCCTCCCCACGTTCCAAGCTCCGCATTCTCTGCAGTTAGAGGTGTTTGGCAAGATAACATTTATTTCAGCACAGTCCTGTCCCACTGTTCTTTATAAGTACACCTTGTGTGAAAGGAATGGAGGCCTGGAGATTGAGCTTTGGATATAGCCTTGATGCTTTTCTTCATTGGCTTGTAAGAGGTCTGTATTATCCCAGGCTAGTGTTTTAAAAGCTTGGAAGCTACTTGGGGCACTACAGAAAAACTCGCCTCTTCAGTTTCAACCCAGCACTTGACCTAGCATATGTTTTCTGTGCTTATAATTAATGCTACTATTTTGCCATTTTGGTAAATAATCAATTTAAATTGCAGTAAGACATGTTTGAAGCAGAAAGCATTTTGGGGGGAACCTGGTGCTTTTCTACAAGCAGCCTTTGCACAATTCTTTATTTTACACTGCAGATAGTTTTTTTTTAAAAAAACCAACAACAACAACCCAACGCTGCAGCTTTTAAGGGGCAACATTCACCCGTTTCTGTATTTGCAGATTATCACCTAGAGCTTTCTGAATAAGGTCACTGCTTTGTAGTTGGTTAAAATGGAAGCTTTATGAATGAAATCTGAGGAATGAGTCATGCCTTGAAAGAGACTTCGCTAGTAATTGGAATGCAAGCCCACTCACCCTGTGTTTGTGTTGCTTATTTTTGTCATTGCTGCGGCGGAGGTGGTGTGGGCACCAGACTGAATGCAAACCTCCCATTGAACCTGTTTTTCTCGCAAGATAGAAATCATGCAAGTCTCAGCATTAATGGGATTCCTGACTGCTTGCTTATTTATAGTGCTCCATCCAAGCCTTGTTACTCAATAGTCGCAGATTATTCACTCATCAATCTCTTTTTCAAAAGAGCAGTTGGAATAGTTGTGACATAAGCTGTCCTGTTCTGCTTCTTCCTATTTTCCAACACATCTTCCTGCATCCTGCAGGTGTCTTTGTTGTGCAATTGGTTAGTGTATTTTTTAGCTACTAGTCAGAAGGTTGATGGTTCAAGTCCACCTTGGGCATGGTTGGTTTCATTTCATTCTGTTATCCATTATAATGATCCCTCATTTTATGTGTTTAGACTTTGTGGAGGCAGGAAGGAGTACAGCTTCATCCTACATGTGGCCAGCTAGGCAAGGAGATGGAGGAATTAGGCACTAAGAAATAAAAGCACTGCAAGTTCAGCAATTTAAAGTGCCTGATTCTCCCCACCTCCTGTCACTTGCATTATTCGTGTGCTGGAGGCAAATTACTCATCTATGAAGCCCCAACTGCCCAAGAAGCAGCACAAGCCACCATGGTACTGATGGCTCCTTCACCTTTTCAAAGCAGATCCTCAAGAAGTGGTTCTTGATTTTGCTTCTTCAATAATCTTGCCACCTCCACCCCTTTTCTTTCTCCTCTGTATCTTCCTTCTGCTCTAGGCACTTGAAGGGTGTCCATTTTGCGCAAGAGGGCTCTTGTTTTGCCTCAGTTGCCTTCCACTCAGGCCAAGCAGACTAGGGTGGAATCTACACACACATAAAAAAAAGTTCTGAAAATGCTTTTTTTTTTTAAAAAAAAAAGCATTTAAAAAAATACATTGAATTTTCTATAAGGCTCACCGTCGCCATCTAGTTTCACATTGTATATTGCACTTAAAACACACTTAGAACCTTTTATTTGCAGCCGTATAGCTGAGTCCTAGGGGACGCAGGTGGCGCTGTGGGTTAAAGCCTCAGCACCTAGGGCTTGCTGATCGAAAGGTTGGCGGTTTGAATCCCTGTGGCGGGGTGCGCTCCCGCTGCTCGGTCCCAGCGCCTGCCAACCTAGCAGTTCGAAAGCACCTCTGGGTGCAAGTAGATAAATAGGGACCGCTTACCAGCGGGAAGGTAAACGGCGTTTCCGTGTGTGGCTCTGGTTCGCCAGATGCAGCTTTGTCACGCTGGCCACGTGACCCGGAAGTGCTCCGGACAGCGCTGGCCCCTGGCCTCTTAAGTGAGATGGGCGCACAACCCCAGAGTCTGTCAAGACTGGCCCATACGGGCAGGGGTACCTTTACCTTTTTTTAGCTGAGTCCTAAGAATGCAATCTTAGCCATAACTGCATTGCCATTTGATTCCGTGGGACTTATTCCCAGGTAAATAGACGGCATTCATGGCCCTGTGAAGTGTTGAATTCAGTATTCGCGCTTAGATATAACTGTAAAGTTTTCATTGGCATTTTATGTGATTTGAGCTTCAATATTATATATATACACAGAGAGAGAGCGCGTTCAAATGCACCACTTACACTGTACTTTAAAAGCATCTATTCACCAGCAGAAAAAAACCCCCAAAACATCTGGTAGAGTGTTTGTTTTGGAAAATGCAGCTGGCTAGATGAAGATAGACTCAACACTTTTAGAACATGGCACACTTAAATATTTATTAACTTTCCAATAACTGCTGGACACATTTTGTTTCTAAACTGGCTGTAAGTGATGGCTACTATTTTTGTACCCTGTTTCTGATGAATTTTTTACAATAATACACATGTCATGCAACAACAGTATTCGTTTTAAACAGAAGAGTTAAGTGCAAGCTGCAGAACAGTATAGTGCCGTCTTTATGCCATGCTGGTCAGCCACTGGTTTCTTTTCACAAAGCAAAACCTGTTCCATTTGCAGATAAGAAGTGTAGGGTATTAAGGGGCTGGCACAAATGTTCTTAGTATTGCAGAGCGGGGAGTTAACTTTTAATGAAAGGAGATCTTACATTGGCAGCAATAATAATAATAATAATAATAATAATAATAATAATAATAATAATAATAATAATTTATTATTTGTACCAAGCCCATCTGGCTGGGTTTCCCCAGCCACTCTGGGCGGCTTCCAACAAAGATGAAAAATACACTAAAATGTCACATATTAAAAACTTCCCTGAACAGGGCTGCCTTCAGATGTCTTCTGAATGTCAGATAGTTGTTTATCGCTTTGACATCTGATGGGAGGGCATTCCACAGGGTGGGCGCCACTACCGAGAAGGCCCTCTGCCTGGTTCCCTGTAACTTGGCCTCTTGCAGTGAGGGATCCGCCAGAAGGCTCTCGGAGCTGGACCTCAGTGTCCGGGCAGAACAATGGGGGAGGAGACACTCCTTCAGATATACTGGACTGAGGCCGTTTAGGGCTTTAAAGGTCAGCACCAACACTTTGAATTGTGCTTGGAAACGTACTGGGAGCCAATGTAGGTCTTTCAAGACCGGTGTTATATGGTCTCGGCGGCCGCTCCCAGTCACCAGTCTAGCTGCCGCATTCTGGATTAGTTGTAGTTTCTGGGTCACCTTCAAAGGTAGCCCCACATAGAGCGCATTGCAGTAGTCCAAGCGGGAGATAACCAGAGCATGCACCACTCTGGCGAGACAGTCTGCAGGCAGATAGGGTCTCAGCCTACGTACCAGATGGAGCTGGTAAACAGCTGCCCTGGATACAGATTTGACCTGTGCCTCCATGGACAGCTGTGAGTCCAAAATGACTAGGAACTAGGAAACAGCTCTCACCTTTGTCCCTAGCCCGCCGGAGATCATCAACCAGTGCAACCAAGGCAGTTTCAGTCCCATGATGAGGCCTGAATCCCGACTGGAAGGGATCCAAATGGTCCGCTTCTTCCAGGCGTGCCTGGAGTTGTTCAGCAACCACTCGCTCAATCACCTTGCCCAAGAATGGAAGATTTGAGATTGGGTGATAATTGGCCATCGTGGCTGCATCTAAAGATGGTTTTTTTAAGAAGCGGTTTAATAACCGCCTCTTTCACCTACGCTGCCTATAGAAAGCAATGATTGGAAATCATTACTTTTAGGAAGTGTGATTGAAGTCTAGAAGAACCAGCTGTTAGAAGGGTTTGCACCCATTGGTTTGCCTGCAGTAGTATATTCCTGGACAGAGAGAGCCTGGCCCCAGTGACCCATTCACTGATAACCTCTCAGTTGGCTAAGCCAACTTGGCTAACTGTATTGTGTGCAGTGTGGAGCTGCCTCTGAAGGTGGTATGCAAGCTTTTGTTAGTGCAGAATGCTGTAGCTAAAGTGGCTCAGCACTGACTACCAATATATCTCCCTTTAACAGCCTGCCTGTATGCTAAGATCAACAGCAGAGGCCTTTCTTGGTTACCCACCATTATTGTGAGATACATTATGCGTAGAGTTGTCATATTTCAGAAGTTCTTGAGCTTTTTTCCCATGAATTTGTTGAGCTTTTTTCAGTTTTGCAGAAAGTTGTTGAGCTCTTTTTGCAGAATCTCAAAAAATAATATAAGTTTAACGGAATTCACCAAAATCTACACTTCTGACCATGGGTTGCCATGCGTCAGGATTTTCCCGGACATTTTAGTGATTTTCGCCCAGACCCTATTTCCAAAAACTGAATCCTGGCTATGATCAGGAAATTCTAGAGATTTGCCAACCCTAACTATGTCGTGACTTGGAAGAGGCTTTCATTGCAGTGCTGCCCTGTTTGGAATTTCCTTCTTCTCAAGATATGGCTGGTGCCATCCCTACTTGTGTTTTCTTGTTAGCTGAAGCCAAAGATGTCTGCTCAATAGTTTGCAGGATGTTTTTCCTGTATCTACTGATGGTGTCACTATAACTGCTCTTGTTTTGTGGTGGTATTGTTCTGATTGGTCCTATTGTGAATTTATTGTTCCCACCTTAGTATTGTTTATGATGAAGGGCGAGCAAGAAATATGTTAAAGTAAGTTGAATTTCAACTCCATAGCTTGGTTTAGAAACCTAAAGAGTTCTGTAACTATTTTCAGTGGTAGCTTGGGTTACAGATACTTCAGGTTACAGATGCTTCAGGTTACAGATACTTCAGGTTACAGACTCCGCTAACCCAGAAATAGTACCTCAGGTTAAGAACTTTGCTTCAGGATGAGAACAGAAATCGTGCGGTGGCAGCGGAAGACCCCATTAGCTAAAGTGGTACCTCAGGTTAAGAACAGTTTCAGGTTAAGAACGGACCTCCAGAACGAATTAAGTTCTTAACCTGAGGTACCACTGTATTTCTTAACACTGGTTGATAAAACGTTTCCTAGTTTCTATAATGGTGCATTGAAGGGTTGAGAATGCCTTTTCCTGCGCATTTATAATCTCAGAATACGGTGCATACAGGGTGCAATCTCACACCTGCCCAAGGTGAGATCTGAAGGCAATCATCTTCTTGAAGCAAAGAGGGTCTAGGTCTGATCAGGGACACCAGCTGGGAACCAGATAGGTACCACCTCTGGTTCCATGATGGCAGAAAGATGGGGTGTAAATTTAAGATAAAACTCCTCTCTTACCTCCTGAACAACACGTATGTATATGACATTTCCAAAGCTTTGAATCCTCCTGCACCCTCATCCTTCCAAAAGGGATGGAAAAACTGCATGTATCAACAGCATTTTGTGTATATCCAGTTCATATAGTGGCCTTATTTCAATTATGCCATGTGCACATGTGAAATGGTCAGATTTCCACACTAGTTGACACTCAGCTGTGCAATGAATTTCTTGCAAAAATTATGTTATGGGAGATTTGGAAGGTGAAATGATCTGTCTGTCTCTCATTTGAAAAGGAAACTGTCAGAATGTAAACTATTTAATGCTCGCTGTTGGTTTATGTGATAATTTAAAGAATCATAGGGTTTCTGTTTGTTTTTATAATCTTATTTTTACTAATTTTAGCTAATGTGTAACATTTCCAAATGTGTTTAAGCCATTAATTATTTTAATTTAAACGTTTATACTTTCTCCACAGCTTCCCTTGAGCAAAACATTATTATTTATTTATGTATAAAACTTTCTGCATTTAGAACTGGGAATGCAAACACTGACATGACAAACCAGAAGTACCCAACTTAAGAAGTTCAATTTACTGACCACTGTGTTTATTCAACAGTTGTGTAACGTGTTGTGTTTTGTTAGAGTAATATATGGCCTATAAGGGCACGACCTCCTGTGACTAGATATACTTTTTACCACTGGGGGGACAAATTATTCAGTGTAGCACAATAGTTTTGGCAGTGGTCCAGGTTGAATGTACTGACTTACAGTCAGTTGTCATATTTCTATTTCTGGTTTGGCAGTTTAATAATTTGTTTTTCTGCGGCTGCTCATGGTGCTAAATGTGGCACATCACAGAAGGATGAAAGAGGAGCAAAATCCTGCTGGCTGAGCCAAGAAGCCACTGCTAGATTAATATTTTTTAAAGTTAACAATAAATATCTCTAATTGCAGTGCTTTTCAAAAATAGATAGATGATAGATAGATGATAGATAGATGATAGATAGATGATAGATAGATGATAGATAGATAGATAGATAGATAGATAGATGATAGATAGATAGATGATAGATAGATGATAGGTAGATAGATGATAGATGGTAGATAGATAGATAGATGATAGATAGATAGATAGATAGATAGATGATAGATGATATAAATGCATTGCCAACTATTAGTCTGCCAATGTTCATATTAGAACTTCTCCCTCAGATAGAAGTTGGACGGGAGTTACGTACTTCTAAAACTTGTTGTTGGAAAGAATCTACCATAAATCCTAAAAAGTGCACATCAAATTTCCAGTGACACTTCAAGACAGAGCTGTGCTCAATATTCTATGGATTTGATTTACAGATGGCAAGGGCACATTTCAATGGAGTATATATTTTTTCCTAAAACAAACAAATAAATGAATTTAATATTTAGGTTTTGGTGGGGATAATTTGGGACCGTGTTTCTCTTGCTTGTTTGCAGCATCTTGCTTCCACAGTAGCGGAATGAGGAAGAGGCTGTGACTGAAAGAGATAGCTGGAGCAGCAAAGCTAGTTTTCGGTTGTAATTTAAGGATTATTCTTTCCCCTTAAACATGGTAACTTTGTAAGCATTTGTCAAAAGGATAAACTGAAAGGAGATGAGGAGAAACTGTAGCTATGTTACAGTCTAGGATAATAGTGATCTCTGTTTTTATATATGCCCCCAAAGCATCCTGTTCAGCCTATTTCTGCAGCTTTGTTATTAATCGGTCAGTTTTATTGTTTAGCCATAGGCTGTTACACAGCTTTCTGTTATGAAACCTTTAAAAGCCTTCAGGTTATATGAGGACTGAGGAGTGAGACAGTTTTTTTTTACAGTGAAGTGCATTCACAGAAACCTTCCTGCACCGAGGAGCCTATCCTACGAGAATCACGATGTACCAATTTCTCCTAGAATCTAATTATATTAATCCTCTGTGGAAATGCAAGCTTAAAATAGAAAATTTCAGGCTCTTTAAATTCCTTTTTTGGGATACAGAGGTTCCTAAGATTGGGATGGGTCACTAAAATACTATGCTGGCATCTCTAATGAAGCTAGATTTTTTGTTTTGTTGTTGATATCTGACCTGCTCTGCACCTTTATTTTCATTAGATGGAATGGAAATCTTGATAGCAACAAGTTGTCTTTGTTTCGATCGTCATGTGCTAAGAGGTGGGGAATATGGAAAGGTCAGTTATTTAGAGACACGGACTGTGAGAAGGGTACCAAATCCAAAAGACTTTTAGAGGTCGGAGTTTCTAATGACATGGAGTAACGAGAGAATGGGTTGGCTAATTGTTAGTGTATGGAAATTTAAGAGGGTTTTATGAATTTTCCTATTGGCCCAGTAAGGAAGGAGAACTATAACAAAGCTATAGTTTCAAATAAGATACATATTTGTTCTGCTCCGTAGTCACTTGTAAATTCTTCCTCTGCATCCAGCCTTGATATGTAAGCAAATTTGCTGGCCCAGGGAAATCCTTTTCCTCCTTCCCTCTTTTCCCCACCCCTCCTCAGTTTTTCTCAAATGTCTTTTTGTTGTTGCCGCCTTTTATGGGAAATGATTCATTTTTATTTATTTTTAATAACACATTCTTCCGCATTTTCTTCAGTTGATTTTTTTAATAAGAGCAGCCTTTTGTCCAGGCTTATCTCTTTCCTTAGCTTCTTGTATATTTGTTATACGGAGGAAATACTAGAAGAATGCACCCGACTCTTGCAATTCAGTGGAGGGCTAGCAATATTGCTCAGATGTTAACATGCTAGAGGATTTCTGTAGGGGACCGTAGCAAATATAGCAAGGACGTCTTCTTCTTCCATGCATGAAAGATGCTCGTCCCTCATTAACAACACCTGACCAAACAGCTGCAAGCCCAGCTATGTCTCTCTTCAATATTTTACGACTTGGTTTATCCTGATGAGTTTGTCAGGGGATATACATATTTCTAAAATGCCCTATTGTTCGAGGGGGGGGTTGTTATAAAATGCCAATCTGCCCACTCTAGTTTTTGAGTGATTTAGCGAAGGGAGACAAACTACCCTGCTTTTTTGGAAAGTTAGTACACACGATTACCAGGCTGGCCAGGAGCCATCATTTAATGTGGGCACATTAAAATTCTAACAATCTGCAGTGCTGCTTGAGCAGAAAGGATTGTATTCCTGACAGAGTCTGCTGCGCTTCTGCTTCTCGCAGAGGTCAAGGCTTTGAGAAGATCCCAGGGGCTTCTTTCTTTTCCTTTACGTCTGGAAACATAACGAAGAAGATTGCTTCCAATATAACACTTTTTGGTTTCAGTTCAGCGGCAGGCAGTGGTTATACCGTTGTTTCGTGCTCCAAGACAAAGGACCGAGATAATTCTCCCCACATTCATGATGTCATGAGAGATAGTACCAGTTTGGGAAACTGAATGGTTTCCATTGCCCTTTAGGACAAAGATCACACGTTGGAACGTGCAAACATTTGTCTGCGGTGAACTCAAATGTTATCCGGAGAGAGCTTATATGTGTCTATGCATGACATAAGAAGGCATGAACATGCTTTTGGAGTTAAGAGATTGTTTGTCCAGTGGGAAACTGGGTGAAACAAAATACAGTAGTAACTCGGGTTAAGAACTTAATTCGTTCTGGGGTTCTGTTTTTAACCTGAAACTGTTCTTAACCTGAGGTACCACTTTAGCTAATGGGGCCTCCCGCTGCCGCCGCGCGATTTCTGTTCTCATCCTGAAGCAAAGTTTTTAACCCGAGGTACTATTTCTGGGTTAGTGGAGTCTGTAACCTGAAGCGTCTGTAACCCAAGGTACCACTGTAAAAGCTTTCAGAAGCAGGCTGTAGAACCTTTTCCAACATTCCTTTTTCTCATTCCCTTCTTACCAACCTTTCTGGAGTCATGTGCCAGAGGTGGCTGCCTAAGTGCAGAACCTTACATTTGTCCCTGTTGAAATTAAATTTTGTTAATTTGGGCTTAGTTCTCCAAATTGTTATGGGCATCTTGAATCCGGATTCTGTCTTCTGTGGCTTTAACTATCCCTCCGAGTTTGGTGTCATCTGCAAATTTGACGAGCATCCTCACAATTCCTTCAACAACTGTATAAACAATTTGAACAACAACAACAACGGGCCCAGGACAGAACCCTGCGGCACCCCACTTGCCACTTTCCCCCAGAATGTTGAGGAATCATTAATGAGCACTCTTTGGGTTCAGTCAGTCAACCAGCTACCGTGGAACAGTCTTCCTCAGGAGGTTTTTAAGCAGAGTTGAGATTCCTGCATTGCAGGAGGTTGGACTAGATGACCCTTAGGGTCCCTTCTAGCTCTACAATTCTATGATTCTATAAAACAGCCTTCTCACCTCACATGTGGCATAAATTTCAGCTGAGTTTCTGTTATTTTGGTTTTGAACAACCCTCAAGCATTCTGGAGAGATTTGACCCTCTTGACTTTTCCATTTCAACTTCCATTTTACCAATTCCCTCATTTTGGGGAAGTTTCATTTTTTTGAAGTTAAATTCCACTTCTATGACAAACTATGAAAGTGATTGACAGTGCCTATAACTATGCGCATGGACATCCCAGTTGTACAAAGGCTTTCCTGTCTGACATAAAAATGAATTGGTCCTTGGATTGTTTGATTATATCAGGTAGGACATATTTTTTCAGCCAGAAATAAGCTTGCCAATTCTAAACTGGCAAGAGGTATGCTCCCAAAACCAAACAGCACACCCTGCAAATATGCACACCCATTACTCCTCCTCCTTCTCTCTGTCAGCACTAGTGTGGGTTGTTACATACCATAGTCACAACACACCCAAATACCTACTGAAAACAGATCTTTCATTAAATGAAAACTTTGATTCTCTTTTTCCAACCTCTGCTTGTGTGCAGCTACTTAAATATTTATAGTAGGCAAGTGTTTAGCTTGTTTCTTTTTAGTGGCAAAGATGGACACACATGAACATGCTCAGTAAAATCATGGAAAATGATTTTTGCAAGCAGGAATTCTGTGAATTAGGATTGTGTTTAATTGGGCAGAAGATTTTCAAATACAAAAATTATTTTAAGGTCATGGCTTATAGCTAAAATCAGGTGTTTTTATTCTACATTTCCTTGAGTTTGCTCTTTGGTATTAAAACATTGCCAAATATAAAAATGCTGTTAAAGGCATGAGTATAAAAGGATGCTGAGTTCTATTAGACTGGTGTAGTAATGCTTTTATCATGCCTTCTATAGTTACTAAAATTATTTCCATGACTCACCAGGTATTCTGGGCTGTAGTTCAAGAATAACTGAGTTTGGTCAAATAGTTCAATAAAATTCTAGTGCCTTCAATCAAAGATAAAAGCTTGTTTCTCCATTGACAAAAGAGTATATCTTGATATCCTCACACCATGTGTTCACTAAAAAGGTAAAGGTAAAGGACCCCTGGATGGTTAAGTCCAATCAATGGCGACTATGAGGTTGCAATGCTCATCTCGCCTCAGGCTGAGCATGACTAAACTGCTTCTGGAACACCGTGACAGAAACTAGAGTGCACAGAAATGCTGTTTAACTTCCCACCACAGCGATACCTATTTATCTACTTGCACTGGTGTGCTTTCAAACTTCTAGGTTTGTGGGATCTGGGACAGAGCAATGGGAGCTCACCCTGTCTTGGGGATCTGAACTGCCAGCCCAAGAGGCTCAGTGGTTTAGATCACAGCTCCACCTGCTCCCTTTTGTGTTCACCATATAGTACATCTAAAACTTGTGTAAGTGAGTAAAATTTTGTTTAGGCTTTTGTCAGAATATTTTTTATCAGTGAGCTTTAGCGTTGCTCAAGAAACAAACATTAAGCCTGAAAGGATTGCATGTAGTCATAACACAGCTTTAGGGTGAAGTCCCATACCTATACCAGAAAGTAAGTACCACTGGGGCTGATTTCTGAATAAGCAGGTACAGTGGGACCTCGGGTTACATACGCTTCAGGCTACAGACTCCGCTAACCCAGAAATAATACCTCGGGTTAAGAACTTTGCTTCAGGATGAGAACAGAAATCGTGCTCCGGCGGCGCAGCAGCAGCAGGAGGCCCCATTAGCTAAAGTGGTGCTTCAGGTTAAGAACAGTTTCAGGTTAAGAACATACCTCCGGAACGAATTAAGTACTTAATCTGAGGTACCACTGTACATGTGTTAGTACAGCTGGCATATTTTACTTCAAAAAAGTGCTTTATTTTGTATCTATTTGGTGTACAGTATTCTACACAATATGGAAAAAAAATTGTTTGGCATAATGGTTGGTCCTAACCTGGGGAGAGCAGGATTCGAATCCCCACTCAGACATGAAGCTTAGTGGGTGACCTTGGGCCAGTCACCATCTCTTAGCCTAACCTACCTCACAGGGTTGTGGTGAGGGTGAAATGGGGAAGAGGAGAACCATGTACACCACTTTGAGACCCTTGGTGGATAAAAGTGGTATATAGATGTAAGAAATATGAATGAACAAACAAACAAACAAACAAATGAATGAATGAATGAATGAATGAATGTGTTGGCTTTCAAGTCTTTCCTTGTCAACTTTGCTTTTTAAAACCCTTTCATTACCTTGATTGGGAATATGAAGTGTGCTTAAAGGGTATAATGAAGGGATGGGGTGGGGAACGTTGTTGGACTCCAACTCTCATCTGGCCCAGCCGACGTGGTCAGTAGCTTATTGAAGTTGTAGTCCTCTGTCTTCTGGAGGGCCACAGATTCACCACCCTTGTTTAATGAATGAACAGTGCACAATGCCACAATCTAAAGTCATATAAGCATGAGTCAATGAGGCATGAAATAGGTTTGTGATTAATTATGATTTAAAATAAATGTGTTTCACTTTGGAAAGTTTGAATGACCCGCCTTATATCACTGTATATACCATGGTGTTTGTTTGTTTGTTTTTAAATAAAATGGTGCCTAAAGAGCTGCAGAACTGGAAAGGATATTTGCTGTTGTGGTTAAGAATGAATATAGCTTGTGTGTGGTGGGGCAGAAAAAGGTGAATGAACAAACAGATCATGTATTGATTGAAAGTGGATATGGAGAAAAATATATGAATGTATATTTCTGCATGTGCATGGTTGGGTAAGTTAAGGCTGATGTTAAACGAATGGCTAAAAAGAAGATGTCATAGAAGCATAGAACTTTACACCTCTCCTGTAACTTATTCCCCCCCCCACCAAGGAGATGATTTTCCCCTAAAATCATTGAAGACTGTGTATTTTGTTGACTTGCTGTGTACACACACACACACACACCCCGCCCTATACCCACAGGTCTCAGGGCAGTTCACAGAATAAAATCAAAATATAAAACCACAAAATATATAATCAAAATAAAAACAACAACCCAATTTTCTAGTACAGCCATACCTCGAGTTGAATGTGCTTCGGGTTGAGCGCGTCTCGAGTTGCGTTACTTCCGGGTTTCGCCGCTCGCACATGCGCAGATGCTAAAAATGATGTCACACACATGTGCAGAAGCGGCGAAATGTGACCTGCGTGTGTGCAGACGCGTCATCGCGTCTTGCGTTCCATACGGGATGCGACTGGGGCTCCGGAACGGATCCCGTTCGCATCCCGAGGTACCACTGTATCTCTTTTGAGTCACCTTAGCCTCTCAGTCCCCCTTTCTCTGTACTCCTGTGTTGAAATGTTTTACCTCATGATCCTCATTATCTGCATAAGGCTATTTTTTAGCTCAAGAAAAGGATGCAAAAACAGAATCATAGAGCTGAAAGGGACTTCACTTCAAAAGTCATCTTCTGACTGATGCAGGAAACCTGCTGCTAGAGAATCCCTGGTGGGTAACTATCCAGCCTCTGTTTTAAAAAAACTTAAAGGAGAGTCCACTCCCTTTTGAGGCAGTCTGAACATCTTGTGTCATCAGAAGTCCTTATTTGAAATTCCTTTTCTTGTCATTTGAAACCATTGATTTTGATCCCACCTTCTCCCTCTGGAGAAAAAGAAAATAAATTTGCTCCATCATCTATGTGTCACCTCCTATTTGAATAGGGGTATCAAACTGCCTCTTAATTGTCTTACCTAATTCCTTCAATCTTTCCTCATAGGACTTGGTCTTTCTCACTCTCCCATGGGCACATTCCTTAAACTGCAGTACCCAGAATGGGGGAGGTTACTGCCGATGAGGTCTGACCAAAGAGAATAAAGTAGTACCGTTACTGTCTGATATTTGAATTCTTCTGTTCATGAAGCCTAGAATAGCACTAGCCTTTTTAGCTTCTGAATTCCACTGCTGGCAAGAGAACTAAAATCAGATAGGTAAAGGTCTTTTGTATATTGGCCATGGGACCAACAAATCACTCTCCTTGTTATTATTGTAACTAAATTATAACATAAAGAAGTATATATCAGAGTATGCCTCTGTATCAATAATAATTTCTATGATACCTTACAGACTAAACTCCTTTATCACATATGCTACTTTTTCCAGAGGACTTTTTTTGGTCAGTTTTCACATTACTAAGTACAGTGGTACCTTGGGTTAAGTACTTAATTTGTTCCGGAGGTCCATTCTTAACCTGAAACTGTTCTTAACCTGAAGCACCACTTTAGCTAATGGGGCCTCCTGCTGCTGCCGCGCCGCTGGAGAACGATTTCTGTTCTTATCCTGAAGCAAAGTTCTTAACTTAAAGCACTATTTCTGGGTTAGCGGAGTGTGTAACCTGAGGTAACACTGTATTGCACATGGAGTTGGTATGTTTTCTTATTCAAAAGGGCTGCAGAACAGCAGTGGACACAATTTTAAGCAGAGAAGTAGCAGGTAGGGTGTGTTTTTAACTTTGTACAGTGCTTAAAATTCCTAGGTGCTGTACAAAAATAAATAAAACAAGTCGTGCCTACAGGCTTTATGAACTAGCTTGTCTCTGCTACTCTCAGCTACAACTATGCAGCAATTTGGCTAAGTATGTAGTTCTGGTTTGATGTTAACAGAATGTTAGATTGTTTTGAAGAGAAGCCACACCAAATCCTCAATTTGTTTTAGATTTCATGGTACTAAGTTCTAAATTATAGTGTTGTGCAGGGCAGAATAAACCCTAATCAAGCTTGAAAAAGCTGTCATCTTTTCATAAGTGCAGAGCCAATGAAAAGCTGCTCACAATAACACCGCAAGCTGTTTTTTTTAAAAACAACAACCCCAAAGCCAAGGCTTGGTTTCTAGAATAAACATAACCGGTTATCACATCTGTCAAATGATGAATAAATGACTTCACATTGGTATGTGTAGTGTAAGAAGGCATAATTTTCTGTTCCATCCTGTATTTGTCACATGCAGCACTGCTTCTGTTCCACTGCATCTTCCGTCAAATACTACATTATTTGTCACCATGCTTGCTGCGGCTAAATCACACAATTATCAGTACATTGTCATTAGATTATTCCACCCCATTCATTTCTATGCAATGCAAATGGTGGGGATGTAATCAATTAAATATAGTTTGTGGACCAACAACAACAGTGAATACCAGTTGTATTTGCTGGAACAATTTATGTTAAAGACATGAGGCAATCAAGCAAACACTGGCAGTTTATTCTCCTGTTGCTGTTTTTTATCAGAATTCTCTGATGTCCCTAATAGTGACTTCAACTTGAGGTGTGTTCCTTGCAAACATTGAAATAGCTTCAGCTCTGTGGCAGCCTGTTGAAAGTCTAGCATAATAAAATATATAATACGCAGTGTGCTGAAAATACGAGATTACTGAAATTGTTTGTTTGTTTTGCAATGAACGGGTCACCATGGCACATCAATAAAGTCCCCTGGTATTGAGACTTTTTTAAAGTCTTGCCCGAGTTAAAGAAAGTATAGTGACTCAGGGCCAAACTGCACACAACCTGAACAATGTCATGCATGGGTTTCTCCACAAATTGTTAGACTCTGGGAAGCTTGTTCTAGATTTGGATTCTAACAGGGTTCTTTAAGTACCGTATTTTTCACTCTATAGGACGCACTTTTTCCCCTCCAAAAATTAAGGGGAAATGTGTGTGCGTCCTATGGAGTGAATGCAGGCTCCTTGGCTTCAGCGATAGCAACGCGAAGCCTCCAAAGCGCAGAGGGAGGGCTCCCTCCGTGCTCTGGACGCTACGCGTTGCTTTCACTGAAGCCTGGAGAGCGAGAGGGGTCGGTGCGCACTGACCCCTCTCACTCTCCAGGCTTCAGGGATAGCCGCCTGAAGACTTTGGAGTGCAGTGGGAACTTGCGCTGTGCTCCAAAGGCTTCGAGTTCCTTTTACTGAAGCCGGGAGAGCAAGACTCTCCTGGCTTTAGCAGAGAGGGAGAGCTGCGCAGCACCCCTTCAGCCAAGCGGGAGGAGAAATGAAAGGGGCTCCATTTCTCCTGCCGCTTCGCTGAAGGGGCGCTGAGCAGAGAGGGGGAGAATTTTATTTCTTGTTCTCCCCCTCTAAAACAAGGTGCGTCCTATGGTCGGGAGCGAAAAATACGGTACTTTGCTCCCTCTGCTGTCCTGATTCAGACTGAAATCCCCATGTGTGCAATTTCCTTGAAGAAGGTCCTGCTGAAATTAATGAGATCTTTGTTTCAGTGCAAAATGCAGGTGTGAGAGAGAGCTGGATTCATATTGAGACTACAGGTGTGTGCTGGCTATACACACACACACACACACACACACACACAGACACAGAGGACTTGATCAGGAATGATCCCCTGCATGTTGTGGTGGGAAAACTCAGGGGTAGAACTATATAGTTAAGGTCACATGTAGTTTGGCCTTTGGGTGAGCCATTAAATGAGGAGGGGAGGTTGTGTAAACTGTTGCTCTTGAGTAACAGTGTGCTCCAAGGAGGCATAAACCTTATTTTAAAAGGCTAAGAGGTATTTAGTGAGTAGTAGCAGTTAGGGTAAAAAGTGCTCCCTATTATTTTGTCCTCATAGTTGTTGAATATGTTGATCAAATTATTACACTTGGAGTTCAATATATAATTTGCAGCCTTTACTGATGAAAATTACCACTTACCAAACACCTATCTTATACCAAGGAATAGTTCTCTCTCCAAAGTACTTTGCAAGAAGCTGTGCCATCAATAACTGGAAATTATGCTACTTACTTTATATTAGCACAGTTTGAATATTTCATCTCTTGTTACTTTTCTTCTCAAATTAATGGTCTTTTTGGAACATTTATTCTGCTGAGTCTGACATTAATATTCTGCACGGTTTTTTTTAATAAAGCAAACATATTGTGCTGTTGGACCACAAGCAGAGAAATTGCACCAGCCCTTGTGTTTGCAGACCAAATAGTTCCTGAAGGCTTATGCAAAGCTGCAAATAAGGGGAGAACAAAAAACAAAACTCTGTCTGCCTCCGGCTGGAATTTGTGCAAGAAAGAAACACAAGTCCTATAATAGTCTTGGTGCTCTTTTCCCCTTCCTCTTTCACTATCAGAGTCTCTTGCTGCCTTCGTTTTTGTGTGTAGCCTTGCCCCCATCCCCTTTGTGCCACTTGGGTAATTCACCAGTTCAAAACTTGGCTCCTCCACCAAGCTTTTGTGCATGCTGCATCAAACCTACAGAAGGGTATATTGTTGCGGGACTGTGCAACTGTGAAAATTCCACGTCTCCTTGATAAAGCTTGCTCCCGTGCAATTCTAAGAGTGTGACGACTACTGTTTCAGGCCCACCAGGAAATAGAAAATGAATTGCAACCAGCATGTTAAAGCAAATAGTTGTGTTGTAGCCCTTCACCCAGTGTAGACCTTCTATTGTCATTGCTTGGCGAAAAGGTTTCCTAAAGCTGGTAATCTGGCAATTAAAACAAGTGAAGGTCATACTGTGTCTAAACCCATCAGTTTCTCCAGGAGCTAATATATTCATTGGTATGTGAATATTTTACTCTTTATTGGATCCAGTACGTATTGCCTGGGAACAGAGAAGAGCACCTGTCACATAGTTCTGAATTTTCAAATATAAATCCTTCAACTTAATATACCCTGGATATTGAAGCAAATATCTAGGACCATGCTCATTCTTTAAGCATACTACAGTTAGTAACTGGAATGTTCCAAGTTAACTCATGGCTTCCCTGCACTAGTTCATTTTCATATACAGAATAATAATAATGATAAGAAGAAGAAGATAGATGTTTAAAATGTTTGGGTAAACATGATTATTTGTTATAATTATTTGTATGTATCAAGTGTAGTAACTTAGTGATTTACAGGACAGCCTAGAAAACAGCCTTATATCTTACCCTAGTTCATGTCAAAGTGCGGAATTAAGAAGAACACTGTAATCACTGAAGACAGGGATGCTCAATTTTGCACTGGCTCTTTAATGCTGTCCGATAATGTGTGTCTATGCATGTTTTTGTTTTGTTTTGAATTAAGTCCAGATATAGGGTTTCAGCTGAACTCTTGTTCTTCCTGTTTAGCAGAGGTTCAGGTGCTTTGTAAGCCTTGTAGAGGACTCTCTATTATAGGTCAGTTATGGGAATGCAGGTAAACAATACCACCTGCAAGCAGATAGGTTTGGGGATGCAATAAAACAGTCACATTCTCCTGTTTTTCTGTGCCCCATACACTCTAGATCGAACTGCTGTTACGCTACACAGGGATTTAAGAGCACAAAAGTCACTCAAGGTAGAAATTCTGTCTTATCTCAGTAGTTCTACTCTGTGAACTAGGAATTGGATCTGTCTGAAGATTCTGGGTGCTGAAATGGTCCGTATGTGGACTTGTGCAAATGTTGTGGTAACAGACTGTTAGGCTCTGTAAGCTGTTGTTAAATTCTGTAGACTGTAATACAAAAATTCAATTACTTTGGGGAGGGCGAGTTCCACCCTCCCATATCAAGATTAATAGCTTCAACTTTGTCTCAGACCATCTTGTAATAACAGCATTTTGTTTTTCAAAGCTATCAATTTGGCATTCTAATTAGTTACAATCTCTCCACAGGCCAGTCTAGTAGCAGCTTTCTATCACGGCAAAACCGAAAGCTACATTATCTATCTAAGGAAGGATTGTGTTCCTACTTAGATGTTAAACCATGCCACACCAGTATTATCTTATTTAACTTTTGTATTGTTTCACTTTAAAAAAACAACAACAGCCCAAAGCTGACAGTGGTTGTAGGATACACCTATCCACTTGAGACAGTTTTCATCCCGGGTCTCACCTATTAATTATCTGGGGAAGTAAAGATGGTCACTCTTCCTTCAGATCCCTATATACACTCAGTGCCTAGATGGTAGTCTTGCCACCAAATGTCCTGTCTCCTAGGCAACAGGTTTTTTGAGGCTGCAAGGTGATGGGGTGGAAGGTGAAAATGCTCACCCCCTTAAATGGTTGCCTCTCCATCAAGCACCTCTCTAGGGAGCACTGAGAATTTATGTCTGGGAATATCAAATCACATCATTTTAGATCTGAAAGTGATCTTGAAGGTCATCTGGCTCAACCTCCTTAATCAACACAGAACCTATAATACAGGATGCAATGACGATATCCCCGACAGGTCCCCAGTTGCTGCAAAGGAGAGCCCACCACTTTACACTGTCATCTGTCCCACCATTGCACAGCTCTTACAGTTAGGAAGTTTCTCCTGTGGCAGCCATTGCTTCAGATACAGTGGTACCTCGGGTTGCAGACACTTTAGGTTACAGACTCCGCTAACGCAGAAATAGTACCTCGGGTTAAGAACTTTACCTCAGGATGAGAACAGAAATCGTGCAGTAGAAGCGGGAGGCCCCATTAGCTAAAGTGGTACCTCAGGTTAAGAACAGTTTTGGGTTAAGAACGGACCTCCAGAACAAATTAAGTTCTTAACCCGAGGTACCACTGTATATGAGAGCATATTGCTCCTCCACTCAGAGTAATACCATTGGTCCTGCTGCCCAGGACCTATGTCTGTCCTGATTGGCAGAGATGCTCCAAGGCCCTAGGAGACTTTGCAAGCCATGCACCTGAGGTATTTTTAAGCTGGAGATGAATCCAGCGTCTTCTTCATGCAAAACATTTGTTCTACCACTGCCTTGGAGGGGGAAGTTATTCTCCATTCTCCCTCCCTGCCTCAGAAGGGATGCTGTGCCTTGTTTATTTTGAGCAGCAGCAGGACAGGCACACAGAAGCAGCTGGAGTCCCAGGACCACAGAAGCAGAGCCCAGAAACAATTGCTAGGCTACTACATGGCTCAGTATCAAGACCAAGTACAAAAAATGGTTATTTAGGAAAATAGAACTGGCTGTGTGAATAATAAGCATAACTGTAACAGAACGATGGCTTCCCCTTTTCAGGAAGATTGCATTCTCTGCCTCTTCCCTGCTTCTCCTGTAGATTATTCTAACCTATTTTTGACTTCTCTTACTAATGCAAGGCGAAATGTTTGTGACAGCTTCCAGGTTTGAGTCAAGGAATAAGTGACACCAAGCCCCTTGCTGTTGAAAACAGAAGATAGCTTTGGGAAGACCAAAGAGCTGGAGCTCTACTTTCATGGTTCTTCCCCTTACAAGATTCTTCAAATTGCCCCCTATGTATGAAGCATGCTGTTATAAATTAAGTTTTGGGAGAGGCACCCTGCATAGCCTGTGATTCTAAGAGTTTTGTTCTACTCCACCCTAATTTACCTCAGCTGCTTTGATTCACAATGAGGTACAACAAGAGGGCTTTTAACACTTTTTGTTTTTTTATATTGTAATGCTGAACTTTAGTTACTAGATTTGATTTGGGGGATAATAATAATAATAATAATAATATAATAATAATTTATTATTTATATCCCACCCATCTGGCTGGGCTTCCCCAGCCACTCTGGGGATGGGTTGCACCAGTGCTAGGATAGATTGCAACATGTTCCACATAATCACTGGAATGATGGTTAAACCAGACTATATGAGGGTTTTCTTTTTCCATAAGCATCATGTTGCCACAGTGAGGTGTGTGTGTGTGTGTGTGAGAGAGAGAGAGAGAGAGAGAGAGAGAGAGGGAGTGAGGCAGGCAAAGAGCTCTTTAATGCCTTTCTCCCGAGAGTGAACATCAGGAGAGGTTGTGTCCAAATTCTCTGGCTTGTTTCCTTCTTTTCTGTTACATGCAGACTAATCTGTGGGCATTTCCAGACTGTGCATATTTTGGTCTTGCACAACAACAAAGATCTAGCATTTTGAGATGAGGAAAATGTACCGGAAAGTGTATGATCACTCTTGCTTTGATGCAATGTTATCTAACTGCCCTGCAAACCAATCAGAATGAACCAAAAATTACAATAGATAAGGAATCCCAGATATGGTTTCTGACCTCTGGGTCTCCCACCAGTCCATGAGCTCGACCTAAGTAGTGAACCATGCCTATAACTTTAACCAAAAGAATGGTTTGTTTGCTGTACTGTAAAGACACTGGTATGTCAAGAATGTTTTGCTATCTAAAATATATATGCCCTAGCTGCAGTAGACAGAGTTATGATGGCCAGGAAAAGGCACAAGGCAGAGTCATTATTCAGACAGATTGCGTCAAGGAAGATGCTAGGCTCCAGTGCACAGCTTGGGTAAGCTTGGGAAAAAGTTGTCACCCAAATTCTTATGGTTGTGTAGAAAGGAGAGTACTTGAAAACTAATGGGGATGGGGAAACCTGTGGCCCTGAGATGTTGCTGGATGTCCCTCATCATATTGGCTGGGAGTCCAGCAACATCTTGAAGGCCACAAGTTGCCCATACTTACTTAAAATATATGTACACGCACATATATACGCATGCCACAACACCCATATAATGGAATTTATTGAATTAGTCTATTTTCCATAGTAAGACAAAGGTCAACAAAATAAAATATACCTGAAACTCATTTAAATGAAACTCACAAAAATGTGCATGGTATATATTACAGAAAGTTTTGCATTATAAATTACCTAAATTAAAATAAAGAGAATAAATAGCACCTCAATAGTTTTATGCTCTCGCAATGTAGAATCTGCTCAGCAGATCATTGAAATGGACTCTAAATATATTTTTCTGAGACTGGAAGCCAAAAAAGGCCATCCACCAAGCTGCATATTGATTAGTTCTTTGCAACAAAAAGCTTGATCTTTAAAAGGGACTGTAATTAATGTTATTTAATACAGGAATAAAATTGATATTCAAGATTATAGTGGGACTAATTATACAGTGTTGCTGCCCTGGTACATAATCAGTCTTAGACTGGTAGACTGGTGTGCCCAAATATTGGCATCTCTCTCTCTCTCTCTGAAAATATTTATATATAGAGAGAGAGAGAGAGAGAGAGAGCGCGCGCACACACACTTTTTTCAGCTGGGACTCAGTGGAACTCAGTTATGGCACCTCTCTATCTCTATTTTTGGTGTTATTTTTCTAGAAAAAGAGGTACCAGAATTCACTATGAACACCTCCCTCATTTGCTTAGAATGGCTTTGCTTGCATATATTTTCATTCTTTTATCCCTTAGTAGGAAAGAACTTTCTGCATTCATGCTTTCTCAGAAAAGCTATTGTAGCCATTGGAACAAATGCATTGTTTCCTCAAGCTCAAGGGGGCAAGAACAACTTAAGTTTCTGATACCTGCTTATTCTCTCCTGCTGGTTATTTATATCCTGCAATACTGTATATGAGAACTATCCAAACCGAAAATGTAGCTGCCTTGTCTTCAGACTTTGCTCCCATTCAAGCAAATATAGTTTCCTAGTAAATGTGTAGTTATCGTCACATTTCTGTAAACCTTCTAATTTGGTTATTCTGTAATTCTGTCATTTGCTGTAGAATATATGATTGCTTAAAGAGTGGGAAGGAGCACGGTAGAGGAAAGCAGAGGCTGAGATGACATGCAGGTTTAGTCCATCACTAATTTGACAGCCAAAGGCACTGAGATTGCTTTAGGAAAGCTTGCAGCACTCCTGTAATGTTACTGGGATTGTGGCCAACAGGTTTGGAGGTACTTGTATGTCAGAGCCAAAAATGGATTTTTATTTCACAGTGCAGAGCTGGAAGCAAGATTTGTCTTTTCAGCCATAGGCAGCTAATTGCCTTGACTCTGGTTCAGACGTGACTGGATTCGTTTTTGAGGGACCTGCAGCATAATGATGTAAAAAGCTTTTAATTTTCCCACACAGAAAATAGGAGCTGAACACCTAGCTCCAGAGCTTCAGTATTCAATTAATTAAGTGTCCCAGTGCTAGACTTTACCGTAAGACAGGAAATTAGAGGTGTGTAAGGTTGTGTCTGTATGGAATATTCTGTTAGCTTGAAGTGCAGAAATTTAATCTGTTATTTGGATTTCTTACTTCTGTGGGGGGAACGATTGCTGTTCCTGTTCTGTGTGTGTCTTCATGTGTTCACAAACACATCTGAGAAATTCCATGAATCTTTTATCATTGAGGGACGCGGGTTGCGCTGTGGGTTAAACCACAGAGCCTAGGACTTGCCGATCAGAAGGTCAGCTGTTTGAATCTCTGCAACGGGGTGAGCTCCCGTTGCTTGATCCCTGCTCCTGCCAACCTAGCAGTTTGAAAGCATGAAGTGCAAGTAGATAAATAGGTACTGCTCTGGCGGGAAGGTAAACGGCATTTCCGTGCGCTGCTCTGGTTCGCCAGAAGCAGCTTGGCCATGCTGGCCACATGACCCGGAAGCTGAACACCGGCTCCCTCAGCCAATAAAGCGAAATGAGCGCTGCAACCCCAGAGTCGGTCACGACTGGACCTAATGGTCAGGGGTCCCTTTACCTTTACCCTTTATTATCATTGAATTTAGAAAGGTAGAACTTAGCTGACCAGAAATTATCTAGAATAGGCTATCTAAACTGGGTAGAAGCGAATGTAATTGGCATATATTGGACCAGTATAGACATCATATGTAGCCATGTTTGGTAGCCTAAGCCCTTATTAAGAGCCTGAATGTGCAGAGAAACTATATGCTGAGCTAAGAGTTAAACCCTACTAAGGGATTGTGTACTATGGAAATGTCCATGAAAACTGCTTTTCATCATGCAGGCAAAGAGGTTAGGAAGGTAGGGAAATGATGGTTCATTCTGTATTGAAGCAAGATTTTGCTATGAATAATGCAAACAGTAGGTTGCAAAACCCATTCCAAACAAAGCTTTCATATCCAGATTTGCACCCCATCCTTAACTATGCAGCAGCTATTCAAATGTTAACACTACACTATGGTTAAGGGGGAACAAGCAATGGACAAAACATTATGTCAGAATGGAGTCATTGATCAAAAAAGAAAAGACGGTGATAATCAAATCAATACCAGCTACACTGGTACTGTAGTTGGTATCCTGTTTAAAATGCTGACCGATACATTCCATCTAGATTACAAACATTACTCTAGTCTATGGGGTGGAGGTTGAATTATGGAAGCTTCTTGTGTGCTCTGGCTTTTAAAATGCCTATTGGCATTACCACTGTGACAGTGAAAGGTGAGGCAGGAGATAAGCTGTTTTTACCATTAGGATGAAACCCAGAGACCCTAGGTGGGACCATTGAGCTCTTAATGGGCCTCTGTGCATGAACCTTATCTGCCAAGTATCCATAATCAGATAGTGAGGGAATAAAACTTCCAAACTCTTAAAGCTTGTGCATGTTCTCAAACTGATGAAACCCTCCTTATCCCTATGGATCTGTTACCAGATGCTCTTAAAGGTAAACACATGCCTTCAATTGAAATCTGGGTGTAATTATTTAGTATTGCTTCCTGAATTGATGCCAGAACATTCTGGCTATTAACTAAATGTCATCGAATGAATAGTTGTGAAACATAATCAATGAAGTCTGAAATGTGCGCTGAGTTTTATTTGGTCCAAAGCTTCATTATTCTGCTGAATTCTTGTTGGGTAGCAGGTGTTACGTTCTGTTACCCTTAAGATCAGAAACTAAAATTGCTTAGCACTCTTTAGATGAGAGAGCACTGATGCTTTTATAAATTGGAGTCTGCTTTGTATGGCATAGTGGCCTGGGGAGACCAGGAGCAGCACTCAAGGGTTATGGATTCATTTATCTCAGTGTTTATAGTTGCTGCACTATTAACTTATTTAATCAAATTTGCATTAGCCGTGGCTCACAAATATGCTACTAGGCTTGAATCCTAAACTTTCTCTCATGCAGCATAGTTGTCTGTTAAGCCCGTATTCTAGATGTTTCATGGCTGGAACTTTACCTGGAAGTCTTCTAGTACAACCCCTAGTACAGCACTTTCTGAGAAATCAGAAAACTTGGTCAAACTTTCCTTACTGTGTGCCATGCATAGAGCCCTAATCTCATGTTCCTCTCATATGCCAAAGGCAAAGGATTGATTTGGGGAGTCTGCTATACCCAGGCTGCTGTTCCAGTCCTTCCACTTCATTGTTGCTTTGCATAAAATTGCTTGAAACCTTGCTGCTTTAACATTTGGGGCACAATCGAGCTTCTTCGGTGTTCATTCACAATAGCCGAGCGAAACCTCTGTTGTAAGTGGCAGTGTGATTGCTAGATGCTTCTGTCTGCGTAAGACAGGGGTCAGCAACCTAAGGCCCATGGGCCGGAAGCAGCTCGTGGAGGTCGTTTGACTGGCCCCCGATCTGCCCCCGAACCCAGTTACCCACTCACGTGCTGCCCTGAACTGGCACAGCTCAGCGCGGGGACTTGCTTCTGCAGTGACAGAAATTGTGTCTGCACACTTGCAGATGCCGAAAAACACCAGGGAGGGGGCACACTCATGCGCACACACATGATCCGGCCCATGGAGGGATCTCTGCGGGACCAATCCGGCCCGGGCAAGATAAACCTTGCTGACCCCTGGCGTAAGGGAATGGCTTTGCCCAACACAAGATTGGTATACTGCCTGTGCCTGCTTTTAGACAAAATAGGTTCGATCAAGGTGTCAAATGACGTGGTTGTAGTTGTTTACCTTCACTTCCGACTACTATAAAGCTCTCTCTACATGGGTCTGCTGCTAAAGTGCTAGGAATCTATCTTGCTCAACTTGCTGCTGCTGCAGTTCTGCAGTAACTGTTACAGTAGCAACTGGTGTGACTCCATTTCCAGACTCAACTCAAGGTGCTGGTTGTTAACTTTTAAAGCCGCAAATTGTTTTGGATCCCTAAAGGGCTGTCTCCTCCCATAGGAACCTGCACTTCTGTTAAGGATGCTCTTTTGTGTACCCCATCAGTTTCTGAGGCATCTCTAGTAATGAGGTGCAGGGGATAGCCTTCTCTATGTTTGCTCCCAGCCTGTGAAACTCTTCCACAAGAGAGCTCTCTAATGATTGTCCACTACCTTTTGAAAACTCATCTGTCCTGGCAGATGTTTTCAAATTTTATTTAATTAGTCTGCATTATATGTCTTTTCTGTCTGCACCTAGTTTTTGTTATTGTTGTCATTTGCTCTGCATTTGATTGCTTTTGATACTGTGTACTTTGGACGCACTGGACATTTTTGTGTGGAAAGGCAGGGTGCAAATTTGCTGTTAAAAAAAAAGGTGGGAATAAATGAGATGGCTTTATCTATCTTGATCTGCTTGTGGACTCTCTCGAGACACCTGACTGGCCACTGTGGAAGACTGATTAAACTAACCTGCACCTCTGTGTAAGGCTAGATTAAATAGACTTTTATGGTGACATCCTGCATGGAAATTCTGGCATTCTCATGTTCAGCAGCACCCTATCTGTGGATGGGGAAGATACCCCATTGTGTAGTGTTTGAAATTTTAAGTATCTGTGCAGGATGCTCAAACCCTTTGGGATACAAGATAGATTTTTAAAAATCCCTTGCTGTTCACTACACTTGTATCCCACTCCTCTTCCAAAGACCCCAGAGTGGATTTATTTATTAATTTTCTTATATTTATATTTCACCTTTATTCCGCCATGGAACCCAAAGTGGCATTCATGTGCTTCCCAACTTCAGTAAGATGGTGGCCTCATATCATGCCCGGGTTACATACTGTTCTCAGGTGAATTCCCATCTTGATAGTATGGTGCCTTGTATACTGAGCCACCAGCAGAAGAACTTCCTCATGTTTCTTTGAGTAACACTGTAGTGAAGAAACGTGCTGTTTCTTCCTGGAAGTGGCCTTATTGCTGTTACGTAAGAAAAGAAAAATGGAGATTGGATAATTTCTGTGACGGTGTAGCATAAATTGACCTGATAACAGACGTGCATTGCACCTCAAGTCCCTTGATTACATCTTACTGTACTACAGTGGTACCTTGGTTTACGAACTTCCGTTCCGGAAGTCCATTCTTAAACTAAAGCATTCTTAAACCAAGGCATGCTTTCCCATAGCAGCAGGGGACTCACTTTACAAATGGAACACACTCAACAGGAAGCGAAACATGTTCTCATTCCAAGGCAAAGTTCACAAACCAAAACACCTACTTCCAGGTTTGCAGCGTTCTTAACCCAAGTTGTTCATAAACTAAGCTGTGCTTAAACCAAGGTACCACTGTATTGCTGTTTTCAAAACAGGACCTGTTGTACCACGTTGCAATAAGTGACCAACAGTTAGATATCAACAGCTATATATGCTGATCACATGCATAGCTTCAATCTTTTCTCTTCTTAAGAACATTTTATAGGAAAGCAGGTGCCATAGCCTCAATCTAGTTTACGGGTATATGAACTCAGGTGGAGAGAGAATTAATGGTTCTGCCTCCCTGTTTCCATCAGGCAAACATATGTACCTAAGCAGAGGCTCTAGGCTAGTTGGGATAACAGCTGCAAAACTGCATGAAGAGCCCATTCAGGCAGTTCCAGATATTCCAACAGAGCAAATAAGTGTAGCAAGGAAGATTTCTGGAAATAAGTAGCAATACCTTTGTTGATTAGAATTTGGGTGGTTGAGAATGCATGTTAATCAAATGAAAGGGAGGTAGCAAGCTGGAGGGATCAACTTTCTGCCTTCACATAGGAGATTATTTCAGACCCGTGCTATTTTAAATCTGAAACTCCAGTCCAGACGGAATAGGAGTGTCTGCTATTTCTAGATCTACCTTGCACGAGCATCCTATTCGCTATTGCATTACTACGACAGAGGCTGTAGCAGTGAATATAATATAAATCAAGCTGGATCACAGTTGTGTAGTATGGACAAACTAGACATTTGAAAGTACGTATGGATTGTTTGAGTAGTTATGAAATTTAGGACTATATCCAACGACTTTTAACATAATAGCCTTCAGTCGCTAATTTTGTACAGATACATACTCTTTTTTGTATTTAACCTTATAGGTCTTCTGCAAAATGGGCTGAAGCAAAATTTGTAGCAAATACCAAAAGGTTTAGTTCAAAGAAATTGAGATTTTATAAAATTGAGGCAGAGTGTGTGGTTCCATCAGTAGCCTGAATACAATATTTCAGGGTGCCTCCCCTCATAGTTATAGAGCTTCACAAATTTACATCTGAAGGGGACCTTGTCCCATGTATAGTGATATCATGCAAATGAACCCCTGTCACTTGTTTCCACTTGGGATGTCTCCTACGCAGTGCGGGAAGCCAATTGTCAACAAACCAACCATCACATATGAAAGAGTATCTACGGTTCCACTCATTCCGACAGCAAACAGTTGGTTGTGCCTTGAGGGATTGGAGACGCAGCAATGAGTACCAACCAGCTGTTTGGGGGCGGGGCCATTACTCAGTGGTAGAGCACCCCAAAGGGGCCTGATTCAGTCCCCCAGCATCTCCAGGAAGGGCTGGGAATGTGCCCTATCAGAGACCCTGAGAACTACTGTCAGTCAGTGAAGACACATTACTCTGCTAGACAGGCCAATGGTCTGGCTCAGTATAAGGTAGCTTCCCATGTCCCCTACCCAGCAATAATAGCGAAGTTTTGAAGGAAATATCTACATGTTTGCCAGCCCATATATCTGCAGGTATGCTGATGCTGGTGTTGGTGGCAGTGGTCCATTCATAAAAAAGATTTAGAAAAATCACCACTGGAAAGTACAGCAATGGAGTACAATACAGAACCACAGGCACTAGCATCAATTCCATAATGTATGAGGCAAGATAGCATGGCAGAAGAAAAGTCAATGTACAGGAAACGTGTCACTTTGGGTAGTTCAGTGAAGCCATTTGATGTGTGGTAGCATGGTAATTACAGCATATTGGAGCAATCTCCTCTATATACAGCATTGTACTTAAGAAATGGAAGAGGAAATTGTTCTTTCCAAGTAGCTAGTTGGTGTCCTCTGAATAAATTGATTCCTACCTTAATGCAGAGCAACAAGAGGATGTTCGCTGGCAACTCAAGAAATGAGCCATCCTTTCCTCTTAAGGAGCTCCAGGCTGAGTCAGTGCAGATGTTGCTGCAGTCCGCTCTGTAGCAAGCTGCTCATCCGAGTGGTCTATTCAAGATTGCAAGGCTATTTCTGAGATTAGGAAAACTGCATTCCCTTACCCGCAGTTGTGGAAGTAGCCCCATCTATTGTATGCCCTTACTTCAGAGAGAAGAACATATCACAGGTATTTGACAATGTACTGTTTCAGGGTAAACATCAGCTACCATATTCCAAGTCACCTTTTCTTTTTCACACTGAACAAGACGTTAGAGGTGCTATAGGTATGGGCTTAACACACTGCGAAGCTCCTGAAAACTAATGGCTTCTATTAATAATTTAATTTAGAAATTTAAAAGCCGTAGTCCTAAATACCCTTATTTGCAAGTAAGCACTTTTCAAAAGGAGCCTCGCTGCTGCATGGAGAAGTTTAAGATAAAAGTGCAGCTGCAAGCTTCATAGAATAGTTAGGCTTTTAAAATTTTATATGAAGATTTAGATTGCAGTGGCTGAGGGTCAGAGTTTAGCAATATTGTCCATGCATTTTGCAGTAAGTAGCTGGCCATGACCATAAAAAGATTTTAAAATTAATTTATTAACCGTCATTTGTGGGCGTATTTAGTAATTGTGCCATTATGGCTCCATCAGAATGAAATTCAGATTTCCTAATTAAATAAGTTAAGCGTGAAACAGATGCAGCAGGTTTTACGTGGAATTGTATTTTAATTCTGTTGTTGTATGGGGTTGTTTGAATAAGCAGTTCAAGCAGAAATGTGCAATTGGTGTGGATTAACCAATATTTCTAAGGATTCCTGCTTAAGCGTTCCCTAACGTAGTTACTCTTTTAGCCTGCAAACATTTTCCTCTGTCTCTGCTTCTGCCAGTTTGCTTGTATAAAATGTACCAAAATGTTTTTAGTTGTTTCTGCTGGGATTCCTAAAAGATGTACCAGTATCACTTTGATTCTGGGTGTTGGCGATTCACTCTTCTTGCTGTGCTTCTTTCTTAGATAATGTTTTGCATTTTGAATCTTTTTGCGGGCTGTTAGCACACTCACGCCCTTGGCTTAAAATGGAAATTAATTCCTATCAGGGCTATTTTTCTAGAAAATGAGGTGCCAGAACTCACCATGAATGCCTCCCTTGTTCTCTTAGAATGGCAATGGCGCCCACCTGAGAGGTGCTGGAACTAAGTTCCGGTGAGTTCCAGCTGGAAAACCCCCCTGCTTATAGTACTTTAAAAAGATTTCTCTCTCCTCACCCACCGGCTTTAAATTCAAATGAGCAAAAAATTGTAAGGTATGGGAATTGGCTCGTGAACTGTATCCATACTGAATGACAGATGGCAACAAGAAGTATATCTCCTGAAAGGTTCTACCAGTTCATTGTCTTCCCTACAGTAGGATGTTGCTAGATTGGTGTCCTGGCACGGGTCATCTGAAATAACCCAGCACTTGCTGTTTTTCTTAATAAATCTTTCCTTCCTGTTTTCCTTTGCTAGGCACACCAAAGGCTTCCTCCTTGGCAGACCATGAGAGTGGTCTATTGCAGTACTGTAGTGCCCTCTGATGGTGAGTACAATAAATAAATTTCTTCAAGACAAGATTCCTACCCCAATGCTCAAAGATTATGTGTCTGTATTGGTATTTTTTAAAATCAAGGGTGTGCCTCAGTATTCCCCCCCCCCCCATAGAAGTTGTGGCAAATGAGGTTCACTTGTAGGCAGACACACTTCAAAACTTGATGAAATGGTTAGCTGGTTAAAATAAACACCTTTACCTACTCTAACATTCTCGCACTGCTTTGTTGCAAGAAGGCTGTGGCACGTGATTTTCTTTGCCACTTACCTTTTTCTCTTTTTGCCCATTCTTAAATTAAAGGAGGTTCTTTCCCCATTGTTTGTTTTGTTCTTGGTGACTTCATGTCACCTTACCAGCCTTGTTTAGGGCTACCTTTTCAAGGTCAACTCCATGCCTTGAAGGTCAGTCAGAATTCTTGCAGAGATTCAGAATGACGCGTAGCTGTGTTTGGACTTCTGCCTCAAAAACCAACTTGAAACATATCACTTCCATTTTCGTTTTTTAAATTCCTTTTTCTTCTTTGCTTTGCATATGTACCTTTCACAACTGATACTTTAAAGAGCTTTAGCATTTCCTGCATCTTAGTTTGAGTTTGAAACCAATATGGCTAGTATGCATATGTGGTCTTAAAGCGACAGGCCTTGGTTTTCTTTGCTGTGGGTTTGTGTCCTCTCCAAAAATATGTAAATTCCGGACTAAAGACATTCATGGTGGCTGTTGCCCCAGTTTCCTTAGCTGTATTAGTGTAAGAGGAGTTGTGGCTGTAGTTGCTCAAAATGGCCTCTCCCAACTCTCTGGCTGAGGGACATCTGGTCCTGGGAATGTTGCAAAGGAGTTCTGAAGTCAATGTAGAGTCTACAGAGTCATACGGAAACATTGTGCGTGGCAAAAAGCCAGTGAGATTTTCAGCTAACCAGAACAATTCTTTTAAAAACAAAACGCCTTCGTCCTCTCCCTTCATAGACCTCCAACAGAATCTATAGTCTCTGAATCATGTAGTCAAACCTCTGGCATGGCCCCATTGTTAAAATGTTACTGAATTATTAGAGCTGTTGTAAGATAGAGTCAGCTAGATGCTGTCTGTATTGAGCTTATATTTCCCCTTGTTTTTATCTAGTGTCACAGAATGTGTACCTGTCATACTGATGGGAAACCTGAAGTATCCTGCCCACTGTCCACTTGGGCACTTGAAACATGGCTGTTACCCCAACAAAAAATAGTTGAACCCGATCAGCAGTCAGAACTGTTCTGTATTTATTTTAAGTATGCTAATTTTTTTGAAATGATTTTCTACTTAGTAGTGAACTCGCATTTTTAAACTACAGAGAGAGGGAGAGGGAGGGAGGGAGTTTAAAATGCTAACCAAAGAGAAAAGTCTCTCAAAACCTTGGGGATACATTAAGCTATTTCCAATAGTACCTTGTTAAAACTGAATTCAAGAAAAAAATGGCCATTAAGAATGAATTGTGAGATTTCTATAATTTCATTAAAGTAAACGGACCCCTGACCATTAGGTCCAGTCGTGGTCAACTCTGGGGTTGCGGCGCTCCTCTTGCTTTACTGGCCGAGGGAGCCGGCGTACAGCTTCCGGGTCATGTGGCCAGCATGACTAAGCCGCTTCTGGCGAACCAGAGCAGTGCATGGAAACGCCGTTTACTTTCCTGCTGGAAAATATTTATCTACTTGCATTTTGACGTGCTTTCAAACTACTAGGTTGGCAGGAGCAGGGACTGAGCAACGGGAGCTCACGCCGTCGCACGGATTTGAACCGTCAACCTTCTGATCGGCAAGTCCTAGGCTCTGTGGTTTAACCCACAGGGCTACCCGAGTCCCTATAATTTCATTACTAACATGGTATTTTCAATAGAGAGATTTTTTAAAATGCAAAAAGAATCATTTCTTCACTTAAATAGCGGAAAGCTCCTGGCACTGAATGTTATTGTTATTTATCAAATTTTTGCACCACCCTTCATCTGAAGATCACAGGGCAGTTTACAGCATAAAAATACAAAATGAAGATACAAAATACCATAATAGCAACAACAACCAATAACCCATCTCCTACACATTAAACACATTTAAAAGACCATAGATGGTTTAATCAGCCAAAGACCAAGTTATAGATGAATGTTTATTATTGTTCTTGGGTGTCTTTTGTGTTGGTATTTTTTTTTAAAGAGAAGTTAAAATTATTTGCCTAAATATTGAAGCATCTTACACGGGCCATTGAATAACAAGACAGATACTTGTTACTGGTGTTGTTTTCTGTAGATCGGACTTTGCATGCAAAGTCTATGTGGCATTTTTAATTATTATTTTTTTGCTTTTGAGAATGGCATTGCTGTTGCACACAAACTTTAAAGTTCCCCCAAATGAGTCCTAGAACCAGCTGCTGGAACCTCTGCTTTATGAATTTAGTAACAGTGTTTATTTTAAATTACATGATATACTTGAAGTAATCTGTTTGGAATGTCTGCTTCCCTGCCCCCAGACGTTACAGTGGTTTATCAAAACGGGTTACCTGTAATATCTGTGAATCTTCCATCCCGGCGTGAGCGGTGCCAGTTTACACTTAAGCCTATATCGGATTCTGTTGGGGTATTCTTACGGCAACTACAAGCAGAAGACCGGGGAATCGACCGGGTTGCCATTTACTCACCAGGTACCACTCAGCATTACTGAAGCAATTGGATGAACACCTACAATACAATGTTAGATTCTGCACTTGTTTTCTGTGCTTATAGTTCCTTTAGTTTGTTAATGCATTTTCATCAAAACTGCTTGTAAAACTGATATGGATGTTATATCATATTAGCAGTATTTCACATGTCCTGTAAAACTGTTATGTTGAGGGTGGGGGTGAAGATAATCCACACTCTAGAAAATGTCGTCTCTTTGATGTTTTCTTAGGCATACCTAAGATTCAGAATGTATAAGCTCGTTTAATAAAAAGGATACTTGGTTTCTTGTGGCTACAGTTAACTACAGTACTGGTCACTTTTATTTCTTTGGAATAGCAGATCTTGTGATATAAATTGCTTTCTAGATGAGGTAGTTAGAATGTAAGCATTTAATTCTGTGCTGCCTACTACTAGGCCTGTAGAGGTTGGTTCTAGGTAAGAGGTTGGTTCTATCTTCTTTGATTATTGGAAAAAACACAAACTATAGCTTACTAAGCGGATAACAAACAAATGGGATAGCTCTACATAAGGATGGCGTTAACCTGTGTGCTAGAATACTGGTTGTGACAAAGACTTAGGCAGAGAGTGGGGTTCAGCATCCCAAATTGCTGCTACTCCAGCCTAAATCCTACCCCACTTCAAACCATTTTGGAAACATTCTAACACATAGGCCTGCCATTGCAATTCACACATATCAAGGATACCTCATATTTTGGGAAGCTTTCGTTTTACAAATTTGAAGCTGTGGGTTGCACTCCTGGAAATGTGTTGTGAATTTAATATATATATATTTACAAAGTATTCTACACTGTTTTGCACTGGAATGCAGTACATTGATATTAATTTCTGGATAGTTCTTAATAGAATCTTTTCCCTCTTTCCCCTTTCAGATGGGACACGTGTTGCCTCTTCAACAGGCATAGATCTCCTACTCCTGGATGATTTCAAACTAGTAATTAATGACTTGACTTACCATGTTCGTCCACCAAAGAGAGGTAACAACTTCATGTAGTTAGGATGTATTTCCAGAAGTTATTTTTGGGAAAACCCTCCATCTAGCAATTTTAAAAAAGATAATTTCATCCATACTGAAAAAGACTAGTTGATGGTTCATCTTCCACAAACCTATGCATTCAGAATTCTGAGCAGATTGTTCTTTCCCTGACCGTCAGGATGTGAAGATAACTGTGAAAACATTCCAACAGCTTCTCCAGCATCTCTAAGGCAGAACTATTGTGACTTGCCTAGTTCTTTGCTCCACCCCCCAAGTCTCCAGTCACATTTCTGCCACCCCCCTACACACATCCATTCTTATGGCCTCCTCTCATTCATACTTCTCATCCTTAATTTTTTAAAAATCTCAGTTTCTATAAAAAGGACTTCAACTTAAAGAAATGACAGACAATCTGGTAGAGAAAACCCACAATCCTGGTGGCAAATTAATGTCCTCTCTTATAAGAGATTCCTCTAGGATAAAGTATGCTGGGGGGACGGGACACCCCATATAGATCACTGAATTTATGACAGGTGTATTGATCACTTGACTTCCAGGTGTACACATTGTTGTTACTACCATGGAACCTCGGTTTTTGAGTGTTTCAGAAATCGAACATTTCAGCTTTCGAATGCCAAAAACCCGAAAGTAACTGCTTCAGTTTTCAAACAATTTTCAGAAGCCGAACGTGCTGCCCGGCTTCCATTTTGAGTTTCCCTATTGTATTGAAGCTTCTGCTTTCAGTTTTCAAACGTTTCGGAAGTCGAACGGTCTTCCGGAACAAATTGCGTTCGAAAACCGAGGTTCCACTGTATAAGGCAGCTTGTTAGTCTGCTAGGGATTCTTAAGTGCCAACGCAACACACACGAACTTCAGTTCAAAGAACAGCAAGCAGTATTCTGCTCATGGAACAGGGTTTTTCCATCTCTTTCTACCTCTCCACGGCAGTCCCCAGCAGCTCCTGAGAAGCTGCTTCTGAAGGTCAGGGGAACCTCAAGAATGGTGTGCAATAGAACATGGGGAGATAGAGAGAGAGATGCTAGTCAGCAGAACCACCAACACTTCTCAGTTTGTGTGAACTGTAATTCCTCTCTGCTGTGGAACAAAAGTAGCGGTGAATTTTAGGTTCCAAAATGCACACATCGCTAGGGCAAAAATCAGGTATATTAATAAAACTATGCTATCAGCCATGTGGCAAATGTGACTTTGAATATTTAAAAAGGCAGTAAAAATGATTAACTGGCAACTTCACCTACCATCTGCTGAAATCCTGGGTCTTGATTTGGCCTAGGAGTTCAAGCCAAGTGCTCTTCACAATGGCAAGCACTTCTGAGATTTTGGTTTTGCTGTTTGCTGGAACTTATCTGTGAAATTCTTAAAAACTGAATGTCACCAAAAAAATGATTGCATGGCTGTGCCCACAAATAACAGGGGAGGTCCTGTGTAATAATATGGAGTGAAAGGTTAATCACACTTCTGAAAAAAGAAGCTGTTGCAAAATACAGATGAGACCAAAGGAGAACCTGATGAGACAGAAGAGGTCTTGGTTCAATTTCAGGGAACAATAAGACCATTAATAAAATGTTGTGTGGACTGTGAGGGCCCTTTGAATCTTCCAGCCTTCCCCAACCTCCTGCCCTCCAAATATTATGGACTTCTATCAGCCTCAGCCAGCATGGGAAATAGGAAGGGATAGTGAGAGTTTTAGTTCAAAACATCTGGAAGGCCCCAGGTCAAGGAAGACTGCTTTAGTCTTTCTCATGTTCTGTCATGGAGGAACTTCTCATTAGGTATAAAAAGTACCCATTTTTAGAACATTAATATGTAACTATGACTGAGTTTCCAATGTAGGAGGCATAAGCTGGAATTTAGTTTTATTTAAATCCATACATAAAAGCTTTCTCAGAACATAAAGTAACATCTAGCAATCATTAGAACAGTATAAAGGTAAAGGGACCCCTGACCATTAGGTCCAGTCGTGACCGACTCTCGGGTTGCCGCGCTCATCTCACTTTATTGGCCGAGGGGGCCAACGTACAGCTTCCGGGTCATGTGGCCAGCATGACTAAGCCGCTTCTGGCAAACCAGAGCAGCGCACCAAAACGCCATTTACCTTCCCGCCAGAGCGGTACCTATTTATCTACTTGCACTTTGACGTGCTTTCGAACTGCTAGGTTGGCAGGAGCAGGGACTTAACAATTACAATAAATAATTTCTAAACCACAATCAATAAAACAACAGCAAGCCACAGTGCATAAAATAATACAATACAAATTGAGAAGCAGAGACTGGAGGGTGGGGCAAGGCAGGTGGAAGGAGGCCTTGCCTGATGAAGTCTCTCCCCTCACATGTTAAATTAGTTTGACATACTTCTTGGCTAGATTGAAGCATATTGATATAAACACACATTGTAGTTAATAAAACCCTGGTATTTATACCTTTTGTGTGTATTGATAGAGAAGATTAGAGCTTGCAGGAATTGCTGTGGTTCAAATGTTGTGCTGCCTCCATCTCTGCTGAACTGATGTCTGTCAAACTTGGCTTGTTTTGTAGATTCACTGAGAATTAACAAAGGCAAGCTAAACCTGAAGACTGTGTGCTGAAATTTACTGCTTGCAAGGTTCTATATATTTTAGTTTGCGTTGTCTTGACAAAATTTACAATATCTAATTGTTAGGTAGAAACTGAGCAAAGGTGTTTTCATTAACCTTAACAACATTAACATTAACCGTTTGATAAATGTACAAACTTGTAAACAGTATTATTGAAAGAATGTGGTTACAATGGGTGGCTATGCAATATGAAATATCAGATAAGTGTTGATTTTGTTGCCTTCTCAGACTTGATTATCCTAATTAATTTGTGCATGAAGTACCAGTTCACTATAGTTACCTTAAAATGATTTGCGTGTTCAGATCCCGAGACCTCGCTAATAAATAAAGACACATTTGACTCAAATTTTTGTTTTGGTTTTTGGCAGAATTTAGGCCACAACTTTATTGATTACAGATAAGTGAGTGGTTGCATAGACTCTGTTTCAACTAGCTCCCTACGCCCACGGTAGGTAGCGTTGACCCAGGGTGCATCATAGGACAGCCAAGGGTAAACACCTGGGGAAGGTCAAGAGCCTGGGAGCAGACTCTGTCCACTCCCCAGATGCTCCCTGGGACACAGGCACAAGCACAACCCCCTACCGGGAGTTGACCAAACCAATCTGAGTTCTTGGATTCCTTTAACAAAATACCCTTCACATAGGGACTGGCACAGCTCCGCATCCCTATCCACCTTGAACCCGTGCCTATCCACAACCTTACAAGTTGTGACGATTTGCTACGCGGCAGGCAAAATCCAAAAGGCCACGGCCAATCAGTCAAGTGGGGAAATTCCTACCGTGCTCCTGTCCCAATGACAGATGACACACGATGGCATGGCAAGGTCAAGAAACGCTAAATATAGGGAGAGGTGGGTGGGTGTTCCAATGCATGAGCGAAAAGAGGAAACTCTACAACACATGCATGGGTATAAATAGGTCCCTCAAACTGTCTGCCTTCTTTCCCATTGGCCAAATTGAACCCAGCAATGAGGGACCACCAATCAGGTGTTGTGGCTATCCAAACGATCCCACCCACAACCTTGGGTCAGTCACGTCGATCTCACCGCAACACGTGCCCTCTGTGAGGGAGACCCGATTTAGACCAGACAGTCACTGGCATTAATAAACATTGAGTACTAAATTCTGGCGTCTCCATTTGGCCTATTACATTTTCATTTCCCCTAGTAATAATAATAACATTATTATAATAATTTATTATTTATACCCCGCCCATCTGGCTGGGTTTCTCCAGCCACTTTGGGCAGCTTCCAACAGAATATTAAAATACAATAGTCTATTAAACATTAAAAGCTTCCCTAAACAGGGCTGCCTTCAGATGTCTTCTAAAAGTCTGGTAGTTGTTCTCTTTGACATCTGATAGGAGGGCATTCCACAGGGTGGGTGCCACTACCGAGAAGGCCCTCTGCCTGGTTCCCTGTAACTTGGCTTCTCGCAGTGAGGGAACCACCAGAAGGCTGTTAGCGCAGGGCCTCAGTGTCCGGGCAGCACGATGGGGGTGGAGACGCTCCTAGGCTCTTCTTCAAAACCATTGTGCACCCTTGTTACTGGAACCCAGTTGTTTGTATCAGTGGGAGATGCAAGTTACCTTAGGGAAGCAGAGGAGAACGCAGTGTGAGGCCATGGCCTAATAGTAAAATTAGATTTTGAAATATTAAAGTGAAGTACTTGGTAGAGATATAAAGGTCCAGAAAACCAGTGGAAAAATTCAGGGGTCTCCCCCCCCACTTCCCGGTGACACCTCCCCTTCCAGTTTTTCCAAAGACTTTGGGGGATCTTGGAAAAACTTGCTCTGAAACGTTTTCTCTTTGGAAGGAGCTAACTACTTTTTAATACAAGTTTCTATTCACTCAAAATGTGCAGCATGAAGATTTTTATGGAAGAGAATCTGCAGCATTTGAGCAATAATTTCTGTGTATTGTGTAGACATATACATTCACATTAGGACACTGGTGGCGCTGTGGGTAAAACCTCAGCGCCTAGGACTTGCCGATCGCATGGTCGGCGGTTCGAAACCCCGCGGCGGGGTGCGCTCCCGTCGTTCGGTCCCAGCGCCTGCCAACCTAGCAGTTCGAAAGCACCCCCGGGTGCAAGTAGATAAATAGGGACCGCTTACCAGCGGGAAGATAAACGGCGTTCTGTGTGCTGCGCTGGCTTGCCAGATGCAGCTTGTCACGCTGGCCACGTGACCCGGAAGTGTCTGCGGACAGCGCTGGCTCCCGGCCTATAGAGTGAGATGAGCGCACAACCCTAGAGTCTGGCAAGACTGGCCCGTACGGGCAGGGGTACCTTTACCTTTTTATACATTCACATTAGCTTGTACAAAACCAACAGTGCAGTCCTATACATCCTTACTCTGAAGTAATTACCAGTGAGTTCAGTGGTTTCTGCCTAGTGGGTGGGTATAGGATTGCAACCTTATATATTTATATGTTTATAGATGCAAACCTGTGTGGAACTTAAGCAGAGTGGGTTCTGACTGAACCTGCATGGAATGCTTTGTAAAATTCAGGAATATGCCAAATAGTACAATTTTATGTGCTAATGATCCATTTTATATTGTTTAAGCAGAAAAAACTATTTAATAAATAAATTCAATATAATCAATAAATAAATTGCATATATTCAATAAAGACGTGGCATATATTTCCATTTTCCCCAGCTTTTCCTGGGAAGGTAGGGTCAGGAGGGATAGTTTTTTTACATGGCTTCAAAATTTATGCTAATTTTTCATCAGTAGTCCTAGACCTTCCTCTTCCTCTTATTGCTGCTGATGAAAAATGATCCAGTATATTTTTTCGATTACACACACACACACACACACACACAGAACATACACAAACACGCACACAATTGCAAGCAAAGTCCTAATTCCAGTGTTTGGAATTAACGAGCATAAAAGAACATGGTTATTCATATTTGGTGTGTATCTTTAAACATTAGTCTCCGCTGAGCCTTTGTTTGAAGCAGGGTGTCATTTTCTTATTTTATTTGGTTCTGTAAATGTCAGTGCAGTGAGAGCAGTTTTTCATTTCGGTTCTAATAAGCTGTTAGAGGCATAACCACTGTGAAAAGCAGAACGTTAAAAAGTCCTGTTTGCTTCTTTAGACCTCTTAAGCCACGAAGATGCAACCACGCTGAATGATGTGAAGACATTGGTTCAGCAGCTATATACCACACTGTGCATCGAGGAACACCAGCTGAATAAGGAGAAGGAGCTGGTTAGACGGCTAGAAGACCTCAAGCAGCAACTAGCGCCCCTGGAGAAGGTGAGAACCTCTCTTCATTGAGTGACATCCTAAGCTGCTTTGATGAGTGGCTCAGTCGATGGCATAGCACAAATTGCATTGTAAGCTAGCAATAAATGCAGCTGAAAAAGTAGAGCTTAATAGCTTTGTGTTGCTAGTTGGATTTGTAGCCTAAAGGGAAACCTACTTTATGCATTTTTTTCTGATCTTTGTCAGAGCACGGAACTATTAAATGGGTTCCAAGTGAGTTATTTTTCATCTGCGAAATGAGTTTTTGGCACTAATATTAAGCATTTCAGGGTAAATCCACAATACAGTTCAGATTTAAACATAAAGATCCTTGCCAATGGAAATACGCTATACATATTGCACATGTCACAGTAGTCACCTGGGTCCTGTCCCCCAGACTTTGTTTACATAGAGTGATTCCTTTGGTGGTGCTATGAACTCTAAACTACAGCCCTTTGGCATTTGCCTGTAATAAATTACTCTGAAACTGTGTGGGGTCCGTTTTTCAAGCTCCTCCATCACAAACCACCAAGAAAGTAAGTGGATCAGCTCAGTTGCTGTTGCATTAGTTTGTCCATCATGCTTGCTCTTTAAAATTTAAATTTAAAAAGGCTACCTTCAGAATGTAAGACACCAAGGCCCCATTCGGAGGTAGCTCAGCTTGCTATCTATTGGCTATAACCAAGGTTTGTTATTGGCTATACTCATGGTTAGTGAAGAGAGAGCTGAACCACAAGTTCCAGCTTGGACAACACACTAAGGAATATGTATGGGCAGTCCTTGTAAGCTATACCATTGTACTTTGGTTCTCAAATTTAATCTGTCCCGGGAGTCCGTTCGACTTCCAAAAAGGTTAAAAAACCAAGGCACAGCTTCAGATTGGCTGTAGGAACGTCAGTCTGCGTCGGACTTTCAGCTTCCAAAAAACATGCGCAAACCGGAACACTCACTTCCGGATTAGTGATGTTAGGGAGCCGATTTGTTTGACAAATAAGGCGTTCGACTACCAAGGTACGACTGTAGTTTGGTTTAACATGTTGCATGAATCAGGTCAACGACAGCTTCTCTCCCACCTTGCATCCTTCTTTGCATGTGTATAATTTACATATATGATTACTTGTTTTTCTGGTTCCCCCCATTCTATATCTATATATTGAGACAGAGCTTATGTGAGGGTCTTAAACAGTAAACAAAATGAAAAGGGATGCAGCAGGGGGTTGGTAGTCAACAGAAAGAAATGTTTCACAATATCAGCATTGAAAACACCAATCCTACTGTATGTGCTTATTTCGTGTTTAACGTTTGTTGAGAAGCAACAGCTCAACACAGTTCTGAACATTTTTGTCCTGCAGGTTAGGATGGAAATCCGCCGGAAAGCAGAGAAGAGGACCACCTGGGTGCTCTGGGGTGGACTGGCTTACATGGCCACACAGTTTGGAATTCTGGCCCGGCTCACTTGGTGGGAATACTCTTGGGACATTATGGAGCCGGTGACCTACTTCATCACATATGGCAGCGCCATGGCAATGTACGCATACTTCGTAGTAACACGTCAGGTGAGGCTTGCTTTTGGTTTTATTCTGCGTTATAAGCGGGTGTCCAGAAAAACCCATTCTCCTAAATATGACTTTTCCTCATCTGTGCTGTTCTTTTCTTGAAAACGAGGGTGCCTACCCTGCGTACTTCTGAATCTTTGGCTGGTTTATCCATATACCATCATAATGTGACAAAAATTATGCAACATTAAGTGATGACGTGTGTGTGTGTGTGTGTGTGTGTGAGAGAGAGAGAGAGAGAGAGAGAGAGAGAGAGAGAGAGAGAGAGAACATAACAAATATAGTGGAACTTCGGTTTTGGAGCGTCTCGAAAGCCGAACGTTTCAGAAGCCGAAGGCCGAAAACCCAGAAGTAATCGCTTATGTTTTTGAAGGCGCCTCAGAAATCGAATGGCTTCTGAGGTGCGTTTCTCAATTTTCACCATAGACTTTGCCAACAACCCTTTGCACCTCAGTTGTTGAACGTTTTGGAAGTCAAACGGTCTTCCAGAACGGATTAGGTTCGACAACCAAGGTTCCACTGTATAACATTCAATTTATAACAGATATAGCAACAGTCATAACTCACTGAGCATTAGTTGAGATGAGCAAATTCCTCCATAAACCAAGGATCTGTTTCCTTCTGTTGCTCTGATGAACCACTGCACAGTTGTTGTTTTCAGAGTAGCAAAGGTGTCAAAACTTGCATGCTACTACATCCCAGAAGAGGCAAAAAGTTCAACCCCCCCCCCACCTTGCCATAGCTTAACTCCTTCACCTGAATCTAGCAATATGTAAAATGATAACTGGGTGATAGGCCAAAAAGACTTCACACCTTATCACTCTTTAGCTGATAACAAGACTTGAGTTCATGGCTGTAGATAAGCTTCAATATTCTGTTATGCATTTATTGCCCACTTCCTATATTTAGCCAATGCAAGTATTAATTAATCAACAGTTTTATCCCCTTTCTTCCCACCCTCATATATTAATGCCTTCCTTTTTTCTTTTTTATTCAATCTTTGATTGCACAGGAGTATGTATACCCAGATGCCAGAGACCGCCAGTACTTATTATTTTTCCATAAAGGAGCCAGAAAGACGCGTTTTGATCTAGAAAAATACAATCAACTCAAGGATGCTATTGCTCAGGTAATGAAAGTAATTTCAACTAACGGGGGTGGGAAGATGCCCTCCCATCCCATCCCAGTGTTGGATCTTGGTAACTGAGTGAGGCACTTTCCCACATTCTCTTATCCCCATGTATTATGAAGCGCAGCATATTATGGCAGGTGTTAATAATTCTGGCATAGATACTAAAGGTGGAATCCAACATTGTGCTCTTCCAGTCTGCCCTCTCCATCCCCCACACCGTTCTGAGGGTTCTCCCAACCCGCCCCCAAGCCAAATTAAGAGGCTACAGAGGGCGGAAAGGGGGGAAATCCCTGCTGTACAAGTGGAAGTCTTTGCTCTCAAGGCTTCTCCTGAAAGTGCTGGTTAGGTGGATCCTGCCCTAAGTTTAAATGGCTGATTTGAACCTGCAACAGTGCAGGTGGGGAAATGGAAGCCCTAGTTCTTGTCTTGCAGGGGCTAAAAGAGTAAATGATTGCACACATCAAATCTCTCTTCTTCCCGGTGGATGAGTATGAGTAGCTGCTACCAAACCTTAAACCTTTTGCCCACCATATGTGAATGCATGTGATGGCAGTTTCATGTAGCTGGCATGCCTCAGCTGAGAATCCAACATGTGCATCAATGTCATGTGATAGCTGAGTGACTAATGGCCATGTGAGCTGCCCATGGAATATGCCCTAATCTATCCATGGTTTATGGCTGTACAAATTACCTGCAGATAGTGAGTTTGTGGGACTGCCTTGGGTGGCTCACTGATGTTTATAGAAGAAGAGAACAAGAGTAGGGATGAGGAAATAGTCAGGGGCTGGCACTAGGATTGTATCTGATTTTTAGAGTTGCCAGCTGCCCATCATTTTCCCAGTCTAGTCAGTAAAACCACCTCTACCATGGTCTATAATTCCAACGAACTTTACAGGGCTCTTCCTCTTAACACCAGGGCTGCACATCTGATTCCTTGACCCTATTAGTGTCGGGGCTTGCCAGCATTTTTTTAAACAGACTTGGCAAGACTTCTTACATTTATGAATGCTGTTCTTTCTGGCCCTGACATTAATCTTGGATTCTATAGAATGCTGTGTTGTCCGTTGTATACAGGAAATAAGCATTATCTGGTGGGAGGTGCGTATGATCTCTAGGAGAGGGATAATCCATTTTTTCTGCCACTTTGGAAGTTACTGACTTTGCACTTGCTGCAACTGAAATTGCTAAGTCTTTGGGGATAATGTTCAATCTACTTGGAGGGGGATTATTGCACTTAATTAGGGCTGGGTATTTTTTATTTCAATTGGATATATGTAAATAATCATAAAAATATTGTGTTTGTGTAATAATAATAATAATAATTTATTTATACCCCACCTATCTGGCTAGGTTTCCCCAGCCACTCTGGGTGGCTCCCAACCGAATATTAAAAACACGATAAAGCATCAAACGTTAAAAACTTCTCTAAACAGGGCTGCCTTCAGATGTCTTCTAAAAGTCAGAAAGTTGTTTATTTCCTTGACATCTGATCGGAGGGCATTCCACAGGGCGGGCACCCCTACCAAGAAGGCCCTCTGCCTGGTTCCCTGTAACCTCACTTCTCACAGTGAGGGAACCACCAGAAGGCCCTTGAAGCTGGACTTCAGTGTCCAGGCTGAATGATGGTATCATCTACTTATTTTAAATAAAATTTCTATGAGTTATATCCTCAACAATAAAGAGATCACATTACTTTACAGCAGGAGTCGTTAACCTGTAACCCCCCAGATGTTACTGAGGTACAGAACCCTTCATTCCTGACAACTGGCTGTGACTGGTGGGACTTGTCATTCAGCAACATCTGGAGGGGTGTATTTCAGCACATTGTGGCGAAATGTGGTTCTTATAGCTTTCTCTCCCCCCCCCCTTAATTTTCAGGCAGAATTGGATCTTAAGAGGCTTCGAGACCCCTTGCAGGTGCATTTGCCTGTCCGACAAATCAGCGATAAAGACTGACCAGCCCAGGTCCTCTGAACCCTGGCAGACTTGGCAAAACGGTTCATAGCTCTCGCCTCTTTAATTAAAGCATTGCTGGTGGAAGCTGGGAGGTCTTGGGGGGGTGGAGGGCTTTTTAATCATTCAAAGCAGAACAAGGACCATGGCTGGGGAGGGGTCAGTGTGTTCAACGAGAAGATCGGGCATTGTGGGATGTTAAGTCTTTTCAAAGGGCTTGACAAATACCGTCACATTTAAACGTTCTTTCTTCCTGGATGAAAATATATATTAAAAAGTCGGCATTTCATAAACAGAATGTATAGGGGGCATATTTTTCCGGCTTTGCAGTGTCTGCCTCTTGATGATGCACCAGCAGCCTGCTAAGCTTTTTAAAAGACTTCTCCTCTTTCAAAATACCAATAATAAATAATAACAGTGCATCAAAAAAAGGGGAAGAAGAAGGGGGGAAAGCACCATCTTATGAAACTATGGCTGCTGATCCAATTGGCCCTACATGAACATGCACTCTAGATTGGACCTAGTGTGTCTCTTTTGTAACCTTCATGTGAAACTGCTTTTTACTTTAAAAGAAAACGAAGCAGACTTTCTCCTTTATGGGATGATTACATCACTATAATCAGTTTTATCGATATCACAAGCGGAATAACCCTTGCCCTGAACGTTTGATAATTGACACTTTGAATGACTTCCTACATTCTTAAACTTGAACATGTCCCACTGCCCTGGATGTACTTCTAGATATAAATGGTGATATTGCATGAGAGAATTTTTCATATTCAGTCTTAAGGGAGGGAAGTCTCCCCCTACTCTTTCCACCCCAGAATCTGGTAGTGACCTGGATTAATCAAATCACAAAGGTTGGTTTAAATATATATCAAATTGGGTACTTGACTCAAAACCATGACTCTTTACAGAAAAGCATTAGGACTGGTATAATTAAATGTGATGTTTGCGTAGCAGAGTGAATGATGTGTCTTTCATGAAGTCGCCTGGTCTGGAGACTCTGTCAAAGGCCTGGAGTAGAAGACCACAGAGTTCCACATGGATTCACAAGCCCTTTCTTTCTTTGGTAGCTTTAAAAAGAACGCCCCGGTGCCTAGGAGCCAGGGTTTCTGTGGAGTAGCAGATTGCAAACTCCTTTTTTTATTATTGTTGTTATTATTTTAAAAGTTGAGGAAATGGCACTCCATCACCCTCCACTTCTTGCAAGCCAACTGGGCGGTTCCGCCCCCCCCCCTCCCCTGAGCGGATCTTGCATCCTGCATGGAGTGGAATCAGCCTTTTCTTATCATCCTGTGATAAATACTGTGGAGACAGGATGGAAGTTGCAGAAGGGCTCTAAGCTTAATTCGCAGAAAGGCCGGGTGTTTCCTTTCAGTTCACTACTTCTCACTGTGTCAAGGCGAGAGGCTCCCACTTTCTGGAGAAACCATGTTTTAAAGTGTACAAAATAAATATAAACCAGACGCCAGGTGCCTTGCAGATGTGGAAATGCAGACAGGACTGTTGCTGCCTCCTCTCACTCGATGGCATGTTGGACTGAATCGATGCATGTTCCAAGGTGTTTTTTCTTTCTTTCTCTCTCTCTCCCCCCCACCTTTGTCTTTCTGTTCTCAATTACATTTTTGATTTTCGTTGGGTTTTTTTAAAAAAACAAAAACAAAAACAAACCTGTTTTATCCTCTTTGTATGCGGCATTTTAAAAAAGGAAGAAGACGAGCAGTCCTGTAGAGGAACATTTTATGTGTGTTTGGGGCGAGGGAGGGGCATGGAGAAAAAAGTCCTTAAAAAATAAAGTAAAATACTGAACATGTGTAAAATCCTGTATCATTTATTAAATATGTATAAAAGAGCAATGTACTTCTGGAACAATAAATAACTATTCAGTTTTTGAACTGTTGTGTTGAAACTGATTTCTTCCCAGTTGAAAGGAGTGAATCGGTGTTTGCTAACTTTTGCCTGGCAGCCTGTTTGGGCCTTTTTCATTCATGGATAAGCCCAAACCAAGATGTCTCATGCTTTACAAAAATCACACAGGGATGGTAGTTCAGTGTGGGAAACAACATTCATCCAATAGATCACAGTATGTGGCGGTACATTCTCAGCGATTGTACCTCTTATGTACATGGAGTTGACGACCTGTATGCCAGTGATCATCACATAAGCACACAATTTCCTGTATGCAGTATAATCTTTATTGTAATAGGCAGACTTTTCCTCAACTGATAGATATCATTCTTGCCCTGGAATGGCAGTAAAGAAGAATGCCCTGCAATATAGCTTTGACCATAAACTTGAGATACAGAAGCCTAACTTAACCCATGGGTGAGGAATCTGTTGCTCTCCAGTTGTTGTTGGACTTGGAGTCATAGAATTGGAAGAGTTAGAAGGGACCTCAGTGGTCTCATATAGTCGAACCTTTGCAATGCAGGAATCACAACCCCTAAGGGATGATGGAAGTTGTGGCTCAGCAACACCTGAAGTTCCCCAACCCCTAACAGTGGAAGCGGGGACTTGTTCTATCAACCTGCACCTTCCTTATGCCTGCTGATCGCAGAGGAGGCTTCTGTACAGCTCTAACGCCATTAGCAGATGGTGCTGTAGGATGTAGGTGCTGACCTGATGTCCGGACAGGTGAGTTGCTGCTGCTTACCAGGAGAAGGAAGGAGGATGGTGGCTGGTGCAGAAGGAGCACCAGATTGGCTGATGCATTTGCACCACACTGACTTCGATAGTGCCTTGCTCCTCCCAGGAAGCACCAGCCAACTCAACAGCCGAGAGGTGAAGTAAGCATCTCCCACCGGACCAATCTGCCTGCAAATGACTACAATAAGATTGGATATCAGGAAAACCCTTGCCCGGCATGTTGCAGTGCCAAATTCAAAACAAGTGAAAAATATTCGTTTATTACCTACACTGTTGAGATTTCCACCATGCTTGACATCTGGAGTTGTTTAGGAACCTTTAGGGGGATAAAATAGACAAGGAAGCAATAAGATTAAGCACTGTCTTCCACCATTACACATCTTTGCTTCAAATTACACACTCCCAACACCTCTCTGCGACAGAAAGGATGTGTGAGCTAAGATCTGCGAGTTCAGTTGTTTAACTTGATCTTCCCTGGAAGTGGCTTTTAGAGGAAGGAAAAAGCACTGGCCCACAAATGCACTGAAAATTAAATGAATAAGCTGCCAAAACCCGCTCAAAACCACTACATGACCTACCTCCACATTACCAAGATACACCTTTTGTTGTTGCCTCTTTTAAAATCTGTGAAGCAGGTGAATTGTTTGCAAGTTGCTTTGACATTTTTCATTGTTGGGAGGAAAAGCCCTGCTCTCTTCCCCTCCATTTTGCCAGAGCGCCCAGGCACCCATTTCCAGCCCCAATTCCTAAATCTACAATCCCAGGATGGGTTCTGTCAAGCAGGAAGATGAAGAAAAATGCAATGGGGTTTTACATCAGCAAAAACCATCTTCACCTACCCCAGAGGGTGTCTACAGTCTCTGCAACTCTTAGCAAGTATCACACTACCTCAGGGGTCAGCAACCTTCTTCAGCCGTGGGCTGGTCCACCATCCATCAGACCATGTGGTGGGCCGGACTATATCCTTTTTTTTGGGGGGGGGGGAATGAATTCCTGTGCCTCACAAATAACCCAGAGATGCATTTTAAATAAAAGCACACTTTCTACTCATGTAAAAACACCAGGCAGGCCCCACAAATAACCCAGAGATGCATTTTAAATACCGTATTTTGTGCACCATAACACTCACTTTTTTCCTCCTAGAAAGTAAGGGGAAATGTCTGTGCGTGTTATGGAGGAAATGCCTACGGGTGGCTGGGGGGATCTGCTGCAGTCGTGAGCAGAGGATCCATGGTTCCTCTTCCTTCCCTCCTCCGTGGCTCGCTTTGAAACAGCAAAGCGGGAGAAGAGCGGCTGAGTGGGGAGGAGAGAGGGACAGAGAGCCTGCTTGCTTTAAAGGAGCAAAGCGGGTTGGTTCCGGTTGGTTCCTTTAAAGCAAGCAATCTCTCTGTCCCTCTCTCCTCCCCACTCAGCTCGCTAAATACCAGCAAAGTTTTTCAGCTCGCTAAGCCGGGGATGAGCGGGGAGGAGGGAGAAAAGCAGAGCCTGCTTGCTTTAAAGGAGCAAAGTGGGAGAGGAGAGGGGCCTTCTCCCCTTATACCCCTCTTCTTCATTATTAGAAGCATCCTTCTCCACCCACCCCACACGTGCTTCTTCTCCCTTTAAACCCCTCTTCTGCATTATTAGCAGCATCCTTCTCCATACACCCCACGCGTGCTCCTTGTCCCTTGAGCATGGATCCACATGGATCCTCAGGATTTTTGCACTGGGTCACCCCAAATTCACCATCAGATCACATAACATGTCCATGGCTACATCTTGCACCAAAAAAATCACGCACCCACTGTTGCCTGGGGCTGCAGTGGTGCAAAAACGTGGTTACAAAGCATGGATCCACATGAATCCTCAGGATTTTTGCATTGGGCTACTCCAATGTCTGTGGCCACAGCATGAACCACAAAAATCATACATCCACTGTTTCGTTTAGAATATTTTTTTTTCTTGTTTTCCTCCTCTAAAAACTACGTGCGTGTTATGGTCGGGTGCGTGTTATAGAGCGAAAAATACGGTAAAAGGACACAGTCTACTCATGTAAAAACACTCTGATTCCCGGACCATCTGTGGGCCAGATTGAGAAGGTGATTGGTCTGCATCTGGCCCACGGGCCTTAGGTTGCCTACCCCTGCACTACCTGGCCAAACGTGACCTGTGCTTTGATATTTAAAACCTCCAGCTGTCACTCAATCCATTGTTGGTGAGAAAGTCCTTAAAAACTGAGCTGCCTTTTGCCCTTCATTGACCATCAGAAAAACCTGCAACTGACCACCTTTGCTGTGTTACTCATGAGGAGACCAGACACAGGTTTGTAACTAACTAGGTCAGCATTGGTCAGCTCCTTTTATTTTCAGTCTGTTTTGTCTATTTGTCCTCTTCCTTTTTTGTTCTCAATAAGACGTCATATAATTTGGATGCTGGGGTCTGACGTTAATGCCAAATTTTAGGATTCTGGTAATCACCCATGTGCCTAGGTTGTTTGGTTCATGCTACAGAGCATGGAAGTTGATAAGAGAGGCACAGCCTGCTCTGATTCCAGGGAGAGCCAGAAGCTGGTGCTACTTTCTGAGTAAACTGAGAGGGATCTGGCTGAGAAGTGCAGAGTGTACTGTCTCAGACATTTTAGTACTTCCTTGGGTGCTCCAGAATTCTCTCCCATCCAGGGGCTTTCATATGGAAAGGTTGCAGGGCAGCAATAGCCAGATAGTTGAGGTGCAGCATGACTCCCCTACAAGGCAATTGTGCAACAGTTGTGCCAATGCAGGCACTCCCCTCCTTCCCCTTATGTTACAATTTGCACCATCAAGCACAATAATGCTAGGAAAAATGGCCACTGTTACATCTAAGGAGACCCCCATCTCCCAGTGTGCAACCTATCATGCCGGCTAGAGGTATAAGCAATAAACCAGCATTGCCCAGCTCACAGGAGAATTCCTTTAGCAGTACAGTAAGGCTCAAGTGCTTCATAATCCAATACAAGACCAGGATAGTGAGAGGTGTCGTCACTTGGTCCCAGGCATCCATCCTCCCCATTGGGATTTGGGCTTAAAAGGCCAAGGAAATTTGTGGGTGTGCAGCTAAGGTGTAGGCAAGCCCAGTTTATGAAATTGTACATTACCGATCATGGACCACTACTAAGGACTTGGCTTCCAGTTCCTAGCACTGTAGAGCATGAGCCAACATGTGAGAACCTTGACTCCAGTCTTAAACCGACATATTTATTATATGCATTTATGTATGTAGTAGCATTCTGTTACATGAGAACCATTTCCTGTTAAGTGTTCCAGCCGAAACACAGATTTCCACCTCAGTGAGAACTACGCCTTTGGTGAGATTATTTGCAGAGAGGTATGTACACAAACGTGTCAATGTGGCTGTTTTCCCATCTCCAGCAATCTTTCCCCCGACTTGGCTGCTTGCCTACAATTAAAATCAGCAAAATGTTTCATTTCATGGCTGTAATCTGAAGATAGCTGATTCCAGGATTTTTTATTATTATGTGGCATTGATCTAATACGTTTGTGAATGATTAATATTCAGGCGAATATTCCATTTCAGGGTGTTTAAAGCTCTTTTGGAATTATAGCTTCCTGTCCACCTTTCCTTCTTTGCTCTGTGGTTGTGACAAAAAGTAACCTTTCAACAAATACCAAGGAAACCCTTCTCCTGGTACAGCCATCTGCAAGAAATTATATATGCAGCCTCCTCTCTATTGGTGACTCCTATTGTGCTTCATAGGCAGTGCTATTTCTCTAGAAAAAAGGTGACAGAACTCATAATGAATGCCTCTCTTATTCTCTTATAATGGCAATGGCGCCCACCTGAGATGTGCTGGGACTGAGTTCTGGTGAGTTCCAGCCGAAAAAAGCCTTATTGATAGGCTGCGCTACTTTGACCTGCATACCTCCCTTTCCTCATCACTCCTTTTGCCTCTCACGCTATCTCTGTGTGGGCAGCCTACTAATGGGTACATCCCATAATATTAGTATTATTTAATAAATAATACCAATCACTTTATCTTGTCCAAGGCAGCTAAAGCAACCAACCAACCAACGACATTAAAACCAATTGCTGGGGGGGGGGGAGAATACATTTAAAACACCCTACCCACATCTAGAAGACCACAGAAAGTTTAAGGCTAAAATGTTAGAGGTAAAACTGTGATGTATCTAGACCCTCCAAGTGTCCCTATTTTTCAGGGATGTCCCTGATTTGGAGAAGCAATCCCAGTTTCTGATTTGATCCCAGAATGTCCCACTTTTCCTTAGGATGTGCCTATTTTCATTGGAGAAATGTTGGAGGGAGGTATCCTACCTCTGAGCCATCTGAAGGCAATCCTGTATAGGGAAGTTTTTTTATATGTTTTAGATTTTTTTAAAAAAATGTTTAATGTTTTATTATTGTTCATATATGTTGGAAGCTGCCAAGAATGGCTGGGGCAACCCAGCAAGATGTGTGGGGTATAAATAGTAAAATTATCATTATGAAATGGGCATCCCTATATTCATCGGAGAAATGTTGGAGGGTATGAATATATCTACAACCTCCATAGTAAAGTATAAGGATGGGGCACTGAAGTGAGATTGTTAAGACAGTTGAGTTTATTTCCCAATTCCATAACTTATCTGCTAATGGTTTCCCTTATTTTATCCATTTTTCTGCTTTGCTGCCTCAGCACTCATTTGCTTTGGATTATTTTTTCCTTGTATCCATCTTTGGTTTTAGTAGTGTTTCAGTTAAAGGCAGGTGGTTTTATTCATGTATATTTTTAACTTTTGCCTGGATAGAATATGAGATCATAAATCCCCAGTGGAACTTGTTTACCAAAATAAGGTCTTCCTAGCTCCTTGACCCCCAGCAATCAATCTTAGAAGCATGTCCAAACTTATCTGGAATATGCAACCTTCAGTTGACTGGCGGCAAGGCCTTGCCACATGTGGCTGGTTCTTGGTGGCCTGAAATAGAGCTGCAGCAAAGTGCTGTTTCTCACATTTCCGTCTCCTGAACCAATGTGAAAGAATACAGAAGGTGAAAACTTCACATTGTTTATGCAAAACAGGATAGTGAAAACGAGGCTGGCAAAGTTCCTTCAATTGGCTGTATAGATGCAGCAAATCAGGACAATTAAGATGGATGCCAGAAAATGGTTGTGCGCCTCTGGTAGAGAGGCACTGTGAAACTGTGGTTGTTTTTAATGTTCTGTTTTATGTATGGTTTAATGTGCTGTTGCACTATCTTGAACCAACAGGATGTAAATGAATAAAGTGGATCCAAGGACAGTCTGAGGCACTGGCCAGTTTCAAGGAGGCGTGATAGAAGAGCTCTTGACAGAAGTACATTTGTGCTTATTCTAAAGCAAGTAGCTGAAAGGCCAATCCTTAATTAAATCTGGCAGAGAAATCTCTGGAGGCTAGGAATCTCACCATCAGCGGGTGATGGAGGACAACATTTCTGCACAATTTTTGTCTTCAAGATTGGGCAAACGAGAGGCTGCTGACCCCTCTTATTCTAAGGGTTTCTCATTGATCAACTACCCTGTAGTTACTACAGAGATACAACTAGTCAAAATGAATAATACCAGCCATCAAGCATGAGCTGAGGCAGGCAGTGAAGAGAAATAACATTTTATGTGTGTGCGTGCTTCAGATCAGAAATTCAGCTGAAAGTTGTCATTTTTTATTTTATTTGATGCTAAAACGAAGACTATATCAGCCTCCAACAACACATAACTTCCCTTGGCTGGCTGTACGGGTGACCTTTCAATGGGACTTTTATGTTTTGGGAGCTGAACGCTGAAGTTCTTACTGCACAATCATTAGAGACCAAGGACACTTTCTAATGGTTGTGCCGTAAGAACTTTGACCTTCCTTCTCACACCCCTTTCGCTAAATGGAGACGACATTAGAATGAGAGCCACGAGTAAGATTTTGATTTGCCCTTAGAGCGCTCCATAAAATAGGCAGACTGACCTTTCCCCAGTGTGGCTGAACAAGTAAACATTGCTGAAGATGCTTCATTTGTGGCTGGTACATATACAGTGGTACCTTGGGTTAAGAACTTAATTCGTTCTGGAGGTCCGTTCTTAACCTGAAACTGTTCTTAACCTGAGGTACCACTTTAGCTAATGGGGCCTCCCGCTGCCACTGCACCACCGCTGCATGATTTCCATTCTTATCCTGAAGCAAAGCTCTTAACCCGAGATACTATTTCTGGGTTAGCGGAATCTGTAACCTGAAGCATCTGTAACCCGAGGTACCACTGTATAATATATCCAGCCACAAATTCATTTTGAGGTAAAAAAATTATGAAACAATCTTTCAATTAAACAACAACAATGCACCCCTATTATGCTGTTTATGAACACCTGCTACCCCTGCCTCAGAAATTTATAACAGCAAATGGAGAAGAATACACAGCACTGAGTTAATAGCTGGGTGTGTAGAGGCTCAGCCCAAGAGTGTGTCTCCTTTCATCTGTGAAAGTGTGGGTGCCTCGCCCAGCTGTTCAGCCCTGAAGGGGGGCAAGAGACCTTAGTATGGCATCCAGCTAGTCTCCCTCAGTGGTAAGTTGGTCTCAGGGTATGGTCTGAAGGCATGTTTTGCTCTATTTTGGCAGAGAGGGGGCGGGGGGATTGGAGTCTCATTGTCTCTTGCTCTCCTATTTCCTCTGATTAAGACACTTTGCTTGTCCTTTCCTCATGACAGGAAACAGAAAAAAAATAAGATGGAGATAATAGCTAGGAGCCATCTTCCTCTCTTCCCACATCTCCACAGGATGCCTGGGTCTCCTTTCCTCAGTGGTCTTTCCAGATAAGATAGCAGGTGTGTCACTTTAGGGCACTTGGACAAGAAAACAATCAGAGGATGGGCTTGGAAACAAAATGAATGTATCTGCGTGTGGGGGAAATAACCCTCTTTGACTCTGAACGGCAGAGCAGCTATGGGGCAGGTCAAGGCTGCAGTTGGGCTCTGCATTCCTTACAGCCTCTTCCTCTGATAAAACCTCCAGGACCCTTAACAGACTCTCTCTTCATGCGAGCTTGCTTCAGGACTCCAGAACCCATTTGGTGTGTCAAGGAGAGAGAGAGAGAGAGAGAGAGAGAGAGAGAGAGAGAGAGAGAGAGAGAGAGAGAGAGAGAGAGAGAGAATACAGGTGAACCCACGTTGCGTGCTTAAAAGGGATTATTTTGACAGAGCACGTGGCCTTGGTCAGAGGGGGATGTTCCTGTTTCTCATTTTGTCCTTGTACCTCCCTGCTAAAGCACAGCCCTTGCAGGAGAACACAGTGGGTAAGTAGACGCAAAGCCATTTATTAGACACTTTGGCAGTCAGTGTTCTTGCAGTGACTTTGCCCTCCTTTTAGGTCTTTTTCCAGCCAAACTGAGCTGTAGTGAACATAGTCCAAAGTTAGCATTGCATGTCAATTGCAAAAGGACCTTGCATTTCCTCTAACACTCTTTGCCCTGAATTTCTTACCGGTGGGAAAATGTGAGCCTTCCCCCAAATATTATGTTTGCCCTGTAAATCTCACAGGCACCTAAACCTAAATCCTAGATTTCTTTTTTTTTTAGAGGCTATACTGTCTGACTTTACATGCTGTTGATCAGAATGAATATATTGTAGTTTGGTTTTTATATTTGATGTACCCTGTCTGAAGGGTGGGTTAAAAATGAGATAGTTACTGCCTTGGATTCTAAGTTGCTTCTCTGTTTCATGTAAGGGAGAACCAACGCCCCTAAACCATATCCTACACCTTTCCCAAAGGACTACAAAAGTCTTAAGATGAAATATATTCTGCTTGTGAGAAAGAAAATGAAATATGATTCTTTTCAAGAAATCGAAATATCCTGCCCAAATCTAAACCGTCATGGCGTTGTCATAAAAACTTTGAGGGCTTCTCCTTACTCTCCTCCACCTGCATCCCTGTGCACAAATCTGATCCTGGGATTTTGGGTCTTAAGGATAGAGAAGAAGAACAGTTTCACTGAGCCAGCAAATTAGTCAAGTTGGCCAACATCCTTCGATATCACCCACTTTCTCAACATCTGTAGAAGAGATTACCATGCTCCCATTCACCACTGAGACAGAATCTGCTCAGTGGGGGACTTTGAATCACAGGTATGCATGGGACACCAAATTCTTAATTTGGGTTCTGAGGCATAACTTCAAATGTGAGAGTAATGTTGAAAAATCCCTGTGGTAGGAGGTAAAATTCAAACAGTTACCAACACCCCATTCTTTGTTCCACCGAGAGCCTAACATTCAAACCATCACATAATGTTGGCTATATGATTGCCTTGTGTATTTTCCCACCGTGGAGCAAGAAAATCTGTGAATGGTGTGTTTGTGTGTATGTTGACTTTGATTAAGAAAATGTCATAAGCACAGACACAGAGAAATACATACACAGAGCTGCATTTCAAGGTAGATTTTTTTTTTTAAGCCAGGAGATCAATTGTGGATTCTCCTGCATAACGTGTCCATTAATTCTTATGAGTGTGAATTGCAGCCACTGCAATATCTATAATCACAGGCAAGTGAAACAAGAACAAACAGTCAGCAATCACAGTTCGTCTGTGTCCAAGTTGTTTTCTCATTAGGTTAAAATGCATATTCTTATTTTCAAATGGCGCTACAGACATTGCAGAATTCCTAAAATTTGGGTTAAATAATGCAACAGTAGCGGGAGAAGCCCAGTGGGAAATAAAGCATCAAAAGGTAGAAAAACTTGATTTGTTCAGTTTTGCTGTGTGCCTAGCCAGAACAATTGCCTTCTTTAAGAGTGAGGATAGTGAAAAGTAATGGATTTGCCTTACTCAGAAAAATATTAGCATAAATCCTGCTTTAATGGTGGACCTGACCAGTCATGGTTAACTGGTGCTTAATCAGGTGTTAAATATATGCAAAGATTTAAGCTGCAAACTTTCACTGCAGAAGCTGTTGGGGGAAGATTAAATACAGGCCTGATGAAAAGTGAAATGAATATTTTTATTACATTCTTCTCTCTGGCGGCTTCCACTTTAAATCTCTATGAAATCCTGCTTCTTAGGAACAGGTTGACTCAGATGCCCTTTGTACATACACAAAGCTCCCACTGCAGGCAACAGCATTTGTGCATGATCAATAAATAGATGGTGCTTAAATGAGATATCTCACCATCATCCAGTTAGGAGAACTTTATTGCAATAGGAGATACAAGCAGAGATGGAGGGCATGGAAAGAACCCACCCTTGAAGGCAGTTCATCAGCTTTACCTGGTACAGAACTGTGGTGCATTTATGAAGAAGGAAGGGTCACAAGGAAAGTAGCACCACTTTCGTCATATCTATTCTGTGCTGACTGTGGTTAGCTCTCAGGTTTGTACTGTGTATCACCTTTAAAACATCTAGGCCCTGCATCCCTAAGAAACTAGCCTCCCTTGAGGTCCTTTCCAGACCTGCAGATCAGAGGGAGAAGGAGGTTGCTTGGAACATGCAGGAGGTCCTTTTCTGTGGTGGCATCCACACCCTCTAGGCCTCGATGCCTACTGAGATCCACCAAGTCACCACATTATATTCTTTCCACCGCTAGGTGAAAGCATCCCAATATGCAAAACCTTTCCTTGGCTATAAAAGGATTGGTGCTGCTGTATTCTGTTTTAGTTATTGCAGTTTTCATTGTTGTTGTTGTTTTTGTTTTGTATATATTTTATCATGTTTTGAATATCATTTTGGCTGTGTGTGTATATCAAACTCTAAGCAAATTATTAACATCAAGGACCAGGGCTGGTCTTTAAGGTCTATGAAGACCTTTAAACACCTGGGAATGGAAAGTATGTAGGAAATTGGTTTGCAAGGTGAGGGAGAACTGCAAGTCATTGCGCCCGATAGCATCGTGAGTCAAGTGTTCTGCTCTGAACTGGGGAGATCAAAGCCACTCTCGTGAACCATTGTCAAGGAGCGCACCATTCTGCCTAGCAGAAAGCACAGACACAAAGAAACGGCAGCTTGGATACCTATTTTAATCTCTTCTTACTGGCAGGAGGCAAGCCAGAGAATGAAGAGGAAGGGCCCAATGGATATGCCAGGGCAAGGAAAGGTGACAGAGAAGATAGCCTCCCAGGATGAGGCAGAGACATTGCAAGACAATTTCTAAGTGCAATTTAACAGACCTGTGGGCCAGCACTATAAAGCCCCCTTTGTAAAATATGACAAGTTTTTAAATTAAAATATAGTGGTGGGTGGGGTAGGGGATAATATTGCTTTGCTGGAAAATAGTACCCAAAGGTATTATTTGATTAAAACGTTTAGAATGAAATACTGTGGTCCCTGGAAAGCCATCTCAGGTGCCATTGGAAAAGCAGGCCCACTGCTGGGATTCCTCCCTAGGAACTTTCCACCGTCATGGGTGCTTCACAGGGGGGTGGGATTTCAGCAGGGGTGTGTGCTTGGCAATAGCCGCAAATCTGCAAGGTCCTAGGTTCCTTCATTGCTTCTCAATGCCCTCTCCCCAAGCAGAGCCAGAAACTACATCAACCCAAGAGCAGACCATTGTAGGGAATTAAAAAAAGGTGCTTGGTGGGGTGTCCCACACCTTAAATGGGAAATAAATCTAATGGCTAGATCCAGTACGTGAGATCATTTTATGCAGCCCTCAGAGCCCCTACTAAATTTTAACCAAGTTCAATGATGTTGGTTTTAATGGTTTGCTAAGGAAGGGGAGGGGGGAATGTGTGGCATTAAAGTATCTTGAAATGATTTAACAACAACAAAACCCTACAAAAACAATTGGAGCAAATTATATATATATATATATATATATGCTTTCGTAGATTTTCACGGGTACAGGAATGCAGGTTTTGGTGTCCTCGGGTGTCTTCCCGTGTAAAAGTTGGGGTGTCTAGGCGACGTTTCGACGAGGTCTCACTCGTCGATGCACCAGCCTGAAGATGACGAGTGTGAGGGGGGTGCAGCATCCGGAGGTGCCACCATGGTTTGGCTACTGGATGGTGTCTGTAATTTATCTGTGGAGAGGGTCTGGGTTTGGGTCTGGTGTGGTTGATTGGTGATGGCGTTCTGTGTGCCTCTGGATCTGGTGTCAGTTTTTGTGGGGAGGGCTAATTTCCAGATGTCTGGCAAGCGGGATGTGTCGTCACGCTTGTTCATGTTGTGAGGGTGTTTCTCTATCTCGATGGCTTCCATGATTATTCTCTTGTGGTGATGTTCCATGTTAAAGAGCAATTTGGAACAGTATTTATAGGAACTCAAACACTGAGATCCTGCTCTGTTCCAGTAACAAGAAGCCGAAAGCACCAGCCTGAAGATGACGAGTGAGACCTCGTCGAAACGTCGCCTAGACACCCCAACTTTTACACGGGAAGACACCCGAGGACACCAAAACCATATATATATATATATATATATATATATATATATATATATATGCAGGTTTTGGTGTCCTCGGGTGTCTTCCCGTGTAAAAGTTGGGGTGTCTAGGCGACGACTTTTACACGGGAAGACACCCGAGGACACCAAAACCTGCATTCCTGTACCCGTGAAAATCTACGAAAGCAAATATATATATATATATATATATATATATATACCAATTGCAACATAGACACAGACTGGAACAAAAGGCTTGTTGAAAAAGAGAGACTTTCAGCAGGCACCAAAAGGACAAGAGATGTTTAACAGGAGGGAGTTTTGAAGGGGAGGTGCTCTCATGATAAAGGCCCGATTCCTACATTGTACAGAATGGACCTCCTGATGAGATGTTATCTGCAGGGGGCTCTCTCTCCTGCAGAGCACAGCGATTGGCTGGGTATATAAAGGGAGAGATGATTGCATCTCTTTTTATGGAATTGTTTGTAATGTGTAACTTAATGGGTGTTAACTTGTAAATGGGAGGCTGTGCTGGAGTGTGCATGCTCTGCAAGGGAGAAGATCTTCCTGCTTTGTGGGCATCCGCTTTACAATGAGGTTGAGGACAGTTTGTGACTCTGAATCAAAGGTCAGTCCTGGGTCTGAGTTGTTGTGTGGAGGATATAATGCGCTCCAAAATAGAGAATTTGGCCCTCTCTGCCTTAGGCGACTGATTATTTGTCTTTTGCTAATCTTCGTTTCACAAGGCTTTCCTCACATATTCTTGGCCTGTATACTGTTGTTCTTTTGATCGCCACAGGGCTCTCTCTTCTTCCCATGTTCCAGCTCTTGATCCTTGCTCTGCCTACATCAGTCTGAATGAACCTTGGAGGAACACCGAACACCACTTCAATGGCTCTCACGACCAGCCCGAGTGTGACAGCCATGTTGACGGGGAATGGTACCGCTTCACTGGGATGGCTGGCGATGCCATGCCCACCTTCTGCATCCCGGAAAACCACTGTGGTACCCATGCTCCAATATGGCTAAATGGTAGCCACCCTCAGGAGTCAGACGGCATTGTCCAGAGGCAGGCCTGTGCCACCTTCAATGGAAACTGCTGCATGTGGAACACAACGGTGGAGGTCAAGGCCTGCCCAGGAGGCTATTATGTCTACCAGTTAACCAAGCCCAGTGTCTGCTTCCATGCCTACTGTGGGCGTAAGTGACCCCCCAAAAACTTCCTTAGTTGTAAAGAGGGATTCCCCTTGGGCATATAATAATGTCTACAACTTAAATGAAGTTCTACGGTACCTGTGTTGTCATGTATGAAAAATCCCTTCATTCAGTTGTTGATTTCACCGTGGGGACTTCTCATATAAAGTTGTTTTCATTCATATATAAAAAAATATAGAACAAAGCTCCCCCTCCTTCCTCAAGCAATTTAAAGCTGGATTTCCAGTTCATCTCAGCATCCCCAGGCAATCTAGTTAATAGCTTCCTGTTGCGTTATTCATTGGTATTTATAGTTTATCACTGAGAAATCTATTTTAGTAATTTATTTCTTCTGGAAAACAATTCCCCCTTGTGCATTGCAATCAGCTGAGGAGGCTTCCTTTTTTATGGTGGGGCTAGAGAATCCTTTCTGAAGTGGCATCCTCTTGCTGAAACTCTTTCCTAGAGAAGGGCAGCTGGCTTCATCCCCTTGTGAACTTCTGGAGGTGTGGCCAAGACCTTCATTTTAAGGAAAGCTTTTGCATTGCTGGATTACTTCATGAGATACCGTAGATTGCTTGCTTTTAGCTGCCTTGTGTGTTTTATACAGCTCTGTTGTTTTGGCTCTTTTTGTAAGTGTTTAAGTTGCTGAACATTTGCCCTTAAACTGGAGAAGACCTGGGTTCAAATTGATGCCCAACCATGAATCTCACAAAGTGACCTTGTGTTATTTTCCTAGCTCTCAGTGAAATCTACCTCACTGGGCTTGTGAGTTTACAATTTGGATGGTAAGGGATCACATATCCTGTCCTGAATTCCTTAGGATGTTGCTGGACTACAATTCCTATCATCCCTGGTCATTGACTATGCTGGCTGGAACTGGTTAGAGTTAAAGAGTCCCACAACACACAGAGGGCAATAGATTTCTCATCTCTGCTTCGAGAACACCTAAAGTAACTTTTTTAAATACTGGCCTATTTTCTAATCTGAATCACTGCTCTCAATTGACAGATGTTATTACTGAACACATTTCTTGTACAACAGACTGAATTAAACTGACACTTTAAAAGAAAGGAGTTAATTTTCTTAAAAGCTGAATAAAACACTCCTTTCCTCCCAGATAATAAAAAATCATTTTTATTGCATTGACGACAAATTCAGCCTTCTGTTCTGGCTCTTACCTTGAAAGTGGAATACACACAGACTGGCTTTGATACAGTGATCATGTCAGTTTGATTTATTCAATGCACAAGGCCATACAACGGGCCCTCAGCCATCGCCTCCAATCATAAAATCTGCGAGTTGTTAAATAATCCCGAGGCACTGACAACTGGATTTCTATTGCAAATAAATGTTGGAGCTATTTGGGATTCCTGCAAATCAGGAATGCGAAAGATGCAAACTGTATGTCACCTTTAAAAAATGCCTCACCTTGGAAAATGTTTTCCTGAAGACAAATGTATTGATTTTCTCCTTTCATGCTCAAAACCTTATCAAACTGAGGTTGCACAGATTAAGGGTTTTGCCAGTACTAGAATCAAATCAATACAGACTCCATGGCTCAGGGAGGGTCAGTATTTGGGCACCAGTGTTTTTAATAGCCATACCAGTCAGAGAATTTCAGCTGGATGAGCTTTTCAAATCCAACTGCTTCAACTGATATTGAGGAATCATCTCTGCTGAAAACAAAACAACACAACCCAGAATAATCAGAATATATCATCAGAAATATTCTTTTCAACGTGTGTTACAAAAATGTTTCTACCACAATTTAAGAAGGATATTGACAAGCTGGAACGTAAGCAAAGGAGGGTGACCAAGTTGATAAAGGATCTGTAAACGAAGCCTTATGAGGAAAGGTTGAGGGAGTTGGGTATGCTTAGCCTGGATAAGAATAGACACAGAGGAGGTGAGGTAGCCATCTCCAAATATCTACTGGTGTAGTGCCTGATTCAGACATACAAGCTTAGCACTGTCGCATCTAGTTCAGCCCTTCACTTGCACCCTATTAATGTAACTGTGAACATGGAAGGTAATTGCATGTTCAGACCCAGAGACCTCCCCACTAAATAAATTCACACATGACTCAAATTTTAGTTTTGGTTGTTGGCAGAATTTAGGCCACAACTTTATTGATTCCAGAAGGTGAGTGGTTGCATAGGCACTGGTTTGACTAGTTCCCTGCACCCTTGCAGGCAGCGCTGACCCAGGGCACCAGCATAGGTCAGCCAAGGGTGAACACCTGGGAAGAAACACCTGGGTGTTCACCACCCAGATGCCCCCCTGGACTTAGGTAAGGGCACAACTCCCTCTCAGGGGTTGACCAAACCAGTTGAGTTGCTGGATTCCTTTAATGGAATACCCTTCACATAGGGATGGCAAGACTGCTCCCCCATCCCTATCACCTGAACCAGTGCCTATCCGCAACCCTACAAGTTGTGACGATTTGCTACACGGCAGGCGAAGCCCAAATGGCAACAGCCAATCAGCCAAGTGGGGAAATTCCTGCCCAACGACAGACAACACACGATGGCATAGCAAGGTCAAAGCACAATGCCCTAAAAATAGGGAGAGGTGGGTGAGTGTTCCGAATGCATGAGCCGTGCATGGGTCCCGTGCATGGGTATAAATAGGTCCCTCGATCCATTTGGACTGCGCCCCATTGGTCAGATTGAACCCAACACCGAGGGACCTACCAATCGGGTGTTGTGGCTAACCAATCAAACCCACCCACAACACAAGGGTTCAATCTCCAGGTCTCACCGCAACACGTGCCCTCTTTTAGGGAGGACACGATTTACTCCTGTATGTTTAACTATCCTCCTTTGTAATTCTGCAGATTTCTATGACATCTGTGACATGATAGATTGCCGGGGTTCTTGTTTGGACACTGGAGACTGCACATGCTCTTTAGGAACAATATTGGGGCCTGACGGACAGACATGCCTTGGTAAGGAAAGACGCAGAAGAGGAGACGAAAGAAGCAAAAGGGAAGTATCAAGGCAGTGGAGAGAGAGAGAGAGAGAGAGAGAGAGAGAGAGAGAGAGAGAGAGAGAGAGAGAGAGAGAAGAAATGAGCAAGTAGCTGAAGGATTCCCCCTCTGCTGTTTCAAAATTCTGTTCATTGTTTTTTCACGATCAGTTTCAGAGTGTTGGATGAACTTTTCACAAGTCATGCTTGCCATTTGCTAGTGGAAATGCAAGTCATCAGGAGTAATCAGTGTATGAGAATGGACTGGAAAACAACCACTACAGAAACAGAGAGGAAAAAGTTAGGAAACAAAGAAGAACGTAGGAGTTAAAAAAAAGAAAACATCTTAAAAATGCACTGCGTCGTGAATCTTAGCTACCCATACTGTAAATCCTTTGTAAATAGGTAAAGGGACCCCTGACCATTAGGTCCAGTCGTGACCGACTCTGGGGTTGCGGCGCTCATCTTGTTTTACTGGCTGAGGGAGCCGGCGTACAGCATGCGGCCAGCATGACTAAGCCGCTTCTGGTGAACCAGAGCAGCGCATGGAAATGCTGTTTACCTTCCCGCCGGAGCGGTACCTATTTATCTACTTGCACTTTGACGTGCTTTTGAACTGCTAGGTTGGCAAGAGCAGAGACTGAGCAACGGGAGCTCACTCCGTTGCAGGGATTCGAACCACTGACCTTCTGATCAGCAAGTCCTAGGCTCCCACAGTGCCACCGGTGTCCCTTTGTAAATAGATCTGTGCAAAATACAGAATAGGAACAGTTCAATAGTCAAAGGTTAGAATAAATCTTTCTCCTAAGGTCTAGGTGCTTTCCTAGTAATCTACCTTCCTTCTCTCTGGCATAGCATGGGCACAGGCATTCAGGAGATCTGCTCTAACCATAGAGCCAGTGTACCATGTGGACAGTCCAAATGTGTAAAGTCCTATGCGCATAGGGCACAAACAGATTGGCTGTCTCCATATGGGGAGTAGAGAGTGTGGCTGTGCTCCAGCGCTGGATCAGACTTTTCAAATACGGTCCATACTGGCCCAGAGCAAATACCAAAACTGATTTGCAGCAACCCCAACCCAATGAATATGCAATCACTAAACTGGGTGTGGAGCCAGCACAAACTGTTTGCACTTAAGTTTGTTGTTGCACCCTTGGAAAACCCGAAGAGATCTCAGCTTCCAGAGGAGAAAAGTGGACGAAGGCAATATTTTGGGGACTAGTTAGGAGGGCTGCGCATTGTTTCCATGCTGCCATGACTACATCCATGGCTTAATTATCCTGGCATCTTGGAGACTGTGCGGAAGCATCTAAAACCTCAATGTCAGACAGTAAATGCTTAGAGCCAGTCAAAGGGCAGCAGCTTTGCTTGCAAAGACCAAATAACATCTCAAGGTTAGTGTAAAGCTAGTCTCATACATATTCACAATCCCAGCACACACCTGCCTCTCATTAGAGACTTTTCCTCTGCTGATCTGTTCAAGTCCTCTCTCACTCTTGGTCAGGTTGTCTCTTATGTGCCTGCAGCCACCAGGGCCGGCCGAATCATGAGGCAAGGTGAAGCAGTGGAAGCCCAAGAGTGCCCAGTTGGCCCTGCCTCCTTTGCAAGAAGCAGCAGTGCCTGTTTCATAATAATAATACCTAATTTGCACTTCATGAACCAGTCTGTGAACTGAAACGCAGCTGCAATTTGAAATTGGCAACTTCTCCTTATTTTGTGAGGCAGTTCTCCAGCAAATAAGCATGGATTAAAATGCATATATTAGGGAAACTCTATGAATGCAATCCTCTCATTCTTCTGCCTGAGATCTCTGAGGCTTACTCGCCTTCCTAATTAGTTTCCTGAGTTCTGCATAATAACAACTTCAGGTATTTTTCAAAAACCATCGCTTTCCTCCTTCCCACATTCTCAAGTTTTCCTTCTGCATTCCCTGTTTCCTAATTGAGGATCCTGGGGAATCTAGCCGGATTGGGTTCTGGCAATGCCACCACAGCATTGAACACCATCATCTGAGAGGTCTTTCATCAATCAAGTTAACTGGTTTAGCTTTTCATTCAACATGCGGTTCCCTGGCTATATGCTATGAATCTAAATTCTCAGCAGCTCTTTTTGAAATTCCTTTTTTCAAGTTTCTTAAGTTACTGCAGCAATCTTCAAGCCATTTATGGCTTGTAAAGTTTGGTTTAATGCCACACTGCCTACTAGCGTGAGCTCTGGTAAATAACAGCTATTCTTTTAAAAAGCTTTTGAAGATCTGGGGTTGCTTTCAGATGAGCATTTGTCATTCTGATGTTTACTGAGCGTTCAACCTGATCTGTATACGCAATGTTTGTGGGGAGGTTAGATGGTGCCAGCTATTTATTGAGCATTCACTCTAATTTGTTTCCATGGTGGGGGGACACGGGTGGTGCTGTGGGTTAAACCATAGAGCCTAGGACTTGCCGATCAGAAGGTCAGCGATTCGAATCCCCGTGACAGGGTGAGCTCCCGTTGCTCAGTCCCTGCTCCTGCCAACCTAGCAGTTCGAAAGCACATCAAAGTGCAAGTAGATAAATAGGTACTGCTCTGGCAGGAAGGTAAACGGTGTTTCTGTGTGCTGCTCTGGTTCGCCAGAACCGGCTTAGTCATGCTGGCCACATGACCCAGAAGCTGTACGCCGGCTCCCTCGGCCAATAAAGCATGATGAGCGCCACAACCCCAGAGTCGGCCACGACTGGACCTAATGGTCAGGGGCCCCTTTACCTTTACCTATTCTACATTTTTCTGCATCACATTCCTTCTCTCAAAAAATCATTTTAAGGGAAAGCCCATTTGTTATGCAAAAACACCAAATGAACTTTAATTGAGCAACTTGAATTTGTGGACATGTAATGGAATTCCACTCAAGGATAGACACAAGTATAGAGGTTCTCTGGGTTTCATCATTGATTAACAGTGCAACCCTACTCAGAATTAAATCCTACTGATTTCAATGGGATTTGCTGCCTAGTAAGCACTACTAATTAATAGAATGCTAATAATAGGGTACTAATGAATCTCTTGTCCTAATAACATCTCCGCTATTCACTCTATGAAATCTGACCTAGTTCCTAGTCTTTATGCACATAGCTGACAAAAGGGATGGCAAAAAACCCCATTGAATTAAAATGCCCTGGAAAGGTTTCATTGAGCTATCTAACTAGAAAAAGAAGATCACTTTCAAGAATATGCTGAATACCTCCCTCTTCTTAGCCCTCTGGAATTTCATGGAAGTTGAAAAACTATAGCATATTTTCATCTAGGAATCAGTGGTCTGGTTTGTCTTGATTTCCCCTTCATCTTTTCTAACGTTAATTTAATTGGGTACAGGGATTTCCAGCATTTATTAAGCAGATTTTCCTCTATATTACTCTACAGAAAATGTAACATAGGGGTTGATCTACACACAGGAAAAACCCACTATAAATAAGTCAGAAATTAAATTGTTATAAAAGAAAAAAAAAACGCTATGGAAAATCGCTTAGAATTCCCTCCCTCCACCGCCATCTGGTGTTGTGTGTTTATAATGCATTCAAAACACAGTTTTTTGACTAATGTTGCTGAGTCCAGATTCAATGAGATTCAAGCTGCACCCAAAGTACTCAGTATACTGCATGTGTGCTGTGTCATGTAGAAGATTCACCCCAAAACAAACAATGGCACAGACATCTGGTTCATATAACTCTTCCGTTTATTTTTGTGTGCCCATGCCCATGTGTGTAATGCAAGTGGGAACACGGCTGTTTCTTTAGACTCAGAATCCTGGCTGTCTTTTCATAACATGTAAGGTGATCCTTATTGCTAGCCTGTGCCGCCTAAAGAAAAAAAAATGATTCCCTGATTCAGATTTCATTAATGGAGCAATTAGCTTGCATATTACACTTCTTAATCACCAGCTTCATATTGTTAAGTTGTGGATTTGTGGCTCCTGTTTCCCCCCACAGATGAAAATGAATGTGAACGGAATAATGGCGGTTGTAGCGAGTTCTGTGTGAACCTCAAGAACTCCTACCGTTGTGAATGTGGAGTTGGGCGAATTCTAGGGAAGGATGGAAAGACTTGCCAGGGTGAGTAAGGATCCCTTGCTCCAGGTCTTGCATGCTTTTTTATACCTGTGACTGACTCCAGCTACAAAAGCTGAGGCTGGTGAACAGACTCTTTGGCTGGGGTATTGTTTAGGGGTTTTCGTTGGGGTGGGTGTTGCTGTTACTCATGCTATTTATTTGTGTATTTTTGTGTCTATAATCATGGTTTATGTGGAAATTGTTCAACTTGCTTGTGTACTTTTTGATGTTTTATTAATTACTTATGACTACTTTTGTTATGTTTGTGTAATTCTTTTCATTTTGTAAGCAGCCTCAAGCATGGAAAACTGGCATACAAATAAAATGATGTATGTATGTCTCCAACAAAACACCTGAAAGGTCACAAGTTTCCCATCCCTGTCTTACAGCATGAGTTGTCTTCCTTAAAAATAATAATAACTACAGTGGTACCTCGCAAGACGAAATTAATTCGTTCTGCGAGTTTTTTCGTTCTGCGGGTTTTTCGTCTTGCGAAGCACAGATTCCCTGGGTATTAACGGTTTTAAGAAAAAGGAAACAAACTCGCAAGACGTTTTCGTCTTGCGAAGCAAGCCCATAGGGAAATTCGTCTTGCGAAGCAAATCAAAAAACGAAAAACTCTTTCGTCTTGCGAGTTTTTCGTCTTACGAGGCATTCGTCTTGCGAGGTACCACTGTAGTTGAATGGAACAACGAAAGAAATGTGAACTACACAATAGGAACTAGAGTACCATAGCAGAGCCCTGTATTGTTAAACACTTCCTCGGTAGCCTCCCAGCTGGAAATTAATGTCATATGATGTTAAGTGCAACTTTACATTTGCTGTGCAGATTTTAAATAAATGCAGCCAGCATCAGTTCTTTGGGACTGCAGAAGGCAGGAAAGTGGGATTTAATCTTCCCTCTCCCTGATTAAACTTCCAAGAATAAAATCTCTTCTGAAAGTGCTGTTTACCTTGGGTAAATTATTGGTGCTATGCCAGTAATTATTGGCGCTTTCCACCAATGCTGTTTCCACTTTTTAAGAAACTGGCACTTTTTTTTTTAATTGGCCCTGGGTTGTTGTCTGCGAATGAATGGTGGAGGGACCACAGGTGTAACCAAGGAAGAAGGCCCTTTAGTTCATCCTCTTCACATTCATGAATAATATACTTGTATCTTCATAATCTAACATTCTGGCCTTTGGGGGGAAAGCACTGGTAGCATCCATTTTAATCATTACTTTTTTGTTTTGTTTTTACTAGGAAGAGTAATTGTTTCCTTTTCAGTAAACGTTGGGAAATTTGTGCTTGCTGTATAGATAGTTTTAAGACTCTGAGGTAATAGGTGACATTTTTCATGCCTTCAATGCTCTCCAGGGAATTTATTGAGCAATATACAATCGAGTTGGTCGGTTTCATATTTACTGATATGCCATGTGGTTTATGAGCCATTCCAGGAAAGATATAATTCACTTTGCAACCACCCCAACATCCATTGCACAGCCACAAAATCTTCAAAGGATACCATTGGTTTTAATGGTCATAATCTCAGAGTGGTGGGGTTTCCTAGCCTAACACATGGGCACTGATTTAAAGCTCATTTGAACTGCCAAGACCTTGTCAGTCTAAGAAATGCCTTGGATGTTTTGAAAACTACCTGGAAATTTTTCATTCTTTCCATATGTACAGAGACTACCCCAAGGCCCACTCTCCACTCCCATCCTGGTGCCCTCCAAATGTTTTGGACTACAACTCCCATCAGCCCCAGCCTGCAGGATGCGAGTTGTAGCCCAAACTAGCTGGAGGACATTAACTTGGAAAAGGCTGCCTTAAAATGGTAGCTGGTCCGTATTTGCTACCGACTGTAAGCTTGGCAGGATCTCCTTTAGGCATGCATTTAACGGTTAACTGTACAGTGGTACCTCTGGTTATGTACTTAATTCATTCCAGAGGTCCATTCTTAACCTGAAACTGTTCTTAACCTGAAGCACCACTTTAGCTAATGGGACCTCCTGCTGCTACCGCACGATTTCTGTTCTCATCCTGAAGCAAAGTTCTCAACCCAAGGTACTATTTCTGGGTTAGCGGAGTCTGTAACCTGAAGCGTATGTAACCTGAAGCGTATGTAACCCGAGGTACCACTGTACACTTAAAAACACAAGTTGTGAAGCCTAAGTTTTACACATTTTAAAAACTTCTTTTTTTAAGAAAACACACAAAACTGAGAAATTGTGGGTGTCTGCAGATTAGGACATTACATTGATTCACAGGGAGCAGGAAGTGTGTGTGCTGTTTGCTGCCTCTTCCTCCAAATTGCTGTAACATCCAGCAGAGAAAGTCTTATGTACAAGTGTCATTTAGATTAATGAGAGCTGCACAAAAACCACAACCTACTTCCTACTCATGTTCTTCCACCATTCATAGTCACAGTTTCCCATTCATGTTCTATTCACAATTCCCATCCATGTTCTTCCACAGTTCCCATTCATATCGATGCGGCTTAGAAAAGATTTTGCCCAGAATGATTTCAAAAGTTAATGGTATAACATATGAAGGTTTATACCACAGATGCAATTGCTATAAAATTCCCTTATGGGCAGATAGAGACTTTCATCACAAGCTGATCTGGGTTGAGCACAGATTTTTGTGTGTCTGACTGTTATCTCTATCCTAGAAATTGAAGGTTGCCACAACAACAATGGGGGCTGCAGCCATGTTTGCATCACGGTAGAAGACACCTACCAGTGTGAGTGCCCACGCGGTCTTGTTTTGTCAGATGACAACCACACTTGTCAAGGTAGGACAACGGAGATCGCTAGCGACAAATAGTACATTGTGGCTGGTGCAGGAGAATGTTGCTGGGGAGCAAATGCACCACCTGATTTCTTTGCCCCCACCCTATTAGAAATGAAATATATTTTGAAGGAGAACCTCCTGAACGCTGAGATCAGATCAACCCATTCCATCTAGCCCTGTACATTGAGGAAGATCTCAGTTATGTTCCCTGACCTAGTTTTGGTTCCTCAACACTTGTCTTGGCTGTGTGCTCACCATGGATCCCTCTTCCCTTGTTCAGTGGTGGTTCTGCTACAGTTCACTCCTGCTGAACCTCCCATTTTGATGGGCAAACACAGTATCCGACACCAGCCTGTCACAGCAAAATGCTGACCCACCTGTGAAATTATGCTGCCCCGCTTTTGTCAGAGGCATTTGGCGGGTTCATCCTGCAGTAGTTTCTTCTTCAAGGACAATAGGTGGGACAAATGTCTCATATGCCCAATAGTGGGCTCATCAGCTTGAATATCTAGTGCAATGGCAAGACTCTCACATGCTGTGCTCCAGAACAAATGTGTTTAAGGAGCAGCCACTGCACTTTATTAAGCAAAACACATTTATGACCACACATACAATAGTTTATGGGAACATAAAATGTAGACCCTGCCTCCAACTGCATAAATACAGCTTTTTATTAATTCTAATTAGGTGCATGGTGATAGAGTTGGTAACAAGGCCAGCAGTTATCCAAAGCAGTTTGCAAATTAATGTTTCACTTTACACTCTTCCTGTAAATTAGGAGTCAACATTACCCTCAATACTGCTGAAAAGAGAGTTATTATATTCCTTGATCAGCTAGGAATTGTTTACGTTTGAGAAAGCACTGAAAGAAATGTACGTTTCTGGGACAGCAGATATGGAGAGGGGAGGGGGCACAAAGACAGTGCTTGTGAATGTTGGCAAGAGTGCGTCTTCAGGGGTAAAGTCAAACTGTTGGGAGAGTTACAGTTGCTGCTATGGCTATGGAGAACGGTATGGGGAGAGACGTGTTTTATTGGAGGTGGGGCAGATGAAGGCATCTGGTTTTGCTGCTACAGATGCAACACAGTCTTTCTTCTCTCATACCTTGGATGGCCATCAGTCATGGATGCTTTAGTTGAGATGACCCTTAGGGTCCCTTCCAACTCTAAGATTCTGCCATTCTATGATTTGCCTCAGAAACATAAGTTGGCCTTCATATGTAAGGTTGGATGAGGGAAAAAAGAGGCCTGGATAGTACACTTTCTTATGTCCCCCCCCCACTTTAAAAATAGCTTCCAATAAGAAATACATATTTTCTGCCCTTGCCTTACTTGCAGTGGCGTAGCGTGGGGGGTGCAGGGGGGCCGGCCGCACCGGGCGCTACATCTGGGGGGCGCCCTCGCACTCGCAGCTCTCTGCTCGAGTGCTAAAATCCACGGGTTAGGGGGCGCAAATTACTTGCCTTGCCCCGGGTGCTGACAACCCACGCTACGCCACTGCTTACTTGATTAATGAGAGACAGGCCCTCAAACTGGGATCCAAACAGCAGAAAAGCACCAAGCATGCTCATTTATCAAAGAGTTTATTGAATGACTTAATAAATGTCCTAAATCAGGTCTGTGAGCTGATCAATTCATCTATGCAAAGTTATCCATCTGCCAGGTATTACTGGAAATGGTTTCCAAATTGTCCCTCTGAAGCTTGAAAGTAATGTTTGCCTCTCCCTTCGCCGCCCCCCCCCCTCCGGCAACCTCCTGCTTTCTGGTTTGTTCTCTGGTATGTGGGATACATAGATTCCTCTTCATTCTTGTGTATCTACCAGAGCAGTTGCTGAAAGACAGAGAACCTTTGCCTTTTCATTTTCTGTTTCTTGGATTGTGGTGTTGTTGTTGCGGGGTGGGTTGTGGTGGGTATTCTTGCTGTTGCTGCTGTTGGTTTTTTAACTTTATTTTAGATTTATGTGGAAATGATGATTTTTGTGGAAATTGTTCAGTCCGGTTGTCCATTTTCTGATGTTTTATTTATTGTTTATGGCTACTTTTGTAATGTTGCATTTACATATTTTTTTTCACATTGAGCATGGTCTGAAAGGAGGCAAACAAATAAAATTATGTATGCTTCAGTCACAACAGCACCCTTGATGAAGCCAGGAGGGAGATGCAGGAATATTACTCTTCTGCATACGTGTGTTCACACTTCAGCATATTGTTTCTTATAAAAACTATTTCCTGGACTGGGCAGATGGTTTAAAAAGTTTTGAACAGTAACATTTGAGGAAAAAGAAAACCGTATTTTATCCAAGATACCAGGAGTCAGAAATCAATGCATCAACTTTAAATGGGGGCAGCACCTGTTTTCATGATTCTGAAAAACCTGGCAAAATCAATGCCTGCTAACTGTTACATTAGCAGGATTCATAAATCTGTACCTTTCCGCACTAAAAATAATTTATAGTCTGTTCATCGCTCAAGCTTGAAAATTATGTGTCAGTGAAACAGTGAAGATTATGTTTCAGAAAATTCCCTAAATATGGATGACAGTGTGTTTGTTTTCCTTCAAATGTTTCCTCACAGAATGTATAGTGATGGCAACAAAGAACACAAACTAGTTAAACTCAAATGGGTAATTATGAAGTGAGTTTTCTGCCTCAGTCAGTAGTAAACTGGAACTTTAACCCATCAGGCTATTTGTGAGGATGGGGAAACATTCCTTGAAAATGTTCCTTCATTGTATATAGGCTGATGGGCACTTTTGATTCTTAGAGGACACTTTATTCTCCAGATACCACTCTAAGGGCCAGAATAATCCAACACCCTCATGGATAGTTAGACTTGATGATAAGTGGTATTGCCTAGTTAGTAAAATGTTCACATATGTAACTAAGGTCAGCAATATGGGGTGAGGCAGGCTGAATAATCAATGTACTCCCAGAGCAATCCTTTCAGGAGACAAATTGGCCAGTGGCTCTTTGCCTATCCAGAATACTCATGAGATAGAAAGATAATGTAACCTTATGCAAAATTGACACAGACACTGGCCTACATCCAAAAAGCTGCTTAGGCTGACACAAGGGGCTTGTACTATCCAAATATAGGTTTTTTGCTTGACCTTTTAAATTTTAAAAAGGTAAAGGTAGAGGGACCCCGTTAAGTCCAGTCATGGACGACTCTGGGGCTGCGGTGCTCATCTTGCTTTACTAGCCGAGGGAGCCGGCGTACAGCTTCCAGGTCATGTGGCCAGCATGACTAAGCCTCTTCTGGCGTACCAGAGCAGTGCACGGAAACGCCGTTTACCTTCCCGCCGGAGCGGTACCTATTTATCTACTTGTACTTCGTGCTTTCGAACTGCTACGTGGGCAGGAGCAAGGACTGAACAATGGGAGCTCACCCCGTTGTGAACAGCTGGCTAGGCTATGTCACAGAATTTTCCTTTCTTTAAGTAGTTTGTCACACCGCATGGAAAGGTGCCGTTAGTCTTTTGTCAAACTTTCTGTTTTACTCATTTCACAGTGCCTTAAAACAAACAAACAAACATTTTATTTCAGTTTTTAAAATGAGAATGACTTTTAAAAAACAAAATACAACAATACAATGCAGCTCAGTCAAGTTCATGTCAAGATTAATAAACATTTCATCTGTCTAATTATATAACAAAATAAGTGCCAAGTGTAAGATACATAAATTAAAGTAAACTTGGTGTGTGTGTGTGTGTGTAGGAATCCATCAAATACAGTTTACCCCAAGGGATCTCTCCAGAATGTTCTATGTGTTGTCAGTGAATTCCAGACATGTTCTCTCTGAGGTAAATATGAAATAAAACTGTGCCATTGGTTTCACAGTTCTAGGCCAATGATACATTTATTTTTCATTATTCATATATACAATAATATATCTTCTTGCCTTCATGCTACAATGGTAGTCTGGCAATTTCTTAATCTGTGAAGATCAGGTTATTGGTGCCAATGCAATGCTAGCCATATGCAGCATCGCCACAAATGGAGGAGAGTTTCCTATCTGGAAGCGATCTTGATTTGTGGAAGATTAGGATAAAAATAAATACCTCCCTCTAATACTGAATCATCACAAAAGTGCACATGACACTACTAGATCTCAGAAATACAACGTAAGCACAGTTAAGCTCTCATCCTGAGGGGTGAGGATGTCACAGTAGAGAAGACAGACAGGTCTCTGGGGGATTAAAGAAGCTGAATCTAAAGCTTAAAATAATCATCACATTTTACAAGCCGGCAGATCAAAGCCAGGTTTCCACCAGGCAAGATGAACCTATATCAGGGAGCATTTGCTGCAGATAAAAGAGGCATCAAAGGAGGACTCATGCAGTTTCTCTAAGTTTCATTTCCAGCTCACTCACTAGATTTGCTCTTTCTTACAGTCCCTGTCCTATGCAGATCTACCTCCATAGAGGTGAACATCCCTAAGGATCTAGTTGGAGGGATGGACCTCTCACTCATCAATGGTTCCTGCAAAGGAGTATCCAATGGAACACATGTCAACATCATCTTCTCCCTGAAATCCTGTGGTACCACTATAGATGTACGTATGAATATTAGCTTTTTCCTGTTGGCTGGAAAGATGTATCTCCATTAGAGACTATCAGTCCTATAACATTGATTCTGTGCAATTCTGGTGCATAGCTGTCAACTTACAGATTTGAAAATAAGGGATCAGCAGCCAAAATAAGGGATTTTCCGGCCCCCTCCGAGCCAAAGGCAGAAAGCCCAGCCAGCAGCCAAATGAAGCCTCAAGCGGTGGTTCCCACAGTGCAGCAACCCGACTAAGGGGATGCAGCAAGGAAAACCACCATCACCTCTCCACTGGGAAGCGCTGAGCAAAGGCGAGTCCCCAGGCAACGCAGCCAATTTGATTGGCACAAGGCATGCAAGCTCTATCCCCCAGTTGTTCTTAGACTCCTGATTAGGTGAGCAACGCAGCCAAGCAACACAGTTGGAGCCTCCCTCCTCCCTGGCCAGCAGGCAGGGAGGGAGAGGAGCTGCTTCCTTTGAAACCCGGGAAATTTAAGGGACATCATCAGTAAGGGACAGCAGCAGGACACAGCGCTAGGATAAGGGATTTTCCCACCAAATAAGGGACGGTTGGCAGCTATGTTCTTGTGTATGTAAGAATATTCTCAAGAGCACATTGACACTGAAAATCTACATTGGTTTTACTTCAACCTTTCCAGAACAATTCCAGGAATGAGTGTTTCTTTTATATTAGATTTCAGTATTAGCCACACCCTTATACCCAACAGCATACTAAATAAGCAAAAGAACAAGAAACACCTCTGTTAAAATTAGTTTTTAAGAAAATATAGTTTGTTATTCACCTGGCAACAGAGGAGACTGAAGCTGCCCTTTGTTGGCTGACAGAATAATGACACCAGCTCTCAGCTTCCTCAGCTGCTACCGATCAATCTTATAGCTATTTAATCGGTTTCCACTCTCTTTTCTGTGTTTAAAGTACATTTAAAGTAAGGTTCTTATGTATTTTTAAAGTACATAAGAAGAGCCCTGCTGGATCACTCAGACACCCGTCAAATCCAGCATCCTGTTCTCAGCATTGTGCCTCTCACAAGCTTTTTAATGAAAATTATCACAGCTGGAGTGATTACTCTCTCTTTTTTTCTTATAGCAATTGACACACATTCAATTCTGAAATTTGGGAGAAAATTCTATTTCCCTTATATTCCATATTCCATACCTGTTTCGCTAAACATCCACAAACCACTGGAAATCTTGTTTGGCCATCCCTAACATTTCAGCATGCTCACACACTTTCCCTCTTATCTTGGTTAGCATACAGACTAGAAACATGTTTTTTTCTAGCAGGTTCGTAGCTTGGGGGCACTCCTGGATCCTTTGTTGCCACTCAAGGCTCAGATGGCCTCAGTGGCCTGGAGTGCCTTCCATCAGCTTTGGCTGGTGGCCCAGCTATGCCCCTATCTGGACAGGGATAGCCTATTTACTGTTGTCTGTGTTCTGGTTAGGACGCGGGTGGCACTGTGGGTTAAACCACAGAGCCTAGGACTTGGCAATCAGAAGGTCAGCGGTTCGAATCCCCATGACAGGGTGAGCTCCCATTGCTCGGTCCATGCTCCTGCCAACCTAGCAGTTCAAAAGCACGTCAAAGTGCAAATAGATAAATAGGTACCACTCTGGCGGGAAGGTAAACAGTGTTTCTGTGCGCTGCTCTGGTTCGCCAGAAGTGGCTTAGTCATGCTAGCCACATGACCCGGAAGCTGTATGCCAGCTCCCTCGGCCAATAAAGCGAGATGAGCGCTGCAACCCCAGAGTCAGCCACGACTGGACCTAATGATCAGGGGTCCCTTTACCTTTACCTTATGCTCTGGTAAGATTACTGCAATACGTTATACATAGGACTGCCTCTGAAGACGCTTTGGAAACTTCAGCTGGTGTAGAATTCAGTGGCCAGGTTGCTCACTGGAGCAAGATGGTTTGAGCATATTACCTGGTCCAACTGCAAAGTGATGGTTTTGACCTATAAACTTTAAATGGCTCAGGACCACAATACCTCAAGGACCGCCTCTTTCCATATGAACCTACCCAGACCCTGAGATCACCTTTTGAGGCCCTTCTTTGTGTTTCTCCTCCTCAAGAGGTCTGGTGGGTGGCAACATGAGAACGGGCCTTCTCTGCAGTGGCTTCCTATCTGTGGAATGCTCTCCCCAGGGAAGTTTACCTGCCGCCTTCATTATACACCTTTAGGTGCCAGGCAAAAATATTCCTTTTTAACCAGGCCTTTGGTTGATCTGATTGACATCCTATGCCCTTTTAAAATGTCGCGGGGTGGGCATTATAGGATTGTTTTGATTATATATATTGTGGTTTTATGTTGATCTTTTCTGTGAACCTCCCTGAAACCTCCAGGTAAAGGGAAGAATATAAATTCAATAAATAAAATAATTAGAATGATTTTTAAAAGCAAATTTTGACAGTACTGTAGAGTTTCTTGTTCCTAGGAAGCTGTCTTCTGTCCCTCTCCCCCTGCACTCTTACAGATTCGCTCAGTCATAATAGAATTGTTCCTCTTCACATATTTCCTTGTCTATGTCCATCTGGCTTCACAACGTTATCTTTCCTTCTCTGCCCTAGGTGGTAAATGACAAAATCATCGCTACCAATATGGTGACTGGCTTGCCCAAGCAAACGCCTGGCAGCAATGGTGACATCATTGTCCGCACAGGGAAGCTGTTGATCCCTGTGACCTGTGAATTCCCTCGCCACTACACCATGTCAGAGGGCTACGTCCCCAACGTGAAGAACTCGCCACTTGAGATTGTGAGCCGCAACCGGGGGGTCTTCCCCTTTACCCTCGAGATATTCAAAGACAATGAGTTTGAAGAGGCCTACGGAGATGCTCGCCCCACCCTTAAACTTCGAGATTCTCTGTATTTTGGAATTGAGCCCTTGGTGCATGTGAGCGGTCTTGAGACATTAGTGGAGAGCTGTTTCGCCACCCCTACCTCCAAGACTGACGAGATCCTGAAGTACTATTTGATTCGAGATGGGTGAGTGTTGGCGCTGCTTCTTTCATTTCCCTGATGTTCAAAAACCCCTGTTCTCGTTGCTGTTTTGGGTCTCTCAGAGCATGGAGGATAACAGAAAGTGCTACCCCTTTCTCAAGGCAAAATGGTTTTTTTCTGCTGCCCATCAGAACAGTCGCCAGCTGTCATGGCTACCCAGGCAAAGCTACCCACGTCATAAAAAGGAACCAGAGGGAGCCGTTGGGTGAGCAAATGGATGTCTTACAACTGCAGTTACAGGAGCCAACTCTCCCTGTGATTGTAATGACTGGTAATTAATTTGGTGCCAAGAGTTAAAGCCATTTGCCCTTCTTTGTAGGCCATCTGGTGACCCACCATTAGAGCATATTTAACCAATTAGCAGAATTGTGATCTTCAGTGATTGGATTACTTCAGTGGGAAGCCTGCTTAAGGCCCTCAATAAGGCATGGGACTTTCCCCCCTTGCAAAATATTCCTTTATAAAATAAGTCCACCTGGACTGGAGATGTACATACTGTAAGTACTCTGGACTTCTTTCACATCTTACTCTCATTATTTGAAGAGGCCATTTTACACATTCCATTTCCCACCCCCAGTAGCAATAATCCCCACCATAGCAATTGCTGGGGCATAGGACTCTTCAGATATAAGTCAGCAGAAAGGATTTGACCAAGTGCTATAATATATACATAGTTCCATCTCTCCATCTTCCCAAGAATGAGTTCCTGGGTAGACTCTTGCAGGGTCAGTTTTCTTGTGAGGAAAGCATTCTGGAGACTTGGGTGACATGTTTCTGCACATAGAGACCAAACAGAGAGTGAAACAGAAATGCTTTCATTCTCCAATCATGAACTCTGTCCTTCCCACTTCTATGTGCTTCTCCTGCAGATGGGGACAAGGATAAATTGCAGTGGCCTGGCATTGCCCTCAAAGGCCTTCAAGCCTATTCTTCACCATCAAGTGCGAAGTCATATGCAAGCCTAGAGAGTTTTGGGGGGTCGAGAGAGTCATTCTGCAAAAGCAAAGAGCATGTTCGCAGCAACATGTGTAGTGGCTTTTAATTGAATTGTTCCTCAAGCAGTTAGCAGTATGTCAGTATCACTACATCAAGACTTATTACTGTTTGGCCCAAGGACTTCTGTGTTTTCTATACGGGTGGCTCATTAAATCTACCAGGATTCCTTCAGGCACTCCGAAACCTCAGGCTCCAAACATCCACTCACTGCCTGCAACTTGGAACATTGTGAATGGTTTGTATGTATTTTTAACGGCAGCAGCAAGGAGAAAAAGAGGAACAACAGATGCATAGGAGAAGACAGGAGGCCGAGCTCTGGGGCTTCCAGAACTCCATGTTAATCATGATGAGCAGCTCCTCCTGTTAAAAGGCTCTGGTATATTTATGGCATGTGTGTCCTGCAACCCGATTGCTGCCTTTATCCTCTAGAGGGCATCTCGAGACAGCAAAATGGAGGCTGGGTGTGATGGAACAGGCATAAGGCTGGCTTCAACATACCTTTTATTTTTATTTTTGCCAGTGTCACAAAGTTGGAGATAATTCTCTGAGCTTCAACGAACAATTTTTGCCGGCTAATGGCCAAAACCAGGATTCAGTTTCACAGATTTAATGCATGGGAGAGAGGGATATGATTAGACATGTTTCAGTGTTAGGAAGGAGAGTGCTGAAATCTTTGGGCACTTATACCAGCTGTTGCTTCAATCTGTCCCAAAATTTATACGGAAACAGGTGAAATCTGTGCCTAGTCCCAGATTGTCTATCAGAGAAAAAAGGTGGGGTTCATGTGGAAATAAGTTACAGTAAGAGCTGTTTGCCAGTAGAACAGACTCCCATGAGAGGTGGTGGACTCTCCTTCAGTGGCCACCTGTCATTTATGATCTGGCTGAGATTCCTGCATTGTAGTTCAAGGTGACTCGGGGTCCCTTCCAACTATACAAGACTAACCAAGAGAGAGACCCCTTCCTGGCTAAGAGTGCCTCTCGCTTCAGTTGCCATTGGAAAGAAGTGTTCAAAAGCTCTGTGAAGTGCACTCAAAGACACACACATACACAGTCCTGCTTGCAGGATTAAGTACCCTCCCAAGCTACACATTTGGGAGCCTTGTGAGATATTTCTGTTGCTAGCCTGCTGCTCCACTATAGATGGCAAGCAAGTCAGGTTGGCTGGATGTTTCCTCACATAAAACACCTCGCTTTGCACATAAAAGACCAGCAAGTCAGGCAGGAGGACTAACTTCTCTTGCTGGTATCTATGTGCAGACAAAGCTAACTACTTGCACCACCACCAATATTATTTTTTTTTACTCTGGTTTCTCCTCAGATCGTTTTTTCACCCTAATTTCTTTTTTCCAAAAACATGTCTTTGTATGGATTGCTTCAGAAATGAGAAAAATTCTTCAAAATATGAAGTAAAACTAAAATATTATCAGAAATTTATAAGATATATCAAAAACTAATTTGTGTAAAACTTTGCCCCTCAAAGGTCAGTACTACTGCATGCCTCTGAGGGCAGCTACCTAGTTGGCCTAATGACAGTACTGGTTCTGTCTATGTGAGGGGAGTCTTTAAAATGGAGGAACATCGAAGCATTTGGGGTGCAATCCTAAACATGTTTACTAGTGATAAGCCTCATAATGGGACTTCCTTCTGATTAAACCGGCATATGATTGCACCGCCAATCCCCCACCTTCAGTCTGAAGTGTTCCAGAGCAGCAATAGATACTGATCATGCATTCCCTCTCTTGTCAAATGAACACACAATCACAAGGGAGTGACTCTGAGACATTTATTTTCATGTTCTTCACCTGCTGTTTAAAGCAAAGCAAAAAGCATCCATACCCCCAAACTGTATAATCAAAACTGAATGTTATACTGCTGTACCCTTGGGGTTTAAACTTGTATAAAATACAAGTTCCCCAGGGGGAGGCAAGGCTAAAATCTGTCACAGCAAAAACAGCAGAAAGTCCTGAAGCACCGTGAAGACTAATAATGTTATATTGTGGCATATTTCATGACTTAATCTCTACTTCAACACATGCAAGGCCTAAGAGGCCTATTTATTTATTTAAAGCATTTTTACCACACGCTTTGGTCAGAAAACAACTCTCAGGACAGGTTACAAAGATCAGTAGTAAAACAGACCTGGTGTACTATTTGACAGACATGACACATAAGCAGAAGGAATGGGAAGAGAGGAGGAGAAAAGCAAACTCGTGCATTACTTCTTAAAGTTGCAGTTCTTATAACACTAAGCTAGGATGGAAATAATTCAAGGAGACTGGTGGAATGGCTGCAGTTGAGAGAGAGAGCATAGGTGGCTGGTCTCCCAGCAAAGATGATGAAGTACCGTAGTTTTGATTTTCTTCTTTCCCTCTGCTCCTCAGTCTGATGTACAGGTACTTTCATTCCAAACAATTAATGAAATTTCCTTTCAGGATTGTTCTTTTAAACGGTACACTTTTGTAATCAATTAAGAACCAACCATGCCTTCAAGGGCACCCTTATTGATGAACACTTCAGTAGCATCTGGTGTTTACCTTGCCTTCTAAGATATGTGGGTATTTGTCTTTTCTAGATGCATCTCATAAATTGTATAAATTCCCTCTAGAGATCCATCTTTGTACCTGCTGCCTTTGGAGCAATTTTAAAACTGCTAACCCTAAACTCATTTTTTAAATAGAAAATTTGCCAGGCACGTAGCCTGTGGTCTGTGAATAACTGCTTGATACCGACTTCATAATTCTTTATTAGATTGCATATAAACAACCCTCAAATATGTAGGCTATTTCCACGCACAAAAAACTTGTAAAGAATTTTTTTTTCTGCTTTGCTGAATTTAAGCAGAATTTTCTGTTTTAACATCTATTTTTAGGCACTGATAAGGTCAATATCCTAGGGAGTCTGAAAAATAAACACTCGCGATAAAGAATTTATACACCATGTTCAGGCTGCATCTGGAGAACTGAGGGAGAAATTCAGTGTCGCCCAATGTTAAGCCTTCCATCAGGACATTTCAGCTTGCCAGATGGAACATTCTTTTCAGTGGGGTGGGGGGTGGGCTGCCAACCCACCTAGAGCCAATTTCATAGGGGGGACCCTGATGTACAGACAGAAATCCCTGCACATGTCTTCTGCCATTGGCAACTGTTCGGTGAATTCCACCCGAATTACAGTGCTCACTTCTGGACACTACATATTGTAAATAACAACAACAACAACAACACATTGACAAAATGGAGCTTTTTCAGAGAGTGGTTATTGGGATGGTGAGGAGTTTTGGAAATTGAGTCCAAGGAAAACCAGTTGGAAGAACTGGGAATGCTTAGCCTGGAGAAGAGGAGATGAAAGAGCGTTATGATAATAGACTTCTGTTACTCTCCTATTTTAGGGTAATCTTCCTATTGGCAAGAGTCAATTAGTCATTTTTAGAGGAGAACACACTGGAAACTTCAGTTTTATTCACAAATTCACTGAACAGGTATCGTGGAGGTGTGGAAGCCAGGTTTTTCTAGTCCTAAAGCAACATTGGTAGTCCTCCACAATCCAAATGAGGTCCCTGTGAACTGCTGCCACTCAATCTTCCTCACACAACTCATTCATACACTTGCCTATTCAGGCAAAACTTGTAGTTGCGATCTACATTCCAGGTGTCCAGTTGCTTGCTGTCTCTCTCATATATCTCTAAACACCCCACCCATCTGAGTGCTTTGCCCCAGCCACTCTTCAAATGGCACATCATGTCCCAGAGGTGGTGTTGTTGTTGTTTAGTCGTTTAGTCGTGTCCGACTCTTCATGACCCCAAGGACCAGAGCACGCCAGGCACTCCTGTCTTCCACTGCCTCCCGCAGTTTGGTCAAACTCATGCTGGTAGCTTCGAGAACACTATCCAACCATCTCGTCCTCTGTCGTCCCCTTCTCCTTGTTCCCTCCATCTTTCCCAACATCAGGGTCTTTTCCAGAGAGTCTTCTCTTCTCATGAGGTGGCCAAAGTATTGGAGCCTCAGCTTCAGGATCTGTCCTTCCAGTGAGCACTCAATATGTCCATGGAGTTTTCTTGGCAGGGATACTGGAGTGGCTTGCCGGTTCCTCCTCCAGGTGGATCACATTTGGTCAAAACTCTCCACTATGACCTGTTCATCTTGGGTGCCCTGCTTGGCATAGTTCATAGCTTCTCTGAGTTATTCAAGCCCCTTCGCCATGGCAAGACAGTGATCCATGAAGGGGTGTTAGTTTGAAGTGATCCAGTTAGTTTGAAGTGATCCAGAGGTGTTAGTTTGTTGTAATATGGCATAAGCTTTGAGGAACATAAATCACAACAGTATATTAATTTTCTCTACATATACGGTATGTTAACCTTTAGACAGCGAGTGCCTGGGATGTGTATCTGCAACAACAACAAGGTTTGGAGCAGGCTTCATATGTCAACTAAAACATTTCCTCCTTTTTGGTGATAATATAAGGAGCAATCAAGTGGCAATCATAATGACTAAAAATGTAATTAAATCCTGCCCAATGAGCCCTTTCTTTCCCACCCCTGGATAAGCAGTTAATTAGCTATTTATGCCATAAGTCCAAGTATTAAATATCATTATACGCAGGGGAAGAGCATAATAGCTCAAGTCTGTTTCTTTCCTCTTCCTATCTACAGCGTTTAGAACATTCAAAGTCCACATTCCTGAGATTAGGTTGCTGGAAAGAAAAATGCCATGTTGTCTTATATTGCAAAACCAGATGGCTTCTTTCTTCTTTTTTTCTTTTTGAAAGGACAGGTTACTGAAAAATAACATCTCATAACATCAATTAATTTTTTTAAAAATCCCCTTCCAGAAAAGATTCTGCTCCTGTAATAAGAAAACACCAGATACAATACATCACATAATTCTGGATTGCCCTCTTCTCAATTAATTCATAGCTGGGGCATTTTCCATAGTATTATATCATACTTTTGAAGGGAATGACATTTACAGTGCATACTTCATCTACTTCCTCTGAATTAATTCCACTAGTTTCAATTCTGGATTAACTGGGTTGAGAATAAGATGCCGTGCCATGTTGATGGAAATTCAGATGAAAACCTACTAAGATAACTGTATGACTCATCCATTTTTTGGTATCACAGGCACCCAAACCTCAGAGGTATAATCATCCCTAAGAATCTCTGTTTGGAGAGAGACAAATAGTTCTTGTGGGAACCAAATACAGCTTGAAATAGGCATTGCCTTGCAAAGTATGCATCTGACTGATTCATTGGCACCTCTGGTCAACTAGATTTGGCAGGCCTGTGTGGAATAAGTGTAGAGCAAGGACTTGAAGGCAAAATGTGGTCCTACAGACCTCTTTATCTGGCTCGTGGGACTCTCCCCCTCTTCCTTGCTAGAATTTGCCTTGAACTCTGATAATGTTTCTTGCTTAACTGGATGTTACCTGGATGGAGGCCATAGAGAGGTGTGCGTGTTTGGATATAGAAACTAGCCTGCTATACAAAGGTAACGTTCACATCCATTGCTCTGTTCCCCGTTGTCTCTGGCCCCACTCTCCATTGGCATGTGGCCCCTGGGAAGTTGTCCAGAAGGAAATCATGGAATCATGGTGCGCAGCCTGGGAGTCATTTTGGACTCACAGCTGAAGATGGAGGCGCAGGTGAATTCTGTGTCCAGGGCAGCTGTCTACCAGCTCCACCTGGTACGCAGGCTAAGACCCTACCTGCCCACAGACTGTCTCGCCAGAGTAGTGCATGCTCTAGTTATCTCCCACTTGGACTACTGCAATGCGCTCTATGTGGGGCTACCTTTGAAGGTGACCCGGAAACTGCAATTAATCCAGAATGCGGCAGCTAGACTGGTGACTGGGAGTGGCTGCCGGGACTACATAACACCAGTATTGAAAGACCTACATTGGCTCCCAGTACGTTTCCGAGCACAATTCAAAGTGTTGATGCTGACCTTTAAAGCCCTAAACGGCCTCGGTCCTGTATACCTGAAGGAGCGTCTCCACCCCATCATTCAGCCCAGCCACTGAGATCCAGTGCCGAGGGCCTTCTAGCGGTTCCCTCATTGAGAGAAGTGAGGTTACAGGGAACCAGACAGAGGGCCTTCTTGGTAGTGGCGCCCACCCTGTGGAATACCCTCCCTTCAGATGTGAAGGAAATAAGCAGATATCCTATTTTTAAAAGACATCTGAAGGCAGCCCTGTTCAGCGAAGTTTTTAATATTTAATGCTGTACTGTTTTTAACATTTGATTGGGAGCCGCCCAGAGTGGCTGGGGAGACTCAGCCAGATGGGCGGGGTAAATAATAATAATAATAATAATAATAATAATAATAATAATAATAATAATAATAAATTATTATCATCATCACCACAGAAATGTAGAAATGTACATCTAGTCCAAGAATCATTTCAAACCCATGGCCCTGAGATTAACAGTCTCATGTTCTGTCTACTGAGCTATCCCAGGTTCAAATGCAGCCCTTGGGCTGAAAAATGATCCTCAGCCTTTATGTAGACCTTCAAGATTTGTGCATATCGTTCTTTCAAGCCACCTTTAACTATGGTTTGTTTCCTGCCTTAGTACCTACAATCCAAGCTGCAAAGCTGTTACAAGACCCAATGAATCAACAGGATAAAGAAAAAGGCTGCTGTGAAAAATTACTTTATTTTTGTGATAATTTGGTGTTTTTGAGAATAATCAGAAAGGGAAGGAAGAGATGATGATGTTTCCAGAGCGCCTTTAGTTCTGAAACTATATTCTTTGAACTAAATGCTAATGTCTGCTTGAGCCAGCTCTTTATTATCTGTTTATCTCTGGTCAAAAAGGTGAACTGAGGATAATCTTGATTGCAATACATTGGCAAATTACTTGGCTTTCAGGGGGGGGGGGAGAGAGGGAGGGAGCATGCTCAGAGATCCACTGTGCATTCTGACAATTTTTCTGGCTGCTTCCCCCCTCCCCCAATTTCTGGCAGTGCTATTGATTCTCACTTCTGTTTTTCCATACGCTCTTCTTTTTTTGATGTTATGCCACTAACACATCTATTAAGCAAGGAGAGCCAGCTTCTCTACCCTGCTGCCTCTGTTCTTGGAGGAATGTGCTGAGATTTCCCCACCCACAGTCTGTGAAAACCATTAACATTTTTCTTTTTCTTCAGCTGTGTTTCTGATGACTCTGTGAAGCAATACACATCTAAAGATCATCTGGCCAAGCACTTCCAAGTGCCAGTGTTCAAATTTGTGGGTAAGGACAACAAGGTGAGTGAAAATGCGTAGCAGCTGCTCCTTTAGCAGTTTGCTAGCAAAACATCTGACACATGCATGGACAATAGATGCAGGAGGTGCCCTTGAAGGATGCAAATCAGAGATGCATTGCCTTCTTCCAGTTCTTCATAAGGGATTTCACTTTAGGAAGAGGATAAGGATAACAGTTTGCTGGTTCCCTGACTTCTGCTTTTATTTCATACTTTCATACTGACAGTGTAGGAATGACAAAGTGGGTGATTGGGAATATATATATGTATACAATGCACACACACATATAATGCAATAGGATGATGCAATATTGTCTCGGGCAGCACTGGCCTCTGTCCCTCTTTCCTTCACTCCCTCCTCTGATGCCCTCTCACGTCTCTGCCTCCCAAAGGCTTGCACAGCTGTTTGTTGCAGCAGCCCTGGTTACAAGCTCCTCAGGCGATTGGTCCTCTGGGGCTGGCCAAGGGGTGCTTCCCAAGCCCCTGTGGGGCAGTGTGAGGAGGCACCTCTCTTTGGAGGTGGAGCTCAGAGACCAGGGGTGGCAGCTGTGGCTGCCCGGAGGACTCCCAAGGAGAGAGGAGAGGAGACTGAGGAAACACTCCACAAGGGATGGTATTTGCAAAAGGGTGAGAGGCTCTGCCAGCTCTGCAGGCAAGGGGTGACATAACCGGGCTCCTGAGCCCCATGGGGTGCTGCAGAAAGAATGTAGTTGGTCAAGGGAGCCGTGGACTCAAAAAGATTGAAAACCACTGGTGTAGATATTCCCTCTACTTGGAAAAGAGACAGAACTTTGTTGAGTGCAGCGGAAGCTGAAACTATGTTATCTGTTTAGCTTGTTGACACCACTTTCAACTCCTGTTCAGGAATTGAATACTGCTGCAACCTAAAATTACGTACAACCTGTCTGGTTTTAAGATCACCACCCTGATCAAAACGTTGTGACCTATCTGTTATGCTTTTTTCCCTTTCTTATTTAAGCTCATTTTCAATGCAAACAATATGCAAAACATGTACGCAAAAGTCTGGCGGTTTGGAGTGGAGGTGTCTGCTGGATCAATACTTAACCTGCTTTGTTTTATGGCATAAAATCCCAGTGCAGCCTTTTCAGTCGATTTCTTCTTCTCGGGAGCAGACTACACTGAAGATAGAAGGAATACTAAGCCCCAGGCAGAATTATTTGTAAGCCTCATAGCCTAAAAGGCTCCGAGCCTAGCAGGTTGCTTCTCTGAACTTCTGTTTCAGACATGCCACTGCAGAAGCCTATAGGTTGCATGTGGTTGTGAGGCAAAACAGGGTGTTTTCTGAGTTTCTGGCTTCTGTACAAATACTGCTACCCCCCACCAACCTGAATTGTTTCCTTTACCTAGCAAATCCCTGGATTCTGCAGATGTGCATGACAGATTCCCCCAGGCCATTTGGGATGCTTCATATTTGTTTATCTCCTTTTGTATTCAGGAAGTGTTCCTCCACTGCCGTGTCCTTGTGTGTGGAGTGACAGAAGAGAGGTCTCGCTGTGCCCAAGGCTGCCGCAGGCGGATGCGCAGATGGGCAGAGTCAGAGGAAGAGGAAGCCAGTCACATGGCTAATAGCATCCTCACAGGTGGTCCCATTAGAATTGACATGGAGAAGTAGATCTATCTCAGCCTTCACCAGCCTAGATCCCACCAGACTATGACCCCCGTTTTGGGCCTACAGCCTCCATGCTGCTTGAGGCTGATGGGAGTTGTAGTCCAAAGCATCTGGAGGGCACCAGGTTGGCAAAGGCTGTCTTATCTTGTGAACATGCTGTCTCACTGATGCTTTCTCCTATGTACCTTTGATAGTGAGCAGTCATCTGTGTTTGGCAAGAAAATAAAGGCAACAAACAAAACAAAACAAAACCATGTGATTTCCTCTTTCCCCAGCGAAAGCCTATGATCTTTGCTAAGGTCAGATTAGATGCAATCTCATCCAAATGCTGTTTGATGTCTGATAATGGATGGTTGGAGCAAAATTAAATGGGCCATTTGAATCACAGGGATGACAATGGTACCAATTTTTGTTAGAAATCATTAGTTCAAAGAGCATGTAAAATGTCCAGATCTATAGCATTTTCATGAACAGGAATTTGGGTTTTTTTACAAGACTACACTGACATAGAGGAGGGGGACACTGTCTGCAACATACCAACAACTTAACTAGCACACTTTATCATTTTTAGGTGTTGAAATCAACACAAACTAAGGGGTGCAGAGGGTGCAGAGTGGTTCAAAATCTAGGAGTTTTGAACCACTTTATAGTATTTAAATGGTGAGATCCTATATCATCATGACCTAGAAAAATCTTTCCTAAAGCCAGATGAACCAGTGGCATAGTAATTTGCAGTCTGGAAAGGTGTTGAAGCTCTTCACAGCGACAGATTCATGAACACCAATCCAAATGTCAGTGTGATAGATCTCACCCAGTAAAAGATGGCTGCATGACCACTGAAGCTCATAGGATTAATTGAAGTTACTGGATTCAGTGAAAAGAAGTGCAATGCAACTCTATTACTGTCTGCTCAGAAGTAAGTACCACCTTGTCCAATAGTGCTTACTCCAAAGTAAGTGTGAATAGGGTTACCAACTTAGTCTCTATTTCCTATTCAATAAATTCTGTGGACTTCAGTGATACTGTTGGGGAACATCTTTCTCTATAGTCCACAAAGTACTTATGCTAGAACCAGGGCCAGTCCTACCATTAGGCAGAAGGGGGCAGCTGCCTTATGCAGCAGATGCTGGGGAATGGGCAGCTGTTGCCTTCAGGGGAGATGCTGCCTTCAGGTGTAATAAAATTAAACTTCCAGTCAAGTTGGTTTCAATATATAGAATGGGGGGAAGGCTCCCTTTTGTCCTTCAACACAAGCAGGAAAATGCCTTTGGCAAGCTCTGGCCAGGAAAGTCCAGAATTCGTGTAGTTCCCCTTTAAAGCCTTTGCATTGTCCTCTTCCTATATCTTCTCTCTACTTTTTGTAAGGATTATTAAGAAATATTTTGTTGGTTGTAGCCAAATGCCTTGCATAGGCTCACAGTCAGCACTGATGTAAGATATATGCACCATGTGTTCAAACTATATAATCTACACTAAAAAAATTAAAAAATAATAAAGGCTTGGAAATAGGTGCTGAAAATTCTATATGTTTTAACTTGCTAACTGTGTATTACTAGGAAGTTCATTAATTGTAGCATTCTTATAGTGTGAAGCTCCATTCTCCATCCCAAATAACATAGCATTTATGTTTTGTAATGTTTTGATCATATTGCTCTCATCATGCACACCTATTGTTAGGAATTTAAAACATAATGATAAAAGACAGTATAGGAAACTGATGTAGGGCTGCCATTATCAGGATTTCAAAGGTGGAATTGACGTATGGGGGGAATTTCCACAAAGCTCAACAACTAACTGATGGACCTACCAAACATCAACCCAGATGGAAGAATGAAATATTGGGAGACAACACACTTATCGCAGGATAGCCTAAATAGGGAGGGGGGTTTATTTAGTTATGGGATCATGGAAAAGAGTAAATACTGTACTGAAAAGAGTAAATTGTGTAAGGCATTCATAATGTAAATGGACGGACAAGTTCAACAGTGTTAAAAACAGCTCCAAAAGTTTCAGATAATCAAGAACCAGAGAACATAAGTTTAGGTACAGCAGGATATGTTTAGAAAAAGAATCATGGTGTTATTTTATCAGAGGGCAACAGGCAAAATATCAAAAACGTTCAAATTTGGGACAAGTGGCAATTTGTGTTTACAGAGAAATAACCCAGAGGGTCTAAGAGTTATATTTTGGAAGAATGAGGATGGTTCTAAAAAAATATATAGTTGTGCCACCCGAAGTTGTAAAATAATAGTAATCCTTTGTAGCTAGAAGAGTGCATCGTAAATGTTACTGGCAAGCTCTGATGTTATTTTGAACTATATATGTTATTTAATAAAAGTTAGTTTTACAATGGCCTACCATAATAAACTTTTCAAATAGTCAATATACCTTTGTTTCTTGTTATTAAGCAATATGTATGTTGCTTCTCTTTAAGTGAAGCAATGCCTTGATGGAAATAAAATTAAGAGTAACTTCAAAACCCACACTGTGATCTTGTCATTGTTCCCTCTTTTTTTGTCTTTTGGGAAATCCCCAGAACCAGCCATTCTGTGTGCTGTTGAGTAGTCCATGATCCAGGACTACTGGTACAACCCTGCACCTGTTTTTCCAATAGAATGGGATTCTCATCACCCTTGACTGGCTCTACACCACTATGGCAGCATTAAATGTCTGGTGATAACAGCCAGTCGGCTGTGTGAATATTTGCTGCGGACATGTACTATAGCCAATGTCACGTTTTCTCTGTATCCTTTGTCACATCTGGAATGCTCACACGTACACACATCGCAGTTAGTCTTCACTGAGGTTTGTCATTATGCCAAACAGATGCTTTGGGAAGGTGAAAGAAGATGTCAGATGGAACAGATGAGGGTGCCGGGCCAAGGCAATCGGTTCCAGTCTTCAAGCTGCAATTAAGGCATTTGCAGTGATCGCAATGATCTGCTCCCCTAATGTAACCGCTGCCAAAAATTGCACCTGTGTAGGGAGTAGAGTGCGGAAGTGGGCGCATGAATTCGGCGCTATCGCTGTCAGGCAGTTTGATGCTCACCTCACAACTCTTCCCGTTCTTCCTCCTGACAAATGCAAGCGCTTCTTTGGCTGTCCATGAAAGGACGGCAGCCCAGAGTCCTGACTGTTTTAAATACGGCGTCGGCTACTGATTCACATGCTGGAACAGAGGAGAAAGAGGAGCATGTCAGGGCCAATCAACAATTTTCACTGTGCGCCTACTGAGGTTTGGTCTGCTTCTCTATAGGCAGCTGCTTGTCAAACAGACAGCTTCATGATCCATCATACCAAGGGGAGCTGGTTTAGCTTAATTGGAACTGCCAGCTGAGAAGTGCTAGGCTATGGAGACACCCTTTACATCCAAAGTGCATGGTTTCCCCTAAAGAATTCCCAGGAATGGTGCTGGGAACTGTAGCTCTGTGGTGGTAAGCTACAGTTCCCAGTTTCCTGTGTCTGGTGTAGCTGATAAGCAGTTTGTCATTTGCACTGCAAATTTCTTTGTTTATTGCTAGGATTTCTACCTCACCTTTCCACAAAATAGCCAAAGACTATTTTGTGGATGCTCACTAGAATATCACACTATAGTCCGGGGGTGGGGAAACCTTCAGCCCAGAAGGCCATATCTTTATCTCCCCTGAACCTCTTGGGCCAACTTTGCCAGGTGGTGATGGGGAACCACTCACTTGTCAATCATCTGAAGTCATGATGATATTGGGTTATTGACGCATGTCATTGTTGACCCATGACGATGGTGCTGTGCCCAGTTCTACCCAAACATCCAACAGCCAGCTGATAGCTGGGTGCTGTGCCTAGGACTCAGCAAGATTTCAAAGCCCAGTGCTTGGGAAGCAGGTTGTCAGGCTGGTTGGGAAGTGCTGCACAAAGCATTCTGCAAGTTCTCCCCTCAGCGCTTGCCAAGCATTAATCATAGGGTTTGCAAAGCCCTTTGCGTAGCGTTTCTGAAGCGCTCACCATCTGGTTGTTGGGTGCTTTGCAAGCACTGCACAAGGAGCTTTTCAGGCACTAGGTGCCTGCAAAGCCCCTTTTGGCCAAGCTCCGCCCTTGCCTTCCCCATCAGGTGTAGGGCAGGTGGGCGTAGCTTGCCCCAAATGCCAAAGCTTGCCAAATGGAGAAGTCTGGCAGGCCAAATTTGGCCTGTAGGAGAAAGGTTTCATACTCCTACTATACTTGACTGTTCCCTTTCTTATTAACAGTTAAACAAGATACTACATTTATAATCAGACTCTCTCACCCTTCTTCTTTTTAAGTAAATAGCAGGTTTGTGTGCATGTGCTGCCTCCTCGAGAGGTCCGAAGGGTGACAACACAAGAATGGGCCTTCTCTGCAGTGTCTTCCCATGTGAGGAATGCTCTCCCCAGGGAAGTTCACCTGGCGCCTTCATTATACACCAGGCAAAAATGTTCCTTTTTAACCAGGCCTTTGGTTGATTTGATTGACATTCTATGCCCTTTTAAATTGTGACTTTTGGGGGGGGCATTATTGTGTTGTTGTTGTTTTGATTATGTATTTTGCAGTTTTATATTTCGCTTTTATTCTGTGAACTGCCCTGAGACCTCCAGGTATAGGGCGGTATATTAATAATAATAATAATAATAATAATAATAATAATAATAATAATAAAAGGTTCCTGCATCCCTGGCAAAGATGTGATCTAGGAGTGCAAGGGGAAGACCCATAATTAAGTAGAGAGTTTCATTACTTCAATTCAATGTAATTTTTGATCCTCATGGTGCAGAGGAAATCTAGGAAAATGGAAAGCTGGTATATCTGAAAGGTTTGAATGGCCGACGGGGAAAATGGTCAAGGATGGTTGAAACTGAGCAACACCTGCAGATTCCCCATCCCTGATGCAAGTGATGAATTGCTAAGATGCTCACAGTACATAATCTTTACAGGGCAACTGGCATGATTTTTTTCTTCGGTTTCTAGTAGGTTGTGTACACCTATAAGTACTAAAACCACACACGTTCCATCATCCTAATGAGACAGGAAGCCAATGATGAGGGAAACTGTCTTAGAGAATCTGCTGAGCGTCTGCATCAGCAGCTCTGAACTTCCCCATTTATCTTAATTGTTACACTTGGAAAATAAATTAGTGACCCCTTTGCCATCTAATTGCTGGAAGCTGAACCAGAGAGGGGTAAATGGTGTTGGGGGCGGGGAGAGAAAGGCTAGACACTGTGGGAACAATATTTTTCAAAGCAGCACACATTAGGCAGTACACTCCTCCCCCTCCCCTGCCCACTTATTAAGATTCCTAGGGAATCTTTCTAAAAATCTGCTCATCTATACAGGAGGAGTGAAGGGGGAGAAATTGATTTAGTTCACATTTTAATGCTAAACCCCCAAATTCTCCCACTACAATACTGAGATGCTTCTTGGAAATTGGCCCATCTCCAGATTTTGCACTGCATTTCTCCAGCCAAAGAATATGTACAAAAATGTAATATTAATGAAAGCTGCTCATAAAAACTCACAGTGAAGGTAACATGCCTTCTGTTGGGGGAAATTGCTCTTGAAAATGAATAAACTAAAAAAAAAAAGTTGACTGCGACAAGGTGTGCATCAGGAGAACCGCACGTAGAAGTGCATACAAATATGCCTGAAGACTTCTTTTTTTTAAAAAAGAAAGGATTGAAAACATATGTAGAAATACAAGCAACCCAATTTAAGACTGGAGAAATGGGAAAAAACAACCAACATGGACACATCTTCCTATCCTTACACTGAGGTAGCTAATTGGCAGCTGATGAACCCAACATTTGCCTGGGGTCAGACACAGACTACATGTTTATGGCCACATCACAACATACATTTAAAGCACTACACTACTACTTTAATTATCCATGGCTTCCCCCAAAAGAATTCTGGGAGCTGTGGTTTGTTAAGGGTACTGAGAGTTGTTACAGGACCTCCTATTTCCCTCATAGAGTTACAGTTCACAAAGTGGTTTTACCTAGTTCCTAGGCAGCTCTGAGAATTGTAGCTTTGTGAGGGGAACTGGGGTCTCCTAAGAACTCTCAGCACCCTTAACAAATGACAGCTCTCAGAATTCTTTGGGCGAAGCCATGGCTGTTTAAAGTGGTAGCGTACTGCTTTAAATGTATGTTATGCAGCTTATGTTTGCCCAGTCCATTTGTAATAGCTCCTGCTAAAGTGTGGTGTCTGAAGTGCTAGCAAGTATCTTTGGTGCTTATTAAAATATAATTTGAAATACCATTACCTGGCATTTTCAGAAAGTAAAATTAAAATTATTTTGCTTTCCCAAAGCAGTTTATGTGCTTCTTCATCAAGCGTAGACTTACCAAGCTAAAGGTTGTCCAATCACAAAAATAATAGCCGATTTGAATTCCTCACACCCAAAAACATGTTTTTGAGACTGAAGAAACTTCACCCCTTCAAAGGACATTCCGTACTGCCTCATTCCCACCAACTGCTTAGGAAGTCAGCCATCACTGAGTTACACTTCCTTCCACTTAATGCATCCCTGGGTGGGAAACTCACCTGCCACCTTGGAGACGAAGCCAAGGCTGCGCTTGAGGTCGGAGCAGATGGACTGCAAACACCAGCGAAACTTGGCATCGCAGCGGTATTTGTTGGCCCCACAGGTATCATAGCATATATCCAGCTGGTTGCAACACTTAGTCATGGCAGGGATACCCATATCCAGCTGTACATGAAAGGAGAGGGAAGAAAAGATTCTCTGACACACAACATTGCTTCCCTCATATTTCTTCTCTGAATGCTGTTTATAAAATTTAATTTTGCATGGATTAGCTGCAACGGATTGAACTGCCTGATACTGACGGTTCTTAGGAGACCAACAGGATGAGAAAAACATGCTGCAGTGAAATTAAACAATAGCTAAACCACAGAGTCTAGGACTTGCCGATCAGAAGGTCGGCAGTTTGAATCCCCGTGACGGGGTGAGCTCCCGTTGCTCAGTCCCTGCTCCTGCCAACCTAGCAGTTCGAAAGCACGTCAAAGTGCAAGTAGATAAATAGGTACCGCTCCGGCGGGAAGGCAAACGGCGTTTCCGTGCACTGCTCTGGCTCGCCAGAAGCGGCTTAGTCATGCTGGCCATGTGACCCAGAAGCTGTACACCGGCTCCCTCGGCCAATAAAGTGAGATGAGCACCGCAACCCCAGAGTTGGTCACAACTGAACCTAATGGTCAGGAGTCCCTTTACCTTTACCTTTATGCCTATCAAATAACCATGTCACTTGTCTTGGGAAACAATGCCATAGTTCCTTGAGCAGAGCTAACATGGTGTCCTTCAGATTTTGTAGGCTCCCAATTCCCCTCAAAGGAGTAACATTGGAAGCGGCCTCATACCAAATCAGACCATTGGTCCACTAAGCTCAGCAGTGCCCACAATGACTGGCAGGAGCTCTCCAAGATTTCAGGAAGGGGTCTCTCCCAGACGTAGTAACCTTGTTGGTTACCTTTGTCTTAAATCAACCTCTGGCCAAGGCTGATGGGAGCTGTGGTCCAAACCATCTGGAGGGCACCAGGTTGGGGAAGGCTGTCCTAACATGTGGTTGCCCATGGCTTTTGACTACAGAGATGGCAGTTAATACAAGAACAGGCTTGTCATCATCCACCTTCGCCACAGATGATCTGAATATGTCAATGAACCACACATATTTCTTTTTTTGGTCAGGTAACACCCTGAACACAGTGAAATATATTTCATTTGCTGACCAGCATCAAAGAAGGACGAATCTTCTCCAAGGAAACATCAAGCCATTTATGGCGAGGCTTCCACTGACAAGGAGCAACTCACGTTTACAGAACAAGGGGACACTGTCATTTATATAGGGTTCTTCAACATCAACTTCGTTGGACTGGTTATGTTGTGCGGATGCCTGATTATCGTCTTCCAAAGCAAGTACTCTATTCCAAACTTAAAAATGCAAAGTTTAATGCTGGTGGTCAACAAAAGAGGTTTAAAGACTCTCTCAAGGCAAATCTTTAAAAATGTGGTAGAAAAACTGACAACTGGGAAACACTGGCCTGAGAGTGCTCCAATTGGAGAACAGCCTTCACCAAAGGTGTCATGGGCTTTGAAGACACTCGAACTCAAAATACTCAAACGAAAGGGAGAAATGTGCTAAGAGGAAGGCAGGTTTGGCAAACCCTCACCATGACCAACTCCCACCTTCTTAAAATAACATAGCACTTGACACACAATTAAGATAATGGCGATTCTCAACTCTTTTAGCAGCTAAGGCAGGCCCGCTGATAAGAGAGAAACAAAGAGCAGCCTGCAGCAGTCTGGAGCAGGGCCAAATCTCTCAGAGAGTTTCCATAGCATGCGGCTGCAGCAATTATAAAATACTTCAAAAACTGACTGGGTCAGTTAAGATAAAATATAAAAGATTAAAAGAAGATTAAAAGAAGTCCGAAGAGCACCAGTAAGCGCGTCTTACCTCGGCGCCATGTTGGCCCCTCCTCCACCTGGAAGCCTATGTCCCCACTGTGGAAGGACGTGTGGATCCAGAATTGGCCTCCACAGTCACTTACAAACCCACTGTTAAAATCCTGTTTATGGAAGACAATCTTAATCGGCTACGAGTGATTGCCAAAGAAGAAGAAAAGAAAAAGATATTGCCCATCAGCCTCAAGCTGCCAGATGCTGAGTCCCTCTGAGGCGATGGTGCCAGTTGGCATTTAGGACCAAAGCCCATCAGTTACAACTCATGCATTCCAATCTGGTCCACATCCAGGTACCATGTCAGCTCTTTGGAGTGCTTTTCCACTCGTTTTTATTACAGATCCCGCTTTCTTTCATTTTTGCCTTTCTGTAATTATGAAGATAATTGGAGTCGTGAATCCTGCATCCATTTATGCAGTTCCCATCCAGAGGATTTATTTGTTCACCACAGCAGCCACCAACAGTTGGAAGCTAAATGCTCGGGTGACTGGCCAATCAAACAGTAAATTATACGGGTAGCAGTCAGTTGAGAAGTGATCGCTTTGTTTGCCATCAGCAGCCAGCCGTCACCTCTGGCACACACAAGGCAGACAGCTTGCACTTGACATCAGGATGAGAGTGGCTGTCTGGGCAAACATTGAGTGGGATACTCTTCCCATTTGAAGAGCCTGGACAGATCAAGGGACAAAAAGCACCAAGCAATCACAACCCTGCCTGAAAAGGCAAGTGTGGTTAGTAAATCATTTCACTGGGTAATGAGATGTTAGCAGTACATACACTTTCGGGTACCTTGAGACCCAGGAAATAGGAGCTGCAGCCATTGGGTTCTGGAGACTTGTAATCTGGCCTGGCCATTGGTGCTTTCCCTGTAAGACAAGTGGATAACACACCCAAAGAAAGCATTAATAGTTCTAGATGTGACAGCCTTGGAAAGGAGGACTTTGTACAAAGCTTATTGCAGGGCTGGTGAGCATCAGGAAAGGACTGGCTTGGCTTTGCCAAAGAGCAAGGAATCAATTTAGTTGGGCATCCTTGGGAACAGGACTAGAAGCAACAGCTGAAGGCCCCAGGGGGCTGGAAGGGCCCTTTAGCACCAGGCGGTAGTGAAACTTGAATCCATCTATGGTAGCCACCTGATCTTTTAAGTGGCCCAAGATGTAAGTCCCTGGAAACCTCTAGTGTTCATTGATCTAATGGCCAGGGCATTGCATCTGGGTGATGTAAGATGGCAGGCGGCCACCATAGATAGGAGTCAAGCTTTGCCTCTGTACAGAAGTGCTGCTGCACAGTAGAAGGTACTGAGTGATGTCACTGCTACAACAAGCAGGATTGGGCCCTGCCCTCGTTGATGGATATTGGAGTCCCCTGACTGGCACTGTTCCAAGTGTCCCCCATAGTCTGTTGCCAAACAAGTTTCATAATATAAAGTTGAAGTCATTCATATCTATACATATCTATATCTTTTATTTCATGCTATTTACAACAGACTAGAATTGCAATTAAAATTTAATTTTGCAAAGGTGTTTTTAAAAATCTAGCAAAGTGGTTAATTCCAACACTCAACATGTAAAACATCCATTTCACATTCAGAATTGAAATACTCATTTTGAAAGGGCGTTTCCTGTCAAAATTCAAGTGTTGACATCTTGTTTTTTATTTTATCTGATGTAAAATGTAGTATTTCAAAAGATGTCAACAGTCAATGAGCAAATATGTGTCTCCCATAAGTAGCATTGCATGCCAACAACCCAATACTGTGGGTTCCTTGTTCTCTGTATGATCCAGTTCATGTATACAATGGAAATGCAACTAGGTCAAGAAATACAATGCATTTCCATCTCAGGGTTTTTGTACCTTCTAAAAACTTGGAAGTCCCCCAAACTTGTAAATATTCCCCGTGTGTGTGTGTGTGTGTGTGTGTGTGTGATGCCTTTTGGTTGCCTAAGCAATGACACTCATACCCTGAAAATATAGGAACCATTCTCTCTTTGTTGCCCTTCAGAGTGGTAGGGGGTGGAAGAGTGGTCTGAGGTACTGCATTATTTACTCTCCAGGAGCCAAATAGTCTGTGGAAGTCCCTGTACTTCAGATACGGACAGAAAGTTCTTCAAACTTTCACTGGTTGCCAACCTAGCTGTCAGCATTCCAAGAACAAATGAGGGGCAAGATGCCATAACCCTCGATGACATGTCAGATGCCATATCATAACAGGATAAATCCCTCCCTTCATTTACTGGCACCGGTCCCCCATCCCCTTGGTGGATGAGCCAATGGAGATCATTGTGAGATCCTGTCTTGTGGGCACCTGGTTGGCCACTGTGAGAACAGGATGCTGGACTAGATGGGCCTGGGGCCTCATCCAGCAGGCCTCTTCTTGCCTTCTTCAAGGATGTCCCACACATGACATGGCTGTTAACCCAGGTTTGCAGTTGAATGTACACCTGACGAACAGCTGAATCTTTGATGAGCGTACTTGTCTGCATTGCATTAAAATGTACAGTGGTACCTCGGGTTAAGAACTTAATTCAATCCGGAGGTCTGCTCTTAACCTGAAACTGTTCTTAACCTGAAGCACCACTTTAGCTAATGGGGCCACCTGCTGCCGCTGCGCCGCCACTGCATGATTTCTGTTCTCATCCTGAAGCAAAGTTCTTAACCCAAGGTACTATTTCTGGGTTAGTGGAGTCTGTAACCTGAAGCGTATGTAACCCGAGGTACCTCTGTACCTCAGTTTTCGAACAGCTTAGTTCACGAACAACTTGGAACCCAAACGCTGCAAAACTGGAAGTAGGTGTTCCTGTTTTCAAACTTTTTTTCGGAAGCCGAACGTGCTCCATTTTGAGTCCCCCTGTGTTTCCTGTTGCGCTGCTAATTTGCATTCCCCCCATTGTAATTCAAACCTTGCAGTGTTCTAAGGTGATATTTGGAGCTTATATTTGGTGCTTTTGTTTTTGCTATTTATTTTGTCTTTTTGTTTTTTGAGGCTTTTTCAGTTAATCTGTTTTTGTGACTGTGTGGATCCCAGTTCAGCAACTGACTGACTGACTGATTGATTGATTGACTGCAGAAATGGATAACAGCCCCCTATGCAAACAATGACTACCATTTGTGCAGGTAAGAAAGAAAATTAATTTTAATTTTTATCATCTACAATACTGTTTTATTTATTTTATAGTACAGTAAATTGATTATTGATTTCATTTTGTGGATCAATGGTCTCATTAGATAGTAAAATTCATGTTAAATTGCTGTTTTAGGGGTTGTTTTTAAAAGTCTGGGACAGATTAATCTCTTTTGCATTACTTTCTATGGGAAAGCATGCCTTGGGTTTTGAACGCTTTGGTTTTGGAACAGACTTCTGGAACAGATTAAGTTTGAGAACCATGGTACCACTGTAATGTGTGAATTGAACCCAAACCATCTGTAGCACTGGGCAGCTGCACATATTACAGAAATACTCAGTCTGCTTGTTGTTTTTTTTAAGATGCAAAGCCTTGAGGAGTTTTTGTGACCCAGAAAAGAAAAATCAAGGTGAATAACAACCGTCCACTCTGGGGAAAGAAATGAGCAGCGAATTGATTAACAGCTCCTGGGGACTCCATTGGTACCAATTTCAGAGGTTAATGGAGTGTGGGAGGCACCATAAAAGCAAAATGTATGGTTGTAACTTGTTAGTCTCAACAAAACAAGAAAAAACAAAGTTTTTGGCCTCCAAAGAGATTGTGGATGTTCTTCACTATCCCCAAACCATTCTAGACAGCAAATGTTTAGTGTTTCTACTCCTAACGAATAAATCTGAGCTGACCAAACCAGCAGTCTTGGCTGTTTTGCTTAAGGCTCTCTATCTAGTGACACAAACAACATGCACAGTTCCGGAAGCTGCATGCAGATGGGAACTGCCCATGTAGCACTAGCTGGTGCAAGCAATTTCTAACCCAGCACCTGGAAGCCTGATTCTCGAAGTCCAGTCTTCATCAATCTGTTGCCCTTCAGATATTTTGGATAGATGGGGATGATGGCATATCCTCCAACATATACCCCACACATCTTACTGGGTTGCCCCAGCCACTCTGAGCAGCTTCCAACATACATAAAGGGATAAGAAAACATTAAACATTAAAAAAAACAACCCTTCCCAATACAGGATTGCCTTCAGACACCTTGGGGGTTGGCTGACTCCGTACCCCCAACATTTCTCCAATGAAATACGGACATTGTAAGGAAAAGCACGACATTCAATGATCAAAACAGAAACAGGGATGGATTCTCTAAATCAGGGGCATCCCTGAAAATTAAGGACACTGGAGGGTTGTTGTCCTAAACATCTGAAGGACAGCAGATTGGCAAAGGCTGCCCTGATCCATTGAACTGGAGAAGACAGGTCTGAATTTTGAAGTATGTGTTGCCTGGTTCAGGGAGAAGTCAAAGGATATATTTATCCATTCTAAATAGGTGAAATGAGGATTACATAAACTATGTTAATGATGATGGCTTGGAAACTTCAAGCAGTATGTAGCCCAGATTAACAAATACGCCTAGCCAAAGTGTGCAAGTTCATCAACCATAATAAGAAAATGACAACAAGATGGCTATGCTCTACCTCCAAGTATACCAGCCACAAGAGTTGCTGTGCTTAGGTCCTGCTTGCAGGGTTGCCACAGGCATCTGGTTGGTCACTGTGAGAACAGGGTGCAGGACATTTTGGGAGCCCTGAAACTTGAATTGTTATGGGGGGGCCCTTTGCAACCAGCAATGAACTAACCACTGTTACGTTCTTCAGTGGGGCTGTTCACCTTTACAACATCTGTGCTATTGACTCTCAAACTTTGGGGTTATTGAAATGCATGCAGCAACAACAAAATAATCAATTTGAGTCGTGCGACTCAATTTGCATCTACTAGAACCATTTTTTAAAAAAAGCATTGTGGACTAAAGTCGCTTCTGGGGCCAGTCCAGGATTATGGGCCCTGAAGCTTAATCTTCATTACTTTCAGAGCAGATCCACCCTTGGCTGGACCTATGGACTCATCCAGCAGGCCTCTTATATAGGAAGCAATATTCTGGTCAACTATTGAGAAGCTGATATAGGTTTGAATTTGCCCAGGCTATCACTAACTGAAATGAAACAAGTGCTAAATAGAAGGGAAAGAAGAGGAGCTTACCATATCTACACCGGTACTGGCAGACGCCGTTCTTCCCTCCTAGCAGCTCTGATACGTAGTCTAAATAGGCATTCACAGTCTCAAAGCCATCCCGGATGGTCCCAATACCCCAATCTGAAAAAGAGGCTTCCTCGGGCACTGCTGATGGATGGGCTGCGTTGTCCTGAATTGTCTCTTCAGTGCCTGTCCCCACGGCCAGAGACATGCAGAGAATCAACAAGACACCGAACAGTTTCATTTTGAGGCAAATCCAGGCACAGGGGAAGTTTAGCGAGACAGTGAGGGGTTAGTGAAAAATGACAACTGAGCTGCTCCGAAGGTTTTACACGGCCTGTGTGTACACCCTTCTCTGGTGGACTTTAAACGCTGCTGCTGGGGCAGCAGGATGAGGTCACCACAGTTAAGAGAGAGCACAAAGTTCAGATACTTTGGACGAAGCATAACTCAGTGCAATGGGTCTGTTGCCCAATATTTAAGGCTGTTTTATTTGCTCCCAGGATCACCCTGGCTCAGAAGATGGCACAGGCCAGGTCCTGTAACCCCAGAAGAACTCCAACAGCATAAAACACATCTGCTTCCAAAGCTCCTTCAACATCTCCCATCAACCCACCTCACTCTCCCCTTGTTGTTGTTTCTTTTCCCTTACTCCAGCACTTCTCAAGTAAAATATGAAGCAGGGAGATGAGGTTGTGATCAGTGGAGCCTAGTCTACCTCCGTTTGCCCTCTTTCAGTCTTCACTTGCCTTCCTTCCTACCTGCAACCATTCTAGTGGTGGTACTGCTTGCCAACCTCCTTCTCCTCAGCCTCAGACCACATTCTCACATTTAAAGAGCTATGATACTGCTTGGCGATGGCTCCCCCAAAGAATTATGGGACCTGTAAGGGTTAAGGGAGCTGAGAATTGTTAGGAGGCCCTTCTTCCACTCACAGAGCTACATTTCCCAGAGTTCCCTGAGGAGAGGTGTTGATTGCTAAATCACCCCGGGAACGGTAGCTCTGCTATGTGCAGGTATTTCAAGTTACGGTAATTACAGACACACGTGTGCGCTCGTAATGTTGACATACACCAGTCAAAGGGACAAGGAAATGGAAGGGGTGTGACTACAGTCACAGAACTGTCCTCAGTCTGAACACTTGTATGTGGATGGGGGAAAGCATGATAACATCAACATGCAACCGGTGGTGTGAAGAGCCTGCTACAATTTTGCTTCAAAAAGGGTTGGAACGAACAGCAGCTATAGCATCATAAACGGGAGAGCTGTAAGAGTCTTCTGTCTCCTGTACCTGAGTTCAATGGGACTTACAGGGAAGCGCATATAGGATTGTAGCCTAACAGATTTGTTGCAGCATGAAACAGTATGTAAAGTTAGTGTAGGTTAGAATTTAAAGCTTATGCCACAATACATCTGTTAGTGTTTGAAAGTGACATATGACTCTTTCTTACCGCTCTCCTTGCTCAGGACTGGTTAGGAAGGAAACAAAATCAGTCTTATCTCTCTCTCTGTGTGTGTGTAAGGCATGGGGCAACCCAGATACATATCAGTGAACTTCATTAGCCTTGGGTCATAATAGCTGCTGGCTGATACCAGATTTATTCAGAGAGTTCCTGACCCAGCATTGACTTTATTTTCTGTTTTAAAGACTCAAAGGGGAGAATTAGCACACATAGATGATGGTGGTGATGATGATGATGCCTTTCCCACCAACTGGGACTCATGGAGGCTTATAGCTAAAATAGAAACAGCTAAAAACATAAGGGAGGGGAAGCAATAATTTAAAAGTCAAATAAACATTAGATAGATGATAGATATAGATAGATGATAGATAGATATAGATAGATGATAGATAGATAGATAGATAGATATAGATAGATGATAGATAGATAGATGATAGATGATAGATAGATAGATGATAGATAGATGATGATGATAGATAGATAGATGATAGATAGATAGATAGATAGATAGATAGATAGATGATAGATGATAGAGATAAATAGATAGACAGATAGATGATAGATAGATGATAGATAGATAGATGATAGATGATAGATAAGATGATTGATGATAGATAGATGATAGATAGATAGATAGATAGATAGATGATAGATAGATAGATGATAGATAGATGATAGATAGATAGATAGATATAGATAGATAGATAGATAGATAGATGATAGATAGATAGATAGATGATAGATATAGACAGATGATAGAGAGAGATAGATAGATAGAGATAGATAGATATAGATATAGCTAGATAGCTTGACAGATGGTAGCTGATAGATACAATATATTAAAACAGACATATAATTGCAATAAAAACATCATAACACCAGCCCTTTCCTTTAAAAGAGTCCATTCCCAAAAGGCTGTTTTAATAGATGAAAGTCTTCACCTGCCAGCAGAAGGACAACAAGGAGAGCCAGTCTAACCTCTCTAGGGAGGGACTTTAATTGTCTGGGAGCAGCCAATAAGAAGGCAGCAGTTTGGGAAAATATGATGTGAAACAACACATCTTTTTACTGTGAAAGGAGTCCGGGTGAGTCCGGCAAACGGCATTATATGGAAAACTTGCCCAATACCACAGAGTCAGCAAAAGCCCCAAAAATCAGGGACAAATTTGCTGCTAAGTGGATACCTTCATTCTACATACCAGCCAAGGGAAGCCTGCGATCCCTCAGTCTGCCTAGCGCTAAGGAGAGACACTGTTGCTGTGCTTCTCCCTTGTCTCCAGGATGAAGGCAAGAAAAAAAAGATGGTATCTTTTAATGGACTGACCCAAGCTTCCAATTTTCTGCAAAGTCACGCATTTAGATCTGGTCATGAAAGCTTGCAAAAAGCGTAACATTAGAGGTGGCATGATAATTTTTAAAAAAGCCGTCGTATATTCGTGAAGAACCTCTTCGTATCTCCTGCTTATTCACATATATTTTCCAGTTAAAGCAGTTATCAGATTGACGTGACCTATCCAGAGCAGATTATGAATGCCCTCTGGTTTTCCTTTTTTTTTAATTTTGAGTATCTGTTATCAGGAAGTGCTGAGGCAGAGGAAAAAAATCAGGTTCAAGAGTCATGTTGCCCAGCCTGCTTCATTTGAAGGAGCAATTAAAGTACCTCTGAGCTGAATCATCTCTCTGCATTCAGGAGGGAGCTACAACGGCACTGTTTTCAGAATCCTTATATACAGGTTGACACTTTTGCTTTATATGGATCTGCCTGTAAGCCCCAAATATCAAATGTGCATCTATTGAACACAATTTAATATATTCAATCCATATTTAACATGTCTCTTTGCTTGGCTCTCCTCTTAACACTAAACCATGATTAGAACAGGGCTTGCTCGCTCTTTTCTCCCATTAAATGAGAACACTACGAACAGAGTCTTGCAATTCGTCACCAGCCATGTTTTTCTGCTGCTTCCTTTAGCACACATTTAAAGTACATTCTGTGCACATTTAAAGCCCTTGGCTTTCCCCTAGAGGATCCTGGGAGATGTAGTTTCCCCCTCAAAGAGCTACAATCCCCAGCATCTTTTAACAGTCAACAGTTCCCAGTATTCTTTGGGGGGAAGACACGTGTGTTGAATGTGCTTTCAATGCACGGGGTGGTAATTTGTTGTGTTAATAATAGCGCCACAGTTACTCTTCAGCCTTACGAAGAATGATGGAGAATCACATAACTGGCGTTTGTATCACACCCTTCCTCTGGAGAGTAAAGCCAACGTTAAGACCCTCCATTTTGTCTTTACAACAATTCTGTAAGGTAGGATGAGGAACTGTGGACAGCCCATAATCCCCTAGTATGCTGCCTTTTTGAGGCCAGGTAGGATCTGAACACCAATTTTCCAGTCTAGGTCCACTCACTTGCAGTAAAAGCAGTTTTTGTGAAGACTTTTGATTCAAAAGTGCCTGTGGCACCAGGCAGCAGCCAAATTGCCAGTTGAAGGTGCTGATGAGTTATGTGGCCCATTTTACAGAATGAAGCACTTCCTGCAAAGTGTTGCCAAGGCCTTGTGTCTGAAATCCTGACAGCTGCTGGCTGTCTGCATTGATAGCACCAAGCTAAATGGACCAATGACTTGACTTTGTGGAAGGCAACTTCCTGCGTTGCTTTAAAAAGCTGCACCTCAGTCATATCTTCAGTACTACATGAGTGTGGGTATCCTGCTCTAAGATGCATCCACTGTATGGATTTAAAAACACCACATCTGTATGATTACTCTAAAAGAGAAATGTGTTTCTAACTTAGAGAAGAAATGAGATGGAGTGGTAGCCAACTATGCATTACTCAGAGTATACCCATTGAAATGAAACATGGCTAAGTCAGTTCCATTGATTACGGCAGGTATTCTCTGAGTAAAGCTTAGTTGAACACCACCAAATATAGGACAAAATGCATTATCCCAATTGGATTCCTAGAAGACAAATTTGTCTTTGCAGTCTTTGCAGAGTAAGCAGGAGCCAGGAATAAGACATGCGGAAAAGTAAACAGCTTCAGCTTTGTACAGTTTCACAGGCAACTGGTTTCATTTGGCAGCAGGAAAAAAATACAGGTTCAGAGAAACAGGTGGGTCAATTGGCCAATCCTCATTATCAAATGATGACCTGAGCAGTATTATTTTGCTCACAATGTTTGCTCCTTTAAACCATCTTTTTAAAAATAACAGTGGGAAGTGAAATGATGATAAACTGGTTCAAAAAGTTCCAGCTGTATTGCCATGTCTAATGTTTATATAGTTAACACTTGTGGGCCCAAATTCACTTAAAGAAATATTCAGATATCACATCAGGCAGTTCAGTTCCAGCTACGAACGCAACTAATAAAATGATTTGTGCAGTCGTGTTTAACAAGTTAATTCAGTATGGCTTTTAATAAAGAGTGTGCTGTACCATAATGATTGCTTCCGATTAAAAGCTTTCCTCCTTACATTGGGATGAACAATGAGCGCAGGAGAGATAAATATTCAATGCTGCAAGGCATCCTCTGAGAAGGGGGTGCAGGCAGAAGCAACGGCAACAACCTGTCAGCTTTCCATATCTAGAATACAGATTTGTCAAAACTGGAACAAGTCTGGCTCATGATAGCTTCACATCTCAATTTTGTCCATTGCAGTGCCAAATGCAGACCTGTTGAGTGTGTTATCAGTGGCTGATTGCCTTGTCCCTGAATTAACACCTCTGCATGGACCCGATCCTAAACTTCTGCCTTCTTGTGGCTGTACTCATTTGTGAGAAAGGCTTGTGGAGTAAACCCTGAGGGGAAAATCTGGATCTGCTGCCTTGTGGGACATCTTTGGGAGAAGAAAAGGCTAAGGAGTCAACCCTACACAAATCCAGAGTGGACTCCCTAAGAAGGTAGGACGGTGCCTTCTTACCACTACTTCCAACAACTCCTTCAGCCGAGTAAGTGCCAAACATATCCTTCTGCTTTCCTTTGGATTACATCAGCAAGGCTCAGGGGAGGGTTGTGTCGCCTGGGCAGCCCACGAGTTCCACACACACTGCCCTGAAGAAGTCACTTTGGTGTTGTTAATACAGCAGAAATGATGCAGGAGGCAGCAGTTCTATGTTCCTGGTCTCTGCAGCCATAGCAGGTGCTGTGATTCTCCAGAAGTTCGACATGAGGCGCACTTCATTCTCTCTCAGGACAGACGAATGTCAACAGAACGTGAACCGAAGCTTGGGAAATTCCCAGTCAGCTCTGCCAGCTCCTCTGCTTTTCTCTGCTGATGTCACCTGTGGCTATTGTGGTCTCACAGGGAATGCAGCCTGCGCTTTGAAAAAACAGACTGGCTGTTGTGTGAGCTCGTGGCTGTTGTGATAAAGCTTAAATGATGCAAAATGGTTGTCGCAGACCAAAGACAGGCAGCTCATTAGCACCTGCCCCTATGGCCGCTAACTAAATACACCATGGTGTATTTACTAATTGCTTTAGAGGACAAAGTTAAAAAATGGCCTAGGAACCAAAAATCTGAAGGATCTCCTAATCAGTTGAGATTGTCGCAGCCTAATCCGGATACTTTCAGTTCAAATCTATGTTTGAGTGGGGGCAAATCAACTGATTTCAAAGGAATTCCTTTCCAGGTTTGTGTGTGTTTTAGGGTTTCAGCTGCACAGCTTGATCATAATCATCTTTACCCAGAGATTTCAATGAGATTTTCTCTTAGCTAAATATGTATGGGAATATAGCATATGCATAGGATCAGGCTGTTTTATTTTTTTTTCCTTTGACATTTTATCAAATCTGGTATCAGATTGGCAAAGTGCTCCCTTTTGCGTAACTCCCTGACCCAGTGCCAAGGGCTTATTGGTCACCCTTCCTGGACAGCTTTGCTTTTCTCCTCTCCCCCACTTCAATGTCAGCAAAGACACAAAATACCCCACCACAGCTTTTTCCTTCTCTCTCATCCCCTCCAAGCCAGAAACATACCTGCCCCTCACTGCCCATTTGAACAATGAACTGAACTCACAAAGACATACAGTGGTACCTCGGGTTACAGATGCTTCAGGTTACAGACGCTTCAGGTTACAGACTCCGCTAACCCAGAAATAGTACCTCGGGTTAAGAACTTTGCTTCAGGATGAGAACAGAAATTGCGCGGCACCAGCGGGAAGCCCCATTAGCTAAAGTAGTACCCCAGGTTAAAAACAGTTTCAGGTTAAGAACGGACCACCAGAATGAATTAAGTTATTAACCCAAGGTACCACTGTATTGCTATGGTTTTCAATGGCTGGCAGACTGGATTCAGAGAGGATAGTGCTTCAAGGTGTTTTAGCCTGCTGCTCACAAAAGTGAGAAGATGGAAACGTAAACTGTGGGGTTGGGGGGGAGCAAGAACAGATTGCAAATGCATACTTCAGATTGGCTCAGAATGAAATGCTTGCATCTGATCGGTTGCAGCAGCTCTTCCTAAGCGCTGCCATAATTATCTGGAACTTTCAACGGCATTTCCGAGGGACTCCTGATCAATCCCCTGGGGGAATTGGGGGACATAATCAAAATGGAGGCCCATAGGGGTCCCCTGTTATTATTTAAAATCCCCTGGGGACAGGGGCGAAAGCATAGGGATGATTGTGATTGGTTGTGCTGCCCAGAGATGATTGGCCAATAGAAGAGATGGACAGAAACAAGTCAGTGTGTCTCTAAATGTTATGTATTGAATATGAATGTAAGGTACCGAGAAGGGACTGCAGTATAGCTTGGGGAGGGTTAGGGTGGGGCAAGTGCCAGCTTCTGCTACAAGGTATGTTTTGCTGATATGCTCTGGGATAGGCAAAAGGTACAGATATTCAGCTTGCTCTAGAACCAAGATGACTGATATAGTTCCTTTGGAGGAATTCAAAGGCTTGTAATTTGCAGCTCCATCACTGATAAATATACATACAGCGAGTGGAGAGACTAGCAGACACGAAAATCTCAGTCCACCAGCTCCCTCAGCTGGCCATGCACCCACAATTGCAGGGAGAATCTCTTTCATGTGTCCTTGAATTAGTCAGGCTCTGTCATTTCTAAACATGTTGATACAGAATCTCTTTAGGTGCGCAGCAGCACAAGGAATGATCTCACTGCTGAATACATCATATGAAAGCAGAGAGGGAGGGAAGTGCCTGAGGCCTTATAGATTCGCAAAACCAGATAACTGTTATTGATACCATATAGCCTAAAGAAACGGTTGCTACAGAAATTTGGGCTTCACGGCAATAACATTTGCAAACGAACTGTTCGAGATCTCTAGATGACTTTTGAGCAGCTGGCCACTGCAGCAAAACCTTATGGCTTAAGCTTGGCTCTGAAGATAACTTGCAAAAAAAATTAAATACACTGAATGGTCCTTCTGCCCCCAGATCACTAGACATCTACACCCCCCTCAATAAAAAGCTTATGTGGATGATGTGGGAGGCCTTTTTGAACAATGTAAGATGGGTGAAGGGGTGGGAGGAATCATCCCAAATAAGGTTTGGATCCGAACATAAATTACAGAAGTTAACAGAAGGAAAGTTTACCACCACTTACCCCAGCATTGCCTCACAACCAGATTAGTCAAGAGGGCTTCCCCAACTTTCCAGAGCTTTCTGCAAGCAGCTGAAGGTAGAAGGAATGGCAAACTTTTCTTCCATGACCTTGCTATAATTAAACTGAATTTTAGGAAGTTTTTGATACTGAAATCTGATTGATTGATAAAAGGCCTATATAAGATGCAACTTGTAACCTGAGTTCATAGGATCAGGACCTAACTACCCTCTGCTCAGAAGCTACACTTACATAAACATCTCTCTTTGAACGTGGCAGTTCCAAAAACTGGGTAACAGAACATACAGGAAAATCTTCACTTTTATTGAGAATCCAGACAAACCACTTCACCACAGCTTCATGCCACTTGACTGAAGAACTTTTTAAGTACCAGCCAACACTTAAAATAGGTTTTCAGAAGCAGGGGATTCGGCTGCCTCCCATCTTATGCTTTTCCTTAATGCAGCTGCCTCCACTCTCACAACAACATTGCAGAATGGAAGGATTGATGCCTATATTCATTGTATATGTGTTCAGAATCTAGTTTATAGGGACATATTTGTAGAAGCATTTTTAACCACAGGCTTGCAACAGCATCCCTATATGCCATGAAAAACAGGATAGGGTCAGTTGTAAAAGATCAAAACGAACTAAGCCAGACCAAGGTTAGCTGTATATTTAGGGCACTCTTGGCACCCTTTTTTTTGGGGGGGGGGGAGGAGTTGATGAAGTCACAGATCTAGTTTCTAACAGGAACTCTACTCTGCAGCCTCTTATAGTTGTTTTAAGTGCGAGTCTTTTAGTTCGTACGCTCTTACAGTTGTTTTAACTGCATGTTTTTATTTGTTTTTAGTTCTTATCTGTTTTAATTATCAGTTTTTATCCATCCATTATCTGTTTAATCTTGTATTTTAGTCAGATGTTTTATCCTATGCTTGTTTCTTTGCCCTTATTTGCTCCAACATTTATCAGTAAAAAAAAAAAATCCTAACTGCTATTTTATTTATATGTTGTTGTTGTTTTATCCTGGTCTGTGACCGTAATAAAGTTCATTCATTCATTCAACAGGAACTAAATTTGCTTGTACCTATTGCAACCTGCAGCCTGTATGGGACGCGGGTGGCGCTGTGGGTAAAACCTCAGCGCCTAGGACTTGCCGATCGTATGGTCGGTGGTTCGAATCCCTGCGGCGGGGTGCGCTCCCATCGTTCGGTCCCAGCGCCTGCCAACCTAGCAGTTCGAAAGCACCCCCGGGTGCAAGTAGATAAATAGGGATCGCTTACCAGCGGGAAGGTAAACGGCGTTCCGTGTGCTGCGCTGGCTCGCCAGATGCAGCTTGTCACGCTGGCCACGTGACCCAGAAGTGTCTGCAAACAGCGCTGGCTCCCGGCCTATAGAGTGAGATGAGCGCACAACCCTAGAGTCTGGCAAGACTGACCTGCAGGTGGCTGCTCAGGAGTTTAAATCTCTGGGCATGCTAACTACTGACCTGGCCAGCTAAGAAACAGGTCTGATGCCTCATCTTCTGCTTAAGTCTTCCTTCAGGCCATAGAAAAGCTAATGGCAGCCCATTTTTAAATTTTCAGCTTCCTTCCCAGTTCAGTTTGAAATGAAGTAGTGAAGCAACTTCCCATTCAATGGCAGCAAGCCATTTTTGCTCAGACGTAGCTCTTATCTAACCAACCAGAATGCTCCATTTGTTTCAGCAGCAAGAGCAGCGCTCCATTTGCTTTCGAGCCACTCCAAAATCACAGGGCAACAGGCTTGTGTCACATGTTTAAAGTATCTTACTCAAAGATCCCATGTCTGGTCCATTTCACTGAAAAATCCTGTGAATTAAACAGAGCCCCCCTTTCCTGCAGTCCATATCCAGTTCTGGTGAATGTTATCATTGCTCTGAACCTGCGGGAAGTAGCCAAAACTATTTAACTATCTAGCATTGTCCATAATTTAAGTCGCGAGATACTATAGAAGAACTGGATTGCAGTGGAAAGCAAAGTCACACCACACTTAAGGGCTGATTGTCCCTATTAATGGCAGAGCTTTTTATTTAGAGCCTGGTATTTTTACTATATATATGATTACCAAAAAATAATACAGTAAGGAAATTTCTGAAAATATCATCGTTGTAAGCCAAAACAGTTGTCATTCATACTTCACAGAGAAGTGCATTCACTTAAGAGTTAAGCTCAGTCTAGTCATGGAAGTGAAAAGTAGGTTTAGTACTTGTTCTTCTTCCACCATGAGGAATGATCCTATCCATTTGCAAAAGTGAAGTGTTCCCGCCCCCGTAGGAAAGGGGAGGCATAAAAGCAAACTTTTTCCAGAAGTAAAGGAAGTACTCTCTTATGTTTCACTTATTCAAACATCGTGGTGATTCACTTTGTAACAAGTGAGCTGATAAACCAGTAAGAACCAAAACGCAAACCTCCTAAGTGCCTAGCCTCCTAAAATCTTACAAGACCGCCTAGAAATCCAAAATATTAGGTTAGATTGCAAAAACAACCCTCATGGATGACGCAACATTTCTTATCCAAACACCCAAAAATATTTAGATGTTTCTGTGATGCATGTTAAGTGTGTGGCATAGAAATACAGCCTTATATAATTTAAAAAAACAAACTACTGGTACTTTAAGTACAAACTCCAGAAAAAACTCTTTTAACACAAATGGATTTCCTTATGTATCACACCTCTAGTTAATCAACAAGAGGTCTCTATTGTTTTGACATGTTCTCCATCTTATATGGCTCGTTTTGCTTTAGCAAAATCCAAACCAAAATTTTAAGCTTCCATCCACTATCAAGATGCCCCACTGCTTAGCTCTTGAGATTTCTCTGCAGTTCATAGTCAATCACACTGTGCAGTAACTCTTGCTTCTTTTAAATGAAAATAAAGAAATGCATTCTTACTTGTTTGGGGAATGGAGTGCTACCATGCAGTTTAAACTTGACAGGAGCAGTGCTCCTAAACCCAGTGTGTTCCTTTGTGTTCCCCATGACCCTTTACAATTCATGGGTTGGGTTTTATTATGGAAAGAAAGTGCATTACTTTTGCACACAAAGAAGAGTGTTCTGTATTCTAAGGACTATGTTCACTATAGCAAGCAAGTGGAGAGTGTTTGAATACAGCATTCAAACACCTATCCTGTTTTGCACAAACATATGGGACCAGTGTTAGTTTCTCCCCCAAGCTAAGAGGGTTCAGCTTTGATTGGTGGCCTTTAAACAGTCATATAAAAGTAATGAGAGATGGAACACCCTTTGGTGAAATTGGGTGTTCCACATTTCCCCCACCCCAAAAAGTTTTGAAATCCAAAACTCCCCAAAACTAGTGGTTTTCCAACTTCACTGTTGGAAAATGTGCCGAATGGAGGTAAATCACTGAAGACCCCTTTTCAATGGAAGTCCAAGTGTATCCTGACTCATTTGGCAGAGTATATTTAGGAATGGAGTGCCAACTGATTGGCAGTACTACTGTTTCTCTACCATGGAGAGAAAAGCCAAGGATAAGAACAGCTGTTGAATTTTAACTTGCCAAGAGGAAGAAATGGTTGAACTTCTGTATCAGAGCAGCTCTAATATAGAACATTTTAAATACCTAAAAGGATTAAGTTGGCATCATCAGCCCATCAACATTTCCCTCAAGGATAAAAGTATCCTGATCGAACATGAATTCATGTCTATAGCATCTTCCAAGAGGCTCATTGTCACAATCATTGCTCCTGCAATACTTCTCAATTTACGCATGCCCCTTTTGGCTGCACACTCCACAATATAATTAAGCTGATGTATTTTACACTTGGAAGTAATAGGCACTAAAAGCAATGAGAGCAAAATGAGTGCTTCAGTTTGAAGTAAATTGCAATGTTTACTGCTTTACCTTAAAATTGTCACTGTCGCACACTGCTTACAGATGTTCTTAAATTAAATCAATTGATTATTTTTAAGTAACCTGAGGCACCCTGAGACAGCTGCAACAAGGAATTTGGGGTGTTTTGCTAATCATTCCAATTAGCTGCAGTTTACCGTAACGTATAGACTCGGACAAACTGTGGTTACTCTTAACTGTGGTTAAAGGAAAAAGCCAACTTCAAACCATGGTTTACAAGCTTGGCATGCTCCCTAAACCATAGTTGAGGCTAACTACAGTTTGTCTGGGTTTGGGTGTAAATGGTAAACTGCTGTCGATTGTAAACAGAAATAAAAACAAACATGAAAGCGTGCCATCTCCTCCTTATGGCTGTGCTGTGGTCTTGGTGGTGGGGAGGAAGTTTTTGAAACTGAGGTTCGTGTACATTAACACTGTGCTATAGTTAGAGTTACATCCAAATCGAGTGGCAAGAGTTCAACGGGAGTTACCATAAAGTAAATGGGCACGGAACTACAGCCTTTACATAATCAAAGGACTGGCCTTTGCTATGACAATTTAAATGAACTAATTAAAGTTATTCTCATATATGTGGATTCCGTCTTCAGATTATTACAGTTCACCCAGGCAATGTGTGTAATCTCCAATTCAAGGTTTCCAAATAGCAACATTTTCTGACTTAGCACACCGCAGCTTCATGTTTTCAACAGTGGGGCTCTCTTCATTCTGGATTGTGTCTGCAGTTATAGCTTCACTCCAAAGGCTTGTTGTTTTTAACTGCAAGCTGCAGAGCCTATCCACAGGCAAACCTATTTCTGAATAGGTGGCATGGTACAGTGGTACCTCAGGTTAAGAACTTAATTTGTTCTGGAGGTCCGTTCTCAACCTGAAACTGTTCTTAACCTGAGGTACCACTTTAGCTAATGGGGCCTCCCGCTGCCGCTGCACCACTGCCACATGATTTCTGTTCTCATCCTGAAGCAAAGTTCTTAACCCGAGGTACTATTTCTGGGTTAGCAGAGTCTGTAACCTGAAGCGTCTGTAACCTGAAGCGTCTGTAACCCGAGGTACCACTGTACTATGTTTCAAGTAGACTCCCATTTTAACTCAAGTTCCTTATTATTCCTGTAATGACTTGTGCTTATGCACCACAGAAAGGCACAAATAAGGCACAATGAGGAACTTCAATGGAAGAGGCATACTTTCCCAATGAAACAAAATGCACCAAGGAGCTATGGTGCACTCAAAATATTCCACCAAAAAATGTGAAGACATACATTGACATTTTAAGGCCGTGGGGCCATTTTAGAAATGGCTGCACTGCAGTCAGAGTAACACACCTACTGCTCTCCAGGGCTGAGTTCTTAATAAAACTAGTTTTGCGTGTTTGTCGCAGAAGTGAGCTGTACATCTTGCTAGTTGTCTTTCCTTTGCCCCCGCACCCTGCCACTAAAGCATACCCTCCTCTAATTCCTAGAGCAAGATTTGCTTTTGCTTTTTTATTATAAGGGAAACAGTTTTTCTAGCTAACATTCAATACACTATTATGCACACCAGTTATTTTGACTGTAAAGCTGGTAGGCCTTGCTCCATGACTGAGGTACAAGCTTTGAGTTCTCTCTTTGTATTACAGTGGTATCTCGGTTTTCAAACATAATCTGTTCTGGAAGACCATTTGAGTTCCAAAACATTCGAAAACCCAATATGGAAAACTCAACACAGAAGCTGTGTGGCATGTTCGACTTCTGAGGCGTGTTCGAAAACAAAAGTATTGACTTCTGGGTTTATGGCGTTCGAGTTCCGAAACGTTCGTCAAAAGAGAGGTTCAAAAACAGAGGTACCACTGTATATCTGTCTTCACCACAAAACCTGGCCAGTATTAAAGTGTGAAAGTACGGGACTAAATGGTTCTCTTTGCTTCAGATTTAGCATGCCATTTATATACTCTCTGTCTCTCCACAGCTTGCAGCAATTTTGGAAAGCCAGTGTCTGTTTATGACACCACAGAATCAAGATGTCATTTACTGCTACCACAGGAATTTTAGGCTGAAGCAAGGTCTTTCAATTAGTAGGTTCAGCTGCATCAGAAACACTTACCTACCTTGTCAGAAGAGATTCTGTATAGGAACCAGCCATGTCTGTCCCAAAATACTGATCCAACTATTGCCAGGAGTAAATGTGTACACAGTGGATTCCAAATCATCCATCTTTGTTCAGGCACAACTTTGGCTGTATTTGACAGCAAGCATCAAAGATACACCAGGCATGCTAAAAGGCTCCAATCAGAGACTTGTCTATAATAATGAAAACCCTTACTCAGAAGAATAAGGAAGACGGCTATGACTAACTTCTTCAGAACTGTGTATGATGCAGAGTTCAAGTTAACATCCTGTGTAAACACAGCCCTAGTTTAGGTAAAAGGCGAGTAAACTGAAACAGAACACATTCAGGGTCCGCAACATACCAAAGTACACGAAACAAAAAGCTTTCAAAAGGATTTAGTATTATAAATATATCATCTTTGTCACAAAACACCTCAGCTGGGGAAAAAGTTTGCCATTTTGGGAATGGAAGTGTGCGTCTGCTCATCATACAAATTGTTTTTATACAAATCAAACTCCGAGACTAAGGCACAATGCTGTGTTTTAAGCCCACGATGTTCTTGTCTCTATGGATCCATAGTGTTTTTTCGCTAGTTACAAAACGATAAAAGCAGCAATCGATTTTTAAAAGGAAGAAGCTGAATCGTGATATGGTTCAGAAGAAGATTCATACTTGGAAAGCAAGTCCTGTCCCTCCCACAAAACTCTTCTTGGAAAGTTGCAAAAAGTACAGAACTGCTTGAGCAACTATATACTTATGTGCATAACTGCTGGCTCACTTCTTTTAGGATCACCGGCCAGGTTCATCCAAGCGGCATTCTTTTAAATATAAAAAAGGAAGACTTTCTGTGTTTGAACTTTCACAACGCTGGAAAAGTCACCCAGAAAGTTAAGGCTCATGGACACAGCCCTTGATCTTTTGCATTCGATGGGGGAGTTTTGCTACGGATGTCAATGGGATGCAGCTCACAGCCCTTGTCTACAGTTCTATAGCCATGGTCAGGCATTCTTAAAAACAAGGAACAGAAGTGGAAGACATGTATAGCATCTTACCCTCCAAGCAAACAAAGTCATTTTGGCCATGGAAACTCAAAACATTCAAAATCAATTACACTCTCTCTATAAAAAATTTAAAACGGTATATTAGCAAAGACATTTGTCCTTATGTAAAAGAAGGTCCAGAGATGAAGAACTGGTTGGCACTGGAGACAAAAGTTGTAGAGGAGTGTTAGTGTAAAACTATCAGTGTTAATCAAGGAAAACTTGGGAGAAAGTTGCAATTTGCACAAAAAGGAAGAGAAAAGGGAGAGGTTTGGATCAGTCCGACTCTGATAAACTACATGGTCTTCGAAATTCTTGCCCACGTTCATGGATCCACTTATTGGATACTACAGGAAAAGGAAGAGAGAAGAGGCACATTTACATACGGTTACTCACACCTGGCTAAACTCAGTGAATCCATATTTGTCTGTAAAACACTGCTCTGGTTACAGAATGGCAACTTCCCAAAGTCTAACTAAAAACATGGCAGGACAAATTACTTCCTATTTATTGTTGAACAATGAGATTATTATTTTTTACCATTACTAACAACCCTGTGAGGTGATTTAACACCTGGTAATATTGATCTGAAAGGATCGATACTGAACTTGCTGTGGAAAACCCCACCTACTTACAATGAATTATACAGTAGCCAGCAAACTGGACTTGCTTAGGTTTCATCTCCCTACCCGTCGCTCTCACATTTCATTTAAGAATGGTATTTTTGTTGTTCTTATCTTTTGCCTATGTGTGTATGTTTCAAAATGCGGCAGCTATGATGTCTGTGCAAATTCTCTGGTTTCATGCTTACCCCATTTGTTTCCGACTAATACTGGACAGGCAGCATGCCTTGTGCTGTAGTCCCCTTCACCACTTGGAAAAAGATTGTACCAAAATACAGCTGTCCCCTGGGAAGATATAAAGCGGAGTTGACTCATTAAACCTCCGTCAGTTTAACTTCTGGAAAATGAAAAGCTAAGGCAGGCTAAAAACAGGCAGAACCACAGGCAACAGCAAAAGTGTGGGAAATGTCCTGATCATTACTCCCTCCCTGCGATTTCTAAGTGCTCCTCAGCGCTATGCTCACACATCACCTATTGAGCCCCTGGCAGCGATGCAAATTTTCGTAAAATTTTGAATTAATCTGCACAGGGTGTTTCGCATCGAAAAATTTTCAGTTTGCACTGGGAAATTTTTCTAGTAATCATAATCATAATGTTTTATTTATACCCCGCCCATCTGGCTGGGCTTCCCCAGCCACTCTGGGCGGCTTCCAACAAAATATTAAAATACAGTAATGCATCAAACATTAAAAGCTTCCCTGAACAGGGCTGGCTTAAGATGTCTGGTAGTTGTTTTTCTCTTTGACATCTGGTGGGAGGGAGTTCCACAGTGTGGGTGCCACTACCAAGAAGGCCCTCCACCTGGTTCCCTGTAACTTGGCTTCTCACAGCGAGGGAAACACCAGAAGGCCCTCGGCGCTGGACCTCAGTGTCAGGGCAGAACGATGGGGGTGGAGATGCTCCTTCAGGTATACTGAACCGAGGCCATTTACGGCTTTAAAGGTCAGCACCAACACTTTGAATTGTGCTTGGAAACGTACTGGGAGCCTAATGCACACTTTACCTCTAAGCCAGGATATGCATAAGTACCAATCTTCTCATTCAGAACATTTCACACAGCTTCATTATATGATGCAGCATAGATGGCTTTTAAGTGGAAGGAAGAGTATGGAGACTGTCAGCTATGATATACAGGTATTTTACCTACCTTTCTAGGCCAAACGCTAGCTCCTACTTCAGGAAATACCGTCGCTCCTCCTGCTGCCACATCACTCATCTGACAAAAGAAATGGTGTGAGCCATTAAGCTAGCCACTCCAAAAAGTAATCCCACAAATTTCACTACTGATCTGATCTCAAGGGCACTGCAGCACTTTGTAGGGGTTTTCTTCGCCATTGATGTTTTGAACAATAAGGCAGATTGAATTTTTTTAAAAGGGGTATGCCTGTACCACATGGATATCTAAAGTACTCCACTAGAAGCACACAGCACTACATTCTAGTACAGGAATCACCAGCCTGTACATGAAAGGAAACCCCATCATTTATGGGGAATACGCTGCGGATGCTGGAATGATACCTGGGCAGGTACAGATTGCACTAAAAGCCTTAAGAGACAGAGGATATTTGTGACAAAGGTACCTAGCTAGACACAGACATTTCATTCATTTAGGTTTGTGACCTGTCTTTCAACTCTCAAGATGTGGTACACCGTAGTTTTCCATTTTAAAAACTAAACAATTGAAGCACTATGGTCCCTAGCAGCAGGCAACCCAGTGATGCTCGCCTGACCTCCCGTGGCCCACATTACTGCTGCACACTGGGAGATAAAGGTGATGTTGGTGCAGGGAAAATGCACCATGGTGACCTCACTGTCACTCTCCTCCCTCCCTTCCCCACCTCCTAGGAAGCACCATCAACATGGGAAACATGCAATCAAGTGAGCGTCGATGCACGGCTACTGGCTATGCTGCCATAACACAAACAGGAGAATTATGAAAAGAACCACACATTTCCTCATAATTTTCACTGCGTGAGAGAAGCTCTTTTGGTGACATGGTTGAATCTTGCCTCCAAAGCACCTTACTTACATAGAATAACCATGTTGCAATTCTGTTGCCTGTACCCAATTCTTTAAAGGCATCCGGCTCATCTTTCTGTGTAGAAAAACATGCAGTACAAGGTCTTACTGTACAAGCGAAACCCAACAACGGCACACAGCATTAGCGCTAGGGTAGACATTTACAAATATGAATTTTTAGAATGCACGATGGGACCTGGCTAGACTTTACTTACTAGGTTATCCTAACATGGCATCTCTCTGATGCTGCGACTGAGAACTCTTAACTCCTTCCAGTGATGGATAACGAGAGAGAATGGAATGAGCCAACAGGAATGAGATTTGGACACTGTAAGTTATTGTTGATGTATTGCTGATGCTTAAGATATCACTAATGACAGTTGTATAATTTCATTAGGCTGCAGAGCAAAGGGAGAGAAGGGAAGCAGAGCTATTCCATTTGTTCTGCTATGAGTTCAGCTGCTCTCCCTCAACTGTCACCTAGAAAGCAGCCCTTCTATCAGGCTATCTGAACAGTTCTGATCCCGGCTGATCAATATAAGAACTGTAAATTTAAGGATGGATGCCTAAGCTTACATGTTTCCTCCTCCCTCCCCATTCGTTTTTCGTCGTGTGTCATGACTTTTTGGTTATAAGCCTGAGTGCAAGGGCTATCTTTTTTTAAAAAAATTGATCTGTAAGCTGCTCTGGGAGTCTTTTTGGATGAAAAGCAGTGTAAATCCAATCTAATCCAAATAACTTTAATGTAGTAGCCATTGGCCATGACAAATCTGAATCAAAAATAAATACAAGCAAAAGGGGTGTTGCGCCACAAATAATGGTCTCTATTTGCATCTCTCCGTCTCCCTTACAGTTCACTGCTATATTGTCCAGGGTCTTCTTTCTGATCTTTTTGGCCGCTAAAGGAAAAAGGGTGACTTTATGAGTCACTGAAATGTTTACATTGCTAAGAACCTTCTCTGCTGGGAAGAGACATCTTTCCTGTAAGGTGAGAAATTGCCTCCTGGGTCCAATGTATAGTGGGCAATATAGTAAATAGTGTAAGGCAGGCATGGGCAACCTTCAGCCCTCCAGATGTTTTGGCCTACAACTCCCATGATCCCTAGCTAACAGGACCAGTGGTCAGGGATGATGGGAACTGTAGTCCAAAACATCTGGAGGGCTGAGTTTGCCTATGCCTGGTGTAAGATGTCTTCCACCTGCGGTTGCACGCATATACAGAGTAACTATGCTTTTTAAAAATAAATACATGAAGTTCTGGGGAACATGGTCTCAGAAATCCCATGAAGATAGCCATCACAATCTAGAAAAGTAACATGACTTTTGAAGGCACGTAATCTTTTTAGGCAGAACAAGTTTCCATTGCTCTCTCCTACATCTGCAGATTAGAGGATTTGGTCTAAAAATCACACAGAACAACCAGGCAACAAGAAATTGTATGCTGACCACCAACTGCAACTCAAGGCAACCAGAAGTTTAAAATATACTTGGCAATTTAAATGATTTATGTCAAAGCAAACAGTGTGCTTTTCTCCCCTAGAATTAGAAGGGATTTTTATCCCACTGCTCAACCCTAATTGCTTTCACATGTACATGCTTGGGAAGAATCCAGTGTTTCCCACACATTATATTATTGGATGCCATTTTAGTATATTAAGGCGGCACTCTTATACACACTTACTTTAAGTCAATGGGTTTTACTTCTGCAAATATGCTGGAAGGGTGCATTATTAGACATATGTATCTGGGAGGAAGATCCATTTAATAAAGTGAGATTTACTTAACAGGATTGCATAGCAAAGATATTCTTTCAAAAATAGTTTGGTTTTTTTTCTAAACGCATGCATGGGAAGAAAAAACAATTAACAACTTGCATCATAATAAGCCAATATAGACTTACTGTATATAATTTTTTAAGAGGGGAATCAAGATTTTTGTTAAGGCAATAATTTTAATGAATGTATGGTGGGCTCAAATGAAAATGTTAATTGACGGTGTTATTTAACACATAAATGTCCCGTAAACCACCATTTGAGATCAGTTGCCCTATTTCTTGTAGCCTTGTCCCAATATAAAATAAATATCCAAGCCTACCTAAACCCATTTGGATTTTTTTTAAAAGCCCTTCACCCTATGGTTGGTTGTGGATATATCACTATGACATAAGAGCTTTGGGGTTTTTTTTTAAATACCATCACCTTAAATGTACCAGCCACCATTTCCTGCAGTTTCCTCCTTTAATCCTTTCATTCACTTAACAGCATTTCACTTTAACATTTTGGTAATATTTGTTATTCTCTGCTGTTCAGATGGTGGTTTAGAGGACTTTAATCATTTCACATTGATTAGATAGAAGACTTGAATGTAACACAAACACTCAATTAAACATTTGTGCCACAGGCCGAAAGGCCTAGGCTTCAAACTATTTCATTTTTCACCCATCTCTTTACTTGCCCGAGCAAAGTCATAGTGGGGCTCATACTGTCCTCCCACTCCATAATTTGCTACCTGGAAGAAAGAAACACAGTGCGTGTAAAGCACAAAGGCAGGACAGAGAAAGACTTACCCTTCCAAAATCAAAATGAGGCTCGTACTGGCCTCCTACGCCGTAGTTGGCGACCTAGAGCAGAAGAAGCACAAACAACCGATGAACTACCCAGGGTGAGAGATGAAGTATCTGCTTCATATGTAAGTTGATGCTTTGCTAACAAGGAGTGTCATAAAATCAAGCCCAGGAACAATGTGTGTGGTGGGGCGCAGCTTCCCTCCCAGCACTGGCACCGATTCTACAAAGCAGTGGCAAGGTTGGAGCTATGAAGGTGCACCATCAGGAACACCTGACTGGCAGGTCCCACCAACTGCAACCACATGGTCCCAACCTCACTGCCACCCTGTCATCTGGTGATGGACAGGTTGTAAGTACAGTGGAATCTTGGTTCCCAAACTTAATCCGTTCCAGGAGTCCATTTGATGGTTTGGGAACCAAGGCATGGCTTCCGATTAGCTGCAGGAGCTTCCTGTTAATCACTTCCAGTTTTCGATCGTCTGGGAGCCTGAACATTCTGGCTCCCAAGGCGTTTGGGAGCCGAAGTTCCACTGTACAAATAATTAACAAACCAATAAAGGCTGAACTATGCCCTCTTTAGGAGTCCCACCAACTTGAGTCTACTCTCCCAAATAAGGAACTAAATTAAGCAACAGCCTGAGGTTTCCCTTTCATTTGCCCTTACTGAAGATTCACCAACTTCATTTTCCATTAAAAAATGATTTTCAAAGTATTAAGACAATGTATTTCAACAATGTAGCTCCCACCCTAATATAACATTTTTTTAAAAAAATATATTTTGCCTGTTTTGCTCAACTGAACTCACCCAAGGAAATACTGAACTGGAGTTTGCATTTTTTAATTTTTCACCATACACTTAAATATTGTGGCTAACTGCATTCTGCATACAAACACAGGTAACAGAGCTCAATATCCCACCCCCCCAATGAAAAGCCATGACTTTAGAGTGAAACAGAGTTGCATGAGTCACACTGCCCCCTCCCACACAAACAACATATTCGAATATGTATTTAAACCAGTATGAGATGAGTTGATGCCAGCAAGATTCTTAATACTCAAGTAGCGTGAGGTTTATCGTTTGATAAAAGCAGTAACAGAAGTGATGTTTTGATTCTCGTTCAGAGCTTGATGTAAGAGTACCCCCAACAAAATTTAAAAATTTGGCTGTATAATTTGGAAGTAATATGATTTGGAAATAATGTGATTGGATTGACCTGTTAATAAAAATTATGTTGTTTTTTTTTTTAAAAAAAGTAGTGTGGGGTTTGGGGGTGGCATTTGGGTTTTTAAATATCTCCTCAGCTCACCTGGAGCTCCTCTGCTGTGGAAACATCCAGTCCTGTAAGATCTTGTATTCTTGCATTAATACGTGCTACTACAGGGTTTTCATATCCAGACAGCCAGGCACTAAACATGGAAACAGATATTATTCCTGACCAGTATGATCAGAGCATCACTTTTCAAGACTAGTAAGAAACAACTTTTTAACTGTGCAAAAATGCCTACAGGCAAATACCGACACTAAATGTGATAGCCGACATCTCAGTAACTCCACTTAATGAACAACTTTCGCCCTATTGGCATATATTGCAGCTCTGCTGTATTTCTTCAAAGCAATCCCCTTTGGTTGGTCACCATCAAGTGAAGTAAGTTGTGACCCAAAATAACACTTGGGAGAGCATGATATACACAGTATTGCAATGTATGACAGACCCTCTTTGATTCACCACAATTGTGAAGGAAATGCTGCAGTGGTACACACTGCAGTTCACATAATAAACCTGTTAAAATTAACTCACATAATAAACCCACTGAAATTAATACAGGTCCATTGGTTAATAAGTTAGGTTCACTGATATCAATGGGTCTCCTCTTAGTTAAACTTAAACACCACCCACTCTCTCCTGTCAAACCAGAGAGCCTGACTGTGAAAAAAGCTCTATCTTGCTTTCTTATATATGCATACACATCATGGTGTATACTTGAACCCTACCTGCACCGATTCAGCTGCTGATGCTGATATATGCGAAAAACAGGAAGCCTCTTGATGCCAGAACTGCACTCAAAATTCCCACCTCTCCACTAAAGAGCTGGCGGAAACAATTGCCCTAGAAACTGTCCAACAAACAGCTAAGGATGAATGGACTAAACCCTGTATTGTCTATCTGTATTTTAATAAGCAACTGGTGGCTTAAAAAGATTACTTTCCACTCTCACCCACAAGTGTAGCAAAAATTCCACTTGCCCCCCTTGCTCCACATGGGGTGTGGGCTCTCCTATATATATTACTAATTATCCTGAAAACCATTTTACTGAGCTTGCAGCAGCATCCCCGATAAGTGGTGCTTCGGATTGTGACCATTGTACAAGGTTACAATTCACTCTACGAGACTAGTTTCCAGAGGGCTAGCCGTGTTTTTGCAACAAAAAACCAACAATGAGTCTCGTGGCACCTTTACAGGCAAACACATTTTATTGTGGAATAAGCTTTCATGGACTAGAGTTGGATTCAAGACTAGATTAGTCACAAGAACTTATTTCCATTCCTACCAGGGACTGTAATGATGGGGTGGACTGTTTGAAGCAGTAAAGTACATGGACTACTCCCAAGTAAAAAGTAGTGTCCAGAAGAAGCGTTCATTTAAATGTGGGCTGAGGGCTGGGGGCAGAGGAATAGCACAATCTTATCTGAAACTGGAGAAGTTGTTAAGTGTTTGGCTCTCTTCCTGCCAAAATTTTTTGCCCTACCAGACACACACGGTTTTTTTTTTAATGCCCTCTCAGCTTCTGCCTCTTTCTATTCTAACCTGAATTTTCTGTTAAGGTTTCTACTCCCCACATATTCTAGAAGCTTGGACAACATTAAAGACCCTAGTTTCACGGTTTGTACACCTTAAAAACAGTAATCAAAAGCTAGTTGTTCGATTAGCAAACGTGATTTTTATGCACCATAGATGGTCAAAGATCCCTTGCAGAAACACATCATGTATATATACTAGTTTGAAAGGATTAAACTTTATCTTCACTACCACTCGAGTTTGTTTAGTACCCTCCTTTTCAAAAGGATCACAGCAAATCTCTAATCAAGAGCGGTAAAATATGACACCACACAGGTTACAGAATCTCAAAGGGTATGGAGAAGGGAGTGCTGAATGTTTGTCCAAAGTCAGTAAGCAAGGAAGTTTAGGGAGGGGGGAAACTATCAGAATGACTGTTAGCATACAGAGCAATTGCAAGCATAAGAAATATAGACAGAGAATGTCCCAAACGCCTTGGTACTCGGACATTTTAACTCCTGAATGCCGCAAACCCGGAAGTGAGTGTTCCAGTTTGTGAAGCCGCGCTTTGGTTTTTGAAGCATTCTGGGAGTCAAACGGACTTGCAGAAGGGGTTCCAGTGCTGTTTCTCTATTACTGTGCCTGCTGTAATGTTTCAGCCTTCTCCTGTAGCCTAATTCGTAAAAATGTTAACTTTCAATTGTTTCAATGCCTTTTTTCTACTTCAACTCAGTCAACATATACCCATCAATTGCATATCCATCAGAAATGGAGTGGGGGGCAGAGAGAGAGAGAGACGTTATCTTGCAAGAGGAACAAGCATATCCTCCCATTTCCTTTCCCAGGAAGATCACTTGTCAACACTTTTCACTTCAGCTCACAGTCATGCGGAAGCTAAAATAATCCTGCAATACCTCTGTATCATTTGTGAGGGAAATTGTGCTCTCTGAACACTGCAATGTGCTATTATTGCTCTTGACAGCATTAAAAAAGCTTTTCCATGTTGAATGTTGTTAAAAGTTAAATTTAGTGGGCATAACAATATTTCTGAGGTTCTCTCCTTTTGAAATAAACTAACACTCAAGAAAGGTACCTTCACTTCCATCAACATTTACTTTCAATCCTTAAAAGATTCAGCATCTTTTCACTGAAGCTTTTAAAAATGGCACCTGGGAAGGACTGTTCCTAAAACTTTAAAAAGTAATGTCGAAAGGCATGCATTTGTCTGGTGGAGACTCCACCATCATGGTCTAAAGAAATTCCTTTAAAGATGTCTCCCCCCCCCCTTCTTTCTAGAGAGGAAACTATATCGTAGAGTAATTGGCTATTTCACAGGCATACATCACAACCAGCAGTTTCCTGAAAGTCAGACTGGCCGAAATATTATGGTACTACATACACATGGCTTGGCTCTAAATGCTGCTTTCCACTGCTGGCAAAATGCCACCGTCATGCAGCCTGCCACGTACTTCAGCACAAACAGTAGTCCTGTCATAAGCAGAGGCATGCCGTTAATATAGAAATGTGTTAGCTAGGAAAGAGCGCTTGGAATGTTTGGGAGGAGGAAGCAAACTTCTATTAAAAATACACGAGAGAGTTTTTGGGTTCCCTGTAAATGTGGCTTTACTAGTTTGCTTTTTTTTTTATTAAAAAAAAATACTAATATCCTTGACAGGAACGAAAACCTACTCCTTCGCCAATAGAGATTTCGGTTTTGAAAAAAATCTGTCTTCTTAATATTGCCTGGTGTGTGAAACTTTTCACAGAACTGCACAAGGCAAAAACGGATTCAAACTGGATAGTCAGAATGCACAGCCCACTGGCAGATATTAACTGCAGTTGACATAAATATTTTGAATGTCCACAATAGGTTCTACTGTGATTTAAACCACCAGGAGAAGAACAGCTCTAAAAGGAGGTTACAGAGGCACAAATTATACCTAACAACTCACACATTAGTTCCACTTTATCACTACTAAAACCACACACATGAAACAGCAGACGTAACAATTAATTACTAAAGGAAAGCAGTCTGCATTTTTGCCTGCTCCTGAATTGTGGCTTTTAATGTATTATAATAGCAAATAATTTTTGAGGCTGCTTACGCCATACTTTTTTATAAGATGAGAAATCCATGAAATTGAATGATTTCACAAACTATTAACAGTATTTATAAGCGCCTCACTGAAATATCTCCTTAAGCCAGTAAGGATTTTTTTTTTTGCCATAAACAGTAACTTTTAATCATATACATTTAAAAGGATGGGAAAAGACGACTACTATATTTAGTACACTAACTATTTAAAAATAGAATCTGAACTAGGAATCTCAAGCTACCATTAACATAGAATGTGCTTCCTGTTTACCATGTGACTCCTAGGAAGTGCTTAAGATTAACACAGGCATCCTGACACAGAAGTCAAAGCAAGCAGACGCTATATAGCATGTCGTTTACATGGATTCTTTCTAAAATAAAACAATGTAGTGTTAATTCTGGTGGGATCATGCAGATAAGAAAGTAAGGTTCATGCATTGACACATATACAGAAGTGTTTAACAAAGCAATCCTATACATGTCTACCCAGAAGTAAGCTCACTGACCTAAAACAGGATTTATTCCAGGTAAGCATGTATGGGATTGCAACTTAAGACTCACGGATTTGAGTGTGGGAGAAACAAGGACATTCCTGAAGTGCTTAACTTTGACTGGTTCTTTACCCACAGAGTTTAAATTTGAGGATTTTCCCCTTTAAGCCTTCCAAAACTTCCAGAGCCACAGAGGTTAGTGTTCTATTTTAAGGCTCCATCCTTTTCACCTAGTTAGCAATTAGTTGAAGGAGGGGGGGGAAGGTAAAGAATCCCACACCATGTTTGACACAAGCCACTGCAAAGAGAACTTCTGTAGCAACTTATCGACATACCAGCGTCCCCTTACCTCTTAGAGACTCTGTAATGTGCTGTGGTCAGTTTCCCAGTCTGGGGGTCATGCACAGTAGCTCGGCTCAGCTACAAAAAGAGAAAGGACAAGGGGCTTACTCTAGTAGCAAGCTTCTTCTGGGCCAAGCCACAGGCAATTAGAAGGGTTCCGATTGGTCTGGATGGAATGTAATGCTCAGATCAGCAAGAACATTTAAAAGGATTACAGTAGCTGCTGCTACCGTTACTCCCCAATTAATCTCAATTGGTTCAGTAAATTTGGTTAGATTGTCCTTTCACTTTTTCCCTCCAAATGGAAAGTTTATGCAAGCCAATTGTTTGCAGAGTTTCACAGAGAACTTCACGGTACCCAGAAGTTTATTGTTTTGCATTGCTGCCTCAGTTTTGCTTTTTGAGAAAAGACAAAGATTTTGCATGAGACTCAGGAGATATACATATGTATTTAAAGATATCATTAAACTCATTGTAGCAACCCTGGGCCATTCACCATCTAACCTACCTCACAAGGTATTAGAATAGGGTTATTTCAGTTAACTGTTGCATGAACTGCCCAGAGTATAAGTATTGTCATTCATAATTTTTTGTAGTGGTCAGTGAATGATCTGGGAGCAGCTGAAGCTAAACAGAGCGGGGACTGATCACTGCCATGCACAAGAGCTTTACGTAAGAGCTAGGTGTAAAGAAATATTAAGCTGTGATTAATTACTATTAATATTGTGTCATGATAAATGGCGAAACCCCACAGCTTTTTTTAGTAAGTGTGAGCAATTGCCAAGAGAAAACTCGTTTAAAATTTATCAAGCCAGTAGTTTAGGTTAATTAAGTCTGATAATCACTTCCCACAACTAGTAGAAGTCTCTCTGGAAATGTGTCACCTGGCTCTAGCAAAACAAAACTGGAATTAGCAATCAAGCAAGATAAAATGATAGTCTTTGTTACGATAGATTTGCAGAAGTGCTACAATATCCCTAAATACAAATAGCTGAAGAGCTGTTTTGCCAAGATCACTTCTCTGTAGATTTCACAGACAGGAAGCAGAGAGCTCATTTTACTAGTGAATTTAATAACTCTGCATGCCTCTTTGACAGTTCTGTGGGAGGCTATCCTTTAAAAACCAAGACATGGAAGACTTTCATGGAGAAAATGGCACTCTGTATTGCAGAAGGAAAAACTGAAATCTCTACCCAAGAAAACACTGAGGCAGATTGGTACAAACTAGGAATACATCCTAAATAAGCATACAAGGACAGAACTTCTGGTTAGAGGAAGAATCTGAGAAACTCAGCAGTAACAGTTTGTTACAATATCTGCAGAGAGCAAAGAAATGGACCAGAAAAATAATAATCAAACTCTTGTGTTTTCTGGTCGTTTTCTCCCCTAATGAGCACCGCAGAGGCACTCATTAAAGGGAAAGAATATACGGCAAGTGAAATCTTACCTTTTGCTAATTCTGTAATGTGCAGTCTCCAAAACGCCTGTTATGGGGTTTGAAATGGTGGCTCGCCTCAGCTGTGAAGCGAACCAATCAGAATAGTTGCATTACAATGTATATTATTGCATCACATCAATCCGACCATTCAGAACCCAATTATGGAGCACAGGCTAAAGTAGGTTGGTTCTCATAGCTATGTATAGCAACAGTACAATATCATGCACAATACTGTATGGAGGAGACCCATTACCAAGCAGGTACTTCTCTTTTTGTAACGTGTAAGAACGCGACTCACCTTCAACTAGCTTGGAATAACAGGGCACTCCCAATAGCCGTATACCCAGCTTTTTACTTTGGTTTCAGTAATTTATCAGCTTGGCTTGTACAATTATGACCAAACAGGATAGCTTACTGTAGGTATTTGAGATACCTACAGGGATGGGGAACCTGTGGTCCTCCAGATGTTGCTGGACTCCCAAGTCTCATCAGTCGCAGCCAGCATGGCCAATGATCATGGATGATGGGAGTTGTAGTCAAGCAACCTATGTGCGCCATAGGTTATGCATCTCTATGAAGTTTTTTGTTGGATCAGGTATACTGAACCGAGCTGGTCTACAAACAACTCACATCTGGCTTCACTCTAGACTGTTTCTCAGGGGCTGATACAGCTTTGAAATGCAAGATGTGACCATGCTTCTTACAGGCAGGCACCTCTTGAATAGTCATTTTGTTAAAAGAAGGAATGTCCACCTGCGTGATGGGTACTGGTACTCCTAATCTGACATGGGGAAGAGTTACAGAGTGCTGGCATATGCCACTTACCTCTTAAGCATGCCTCTGATCAAGGCAACAAGGAACAACCTCTCCTTTCCCAAAGAGACGGTGCGAGTTAGGTTAAAAAAAAGCTTGCAACTCACATGCTTCTACCGGCCAAGGCAGCACCTATTCACAAATTGTTGATGGACTGGTGCTGACGAGGCAAAAACAGCGCATGAGAGACGCACATGCTCTTTCAACACAGCAGGCATCTCCTCCTTTAGAAAATGAGAGGTCACCCCGAAGGCACTTGCATCTAATAACTAGCTTTTTGGCGCAACTTCTCATTTCTCAGATGGGGTGTCTTAAATCAATCTTTTGACCAAGGGGACAGACACGCCCTGGTGACTAGGCCTGCGGGCGGGAGGTTTGTGCCATGGCTGAGAAAATCTTTTGCCAAACTATTTGACCTGGGGGAATAAGTCATCTTTTCCTAAAAACCAAACCAAATAATTAATCGTGTCCATATACAAAGTATAAACAAGATTTTACATATAGGTCTAAAATGGATCAGTCATAAGTTTTCTATTTTTCCAAGGAAAGGCCATCGTTGGGGCCATTTTTAAAAGAATGAAAATCTGCACTGGGTGGATGGTTGAGAAACTATGCCCTGCACTCAATCCTACACTTAAAACTCTTGTCTTCCCTTAAGTTTATTTGGGAGTCCAGGCTATATGCAAAATGGCCATGTGCAAACTTGGGCCAAGGGAAACTCCATTCGGCTTACACACTATGTTTTAACTTCATAATTGCAGAGTAACGAGAAAGCCGGTGATCTACCATCATAGGTATTGTCACTTACAACTGCAGCTGAATCAATACTTCTAATGTACTTAGCAAACAGAATTAAAACAATTAAGAGTAGTGGTAGTAGCAGTAGTAGTAGTATATTAATACAAAGGAGTTATTTTTATCCAGGGGCAGTTCATGCATGCTGCAAAGATTGTGAAGTCCCGCACTATAGTTTTTCAGGATTGTCTTTCACAGCCAGCCACAAAAAGTCCTATCCAGCTTAATTGCTGAGACCTGCAGAGGAAGTTAGGTCAGACTGTTTATCAACCTAACCTGGTACTGCCAACTTTGATAGCCAGTGGCTCACCTTTTATTTTAAATGAACTTTTAAAAACAATCCTTTTTAAAAGCCTTAAAATGCCACGGATTGAACAAGGAATTCCATATGTTGCAGCATGTGCTCTAACATGGAATTATTCTAAAGTGTCAGTTCTTTATACCATGCAGAGGGAATATTTTATTACTTATCCAAAGCAAAGCGTGCCATCATGAAAACAAGGCTGGCCGGGAGAGCTCATGCATTTGTAGCATCGTTAAAGTTATCATGGACAGATGGAGATTCTTTATTTACCCTCGGTTTTGCAAGCTCTTTGACCGTTTCTATTTCTTCGTCAGAGATTATTTCAACAAAGCGAACAATCCGAGGGCGGTCCCATTCATCCTCTTGTTTAACAGGGCCCAGTATGTACCTGGGATTCCCATTCCCATCGTAATAGCGGCAAAAAAGCTTCTTTTGTCTTCTTGGGGTCTGCAAGAAGCAAAATGTTCCAAAAAAGTTTGTAAACAAATGCATAAATATCTGAAACGATATAGTTATCTAGCTGAACCAGCAGATTTTCACCATCTATTTTAAAGCCATTTTAATAAACTGTACATAAAAGATGTCAATTACCATTTTGAGACCCTCCCCGCGGCACAGCATTTCATACTTCTGTCTCTCTGGAAGGTAATCTTTGGAAGGTCCTCTTTTCTGAGTTTTGTTTTCCTTTTCAGTCTGTCCATCGGTTTGGGAAATAGACTTGTTTGCTTCTTTTTCTTTTTCTTTTTCCATGATGTACTCGAAGTATTTCATATTGCCATTAGCTCTCTGGTGCTCTGAATCTATTGGAAAAGAAAGAAATGAGCCCCCTTGTGAAAGGCAAACCATTCAACAAACTTGCTTTTCATGGTTAACTTTCATTTTCTTTTTAAGCATACGCTCAAATCTGAATATTGCCAACATCTAACTCACTAGTATTCTGCCAGCTGTTTTAGTTGTATATTCTCATTAAAGAGACAAGTTCCTAAGTCAAAGAAACAAATGATTGACAGAGTGGTATTTTCACAGCAGTTGTGAATCTTTCCATGAAACAACTCAGAACGAACTTGCTTCTTTAAATTGCTCCAATCCTTGTAAACTAGGGCTGTACTACAGCTATGCTCGTACTAATTTTAAACTACTAGGAAAAATGTTTGTTGAGCTCTAGATGTTTTCTATTGAGATTTTCACCTCAATCTTCATATCTGCTTTGGTCCTTTTTGTTGCTGTTGTTGTAAACTTTCAGAGGTAGCATATGTGGTGACGTCCAATCGCTGTTGGACTCCCATCACCCCTGGCCATTGGCTATTCTTGTATCCAACAACAAATATAGGGTAGCACATCAACTACATTTCTAGCCTTGTCTGTGCTAGAGACTCTCCTCCCTGAAAGAGAGGGGAGTGGTTGTGGGCGGGAGCCCGAGCACCGCCCAGCAGGGGGCGTTGCCCCCTGCCTCCAGCTCACCTGGCTGGCGCTCACGCCCCCCGGTGGCCACCCAACCAGGTGCCGCGGTGGGGGCATGTTCAGCAGCCTTTTGCTGCAACGCCAGCCTTTCCCTGGCCTCATTCCTCATCGTCGTCCCGTCATGAGTCAACTCATCAGGATCTCCTGTGCTAGTGTAGCGTTACAGTTTCACAAAAAGCGTATCCAGCAGATACGCTTTTTGTGAAACTGTAACCACATATGCTACCTCTAAAAGTTTACAACAACAACAAGCAGCAGTAAAGACCTGATCCTACTCATAAAGCACGATGCAATAGCAGATATACATTTACAAAGCCTTGCATGAATAATGCACCATTTCCAACAAGTTTTTTATGATAGCATAACAAGAATGTATTGCAGGCCAACGTGGCAATCCGGGTGTTTTAGGAAAAGATGCTAGAAAAACAGAAGTTGCTACTATCAGAATGAACGTTAAGAGATGTGTCACTTGGTTTTTTTACAATCCTAAGCAAAGAATAAAGTATTATTATTATTTATTTAGCTTATATACCACCTTTTATCAAAAGATCTCAGGACAGTGTACAACATTAAGAACACATTACAGAGCATTAATAATAAAAACGTAATAAAAATCATAGTATCAGACAACATAATAAAATAATCATAATAACAGACCCCCCCACCCCAGCTTTAGCAAGACATAGATTAATTAATGGCTAAACGCCTGGGTAAATAAGTCTTTGCGCATATAAACCAATAGTAGCAATATAAATTAGAATAGAAGATGTGGAATCTAAAACTTGTGCTTGAGCAGGAACTGACATGGGGTGATTGGCTTTTGGAAGCCTCCCCACATCTGAATCAGATTCCAATGAGAATACATTAGTCCCTTCCAGAATCGCAATGACAATCTGAAATGGGTCTATTGGGAGGCCTGCAGCCTCAGTCTGAAAAAAATGGGGAGAGCAAACAGGAGCAGCAGCCTGCAGGGAGGCTTCTAAGCCCTGCTGCATTCCTGTTTGTGCCATCAGGAGCATACAGATGCATGCAATCCTCACCTATTCAGAATTGATCTGATTTATGTTCAGATTTGTTTTGAATGCACAAAAGCTATCAGCTAATGGAAGCAGAGCTGGATTATCTTGCTCCCGGTTGCCCAATACAGAACGCCACTGCTGTTGGCACTAGGAAAAGCTATTGTTTTGAAGACAACTACTATTTAAGAGGGGACGTGGGTGGCGCTGTGGGTTAAACCACAGAGGCTAGGACTTGCCGATCAGAAGGTCGGCGGTTCGAATCCCTGCAACGGGGTGAACTCCTGTTGTTCGGTCCCTCTCCTGCCAACCTAGCAGTTCGAGAGCACATCAAAGTGCAAGTAGATAAATAGGTACCGCTCCGGCGGGAAGGTAAACGGCATTTCCGTGTGCTGCTCTGGTTCGCCAGAAGCGGCTTAGTCATGCTGGCCACATGACCTGGAAGCTGTACGCCGGCTCCCTCAGCCAATAAAGTGAGATGAGCACCGTAACCCCAGAGGCGTCCGCGACTGGACCTAATGGTCAGGGGTCCCTTTACCTTTACCTTACTATTTAAGAAGTTCACAACAATGGCTTTAACCCCGAGATAAATTAACCTTAAAAAAAGGAAGGCAAGTTTCCCACTCCCCACCTGCAGCCATTTGTACCTCTTCAAGACTTCACTGGAGAGACGAGAGGGAATGGGAAGTCCTTCCATGGACTTCCTTAAGTTAACAAATTGCAGGGACAAAGCCTGTTTTGGTAGCAATTGCTCTCTCCTTCAGAAGCCCCCTCCCATCCCACACTGCTCAGGAAGTTCTCCAAACCTTCCAAGAGAAAAGGGGGGAAGGGAGGAGACAGGAAGAAAAAATAGCACTAATCAGCAAACAGATCTTCGATGCACAGCAAAATTAGTGCACAAAATTAGTTATTGCAACCCACAGGAAATATTCAAGTTCTTTAACATACCTAACTCAAGAAGACGCTTGGTAAGCATCACGGCTTTCTCCAGATCTCCCTGCTGGTACACAGCATAACTCAAGTAGTCCAGGACAGAAACCTTGCCAATGGAAGGAGAAACCTCTCCGTCATCCAGCTGTTTTAGAGCTTGCTCCATCCACAGTTCAGTGTGGTAGTAGTCTGCTTCCGTGTATGCAATCTTGCCCAGCTCAAAGCAATCCTCAGCTGTTAGAAATGTCTTATGTTTCACTCCTGTAGGAAACAAGAAGCCAATAATGTTGAATCAAGGTTGCATTACTGAATCATTTCTTCTTCTGAAGCTGCATGCTTCTATTTTTATTATGTGATTAACGACACCTTACAAAGCCTATGACAGAAAGAACAAAAGTTGTGCTAACTATAGCTACTTAATTTTTGTATAGGCTGCAATTTACTGTAAATTAGTGTATTTATCATTAATGTTATAATGATAGTGGTTTTTAGATAGGGATCCTAAAGACCACCAAAACAATCAGTCCAGAGAGTGGGCCCTACTAAACGGTTGTGTTTCCTAAGTCCTAGGGTGTGGAATCTGCCTTCACCTGCCCTGAGAGGGCCACATTCCCTCAGAGGTAATGTGCAGGGTAAAAGAGTCAAACACAGGTGGGGCACCTCACACTTTCAGTCAACAACACACTATTACTATTTGTACTGTGGGAAACTAATCCCAATTGCTCCAATAGGAGTGTTTGCCACGGTCCAATGCAAAAAGCAGGCACTAAGGGCCAAATCTGGATTCGGACCCTAGAAGGGGGTTAAAGAGGGGCTGTAACGTTTTGTCTCCTACTGTTTCACAACCCAGAACCTGCAATACGTATTGCCTAAACAATTTTAATGGACCTTTTTTTGACAACACAAATTGCAGGGGACCTAATCTAGATTGGGATCCTGGCATGGGAGTAATATAGACTTTAACTGCCTGCCCTCTGCAGTGATTTGGAAGCTGAACACAAATCATAGCTATGGTTTGAGTGAAAGAGTAAGCCAGTAATAAAAACAACAACATGCACGCAGAGGGGAAGAGGAAGGAAAATAGTGGTAGAGGTGGACGTAAGGTTCAGTCTTTTAGCAACAAACCATGGTTTAATACGGTATGTGAAACAAACTCTCCCTCCCTAATCACCCACACCCTCAATTGGCTTCTGCAAAGTCGTTTTCTTAACAGTCTTTCCCCATATACTTACAAAAATTACAAAAATTTTACCTGGGAGATTTCCCCTCGATATAGTGTCTGTATCCAAATTATACGTATCCTGGAGCCGTAAGAGAGCTTTGGCAGCACCCGTCTGATCTTCATCATTTGGGAAATACTGGCGTTGAATAGTCATGTTGGAAATGAACCCTAAAGAAAGAAAGAAGCTCTTAGAATCATAGAATTCTCAAGTGTGGTGAGGGATGCTTGAAATCAGGGTGTGTGAGAGAGTTTGAAGGAAGGAGCAGGGAAATAGAGCATGTGGTGAAGGATGCTTGAAATCAGGGTGTGTGTGAAGGAGCAGGGAGAATTGGGCATGTGGTGAAGGATGCTTGAAATTAGGGTGTGTGTATGTGTGAAGGAAGGAGCAGGGAGAATAAGGCATGAGGTGAAGCACCAGGGTGAAATCCGGCATCTCCTTGATTACATTTTTTGTGCCAATTATTGTAATTGATTTTCCAAATCATTACAAATCTTGCCGAATTAATTCAATTTAATACAATTTTCCAAAACCAGCTTCCCACTCCCCTTATAAGATATGTCTAAGATGAACCCATTGCTGCTTATGTTCTCAATTAATCTCTAGATAACATCCCTCAATAACTGATAATATTACCCATCAGCTGCCCCTTTACATCTCTGAATACAGCAAAAAAAAATCAAGTAAACCTTTGTGTGTGTGTGTGTGTGTGTGTGTGTGTGTGTACACACATACATACACACACAGCCCATTGAAGGCCTGGTTGCTAGGGCAACGGTGATAGAAGTGCGACATTTGAGACCAAATGGCCTGGGCATATTTGGGCCACTCCAAGGTAATTGTAGGGTCAAAGATACCAATATGAAGCCATGGGTATTTTACATACAATGACCTGTAACCTTTCTTGATGTATGTAGGAGGATGTTTAAAGATGCTTTGAGGACTCTGTGTGCTGTGTGTTAGTCGCCTATATAAGCTTTGCTCTGATATACCACGGGGCAATCCTTCCAACTAGCAGCTAAGCAGCTGGCTGGCAAGGCAATAGTTTTAATAAATACTGGGTCTCTCCTGGATACTGGACTTGAATTAGTTTCCTTGGTTCTGTGGTTTATTTAAAAGGTGGCCCCCTCACCTGGGTAACAAACAAGGTGGTGCAGAAGTGAATTACACCTGGATTTTTGGTTTTCCCCTCCTCTCACTCATGTCATAAAAACACACAGCACAGTGTTGAAACTCTATTCCTATTCACCACAAAGACTTCTGGCTTCTAGCAGGTACCACAACATGAGTTACTGCTGACACAAAATCCCAAATCTCACTGAGATTTCAGATCTCCTCAGTATGAAATTATTGACCTTTTAGGAGACTAAAGTGGCTAAAGAGAACGGAAACCAGGGATTTTCTGGCCCACCGCTCACTGAATTATCCACTACCCACACAGCTCTCAGCATGAAAGTGAGCTTTCATAATGGCTTTTAAAAAGCCTACCATCAGACATATCCTTCAGGACTAGGTTCTCCAGCTCGCTCCACTCTGTGTTAAGTCGCTTCATCAATTTGAATGCATTCACAGGATGTCCCAAGAACCCCTCTGGGTCTTTCGTTGCAGTGTCTGTCAGCTTATCCAGTTTCTCTGCCCATCTAGAGAGACAAAATGCAACCTAAATATTTTTACTAAGTCACTTTCCGCGTGCCAACATTAATGTTGTGAATTGACATTGGATACCTTGTATTGTTTCATGATCTAAAAGATAAATAAATTGCACGGTCTAAAGATAAATAAAAAGCACAGATTTTCAAAGCCAGCTCATAATGCGACTAGTTTTTAATAGTTTCTTCTCTACATTCTAAATGTTGCAAGTCACTTGGAGATTCCCTGTGTATCAAGTGACTAATAAACTGAATAAATAATGTACATTTATTTATACATACATACATTTCTGTACTTTTTCCAAAGGTTTGAAGTTAAGGAAGTAAAGTTCTTTTTATTATCCACAGCCCATATTTAAACTCTGGATGGCTTACAGCCAACATTTTGCAGAAATAGCAAATATTCCTCCGCCCACAAAAAGTCATATATTATTTGGCCTGGGGCAAATTTTTTGTCACCCACTAAATATTAATATTAAAGCCTGTACATACTTCTTAATCTGTTCCAGCTTGCTCTCTTCTGCCTTGATATAGTCTTTTAGCGAAGTCACCAGGTCTTTCTCCGTATTAATTAAGTCTGTCATGTGACCTAAAAAGATAGTTTAATCCACTCATTATGTCTATGATCAATTACAAAATCTTAACAATATGCTTTAAAAAACAACAACAACCAACAAACCCAAATGCACAAGGAGTTTGCAATTACTTTACACTTTCTAATTCTTACAAAAAAGGTGGAAGGGAAATATTTCTCCCTGCTATTCTTAATTAGTTTTGCCATGTAATCAGAATATATTGTCAGAAAGTTAACCAATATGTCTCAAGTAGAATGTAAGCTGCGAGGCAGCAGTCTGTTTCTCTGAACTAATGTCTTGCAAATATTGCAAAATCACTCTATACTCTCCCTGTGGATTGTGATTTTTCCACATTAGAGAGTTTCTCAGTGGCAGTTTTACAACACATTAAGAATTACTGGTAAGTTTATGCTATCAAGGATTCCCTTCCTCCCCAAATTGCTTTCTGTAGCACACAATATTGATATGAATAGCCAAGGAAAAGGGAATTCAGAAGTGGATACTGGGATGGTAAGAAGACTCATACCCCTTCCCACTCTTCTGGAAAATCAAGTCACCTCCCCGCTTTGAAACCCAAGTTGTCCCCCCAACTGATAAAATATCAAATCATGAATATAACACCATAAACCAAACATCCAACTGAAATATCCGTGCCATTTACTAGTTTCAAATAGGCTTAGGAAACTGAGAAGGGTTGGGTTTGGAATTATTTTTTCAAGCGTCAAATATTTGTCACATTCCATTTATTAGCTATTATGCAAACAAATCTTCCTTTCAATTATACAAACAGTGCAAATTGCCTTTCCCTAGGGCCACTTTTGAAAAGTCAATAGAATTGCTATTTTAAGTCAATAGGACTACTAATTTCTAAGAGCAACTGTATAGTTGGCCATTTGCTGTTAGGGGCAGCCCACAGTGGCTGGGGAAACCCAGTCGGATGGGTGGGGTATAAATAAATTATTATTATTATTATTAGGAATCCTTCCTCTCTTCAGGCTAGAATCGTGACCCAAGTAAACTTGTAACAATTGCCACATGTGGCAGGCAAAAGGGTTTCCCCCCAAATACAGTGGAAAGGTTAAGTTAGGTGAGATATACAACCATATTACACGTTTAACCAATTTGAGTGCATGACCAGCAGATCTGAATACATGAGTATGTATTATTAATAAACAGTTTCATAAATAAAATACAAATATTATTCTCCTAAATGTTCAGTACTACTAACTTCTTCTTTTGCTAAGCACAACACTGTTTCAGTGCTTTTGAATACCTATTTACTGATACTTGGGTACTTTTTGCTGCCATATTTCAAGGTTATCTGTGGGCATTTTTCTGATTTTTATTAAATTTTTAGACTTTATTGTTGGCCATATTTTAGCTCCATTGTCTTCACTAGATCTTGGAAGGGCAACTCATAAATGTTATAAACAAACAATGCAACTGAACGAACCACTTCTGCATCATGATTGCTGAATTGTTTAAAAAATGCTTGACAGTTCTGCTCAAAAGTATTCTCACCAATGGAAGTGAAGAAATCTGTATGGGCATATGAAGAGGGAAGCACAACACAGAGGACTAGAAGGCAACATGATTTTGTGGGCATCATTGTTCTACTGCTCTGCTCTTGCCTTAACAAACGCCTGAAAGAGAAATAAAACAGCACTTTTAAAAATACGGCGTAGTTTTAACAATTATGAGGCTCTTGAGAACAAAGCAAAGGAGCCATTTACATGCTTCTAATAGAACCGTGCACACAAGAAACCACCTGGGCAGCCAAGTCTCTTGGCAGATGTGCAAACAGCACCTCTGGATTGTCGCCAAGCAAACTGGGCTTGTAACATGTCAAGCATAAATGAGCGTCATCTCCCCTGCAGGACTTAACGCACATGAGTGACAACCGTTTCCCAGAGCTACTGATGGTACCGGCTGTGCTTGCACTACTTCTGTAAATGAAGAGGAGAGCATGGAGGTTGTTTCCAAAGCATCCTGGAGTTTAATCTTAGGAGTGCTAAAGGTAAAAGCAACGTACTGCCTCTATCCTTTTTAAAGTCAAGTTCAATCTCAGCACTGTAGTGTTGATGCTTTATTACAAACAGGTGGTAAATAAATGTTGTGAAATAACCAGACAAGGACCCTGTGGCTGGGTTCAACTAAGTTTTTCCACTAGCAGGAGCCAGCTTATCCCCTCTCCCATGCCCCCCCCTCCTTGAAATCGGCTCTGCGGCATAAGCAGAACCCCCAGAACAGTGCACAGCAGAGAGGTCATTCTGTTGCCGCAACAGAATGTCTATTTGTCAGGGTGTTGGGACAAGATGACCTCCAATGCAACAATTGCATTGCATTAAATGGTACAACTGAATTGTGTTAAATGTGCAATTCAAGACCAGAAGGGTGCTGCTATGCTTTCCCACCCACGCAAAGCCATTCCTGAAAATTTTCTTTTAGGTACCAACAGAATAAAAACAACATTTCGGTGTCTGGAGGGAAGGAGATGTTGAGTTCTACCAGCTAATATGAAAGATACAATGAGAAAGTCTCTTAATTAGAATACATATCTGTCTGGAACTTTAGGGGTCGATAGCTTCCTGCCAACCACATCCATATTCCCATCCAACTGCTGTCAATGTCCCCTGGTTTACTTTTATTCTCTCTACCAGAACCTCTTTATGAATGAGTGTTGCTCATCCACATCCTTGCCTGGTTAATATTAGTGAGCCCTTGTTTGGTTCAGGCACTTAGCTCTCCACTGCCTACTATCCCCGCCTTAATATACCCCTTCTGAGCTTCTGCATCAAGGCAATGCTAAGAGGTCAATTTTCTTTCATCCAGAGGCACAGAAGGGTAGCTGAAAACCAGCTGGCAAGCCAGCCTCAGTCCCAGAGTAAATGTTTTACTCAAGTCTGTGAGTTTATAATCCCCAAGTGGTTTGAAAATCACATGGACACATAATGTGGCCTTTCAAGGTAAGGTGGCATTACTGTCATGCCAGTAAACAAACAGAAAATAGGCTTTTGGAGAGTAATTTCACAAAACTGGGATTCATGCGAATCTCAATCACATAACCCATTGTGAAAAATCACCTCACAAGTAGGAATAAAACACACAAATACATTAGTGTATTTGTGAGAGGCAATAAGTAGGCTGATAATTTGTCAAGCAGCAGAGTTTCAGGGTAATACAACATCACAGTAGTATTTTATATTTAGAAGAAGGCCTCAGTTATGTTGAAGTTGGAAGCTGACGCTGCCGTTAACTATCCACCTCTTAGAGATGAAATAATTTCAGGAATGTCAGGGCACTGGAAGCTTCCCTTTAAAAAAACAGGGAGAAACATTTGTGCATTCATAGTAATGCACAAATTCAGTCAAAATGTCTGTTATATTGTCTCAGATATACCACAAATCCCATCTGAATCTGCATCACACTTATACAACGGATACTCATGTTTTTAAGAACAGCACAGGCATACAGTATTAAACAGCTGGACAATGAAGAACATGGAATGTTCCCAATCATTTCCATCATTGCTACTGGACAATTAGAAGCTGAACACACCTCCCATTCATTAGCAGAGAATATAAAATTCTTGGAGCATCATTAGTGTTTGCTTTAGCACAGTGTGTAGTAGACCTTTCACATCCTGCTTCACACTTTGAACTTTTCTAAACTGAACATACAGGGTTTGTGGCCAATGCTAGTCCTACTCAGAGTAGTAGACCCACTGAAGTTACTAGACATGACGCAAACCTCGGTCCTTTAATTTCAATGATCTACTCTGAATTGAACTTAGCTGGATAAAACACATAGTAGTTGTAAAACAGCACATGAGGGTTACGTAGGGTTTTTATTTTTATTTTCTGGGCCTCCCAAATAGATTAAGCCCCTGTTGTAAACAGAAATTGCAACATTGCTTGATTACTTTAAGGGTACAAATCCTTTCAAAACTCTTACAAGGGAAATCAAAATACTGTACATTAATGTAATCACAATAAATCAGGTACGGGGGAACAACGAAAACTCCCGTAATCCCTCTGGCCATTGGCCATGCTGGAGCTAATGGGAGCTGTAGCTCAGTAACATCTGGAGGCCCAAGGTTCTCCACACCTGCAATAAGTAAATACCAAAATGCAGCAAGTGATTAGGACCCTTCCAATATAGGGCCTGTGGGAGAGTAGGAGAGAGTTCAGATGAAGAAGTCACTGATGTTTTCTTCACATGCTTCTTTCATTCTCATGAAACTTCTCCCAGGACAGTTTAACTAGAGAAGACAAGGAGTGTCTTTTTCACCTACCTACCTACCTACCTACCTACCTACCTACCTACCTATGTAATCTAAAACTGTTTCAAGAGTTGAACCCCATTCCAGTATGGAAGTGATTTGGTGGCATGAGCATAGCACAGCCTTTGCTAGGTGGTCTTTTTAGATTATTTTATGCAAGGAAAAAAAGTTTTACAGCTTGCATCTAGCAATTTAAATCAGCTCGGCTGCTAAGAGAATTTTGTGTACGTCGATGCGGGATCTCTTGTCCATAAAGCCTCTTACGCCACACGAGTTTCAGGAAACCCACTTTTACTTTACTGCTGAAGTCTCATATTTAGACTTCGAGTAAGTTCGACAAACTTTTGATTGGCCCAAGTGTGATGCAATACTCCTCAGACACTCAAAAACATTTGAATGCTGATCAAGTAGCACAGTCCCTGATAAAATTAGCCAAAAAAACCCCTGACTCTGCATATCCCCTACATCGAAGCTCAGATTTTTTCATGTCTGTGTGAGCTGCTTAGAAATGCATTCTATTCATACTTAGCAAGCATGAGTAACCAGTCAGCATAAATAGCTTCTCTCCAAAAGTTTGTGAAGCGAGCGAAAGGTTGATGAAAAAAATGCTACTGCCACGTATTTCACCCTCCCCCACTCACGTAACGGACACTCGTTCATCTCAAAAATCTTCCCAAGTGAAGTCTAACAGAAAGTACCAGAGCCTTATCGAAACAGTCAACTTTCTGTGTAAACAGCTCTCTTTCTTATTGGCTCTTCAGTCCCTTCTTGCAGTTTTGTACCCTCTTATTTGCAAAGAGATCAATTTACAAAGGGGAAGGGAGAGAGGTAACCATTGCTTGCTGAGGAATTTCCGCACAAACCAATCCTGCTGGACAAGTTGTATAACACGCTTAAGAAATAACTGGAAACTAAGGCATGTTTGGCGAAGTAAAACTTATTCTCTGGTTAAGTCATGTATCTTGTTTTTTAAAAAGTTTCAACTGTTAGGCCTTGCATGAACGCCAATATCAGAAGAAGCACCGCATGCAAACTTGGATGAATATCATCCGCTCAATGAGTAACAGCCAGAGATGGAGATTCTAGAAGGAAGGAAGGAATCAGGTTTCTCTCATATACTACTCTCAGTATATGCTACTGATTAAAGAAACTCACGGTACTCATTATAGGGCAAAATGAACAGCCTCTGAAGCTCAATTGCTGAAGAGGCTTAGGAGCAATCTTGAGGGTGAAGAGGGAGAGGGGGGAGGAAGACCCACATCCACGTCAGCCCCAAACCCATTTTTCCCTTGGGGCACAGACATGGGCGGATCTGTGCAAGAATTTTGACAAGACTGGGCTGCCCTGGGCGAGTTGCTACTAGGCAAATATTTCCAGGGACTTTTTAATTTTTATTTTGGGGGGAGGGGAGAGGGGCAGAGAGCGCTGTGCCAAGTCCATCGCACTCAGTCCATAGCACATCAGCAGCCTAAAAGAAGGGAAGAGAAAGTGCCGGGGGGGGGGGGAGAGCCGGGCGGATTCCCCAGCAAGAGGGCGAAAGGGGACTTATTCAGGCAGCATGCCTTTGGTGGTGTGGTGGGGAAGCAGAGAGGGGAGCCCAGCAAAGTAGCCACAAAGGAGGACTGTTTGTTAAAAGCACACTTGTGGGGATTGTGTGCTTTTAAAAATAAAAAAAATCAATGCCTAAAATAAAATAAAAAGTACGACATACTTTATGGGGAAGTTAGCTGCTGCGGTTGCTGCTGCTGCAAAGCCAGCTATTTCCCTTCCCGTGGGAAAAGGAGTGGGAAAAGACCCTTCCATGCACGCGACCAGGAGTTGGGGGAAGTGGGTGGGAAATGGGAAGAAAAGCCCCTGCACGCACCTCGGAGGAAAGCCGCCCAAGCTGCTGCTCCTGCTGCCGCTGCTGAGCCCTGTCCGCCTCTCCGCCCGGTCCGGGACTGCACGCAGCAAGGCCCCTTTCGGAATGCTTATGCGGGCCGGGATCCCGCCCACCGCCGGCCCTGGGAGGCGGCCCCTTCGGAGCGCGGCCAGGGAAGCGGCCGCCCGAGCTGTACGTGAGGCCGGGCACAGCAGCGGCGCCCCCGGCGAATGCGCAGGCGCGAGACCCGGCTCCATCCCCTCCTCTCTCTTCTCTTCGTGGGGGACAGTTAGCGCCTTGAATTAATTGGGAAAGGGGTTTTTTCCGAGGGGGCGCGCGCGGCGGAATTGCCCATCGAACACAGCGGGGCTCCTTATGCAGGAGGAAACATGCCCAGGGGTGTGGATACTTCATAACGGGGCGAAAAGCGTGGGGGAAAGAGCTTTAATTTATTATTATTATTATTATTATTATTATTATTATTATTATTATTATTATTATTATTATTATTATTAATCAATAGCGCTGAAAACGCTTCTACGTCGCCAGGCTTCTGCAGACAAGAAAGTGTTCTGTAGGGCATACTGGGTAGCTCAAAACGGACTGATCATTTCATGGTTTCATGGATTGCTCTAGGGGTGGAGGGTTACTCAAGATTAATACCGTAAGCGTAAGTGGGTTGTTCAGATACAGTACTGCCAAGTATGGGTTATTGGCAACAGGGTTTTGTTTTGGATTCCCGCCCCCCCCCCCACCGAAAAGTTCAGCCTGGATGAACTAGAATTAATCTGGAATAAGGGGCTGGCATTCTGATGCTGAAGCTTGCAGGCATGAGGAGTACCCACCCCACAATCGGCACCTAATAATAATAATAATAATAATAATAATAATAATAATAATAATAATAATGGTGTGCTGGTATCTTAATGCCTGTTTTGTATATTCAGGACATTACATTGGGACTGACTCCAGCAGTAACTGCTGCCTTGTGAGATTCGCTTTCATGGTTGTGTTAGTAGTAGTAGTACAGTACAGTGGTATCTCTGGTTAAGAACTTAATTCATTCTGGAGGTCCGTTCTTAACCTGAAACTGTTCTTAACCTGAAGCACCACTTTAGCTAATGGGGCCTCCTGCTGCCGCTGCTGCGTGATTTCTGTTCTCATCCTGAAGCAAAGTTCTTAACCCGAGGTACTATTTCTAGGTTAGCGGAGTCTGTAACCTGAAGTGTCTGTAACCTGAAGCATATATAACCCGAGGTACCACTGTAACAACAACAGTAAGAACCATGTAATTTGCTCAGTCCATATAAATCCTTCCTTCTGGTGTTACCAGAGCGGTGTGGGACTTAACTACACAGAAGCAACTCTTACTTTGGGGTTTTTTAAATAACGAAAAGGCGTATTTGTTTTTCCTTTAGGAGGATGCTCCATGGTGCATTTTTGTGATTTTAAATCTCTGCTGGGGCTTCCTCACCAAAGAGTACTCACCCAAAAAACTGTATCTTAGGCAGCCAGGGAATTCTCCTTTTTATTTTAATATATTTTATTTTTTCCTTTTGCCAGACTAACACCAACAACTCCCACCACCCTTAAAAAGTTATAGTTCCAGAATTCTTTGGTGAAAGCCATGACTGTTAATGGGGCATCATACTGAGTTAAATGCATAGTGCCAATGTGACCATAATGACTTATAAAATCAGTCTCCTTACCCACAGCATAGCACAGTAAGTAATTTTTCAAGTAAACTGTGTTAGAAGCATTATATGTTAATAGACGAAAGCTCCATCTATCTTTCTGCCAAGCAAGCCAGACATTTCCTTTATCATAGACACTACTCTAGTCTTGCTTGTTATAAAGAGATTTATGTGAGCTGTTTTCTCAGTTAATCCTATTAGCCTTGTGGATTAACTGGATAGTGTTTGCTATATTCAAGAAGCTCGTGAGAAACACTCAAGCATAACTCGGCAGTGCTGTATATCATTCGAAGAACAAGTGTGCCGTATCCCCGTAATGGCTCATTTTTAAAATTGTGTATGGATATATATATTCCAGTTAAATGCCTGGCAACCTTTATTACTGTCTTTGAGAACAAAACAAAAAGGATGGCACTATCAATATACTTTGTAAATACTCCCATTTATTTATTTATTTATTTATTTATAGTTTAGTTTAACAATTCATCAGCCAGAGTGCCTTAAGCATACAAATGGCATCCTCAAAGTGGTTGTTTAATCTACACAACTTCAGAGACTTCATTTAACTTTTCCCCCCTATACAGTGATGCCTCGGATTAAGAACTTACTTGTAATTCGTTCTGGAGGTCCGTTCTTAACCTGAAGTACCACTTTAGCTAATGGGGCCTCCCGCTGCCATCACGCAATTTCTGTTCTCATCCTGAAGCAAAGTTCTTAACCCGAGGTACTATTTCTGGGTTAGCGGAGTCTGTAACCTGAAGCGTATGTAACCTGAAGTGTATGTAACCCGAGGTACCACTGTAGACTGAATATTGTTACTGACTCCTCATTCAGTAAGATCAGTGTTGGCTGCAGTACTCAAACAGTTCCAGGCTCTGAGGAGTTCTGGCTGAAAAAAAACCCTGGGTAGAACTGAGGAAATTCTCTGACTGAAATACTGGAGAGCTGCTGCCGGCTGTAGCAGCTCTCCAACATTGAGGTAGAAAGACCAATTACCTGGCTTGGTACAAAGCAGGTACATTTGTTCCTGTGAATGTGATTATGCTGATGGGCCAGTTGCCAGAGAAGCAAGAGGCAGTTAAGGCTGGTCCCCCCCCCCCCCCCGCCTTAATGGTTCACATCAGATGAATACAAAAAGATTTGCGTGGCATCTTACGCATTTATTCTGGATTCTGCTCCAAACCGCACCAAAATCTGGATCCATAAATAAATAGCTGGTTTTGCCCAGGGCCTGGCTCTGAGTTCCACTATCACAACTAGAAAGGTCACCTGCAGTCCCAATACAGAAACCAGAAATTTGAGTTGGCAGTCTTATTGGGAAAATAGAAAACAATAGTATAGCAATTCTGCATAAACACTACTAACGTAAGGGCAGAGGAAGATAAGATCTATGTAATGGTTATATGGGGTTGCTCGTGCGTAAGTTGCCGCCACTCCTGGCTGGGTAGCCTGGTTAAACCTTTCCTGGCTGGACAGCCCTTCACTTCGTGGCTGTTCAGTCGCTAGCAGAATCCGTCAGTGGGCGTTTCTTGAACTTCTTCCAGCAAAGAAGTTCTTTGACGCCAAGTCTACGCCTACTTTCCCTGCGCAGATGTCTTCTGCGCAGGGTGGGTGTGGGTAGCGGAGGACCTGTGCTCTTCCCGCTGGTCTCCAGCGAAGAGTCCTGGAGCCCTCTCTTCGATTCCCCCATCCGCCCCCCTTTATCCCTGGTGTTACGCTGATTTCCTTCCCCAGCTGATGAGTCCCCTCTCTCCCTGCTTGGCCCTTCTCCGGCATCGCTTGGGAGCCCTGCCTCCACTTCTGGCTCCGATGTCAGTTCCCTGACAATCTAGTTCAGCATCCTTTTCCCCAACTAGATGCCTCCGGGAAAGCCACAGGTTGACAAATATTTTGTTGCTGTTGCTTTTAAAAAGCGGCTTGCTCGTTTATTTTTGTGCTGTAATTACTAACAATAATTTCCTGCTATAGTAATTTTTGGTGTTCATTATTGTGTTTGATGAAGGTGTTTTTTTATATTGTAGATAATTTTTTGGGAGAAACACTTTTAGTACATTTGCCTTGCTTTAACACATTTTCTATTGTTAGCTTTATTTTTTGTGTGCCGATGCCTTTCCGGACTCCTTTTGGCTGTGTGAAGCATTGCATAAATTTAAACCATGGGTTGGCAAACTAAGGTCCGCGGGTTGGATCAGGCCCAATTGCCTTCTAGATCTGGCCTGCAGACGGTCCAGGAATCCAGGCAGCCAGCATAGTGCGTGTGTGTGTGATGGTTTTTGCGACTCAGCCAGGCTTGGGGGTCAAAAGTGAGACGGGTGGCTGCTTGAGACAAGCCCCTTCTCCGTCCGTCATGCGCATGCAGCAATATTTTCTTCCAGGGTGGGGAAGAGTGCAAAGGAGCCACAGTTCGGATTTCCACCATGGAGCTGCTGGCGACTGACCTCAGGAAGGGCAGTTGCAGCGGCAGGGGCTTGGAGGTGTTTTGGGACCAACGCCCGCTGGTGTCTGTGGCGGCGGTGCTCCACGCTACAGGAAGCGGGGAGCGCCTGGGCGGCTGCACTCCAAATCAGTTCAGTGCTCTACTAGGGAGGCTGCTTGTTAGCTACATGGTGCAAGCCATGTAAATAGCAGCTGCCTAGCCTTGGACGCGGGTGGCGCTGTGGGTTAAACCACAGAGCCTAGGACTTGCCGATCAGAAGGTCGGTGGTTCAAATCCCCACGACGGGGTGAGCTCCCGTTGCTTGGTCCCTGCTCTTGCCAACCTAGCAGTTCGAAAGCACGTCAAAGTGCAAGTAGATAAATAGGTACCGCTCTGGCGGGAAGGTAAACGGCGTTTCCGTGCGCTGCTCTGGTTCACCAGAAGCGGCTTAGTCATGCTGGCCACATGACCCGGAAGCTGTACGCCGGCTCCCTCAGCCAATAAAGCAAGATGAGCGCCGCAACCCCAGAGTCAGTCATGACTGGACCTAATGGTCAGGGGTCCTTTAGTCTTCCCTCATGCGGGGAAAAGAACGTTTTTGCTTGAGTGGCGCCAGCCTGACTTAGCGTGGCCAACGGCTTTTCCTTTCACCCACGCATGTGCACACGCTCTCCAAGACTGACAGGAATGGTGCACTTACCTCAGCCCTCCACCCCGCCTTACGAGAGAAATAATAACTGTCAACGCGTAAAATGCAAAGGATGCAGCGTGTGTGTATGAGGAAACACACACCCCAAATCACATTTGTGCAACATTGGGGTTGGTCCCAATAAGGGTTTTTGCAAAAAATGTGGGTCATAATCATGGCAACATATAGTCTGGCCCCCCCACAAGGTCTGAGGGATAGTGGACCGGCCCCCTGCTGAAAAAGTTTGCTGACCCCTGATTTAAACCAACGTTGGAGGAAAATGAGGAAGGGGCTGTCCAAATCCTACTAACATTGGTAAGCACTTTAGAGCACTTTCAGCATAGGTACCTCCACTCTTGGTTATGTTGTTAATGGAATTGTACCTGCTGAACTACACTTCCCAGAGGCCCATTTTGAGCCAAAGGATTATGGGTAGTGTAGTTCGGATTAATAGACAAGCTGAACCGAGCGCCAATCAGTGTGGAGTGTTTGCTAAATGCTTCCTGCTGACGGAAATTGCCGTGTGCTTTTATATAACAGTAAGTGAAAAGCTTTCATTTGCCATTCTTGACTACTGTCTGACCCTGCAGGGATTTAAGACTGAGAAGCAGCTTGGAGGAAAAAGCAAATCTGCACTTTTGAGATCTGAAGTTCAACTTCTCTGTGATTGATTTAGCATTTACGGTATGGAAGAACCCGCCACAGAGCCTTCCTGGGACTTTGAATTCCTTCACTGATGACAGAAATCCCGCTTACATATAACTCTTTCTTGCTCTTTGACACTGCACAGATAGAAATAGGACATTTGTAATATGGAACACATCTTGTTTTCAAAACTAAAAATTAATTTCTGAGTGCTTCTCTCTTTCACCTTTCCATATGCCTGAAGACTTTTGTTCGCCTACTGTAGTACTACTGTAGAAGTACTGAGTAAGCTCAGAGGCTGTGACTGATCCAGTGAGTCACATGACTGAGTAGAGATTTCATCCTGGGTTTCTCCCAAATCAGATACTCTTAACTCTGCACCATGTCAGTAAATCATCTTGCAACTGAAGTTACAGCATTTCCATTGTTATTGCATATTTTATACTTTTTAATATTTTTATATACTTTTATCTCTGATCCGCTTTGCAATTTTGAATGGCAAATGGTATAGAAACAGAAATAATAAATAAATCCCATCAAATTTAGTGGGAGTCAAGGGCTTTCTACTGAGTAAACATGCATAGGATTGCATTTTAGTCTCCTGCTTGATAGAATAGCTGCAACTGTAATGCAGGCAGCAGCTATTATTGGCAGATAGTATGGAAGGAAAGTTAATGTACCTTTGTGCTTTTTAAAATACATTCCTTGGGGAGGGAGAGCTACCAGAAAATAAGGACTTTTTTCTGGTAAGTAGGAAGAGCTGGAGCTTCTGCAGCTGTTCCTGAACTCTCTTCAGTCTGTGACTTTTAGGGCAAAGTACAGTTTCTTCTCAAATGTCTGTTGTCAGACAGTAAAGATCTGAGGATACTACAGGATTCTATGACACCCTGTTTGTTTTTTCCTGTTCTGTTTGGATGGTGCAGTTAAGGTGGAACATAAGAAATTCATTTCATGCATAGTTACAGTAGCAAGAGTTTTATTGGCAAAAAAATGGAGACTGTAAATGATACCTTCTGTAGGTGAGCAGACAGAAAATGTGGGTGTTTGCATTAACGGTTTAACTTACAGTTTTTACAAGAACAAGAGAGAGAAAAGGCAGTAAGGCATGCTTGTGGTAAATCGGGTTTTTATTCATTTTTATTGAATATTGAAAGAACTTGATTTTACCAAAAATGCAATATGGGTTCACAGTGTTGATTTCCCTCATTCATAAATGAATTAGAGGATCCATCAGGGTTATTATATGTGTGTGTGTGTGCATATATATCCTTGGGGATGTATATCTGTGCATATGTATAACTCATTAATAATAATATGGTATTTTTCTTGTTTTTAAGCTATGGCACACAAGATGGTAATCACTTTGGTCTATCGAGTGGGATATAGAAGAGCTTCTTCTCTGTATTCCAGGCTGCATTCAACCTATGTCAAGAGGATGAGGTAAATGCTTAACCTGTGGGGAATTTGGGGTTTCCCTTTGTTGAGCCAAATATGCTAGAATTTGTTGTTAATGGAATAAAGCTAGAATTACTCCAGTATGTTTTTACGGCTTACTGTTTTAATTACCCAGACATCTGGTGGCTGAAGACTACTGTTCGTAGCAATCTCTGGATAGAATCGTGTTTTTAATTGTAACTGTTTTTCGTTTTCACTGTAATTGTTTTTAGAAGGTTTTAGAATGTTGGGTTTTGTTGCTGTTGTTACTAAATTATGGATACGTTTGCTGGCATGGGCTTGTTTGGGAGGAAAGGTAAGATATAAATTCAATCAATCAGTCCATAATAGACCTTGTATTACCAGTATTTTTTCAAGTACCTGGAGCACAAAGATGGAGAATGCAACAACAGGTTCTGCCACAGAATACTTTGGATGCAGCCCTGTAACCATATTCCCTGTACAGTGGTACCTCGGGTTACATACGCTTCAGGTTACAAACTCCGCTAACCCAGAAATAGTACCTCGGGTTAAGAACTTTGCTTCAGGATGAGAACAGAAATCGTGCTCCAGCGGCACGGCGGCGGCAGGAGGCCCCATTAGCTAAAGTGGTCTTCAGGTTAAGAACAGTTTCAGGTTAAGAACAGACCTCCAGAACAAATTAAATACTTAACCCGAGGTACCACTGTACTGGGAATAACCCCCATTGATCTGAGATGGACTTACTTCTGTGTAGAAGTAAGTAAGGAAATTACATGTTGGGCTGCAGTAGGAAACTCACCCAGAGAAAATACCGTAGGAACAGATGCGTAGGCTTCCACAGTTAGCCTTCTTCATGTGCTGCACTTTCTGATCCTTTTCAACCTGCAGGTATATGTCCGAGCTAAAAGACAATGATGACGCTTGCAGGAAAGCCTCTAACTTGGGAACTTTCTTCCTGTTTCACAACTACTCTCCCTTACTGCAAGAGAAAGGAAACATGCTCCTGGCGCCAAAGTTAAATGCAGCAGGTAACAAGTTTATTCTGCAACAATCCTTCCTTTTCACGAGAAATGTCCTATCTGTTAAGGTGTTAAAGATGCTTTTAGTGCCTGCTCCCAGAGAACCTGGGAGAACAGTAGATTAAGCAGTGGAAGGTGGTCCATTAGGGCAAAGAAGGCATTGCCCCACTAACCTCAGTCTGCCCCCAGCCAGCCCCCACCTACCAGCCTTATAACTTACAAGCAGTCCAGCGGGAAGCACTGCCTGTCCGCTTCCTTCCACCTCAGCCTCAGTGTTGCCCTTGGAGAACTCATCAGTGAGAAGGATGAGAGAGGACAGGGATAAACCTAGAATTTATTGTCTCTGCCTGTCATTGGTTTTTCCTCCTCCTATGGTTGGCTTCTGTATCACTGAGTTTAAATGGGAGGGGAGAGAGAGAGAGAAGTCAGGGGTTAGAAATTTTTAGCAGGAAGGTATCAGCACTCTAATAAAACTTAAATTCCTGGCGTTCCTTGATGAAACTTTTAAGCATGATGGCAAGGGGTGACATAACTGGGTTTCCCCACAGGTGTGCCGCAGAAAGAATGTAGTAGGTCAAGGGAGCCATGGACTCAAAAAGGTTGAAAACCTCTGTACTAGAGGTGCCACAGGCCTGATCTAGTAAGGCTGTGATTATGTTTCTATGAAATTTTCAACTGTGAAACAAATTTCAAAACAACTTCAGGTTTTGTGATTTATAAAATATACCTGTGGCTTTTGTTTTAGGACAGCGGTCTAGGCCTGGGTGATGTACTGATACATCAGTGATGAAGGATGCTTGAAATCAGGGTGTGAGTGAGTGAAGGAAAGAGCTGTGAGATTGGGCGTGTGGTGAAGGAGTGTGGAGAATCGGGTGGGTGGTGAAGGAGACTTCAGATTGGGCAGGAATGCACTGGAGCCCAGAGGACAAATCAGCTCCTTGGAGAATAGGCTGCCCTGAGAGGAAGGAACTGTGGTGCTGGGGAAGCTAGCGAGCAAGGAGACGGTGCTTGTCTTTCCCCTCTCCTAGCTTGGTGTGTGTGTGTGTGTGTGTGTGTGTGTGTGTTCCATCTCCTCCATTTCAACATAGCGATATATCGTCATATCTCAATGTTTGGCTGGTGATAGATCGCAATGTTGAAAAGCTGACATCGCCCATCCCTACAGCTGTCCCAGATTACAGAAATGTTAACAAATGTTGTGGTGATGTGCCTTTCTAAGCTTCCTCTTCCTCTGTTTGTCTGGTTTTCAGAAATTAAGAGGATTCTAGAGAAGTTCAAACAGAGCGAAGAAAAGATAGAGGATTCCATGCTGGTTGGATGTTCAAATGAGTGCAGGCCGTATTTTGCTTTGGACCTAGGTTAGAATGACCTTTTGTATACTGTTGCATGCAACCCGAATTGCCAATCAGTGAAAGACTGCAGGAGTTCCTGCACTTACCCAGGGTTCAGTTTCCTTGGAATGAAGTTCAGTGGCGACTGTCGTATTTTTAGGATAATTGGCTTTGTTTACACACACAGAAAGAACATAGGATGGAGGGGCTCACAGCATTAACAACCCAACAGATCTTGCTTCTTGATTAGGTTTCCAGCTTCCAGCACCAGCCAGCAAACTCCCAGACACAACTCTGGCTATTGTTCTTCTAACCTAGGATGAGGTGGCATCTAGCCAAGTGCAGGGAGCAAGGAAGCCTATCCACGTCCCTCCTTGGAGAGTGCCATTGCTTAGTTGAGATGCTGATGAGAGCACAACTCCCATCATCCCTCATCATTGGTCCTTCTAGCTAGGGATGGTGGGAGTTGTAGTCCAGCAACAGCTGGTGACCCAAGTATGAGAAACACTGAAGGCAAGGAAACTTGTCTGAGAAGTTCAGCAGCCTGTTCTACTACTAGATTCTAAGCCTCACCGGATACAGGATCACAGGCCTGGAAGGGATCCAAGGATATCATCCAGACTGACCTCCCCAACCCATAACAATACATATATATCCAGCTCTAATCGCGAGGTGGGAGATAACCAGTTCTTCAGCCCCAATAATGTGCCCCAATGTGCATCCTTTTATGCTTAATTGTATTGAATTTGATTTCTTATTTTGGTGCCCATTCACTCACTCAATTTGGAGCCATCCTTCTGGAACACTTCGCAGAAAAGTTACCCTTTCACCATCCTGAATAATATGGTGTCACCTTCAAACTTGTATATAGGCCTCTATTTTTCACATTCGCTTTTCACTGAAGTCGATTTGTCCTAATGTGTCTTCATTTTGTAAGAATATACTGCTTTTGAGATGATGTTGACACCTGAGTGACAGCAGCAGTCTCATCTGGGAGCCGCCCAGAGTGGCTGGGGAAGCCCAGCCAGATGGGTGGGGTGTAAATACTAAATTTATTATTATTATTATCAGCTACAGTGCCATAATCATGTGGTATTGATATAGATCAAAGGGTGTGGGGGTACGTGGGGGTAGGGGTAGTAACTGAGATATCCAATTCCCACAGATTTATTGAATTCCAGGATCCTTGGAAAGATCTGCCCTTGAAGCTGAACTCAATGGATCATTCAGGGAAATGAGGAAAGCTTTCTTCCAGTTAGAAGAAGAAGATGCCAGTTTGATTTCCACGGTAGGATTTTATGTGTAAACACAGAGACTGCTTGTGTTGGATATTATATTACTGTTAGAAAGCTGAAAATCCAGATTTTCTTACCTCTGCAGATTCTGGCCCTGTGAACTCATTTTTCTCTCCCACTTTTTATTCTCCTCACAAATGTCCTTCCAGCCTTATCATCTCTGCCTCATTCCTCCAACCCTCCTTCCATCACTGTAGGCCTGTTTGCCTGCTATCAGGACAGCCCAGCTGACCCAATGACATTCAGAGACCCTGATCAGAGTGGGCTGAATATTTTTAGCCAAAGAACCTGGGGCCTGTCATGCCTTGCCCCTCTGTGATAGTGAGACAGGCTGCCACTTGCTGCTAGAGACTCCACCACACAATCCCTTAGGTCAGGGGTAGGCAACGTAAGGCCCGTGGGCCAGATGCGGCCCAATCGCCTTCTCAAGCCGGCCCGCAGAACGTCCAGGAATCACCGTGTTTTTACATGAATAGAATGTGTTTTATTTAAAATGCATCTCTGGGTTATTTGTGGGGTATAGGAATTTGTTCATTTCCCCCACTCTCAAAATATAGTCTGGCCCACCACATGGTCTGAGGGACGGTGGATCGGCCCACGGCTGAAAAAGGTTGCTGACCCCTGCCTTAGGTGGTTGAACATTGGCTTAGCATCCTAGGTGCACTTTCTGGCATCTCCAGGAAGAGCTGGAAGAGAACCCTACCTGAAATTCTGGAGACCTCCTGCCAGTCAGTGTATACAAGATACTGAACTAGATGGACCTGATTCACTATGATGCAGCTTCCTATGTAGAACACATTGATGTAAGAGGGAGGGTGAAACTGAACCACTTCTTATACTTATTGTGGTTTGGGGCTGGTGCCCACATTTCACTTTACCACATCAAAGTCCCCAAGAAATATTTTTATCTTTTTGGTTGAAGTGTGCCCAGCCCACGGCAATGTCAGCTGTTGTTTATTCACTACACTGCGGGAGAACCAACTCTTAACGGAGCAATTGGGTTGTCCAGGACCAAAGATGTGCATACACTCCACAGTTGTGATGCTCTTACTTGAGGGGCATCAAAGTGGGCTCTTGAAGACAATAAAGCCCTCAAAGTGGTGATTAAGGAAAGCAATCCATTGGGGAGTAATTTAGTCTGATTTTAGAAACCCCCGGCAATACTTGAGAAGCCCGCTCCTGAGAGCAAGTGGACACGGAGGCCAAAGAAGATGGTGGTTGGCTCCTTTTGTTTCCAGGCGAGCATGGGGTATTGGCTAGAGTTTGGTTGTGGGAATCTCAGATCTGTCTCTCATCCATGCAGTTCAGTGGTTATTCTTGGGCAAGCCTCTGCCTAGCCTACTTGACCTGAGGGTTGTTCTGTTAGAGGTTGTGCTACTGTTAGAGGATGTGTGGGGAACCTTGGAGCCTTCAGATGTTTTTGAACTACAACTTCCCTCAGCCCCCCAAGATGGCCAATGATTAGGGATGATGGAAGTTGTGGTTCAGCAACATCTGGCAGGTCAAAGATTCCTCACACCTGTGCCATATGGAAAGAAAATATGCATTTCCTGGAGCAATTTGTTCTTATTTTGTAAACCAAGTTTTGATGGGTGGGGGAGCGGGTTAACAAATGGGTTGCAGTTCTTATCCTCTCAGCGTTCTTCATAACCTGATTGATGTTTATAGGCTCAGGCTCTCCTTCGTTGGCATGATAACAACCAGTATTGTGGGAAAACAGGACAGCTCACAGTGAAGAACCTGGCTGGAAGCAAACGGGTTTGTCAGAGCAGTGAAATAATCTATTACCCACAGGTGGGCACCCTCAAATATTTTTGTCCAGCTGGCATGTGTCTTTGAACTCTGATCATGCCTCTTGCTTGTCTGGATGGGGGACAGAGAAGGGTGTGTGGGTGTATCTAGAAACTAGCCAACTGTACAAATGTAAAATTTGCATCCAGTGCTCCACCTACTTTTGGTTCCCCTCACTGGTGTCACGTGGCCCTTGAAAAGTTGCCAAGAAAGGAGCAGGAATTTATTATATTCACAGGACACCCAGTTATCTGGGCTCTCTGGGCGATGTACAATTGAACCATTTACTGTGATTAAAACAAAAACAAAATAATCAATTAATTGTAATCATAGTATGCTTTGTTGTTGTTGTTTGTTGTCAAATAATATGGAACCCAAAACTGTACAGAGAAAGTTGATCACAAACAGCTAAAATAATCTAAAAGGACAATGCACCTTCTGCCCATCATAAAAGCCATAAAAGTGTCACTTTAATATTTTTAAAGGATTAAGATGGCATTCAAAGGCCTGAGAGAACAGAGAAGTCTTTGCCTGGTGCCTGAATTACGGTATGTTAGGGAAGGTGTCAGACAAGCTTCTCTAGGGAAGCATTGTGTAACAGGGGAACCATCAAGGCCCCCTCCTTCAGAATTCCCCAGTACCATGGATTGGATCCCAATCCTTGCATCTTCAAACACACCCAGCCCCCACTCCACCTGCATAGCTGTTATTTGAAAAAGTTTTAAAGAGACAGAGATGCATTCCACATCTCTTGTTTCCGCAAGAGCACTAAGGTGGACCCTGAGAGTCGGGATGGTGCCAAAGTCTGCAACAGGATCCTGTGTTCTGAACTGCCAATTATTTTGCTCCAGGTCTGCCCATAACAGCCAGAAAAGTGTAAGTGTGGGGGCCTTTGTAGTGGTCGCTTGCATTTTTCACACATCCCGCTCCTGTGGTTGCAGATTGTACTCCATATTGGAATCAGCAGGTTTGATCCCTCTCTTAATTTCTTGTACTTTTTGGCTTTTTTTTTTTACATAAAAAGATGTCTCCAGTCGTTATTACTTTGGTGTCTGATGGGAGTCGATGCCTTCTCGTACGGCAAGCATCGTTTCCTAAAGGGATGTATAGCGCTCTGTCTGGCTTCTGTGATATAGGTAAGGAAACATGTGACACCAGACAGTTAAGTTTGCATGCACAGTATTCTAATTAGAGGCCTGCTGCCTCAGAGCATGTGGTAGAAAACTTGCTAACTAGAGATGATATGTGATGAGTTGTGGGGTACTTAACAAGAATTTGTTCATTGTCTGGCGCGTAACTTATGAACCTGGGGAAGCAACAATTAATGGCTATATTGCACTTACTCTAAAACTAACAATAATTGAGTCAGCTCTTAAGGTACCTTGATGGACTTAGACATTTTGCAAATTGAAAAACACTTGTGTTAGGCTTTTTGCAATTATATTTTCAGCATCAGTGCTGGATGGGCAGTGATTTAAAGCCTGCTTTCTTCAGGGAGTGGTTATGTGATTGAGTTCCCCATGAAAAACTTGGTTGCACAGGCAATCTAACCGTGTCTCTACCTGCCCCTCAGTTAATGTCACATATGATGTCAGGTGTGGGGTACGTCGCCTTGGTTTGGGGAAAACAGCTTTGCAGGTCAAATTGGGTTCCTTTCTTGGCCTAACTTGGTGTTTAGACTGAGTCCTCCTTTAGGACTCATGATAACAGCTGTCTTGTACTGTGTCACACCATTGGTCCAAATAGCACAGTACTGTAAGAGCTGCAGCTCAAAGGTAAAAGTGGATTAATGCCATAAAAGCAAAATTGATTTCTGGAAGGAACTTCATTACTCTTGCATTTTTCCTGCTGAAGATGAAGTCTGAAAAAGGTGCAAGTAGATATGAGAAGGAAGCCATATTCTGCTGTTTTAGATTCCCGTGTTTAGCATTTAGCAGTTAGTGCTGGTGGTGATAAAGATTAGCTGAAGAAAGGAGCTCTGTTAAAGTACTGAGGGAAACCAGCCTGTAAAGGAAACATGTGTATCTCCATTGGTAGTCCCCTGTTCTGTTGGTTCACTTGATCCAAAACACCAGAGTCACTTTTTACAGTGGCTCTCCAGCAATCCACCAGCCAAGTAAATTCTCCACTTGTCAGAATGCATAGTTAAGATCAAGTCTCAACTCTTCCAACTTACTTGGGCACTTGACCAGTAAAAAATAAATAAATTGGTCAGCTGTCCCATCAAGCATTTTTAAATTTATCTTTATTATCACCAAGTTTATAATGAACTAAAAAAGGTGCTGAGATTCACCTTACCTAAGAAACCGGAGGCCTTCCTTCTGGGCATGGTAGACCAGAGGATGGTCAAGAAAGATAGAACTTTCTTTATGTACGCTACTACAGCAGCGAGGATTCTGTTGGCAAAGCACTGGAAGACACAAAATCTACCCACATTGGAAGAATGGCAGACGCAGCTGATGGACTATATGGAACTGGCTGAAATGACTGGCAGAATTCGAGACTCGGGAGAAGAAGAAACGGAGGAAGTTTGGGAAAAATTTAAGGACTATTTGAAAAAGCATTATAAGTTGTATGAATGTTAAAAAATGCTCCTCTCTAGGAAGGTATAGCTTCAGTATCGGCAAATTTCTGAATTGATAAATAAGACACTATAAGACAGAAGTGAGGTAACGAAATATTTTTATTGTGTGGAAATTAAAAATTAATGCAATTGTATTGAAATGTTCACATCAGATAACACGATAAAATGGAAGATATATTGTTATGTATAAAACAAGTTAACAAATTGCTGAGGTTTTGGTTACACAGGGAATGCAGTGCCCGGGAGATGGGGGGAGTCCATTGGATTCATGGAAGTATGTATTTGAAAGTGGAAATTTGTTTATTAAAAACTTAATAAAATATTTATAAAAAAAAATATTATCACCAAGTTTAATCATTGTGTTTATTTGTCAAAAACAAGTTAACTGCTATTGTGAAATAGTGAATTAACTTTTTAAAGACTTGCAATAAATTACCGGTATTATGACTTAATAATGTTAGGTAGGCTTTTCAAAGATGTGAACAATTCATGGAACAGTTCTTGTCATTGGTTTTTATCCTAACTCAACAGGGATGAGTCTGCATTTCATTTAAGAAGAAAACGTAACAGTAAGCAACTATTAAATGCTGGTTTTTCAAAGGCAGTTGTACCACCAGGTAGCAAGCCACCTCTTCAGACACTACCAGCATCAAGCCTTCATGATAAAAAAATGTTGGTCGACTGACGATGCTTGACCAACCCTGCTTGAACTGTTTTAAAATAGGGCATTTAACCTAAAAGGTGGGCTGGAAATCCACTAAGCATAAACAAGAAATGCTTATCGTGCGGTATATCCTCATGCCTACTCAAAAGAAAACTTGTAAGCATTCTCTCAGGATACGATGCTGCCCTTAGAGACTCTTTCTACTCCCAAGGTGAAACTCTGGAAGAGACACTCCGGCGAGAAGTGGCTGAAGAGGTGGGGTTAGAGGTGGAGTCTGTGAGCTATTCTGCATCTCAGCATTGGCCATTCCCAAGCAGCACGCTAATGATTGGCTGCCATGCCCTGGTGAACCCTCAACGGAGCAAGGTAAGGAGGTGGTGGTGGAATCTTTCATTTGACCCACTTACTTTGTTGGACTACAATTCCTATCACCGCTGACCAGTGGCTAAACTGGCTGGAGATGATGAGAGTTGTAGTCCAACAACATCTGGGGACCCAAGGTTACCAAACCAAACTTTATTGATTTGGCTTATCTAAATGTATATGATCAGTGACGTAAAATCCTTCACCATCTTGGTTCTTCTGTGGTTTTGACTACTGAAAACAGTTATGGAGAGCATGAAGATGCATTCGTATTCCCAGCCCTGTTTGTCTATCCAAGCAGCCTGGCAAGCAGAAGTTATTTTCACTGTCTTAAATAGTTGACTCAAATAGATATGTGTGTAAACACACAAACACATACACACATGCATATTTGTCGTTGTTGGCATCTGTCTGGCTCGAGAGACAATGGAGTGTGCCTCTGGGGGTGAGATCAACTTGCTGTGTTAGCAGCACTGAAGTGACCTTTCTGGGGTGCAAGCCTGGGCAGTATGTATGGAGGTCCTGGGCTGCTCATATGACAAGACCCCCCTCTCGGTCTCGCTGATGTGGTCCAAAGGAAAGCAGAGAAATATGTTTGGCACCAGCCAGGCTGCAGGAGTTGCTGTTAAGATAGGTTATTGTTATTAACTTCACATTGAGGTGATTGTGTGACAGGGGCAAGATTGGTACTTGAGGCATCCTGTCTATTAACCACAACACTACTCTAAGCTCTCATTATGACGCTGTTTTTATTTTTAAAACTTTTCATTTGCAGATTAATATCAACAGACAGGAGCTAGAAGCTGCCGAGTGGTTCAGCCATGGGGAAGTGGTGAAAGCTCTTGGGCGGAACCCAAAACCTTCCAAAGACAAGGATGACAACCTCTCATTTTGGGTGCCACCTAAGCAAGCCATAGCCCATCAGCTGATTCAGGAATGGGTCAAAAAGCAAGGTCCTGTACCTACTTAGAGACACTTACTCAATCATTTACTGCTCCAGGTAAATTTCCGAGTGCCAGCTGGCCTCCTAATTTCAGTGACTCCATATGTTAAGATTTTCTGCAGGACATTTATAGGCAGAGAGGGTGGTTCCATTTCACACTTTTGCCTGAGGCTAAAGAATTTGTCCATCAGATCCTGAAGGTGTATATATATCACCAGGGGCGCCGACTTATAAAAAATATTGGGGGGGGGGGCGGGGGCCCATACCGACTTATAAAAAATATTGGGGGGGCCCAAGACCTCCAAACCACTGCTGCTGGGGGAACGAAAGGGGCGAGCCCCGGGCTGCCCCGACCTTAAGTGAACCTGTGAGGGCCCGCCCTTTGCGGCAGCCGATTGGCTGCCGCCGTGGGCGGTGAATATTAATGAGCTAGGGGGAATCCCTGCTTCTCGTGGGGCTGACGCCAGCCCCGCAATATTGTTGATGGGTCGAGAGCCCGCAACCCCACCCCCTCTCTAGATCGGGAGTGGCTTTGTTTTAACTCATTACTGAATGTATTTTAAAAGGTAACTATCGTCAAACAAGGAAAATAAAAAATACCAACATAATTTTGTGATTTTCCAAAGCATAATATAACTAATAATTTTCTTAAATTATTGGGGGGGCGGAGCCCCCCCAAACGAATTTTTGAGGGGGCTCGGGCCCCCTCAGGTCCCATGGAGTCGGCGCCTATGTATATCACCTGGATGGGTTTGTATGGGGGGGGGGAGAGGATGCTAAGGGTCAGTGGCTCTTCCCTGCGGCTTCCAGTGTTTCAGTTCTTGATGGAAATCATTCCCAAGTGCTTTTCTACAGTGTAACTGGTAATTCAGAATTGATCCTAAGTTTAAAACAATGATAGCCAGCCTTTTCGGGCTCATGAGCACATTTGATTCTATAATTTGCAATTGTTGTGGGCACCCCACCCACCCACTCCACAGCCTCTGCTGTTGGCAACAATAAAATGAGTATTTCAGGCCCAAATTCATTGGGAAAAGGAGCGAGGGGCATGGCCAGTGACATGTTGGCAAGCTCTGGTCTAAAGACTCTCACGATGTTTTGTAAAGTTATTTGCTAGATACAATGCCAAAGTTCCAATTAAAAACAAAAGCCTCTCAAAAGCTTACGCCACCAGAAATGTGATTTATTTATTTTATTTAGTGACATTTATATGCTGCTTAATTGTAAAACTTCTAAACAGTTTGAAGTCAGCCGGCAGCTGCAAAACGAATACTCTAGAGTTATTTGTAAAGTTCACCTTAGTAAAGGCGTTCAGCTCTCATCTTCTATTTCACTTCCTCTGTGACAGCCTGCAACTGAATTCCATCTTCCTGGCAGAAAGTAGTTAGACTTGCCTTTAGAATGCGGCTCTTAGTATTTACTGCTATTGCTATAAGCTCTCTGAGGTTTGAACTGTTTCCTACTTCTTTTAAGGAACTGATATATCAAACCAGAATTATTATTATTATTATTATTATTATTATTATTATTATTATTATTATTATTTGCTTCATTGTTTCTCCATGGTAGTTCACAATTTTTCCTGTCCTGGGTGTTGTCTGTGTATAACACTCTCATCCTGCAAATAAAAAGGATTCCATCAGCCCAGATTTCTTCTTTCTGGGAATATTGCCCATACGCTGCTTCCAAGCCAGAGTGCTCAACTGTTTTCTTGTTCGAAAATGCTGGAATAAGGTTGCAGTGATAAATGCGGTTGAAGCACCCATTAGGTTCAACAGCTTATTTAATTAAATGTTCCAGATGGAAACTCAGATCAGTTATATAGAGGTCACATTCAGTTCAGGAGCCTGCTTATCAGTCAAAATGTGGAAGGCACAGCAACTGCCCTGTCCTCAGGAAAGATCAGTAGATGTTTCAACCCAACAGAACTCTGTACTGGGGCCTGCCACTCTCTGAGAAAAAGACCTTATGAAATTCTTGGAACCAAAGTGGAGTGGAGGGTTTCTTTTGGCCTCAACAAATGTTACACTTATCACCCACGACCTCCTATACTTACGTTTGGGAGCAATTGTCCATTCTTTACCATAGATGTTTGATAAATGAACTGTTAAGATTTATTTTAATTGATATTCATGTTTAAGGTAGACCATGCCCTAATTTTCCATGCATGTTGAAAGACTAGCAAATGACTCTGCAAGTATTTTAGCTATCTTGAGAGTCATTACGAGCAGCTGTAATACTTTTTTTTGTTTTTGCATAACCTCCCCTCTCTCTAGGGATGTGTTCCGTTCCAAGAGAAGGGTGGATTTGAATGTCAGTACTTCCTCCTATTGTGGTAAAATGTTTTGATATATTCCTTCTTTTGAGAAAGGCCAGAAGCAGATACTTATTGGTACTTAATAGAAAAGTCAGAAGAAAATAGAAGAAGAAAATACTTCAGGCTTGGTTTTCAAACAGAATGCGTTCCGGGAGTCCGTTCAACTCCTGGAACCGCCCAAAAACCAAAGCATGGCTTCCGATTGGCTGCAGGACGTCTGGCTTCCAAAAATCATTCGAAAAGCAGAACACTCATTTCTGGGTTTCGATCATTTGTTTGGAAGCCAAGGCTTTTGGCTTCCATGGTACAACTGAAAGCTAGTCATTCTTAAGTGGGAAAAGTAATTTCTCCTTTCACCCACCCGTTTTCAGTAGCAACTACTGAAGCTACTAATAGTTGGTGGCAACCTTACGCTTCAGAAAGCTGCTAAATCGGGGTGAGTAACTTGTTGTCCATTCATTGTTCATGGCTTGCAATACCCATCATACCTGACCATTGTCCATAGTGACTGGGGCTGCTGGGAATCAAGAGTCCACTCCTGGACAAAACAGTTGAAGACTTAAGTTCTCCACTGCTCCCACTAATGCCAAACAATGAGTTGTGACATGGAACCACGTGAAGGAAGGAAGCAGCATTGCACTTGAGACACCCCCCCCCACACTTCAGGGTGCAGTTTGTTCTTCAGCTGTAAACTTTCATCATGTATAACTTATGGATATGGAAAAGCAGTATCAAAATTAAAATATACTTCCAGTAACTACTCGAGGACAGAAAGACGGTAAGAGCATTCTAGAACAGCCTTTCTCATCCTGTGGGTCCCCAGATGTTGCTGAACTACAACTCCCATCATCCCTCTGGCAAGGCCAGAGCTCAGGGATGATGGGAGTTGTAGTCCAACAACATCTGGGGACCCACAGGTTGAGAACCGCTGTTCTAGAACCTTCACTTTTTTTGCCTGCAGCTGTTTTTGAATGTTTACCTACGTCAAAGTTGAGTTTTAACAGTGAGGGGTGTTGGAAAGACAATAAAAACAATATTAATGCAAACTATAATGAAGGGAGAAAAGAAAAACATTTTCCCCATTACAATTACTTAATTCTGTATGGATAAAAAAAAGAGCTTGAAGAAAAGGCAGTAATCTGACTTGGTTTTATCATCACTTTTAACAGACGGCGAGTTATTTCATTTGAAATTAGTTTACTTTCACAAGCTGGAGAGATTATGACATCATTTGGCAACTTATTAAATCAACTTGTTCATATTGCAGATGGGGAAGATGAAAGCCAGTTCAAAGGGATATACTTAGGACTTGAGACAGAAGTCAAATCTGACTCAGCTGCATCAGGACTTCAACCTACAGTTGACTCCTTATGTAAAATAGGCTACTGACAGCCTAAATGTTGGCAAGCAAGGTCAATCCTAGTACCAGTGCTGTTCAAACAAACAGAAAATATAGCTGTACAAAGAACACAAAGAAAACCTTAACGGCCGTGATCAGCTCAACAGATTAATGTTGCCTTCTCTGAACTGCTTAACCACACCAATATATGCAGAAAGCTTTTTCCTGCATAATCACTGAATGCCTAATTATCTAATATTGGAGATAAATATAAAGAAGCTACACTGAAAGATAATCAGATTTCCAGTTATTACAACTAGTAAGCAAAAAAAGAAAAAGAAAAGAGGGTAGAGTTGGTGTTTTGATTTTTTGCACTGTCTTTGCAGAAGCACTCTGCGCCCTTCTAATATTTTTAGTACCAAAATTACATGAACAAATTTTCATTTATGTGCCTTTTATTGAATATAAAAAGTCATATAGAAAAATAATTTCAATCCTCCATCTTAATTTCTTATACTGTATACACCCATGCCTTTTTTTAAAAAAGTTGGTTCTGCAAGGGTAGCAAGTGAAACTGCTGCTCACATGTATTTAAAGTAGGTTGCATACTAGGTCTCCTGGGTACTGAAAAGTTTTCATCCCTCACTCAAAAAATAAAAATCCAAGAACTGCTCTTGGGCTTCTGTTATGACATGTAACCAGATTTCTCCATCTGAACCGCTAGTGAGATTTTTTGTCCGTATTTTCAGGCAAATGTACTCCCATGCTTTGTAGGAGATTAGAGGCAGGTCCTGCTAGTCCAGCTTGAGCATTATATGATTCCAGCAGGTTAGTCACAAGGTTCAAGTCTATATCCACAGGTGCCAAGTCAGTGTCTTCTGAACCAATGTTGTCTTCAAAATCACTGTCAGGGTCTTGGGACGAAGATCTTTTACCAGACCCAACCTGTAGAAAAAGGTAAACAGTGAAATTTCAATTACGTTTTTATTTGTTGCACGCAGAGATCTTTAATGAAATCACATAGCTGTTGGCAGAGACAGCCAAATGTTAGAAGCACTATGCAAGGTTAAATTGTAGGGTTTTTTGGAACAACACAATGATTGCATAGTGTACTTCTTTCTTCTTCTCCCTAATCGTCCCTAGATAGGAAATCTAAGTTAAACATACCACTTTGGGCCGACTAGTAAAGCTTTTCCCAATATTGGTGGATGCCAGTTCAGAGTCCATTTCATCCATGTATGATCTGAGACTTCCAGGTGTTTTAATCTGTGATACTGTTTCACCATGACTTTCAGCTTTTAGCTCAGATTCTTCATCACTGTCTAGGAATTCAAACTCCTCCTCTTCTTCTAAATCATCAGAGTCCAACTCTTCTGAATCTGCTCCTAGAAATATAATAGAATCAATGCCCCCAGGGAGAGAGAGAGAGAATGAGAATATATTTGAATAGCCAATAAAACGGTTTGCTAATATTTTGGGAAGAATGTTATATCTGCTTTATGCGTTTATTATTGCTGTTTTACTTTTTGCTGATTATACTTTATTTTGCAATTGGATTGTAGTTTATATATCCTGACCTGGGGATCTAGGGTAAAAGGCAGGTAATAAACAAAGAGATTCAGACAAAAGGATAACATGATTTATATTTCAAGATACTTCTATATCTCAGTTTCCACCACCAGCAGTAAACTCACCCAGTATTTTATCTAATGCATTTGTGAATGAGTCCACATCAAAAGTGACAGAGGCCTCAGCAGAAGACCTGAAAGTAAAAAGTTCGTAATTGCATTTTTTTGTATATCTGGTGTTTGGTATTTGAGAAAGAATATATTGGGCTGGATTCAGCAGAGCCCTGCCATGAATGGAAGGAGTCCTATTTGCAGAAGGAGCTTTAATCCAGTGGATGCTTCTGCAAACAGGAACAGCAAAGCAAATTTTGTAGATTTCCCCGACTGCAGTCCCTTGTGCCACCTCCCACTCTGTTAAGTGGTGGTGGGGCTTCAGAAAGAATCTGGAAAAATCACATCAGCTCCCCTTTTCTAGGAGCAGAGATTTACTCAGGGACCGTTGGACCCAGCCCATTGTATATTAACAGAAAAGCACAGAAATAATTACAAATACAGTGGTAGAATCAGCATAAATGATACTTCAGTTGTACGGTCCAAAGCTTATACTAACTCCTGTATTTGTTGCAGCACAGTAACATTACTATTCAAGAAAAAAACAGGCATCCATGCGTAGTCTGCCTATGAAGGTTGGCAGAATTTGCCAACCAGGATGGTTCAAAGTCTTTCAAAGTAAGACTTTTGACTGAAGACATCCTTCGCCTAAACATTATCGGGCCTGCGTATTTTTAAAGTCATGCACATTGACCAGACAGACATGTAACATATAAAGTCCGCAGACTAATTGCGCAGTCTTCTCCCTGTATATTTCTGGCCTTTTGGGGGGAATTCCAAATACCTGCTGTTTGTATCTTTCTGTCACATCTTTTGGGAGTGTTCCAGCCCACCCAATCCATCAAATATATGAGTGAAAAATGTCTGCACTCATCACATCCATAGTACTTTCCCTCTCTATGGGGGCTTAGGGGAGCTGGCGCCAGTTTCTCCAGCTTATTGCAGCCAACAAGCCAGCCACACTACACAATCCATCAGCCTTACCTGGTGGATCAACTGCTGTGTGTGTGTGAAAGCTTGCGTTGCTGCTGCTGCTGCCAAACTCATGGAGAAATATTGTGTGTGTGTGTGTGTGTGTGTGTGTGTGTTTCCATTTCCTATTTTTGCTACAGTTAACCAGTTCCGGATGAGCCAATTGAACAAAGTAACTAAAGGACCCATTGGCAATTTTGTAAATGCTTAAAAGTTTTTCCATGATGCAAAATTTAGGGAAATTTAAGCCTCTCTGACTTCACTATGTCTGCTTGGAAAACTGAACAACAAATGAAATGACTCCCACTACACAGAAGCTTGATTAGGTACTTAAAAGCATACCATGGCATTTCTGCTCCTTCGTGAGTTGAGACTTTAGATATAAAAGCCTTCATGTTTTCAGTGATCTGCGACAAGTCATAGTTCTGTTCCTCCTCGTCTGAGGTGTAAGAGGATTTGTTTGTGCCCGCTGCCTCCTTAAGAATTTGATCCAGTGTGTCTGGAGAGATCTCCAACCAACTGTCATCTGAAAGAGAAGGACACAATACATGCTGCTTAAAATGTGGCCACTTGTTGCATCTGACAATCACAGCAAAGAAAGACATGGTAAATAGGCACAAAGTCTTCAAGATGTTCGGGTTGTGACTTTGCTCTTTCATTCACTCTTCTTACCATCTTCTGGAGGAAGGCTGGTGGTTTCTTTTCCTAAATCCTCCAAATTAAAGGAAGTTGCTTTCAGTATGTTCAGAATTTCTTCACCTGGGCTATCGGCAACTGAACTACCAAAGAAGACAACACAATTCTAAAAATGCAAATAAAATTTGCTGGGCACACACAATTTATAACCACTTTTCTAGTTGTATAGCTCACTACATTCACAATTATTACATGCTATGTTTCACATACACAGGTGTAGGAAAAACCGTGTACGGGTGTGAAAATCTTGATTATTTTGGTATGAATACATGTGTTTGGAAACCAGCTGTAGCGAAAAATCTAGAAAGGGTTGAAGTCTCTCTGCAGAACATTATCCACTGTACTGGTTTACTATACCTATTTTTTCAGCACGTTTGTAGTACATATTTTTAAGGTTCAGTGTTTATAAACTATGTTTAGGCAGTCTTAATCCGGCTAACAGAAAACTTTTGACACAGTGTTGGTACATTCTTAGAAAAAATATTTGTCAACAATTCCAGATGGCACAATTTCTTTTTGTGGATGCATGTTCACCAAGTCAAAATAAGGGGAAACACAATAAAAGCTATTTGACAGTGAAACAGACTTCCCTAAAGGTGGTGGACTCTCCTTCCTTTGAGGTTTTTAAGCAAAGGATGGATGGCCATCTGTCATGTATAATCTTGTTGAGATTCCTGCACTGCAGGGGGCTGAACTAGATGACCCTCAGGGACCCTTCCAAGTCTACCATTCTATCATTCCATGACTGTATAATCTAGTGGGAACTGTATGTTAGAAATAAATATTTCACAGCACTGAATAATCTACATTTGCGGTATACATACACATTAAGTGCCAGTGTAAGGAAAATACACAGAATTTAAGGAAACTAGAAAAGCTAAGCACAGCGAAATTTATATAAGCCACCTTGGCATTCTTACCTTTGTGGGCTGATTACAGTATGTCGGAAATAATTTTCTGCTCTGTGCAACAGATTGAGATACTGCACAGAACCTTCCAGCTCTCCCTATGAAATTCAAACATAATAGCAGGTCAATACAGTCTGCTCTGATACAGGTATACAAGGAAACGTCCACAATGCAACGTATGTGTGGGGAGGTTCATGAACTCTATAATGCACAATAACTCTCCGGATTGGGAAATGATTTCGAAACACCTCGCCAAAATCCTAATCTATAGCCTGAAGTCCAGAAACAGATTAATTACGAGAAACTGAACCTTCTAGTTGAGCTCTTATATTCACCCTCCAAGACCCTGAAGAATCCTGTTTTGGTTGACTTTGTATAAGTGAAGAAAAAGGTACAATTCCTTTCAGTCTGTGACTCTGGGCGGGAACAAATCTTGTTTCATCTTCAAAGCGCTTAATGCAAATTTGGTTAATGGCCCAGCAGACATGTCCAAGAGGTAGATAGCGATCTACTAGTAGATCGTGGGGGTGTCCCAGGTAGATCGCCGTATGAAGTTTAGTGATCACCTTTGGTCAACCCTCTAAAAAAAGCTCAACTCCTGGCAAAGACAATGGGTAGAGCACAGCCGGTCTCTGTCTCTTGGGAGTTGCACGTGCCTGGCCCAAGGCAACTATGGTGACATAGCTGCAACATGTGACCTGCAATTCACAAAGTTAAATGGTAAAGTGGTTTTTGCAAAATCTCACCTTAAAATAATTGTTTTTCTTGAGACTGTTGAGAAAGGTATCCCACAGTGGTAGATTCAATGTGTGTTCCTTGGAATCATCAGAAGGTGAACTGCACTTGGAACACAGAATTTCAAAACCATGAGCCTGTAAGAGATACAGAGTAAAAGGAGTGATTTATTACAGTCACAGACTTATAAAGTTAGATACATTAACAAAACATACAACTAGCTAAAACAATTAAAAACAAATGAAAAAAGTTTATTTTTTTTATATAAGAAACTGACAAGAATTCACTGAAATCAGGAACATGTTTGCAACCCTCTTGGTAACACGGGTAGAAAATCTCTCAAACTAAGCAATGCCAAATCTTCAGAAAACTATCTCCAGAGAGTTCTTAATGAAGCCAAACAAAAGTTTTGTGTGTGGAAATATCAAGTACAGGCTTACCAATTTCATGCCTAGTTCATATGCTTTGTACTGAGGATGTGAACGAGGAGGCAATGAATATCCACTTCGTCTGTCTGGTACAAACGTCTGTTTAACCAACTGTGCATACAGACACTTCGTAAAAGTAACCTGAAATGATCACAACATTTTATTAAATTTGCAGCTAGTTCATTTGAATGTACCTTGACTAGTATTTCAAGCATTATGGAAACTGGAAAAATACACACAAGATTTTCCAAATATATACTGTTTGACACACTGGGGACTTCCTGTCTAATGACTCATGTTTGATAACCCACAGCTTGATTCATCAGATGCACTAAGATGAATTTGAGTAACATGAGCCTGTAAAGCTTATGCCACAGCACTGTATATCAGTTAGATGCTGAGGTCTGATTATGATCCGCTGATGGTAACACAGTCACAGGCTTTTTCATTGGGGTACTGGTGTTACGGAATGTACTCCCTGCTAAAATACGAGACCCAATTTGTAATGGCATTCTGCTGACTTTTGAAGATATACCTGCTTACACAGGGATTCCCTTGATCATGCAACCTGAGTTTCCCATTTTAATTGCTGTGCCATTTTAACCTGAATTACAGAAATTTTTATGTTTGTGTAACTGGTTTTTATACTTCAAAAACTGCTCAAAGGCCCATTTTGTCACAAAACGTTATATAAATTCATTAATAAATAATATTATTAATCAGCATCACGCTCTCTTAATGCTATAAAATGTTATGGCCAGCATCAAAAGAGCTGCATGCAAATTTCTGCTCAGGCCGTCCCTTTCCATTCCAGTCCTCCAACACATTAACAAAATGACTCATTGCCCTGAGTATCATTAAGCATAGCCTGACTAGACACAGAGAAGAAAAATCAGATGTGAAAGGTTCAGATGTGAAAAAAACCACAGGACTCTTTTGATCCTGAGCCATGCCTACTTCGTGTTTTCTTGATCTATTTTCATACATTTTCTTTGTTCTATTAAACTATGAAAAAAAATTAATGCTTCTCACAAAAGTAGATTTCAATAGGTGCAGTTTCAATCATTTTTGCATTTCTGCTCATCTTATACACAGCAAAAAGATGGCATGAAAGCCCATTTAAAACCTTATGTAAAGCACACATGATGGGACTTGTAGAATCATCACTTACTGAAGTCATTATGCGTGTATCTGGAGGGAAAATTTTGAAAATGCGGCATGCTTTTAAGTCAATGGGGTCTCGCAGATAAAAAGCTTGGACTGCTGCAGATACTAATGCAGGACATTGCTTCAGTACTGCTGCAATACCAGCTGGAAGGTAACAGTGAGCTCGGTGAAGGAAAGTCTGGATTCGCTCAGGATACCTGTGGCACAAAATTGTAACGATGCTGATTAAGACACATAGTTTGAGCATACAGTATAAACCTTGTTTATATGAAGGTAATTTCTCTCCTTTGGTCTAGCAACATACATCTGTATGTCAGATTTAAGGTAGCAAAATATATTGCCGGAAAACTGGAAAACTCAAGCCTATCCACAGTGTTGGATATAGTCAAAGTCTGGACAGAGTCAAAGAAAAATCTGTTTTCTCCCAGACTTCCACAAACCCTACAATTACCCAGGTGAGTCTAATGGGGCTTACTCCCAAGTTAGTATTGGGCTGCAGCCCATGTGTCTTGAAATTCTTTTCTATTCAAAGAGACTCTTGCTTCAGTATCATTTGTAATTTGTCTGCTCTTGAAGGCTGGGGGGGGGGGGAGCCACTACTCTGTGTTAAAATCTGCTAATGCTATTTTCTCATAGACAAATGACTAAAAGACTGGAGTTGCCAGATTTTAGCAATGTATTTCTCCACCTCTCCTTTTTTTTTTGCACAAGCCAGGTGTGAGCATAGCCTTGGATGTCAATGGTTACCCAGTCCTTCCATTACAATATTGTTTGGAAATCTGTTCAGAACATGCAACAAACAGCAACACTGAGAGGAAGCCTAGAAAAAACTCCCATGCCTTTATCATAGAAAACATACCATAACATGGACACCTAAGCAATATGTGAAGCATTCCAGACACTCTAATAGAAACATTTTTTTTACGGATCAGGTCACTTACCCATTGATGCGTTTGTATACTGCTGTTCTAATAGATTTTGCAGCCACAAAGCCACCAGAATGGGCAGATAGCAACTTCAGCGCCTGAGGAATTGTAGGACTGGTAGCAGGTAATAAGGTCTCTTCTTCAGGTGTTTTTGGCAATGGAATTATGCATAATTCCCCACAATGAAAGAACACCTGACAAAAACATACATTTCTTTGCTAAGTCTGAAAGTACTTCATCCAAGTTACAGATCCACAATTTATCATAGTTTACAGAAACAAGAAAACGAAACAGAAACCCCACAACGTTAAAAGTCTTCAACATTGTATTTCTGTAAGATAAACATTGAAAGCATTTTGAGCCACTTGGGTGGGGGGGGGCACTTCCAAGGCAGCACAGGAAAAAATAAAACCATTTTGAACAGGTTAAATAAGCATAGACCATATAAACACAGTCACAGGTTTAGCACTGGTTTGGTATCTGGCACACTTAAATCTCTCTTACCCGATTGCAGCTGTTTTCAGGATTCAACCACTTGGGAAGGAAGTCAGCTGCTTCTATCAAAAGGAATTCACCATCATTATCGTCCACCCTATTGAAATGGAAAATGATGACAGAATTCAATGGGGCTTACGCAGGCACATGTGTATAGGACTGCAGCTTTACTCCTATGTAAACATAAAACATTCTCGTCCTGATTTAGCAAGAATGAAAGAAAATCTATAAATTACTTGGATGTAATCAAACTATGGCCCATTCTTAACTGAATACCCCCCTCCATTGGACACTAGTATAATATAAATCTAATGGTTTAACATATAGAAAACATGCACAATTTTAGCTTAAGCTGCTTCCACGACACCTTAATCAGCAAGTGTCAAATTCTGAATGTAAAAATTGGTAATGAAAAGGTACCTGGCTGCTAATTCTGGAAACTCTTTTGTAATTTCCTTGATAAGGTATACAATAAACCATTCATCTTCAATATTATCCCCAAACTTTGTGAGACCACCAATATGAGCAGGAATATGTTCTAAAAAAGAGAAGGGGAAATGAGACTACAGTATATTACCACCAGACTATTTTCCAGATAGCCTTCGAAATTACCGTCTGTTCCCAATACCTTATAGCAATCCAGCCAAAGTATACTCATTGAAGCTCATAGTATGATCTTATCCTATGCTGCCATCGTCTCCATCTCCTCCCTCCCCCAAGTGTCTATTTTAAAACTGTAAACTCCTTGGGACAGGGCTCTGTGAAAACTGCTCTTTGCAAAACACAATGTAAATAATAGATGGTAACTCTAACAAAACCAATTTGTATTCTATTTTAGAAGTAAATAGGAATGTAATCAAGAGAAGGCTGCAATAAGAGAAGGCTGGAGAGCTCCGTTTCCTCTTACAACAAGGCTGATTTATGATCAGCATAAAAATTTACTCTGCTGCTCAGAATGTTGCACAGAATAACTGTTTAGTGTCTAATTGGGTCAGCATAAATCATGATAATTCAGCATAAAAGCTCAAGGCAGCCTGTATAATGCTACAGAATCACTACCTGCATGTTCTATTGTTTCTTACAGAATTGGGAGACCCTGCTCTAGATTCACAAACATCAAAACAGAATGGAAGCAAATGTAATAGCTTTACCTTTGGCAGGTTTGTACTTCAGATTAAATGGTTGGCTTTGCCAAATATAGGAAACCAGCATGGGTGCAAGGTGTGCCAATATTCTTTCAATGTATTGTTGAAGAATTTTTTGACAGTGCGCAGGGTCTTCTGGTTCATGTGTTAAGAACAACTGGTACTGCACTGCATCTTCTGTCGCTGCAAGGTTCAGTTTCTCCATTCTGTATTTCCTGGAAAAGCACCATTTAGAAATAAATCTTTCAAGACCATTTACACAAGCACAATAAGAACTCCAACACACACCACACTGAAAATGCTGGCAGCACCTTCAAGCAGTGTTCAAAACTCCCATTGTTCTAGGCGCATTTTACAACAAGGAATTTCATTAGGGCGAACAGTTTCTGAGCTCTGGGAGTAGTAATGCACCTAAGATTTCAGGTAAAAACTGCAAAATGGAAGGAAAAAAGGACCTTTTTCTGCTTTCCCACTTCCAGCTACTCTCTTAAGACTGGATAAGAGACTTGCTTAAGAATATTAACGGGGTAGGCAGGGAAGAACTAGACCATGTGAAAAAAGAACATAATATTTTAGCAGCAGTTCATTCATTTTCAGCTTTGTAGTCTTATTATAAAAAGTGTGCCTAAACATTGTTGCACCCGTAACCTGGGTTTAAGGTGCCATTTTGCTCCTAGCTTTCATATCTCAGTTTCTAACAAGTCAAGCTTTTATTGAGAGAACATGCATGCTCCTAATTTTCCTGATTAGGTCAAGGACAGGTATATCCAGACAATTCATAACGAGCACTTTTAAATCAATTTTTCCCTGACTACCAAAACAGCAAGAAGAGTCCCAGAGACAAGAATCTGCCATAGGGAAACCTCTAAATTTTAAAAGCCGGAGAGGATATTATTTTCATCTGTGTTATCATTTGGACACACACACAAAAACCATTAACCCACTCTCCATTCAGCTTACCAGCCCGATTAGCTGTTAAGTGACTGAGTGAAGTCGCTTTGAATTTCCTCTACTTCTGCCTGTTTGCAAAGTGCCCCAACAAAGCATTTGAAAAGAAAATACCACCGCCCCTTTCTATGTCAATACACATACACATAGCTGCTCATGTGTAATCAATAGAATATCTACCTTTGTGATAGTGTACACGAAAACACACACACACCCCACACTCTCTTCCCCACCGGGCGACCCACCGCTCACCTGAGCTGCCACTGACAACAACGCCGCCGCACGCGCCCTGTCACGTCATCGCCGCGCGCCGCCGGCCGCGCTCGCGCCCTCCCCACCACCACCGAGTGGAGGCTTCCGCTGGCCTAGAGCGGACCGGAAGGGCAGGCGGGGCGGGGCGTCGCCATGGCGGCCGAGGGCCGAGCCGGCCAGCCGGCAGCGCCGACAGGGACCGAGATGCAGCGCTGAGGCGGGAGGATGATCTCGCGATACACACGGAAGCCGGTGGCCCCCGACGCCCAGGGGATGTGAGTGGCCTTTCCTTGCTGGCGACGCGACCCTGAGGCGCCTTCCGTCCGGGCGGGGGACCCTTCCGACTCCCCGGCGGCGACCCTGCCGGCGCGGCCTGGTGGGGCGTCCCGGAGGAGACGGAGGCCTCGGGAGGGAGGGGGCGGGTCCAGGCTGTATCTTTCCGGAGTGCCTCGGGAGAAAGCAGGCTCCCCTGACGGGATGCCCTCGCGCCCACCAAAACAGGCGCCTCCACGTGGAAAGCCGCCTTGCTGGAGAGAAAGGTCCCAGCCTAACTTTCACCCTGAAGCCTGTTTTCTAGGCTTAGAGCAGGCATAGGCAAACTCGGCCTTCCAGATGTTTTGGGACTACAACTCCCATCATCCCTAGCTAACAGGACCAGTGGTCAGGGATGATGGGAATTGTAGTCCCAAAACATCTGGAGGGCCAAGTTTGCCTATGCCTGGCTTAGAGTGTTTCTTTTTTTTTCATTGGTGGAGGAACAATCTGCCATACTAACCCACAGGAGCTGATTTACCACCTCCCTGAAAACCAAGGCTGAGATAACAGTGACATCAATAAAATCTTGCCACTGCTACCACCTAGGGCAGAGCTTCCCAAACTTTCTGCTTTGGAATCAGGCATCATTTCACGACACAGTAATTCATCTTGGCCAACAAAGATGAGCGCCGCAATCCCAGAGTCGGTCACGACTGGACCTAATGATCAGGGGTCCCTTTACCTTTACTTAATCACATTTTTACTTTTCTTCCCCCACCCTTTTTTTTAGCCGAGGACTTACAAAAAGTTCCTTAGAACATCATCCCCTGCCAGACTCACTGGATGACAGTTATCCATCTACTGAAAGTCAGGAAGACATTTCAAGGTATTCAGACAGTGTAAAGATTTATGGGGGGAGGTTTGTGAGAAGAGGTTGGAAAATACATTTCTGTTGACTGCTTTCATTTTTTATTCCTATGGTTATTTCCCCCTCCACTTTTAGTAGGTCTGGGACACTTGTTAAACATCCAGTCAAATAGTGACGGTCTGTTGTTTGGCCATGGTCAAATGTTAATCCTATGAAGCCAGCAATGCCCTTTTGGAAAGGCGTAACCTATTGCTTTAATTTGCATCATGGTGTCATCAGATACCAAAGGCAAGAGATAGTCAAACTTTACTGAAAATAAATAAAGTCATTCTTTTTTCCAGTGCTCTAGAATGGGGACATGGTAATACATGGAAATCCCATTTAAGAAGAGGCACCTATTTTCTTGCACTAGATCATAGCTGCTTTTAAAAACAAGTCTTTCTTTTCTAGTTGATATGCATGTTTCATTTTTAGTTGTATAATTGCAACTTGGGGCTCCAGGATAACAAAAAACAACAACAACTGTTCTTAAGTATTGTTCACATACATTGATGTTTAAATAATATTGTTAGAAACAATATAATGTGATTTCATTGTTACCAATCTTTGTTTCATGATGTTTATATAATATTGTTAGTTACAATATAATTTGATTACATTGTTACCAAACTTCCTTTGGTGATGTAACTTTAGCTTCCTTCTTCAGTCCAATAGTGATAAATTAGACTAAAACATATTTTATCGTTAGCAGAACTTCATATGTGTGTCTATTTTATGGTACCTTTAACGTGTATCTGCAGAATTACATTACTTGAAAGATACCTTCCCCACTAGAATCTAAACTGTTCCTCATATACTTCCTATTCACTTTGGAAAGCTTAACTCATATGACTTTTCTTATATTAAGATTCCCTTTCTCTCTTCTCTCTCCACTCCCCCTTTACATTTTAGTGAGTCTGAAAGTACAAAAGATTCAAACTACCAGTCTGTCACTTCAGTAGATGATGGAAACTCATGGTCAGCTAGTCAGAGCTTCACAGGCACCTCTACAGAAGACAGTTCAGTCTTTTCTTGGGGCTATGATGTGAGTAGATTATAATCCTTCAGTTAAAATGAGAATAATCCTTTGAAAAATATTATTGATAAGTTAGATCTCTGTCCTTCACATCATTTCACACATTGGTCCTAACAAATACACTTATGAGTCAGTAGGCCGGCAGATACAACCTTTGACATATTTCAGTTACACTCATGCACATGATTTTTTTGCAGTGAATGATGCAAAAATATTGCAGTCCTAATAGAGTTGTGTGTATTCATTCTTGGAAGTTGGTACAGAATTCAGCATCCTTAAGAACAGTCTTTATCTTAAAAATATTTGCAGGTTTTCCTTCAAAAATTAGAATTGCAATCTGGCACATTGTTTCATATACTTAAATCATCATTTTACCTGAATTGTACCTGGGGCTCAAGAATGCCTTCTCTTATCTGATCCTTCCCAATTCCTCCCTCTTCTGCTCTTCATCTTTGTTAGTTTTGTTATTGTATTGCCGATTAAAATGTAAAAAGTTTCTTGCAAATCAGTCAGTAAAAAATTTCATGACGTAGGACAATACTCAAGTCTGACATATTACTGCTTTAAATAGACCTTGGAAACAAATGACATTCAAATTTAAGCCATCCTGATAAGATTCTGGAAGACTTGGGTCCCGTCCTATAGCAATGTACTTGGTGCAGCCCCATTCCTTTCTGGCCTTGAGTTACATTTTGAGTTGTATTAGCAATTCTTCATTCAGCTTACTCATTTATTCTTTCCTAGTGGGCCCTCAACAAAGAGTGCTCCTATTCAGTGTGTGAGTCTGTCAGTCATAACCTCCCAATATATTGGTTTATGTATTTATTTTTAAAAAATAGATAGATATTCCATTGTTTCTCCCTCTTAGGTTTCCTTAGGGGGGAAAAACATTCTTAGCACACAGTCAGTATTCTCTGCCCACTGAGCATATGCTTTCCTCATTGACCTGGATTTAAAGCCTTGAGTATCCCCCGAGGACCCCTTAACCCTTCAGGTGTGGTGCCTGGAGGAGGCATGGTGAAAAATGAATTATAAATCCCCCCATCTCTTCTCATGCGAGTGTGTGCTACAAGGTTAATTTTATATTTGCTTTATGAAGGAAGTCCTGAGTATCCTGCTAAATTGTGAAACCAGCTAGCTGGTCCACATAATCCCCCAAAGATGTAATTTTGTTTCCCATTTTTATTTCTTCCCCGATTTTTGTTCAGGAATTTGATAAAGCTGCGACGCGGCAAGTACAACAGATATTCAGATATATTGATGAGCTCTTGTATGAACAAAAAACAAGCATGTATGTTGAAGGCCTAGAGGAGGAGTGCCAACAATGGATGTCAAGCTTTCCCCATCTCAGGTATTTTCATGATGTGTTAGTGATGCATTTCACAGTACTAGAAAGCAGCACAAAGCTGTATTTTTCAGCTTCTTCACAACTGCTGTAGAGGTTCAGTTTTCGTTCTAAATGTGCCGCCCTCTCTGCTCTTGTTCCTGAGTGAATCATTATGGACCAACACAGTGGCTGATTCTGCTGTTTCTTTCCAAATCTCTTCTTTGATGCTGAATGACTCAACTGTAAGAAGTGCTTTGTTGGAACATACTAACGTAATGTTGCAGGAGATGATAATTTTATCTTGATGTTGCAAAATAAGTGCTCTTAAAGAGTAGTTGTTGCTTACACCGTCCTTCCCTTACAAGTAAATTCCTTCCTTGAGTTGTAGGTTTTGTATACCTCCTGAATGCTTTAGGTCTTATTTTGTGGATTAGGCATACTTTGCCAGTTTCTCCAAAGCCATTTGTAATTTTTTTAAATAATTCTCTCTTTAATATCAGGATTGTAGGGAAACAAGTAGTGATTCCCACAGACGAAGGTTACGGCTGGTACTCGAGTTCAACTTGCAGCACCTTAGGTTCATCAGATATGACCCCATCACTAGAGAAAGATCCGAGTGAGTAAGTATCAGTGATCTCTAATTCTGCAAAAGGGTTCCATTATCAATGAATGATTGGCAGAGCAAACCTACTGGGGCAAGGTGAGGGGAATGTTTGTGGTGGATGAACTGCCAAGTGCAAAGCCACTGAGCTTTCCCCTTTTGGGCTTTTTTTTTTTTTGTAAAGCTCCCCACCCAACATTTTGCATCAAGGAGGCCTCAGTGGGTAGACCTCATGCCCCACACATGGAGCTTCTGTGGAGAGGGAAACCTGCTAAATCCTATCGCACTTTGAATGCTTTCCCCTCGCCCCGCCCCTGCAGGACCATGGGATTGCACTTTAGGACTGCAGTCTTATATACACTTTACCTTAGATACCTTTACACTTATATACATACATGGGATTGGACTGTGAGCTGCTCTCAGATGAAGCATAAAATGACTTTTAAAAAATAGCATCACTATAACCACCTTATTTTCATTGGAAGAAGAAATTAGTCTTCTTTGTAACTATTTTGTTTATGAAATGTATTTGCCGTTCAGAACAAACCATGATTTTTGAAAGTAGCTATTGCATCAGTAATATATTGCAAGCAACATTAATGTATTTCAGATATTGTCCACATGCCTAGCAAACACTGGTGTTATTTGCTAGGATTCAAAGAATTGAGCAAATGGAGACTTTACTATTGTTTCCTTAGACATCTGCCCTCCATGCCATATGGCAAACTGTTTCTGAAACTTGGTGAGCTTCAGTAACCATTACACATTTATGATATCATATAGGATTCGTCATTTCAAAGGGGAGGGGGGACTTTATAGTAAGGATAGCTTGTACGGTATTGGTAGGATGGTAGTTGATCCCATGTCAGAAGGTGATCACATACCAAGTATAATAAAGGAATTAAATGAATCTCTAAGCAATCTTAGCATTCTACTGTTGGTTGTACTATCTTCTACAATGTCAGAGGGCTCATAAGCTAATTTCTCCACAACTACTTTCTGGAATATATAAGAAAAATGTTTCTGAGATTATTTCTTTACTCTTAGTGCTTAAAAACAAGAGAGAGGGTATAATTGCATTCAGGATAATTAGGTCTTTTTTGGGGGTTTGTTTTCTAAAATGAAAGAAGTCAACTCAAAAGCCTAACATCATTATTATTAAAACTGAATAATTTTTTTCAGCTTTCATTTTATGGTTGGGATTTGATATCTGTCCACTGCTGTTGGGAGAGCTTAAGAGCCTCCATGGGTGAGATTGAAAATCTGCCCTTGTCACCAGTACCATAACTATACCATTGAGATATAAAGTGATCCTTCTTGTTTACTGCCATTTTTTTCAGGTTTAGTATTTTGGGCAAAAAGGTTCCTGTTTCTGTTACTCCTATATGTAAAGAAGACAACATTTCAAAACCACCTGAATTGTGTTTATTGGAGAGTGAAGAAGGAGACGGTGGAGTGATTGTTTCTGAAGGTGTAATGGAGGAATATTTAGCATTTGATCGCAGAGATGTGTAGGTATTGAAAATTTGTTTAACCTAGTCTGCACTGATATTTGCTACTAGTGACTTGGAATTAATTGCTAAAATGTAATTTGTTCCTAACAGTAGAAAATAATAAATTACACAGTGATTTTTGTTGTTGTTCTTCTACTGAAGTGCTCATAATAGCTTTGTAAATCCTTGTTGGTGGCGCCACCCTATAGATTTGGTGATTTTCTCACTAAATAGCTGTTGAGTTTAAAATTGCAGCTTTATTCCTCCCCAGCATCATGATGTTGTTCTTAATGCTGATTATCATGCAGTGTGTATAGTTCTAGGTGGGCAAGTTGCTGAATGGCAGAGGACACACTGGAAACTTGTGAGCCAAAGGACCTGAACTCAAGCTGCACATTTTATTTATGTCTCATTTGAATAAAAGGTCTATTAACATGGTGGATCCAATGCCTTTTTACTAGCATAACTAGTGGAAATGTACTGCTTGCTATTTATGATTCACAAAGTTCCAAAAAAATATATGTGCAGAGAGTTTTTCACCCACTGGACTGACTGGGGATATGATCATCATTTAGTGAATGCTGCCTTCTAGAACAGTTATTCATCTTTATTGTAGTATATCATTCTAGCTGTCTTGATCGTTTGACTTTGGAATGGAGGTAGGGAGTGTTAATTCTGTGATCCAGTCATGGCCACTGAGTCCTGTGCCAAATCCTGGCTAGTCATTGAATCCCTCAAAGTTTTCAATTGCTCAGCAGGAACCCTTTGCGACGGGGAGTATCTTAACCAGGGAAAGCCACAGACTCCGCATTATAGCTGAAACAAATCACTTGGTTTATTAGTGGACAAAGCTTAACGGTATTATGACATGGTAATACAAAAGCTTACAGAAGTTACAGAAAACACATAAGGTGGAATATTTTAAAAGAAGGCAACTTAAAGCAACTTGTGCATAATTTAATTTAAAGCAACTTAATACAATTGGATATCATGTACAAAAAATAATTACTGGTTTATAATTAAACCATTGAAATGAATGAGCATGACTGAGTTAAGACCATTAATTTCAGTGGGTCTGCTCTGAGTAAAACTTTGTTGACTACCACTCTTAAGGGCAGGAGTCACCTAACCATCTCTGTCAGCAGAAGCCCTGTGCAAGGACTTTCACAACAGGGTTTCCTCTCCCCACCTCTTAGGGGCATTGGAAAATCCCCTCCAGAGCAGTGGTGGGGGAGGGGGACTCATTTCATCTGGTAAGCTGCAGGGATTGCTCAGACAGAACAATTAGAAGCGTTCAGCATTGAATTCCACCCATCGGCTCAAATTTTTCAGGTAGGCACAAAGTCACTTCTGGCTATGATTATATAAAATTAAAACAGAACTGTAACATTATCTTGTTTTATTCAAAGGGAAGAAGAGTTGCATGATTGGAAAATGGGTCTTTCACCTGACAGACGGAAATTAGGTTTCCCTCCTATCTCGCCATCCTACTGCATGAGAGATGCTGTCCTTTCCTATGTGTTTGATGATGTCTGGAGTGAAGTCTTGGGCCATATGGAGCAATTAATCTGTAGACACTGGGAAGGGTCAGTCTCAGGTAAATTTCAAGGCTAAAATGCAGTGGATAACATTCTCCAAAGTTTTCCCCGCCCACTTCAAAATGTAGTGTTAAATACCGGTACTTAGCAAGCTATATTGCCCCCCCCCCGAAATACACCTTATGCCTAGAAACAGTTTCAGTCCAGTGAGTCATAGTCTAAGACTCTTGCAGTTTGCTATAAATTGCTTTGGGAAGTCTTATCCTGCGTGGATTTGAATAACCAGATATTTTGGTCCACTGACATGTATGGAACTCCATGTATTCTAGCTCTTTTAAATGTCTCTGATTAAAATCAAAAGAGTATGAAGCCCATTTATGTACTTTTCAAGGAGATAAAAGCCACCTTTCTTAAAATTTTGCTTTATAAGAATCCAAAGTGAACAGTGCATTCTGATTTATGTTTGCCCTATTTCTGGTAGACGATGAGAAGAATGTCATAACTGTTGAAACAAACCGGACAGATTCAGGAAGTCCTTTTATGCAGTTTGAGCCTTTGCCACTGTTATTACCTCGAATGCCGCAAACTAAGATGCCCTCCATCCCTTCAAATCTGGTAAGTTTAAGAAGACACATCAGGTTGAGATGGTGTCTAGGCAAGGAAATTTGTCATGTTAACTTGCCTGAAAATTAGACATTGCAATGGCTTGACTATATCTGTCCTTGCAAAACTTTCACTTTATTATATACTGTCACAACTCTTAAAATTCTATCTACCTTATTTTGAAAATACTTTCCTTCTTTGCGCTTTGATGAAATAAGAGGTATACAGAGTTAGAGGACTGGTTATGGGAGATACCAATTCAATCAATTCCCAGCTTAGTGGGCAACAGAGAGCACTCTTATTTTGCTGCTTGGATGTATAAAGCATCTCTGTTAATTACCTTTGTTTTTTTTAAATGTGTACTAGTTCTTGCTCTGCATACTCTCCATAATAAAGATAAGAACCCAAGGTTTAACTAGTGTTTGTTCCATTTTAACTCGGTTTCTTTCCTTTTTTATTTTCCCCCTTTCACTTCCCTGTATAATCCTCTGTCTTCCTCATGTATACCTTATTGTACGCATAGTACTCAAAACACCGATGTGGCCGCAAAAGCAAAAAGAAGAGAAAAACACCGGAAGTATGTATGATGCAGGGGGTATAGCTCTTTTCTTTCTCCTGTCAGTGTAATATGGCGGGTGGATGATGATGATGATGATGATGATGATGATGATGATGATTTTGCGTTTTCCCAGATGATACAGAAGTATTGTACATTAATTTCAGCAAAACCTACTTCCAAATTAGACAGCTTTGGGTCACACCGTTTCTTGGATTCCTTTGTTATTAAGGAGGCAATGGGACATATGATGCAGTGTCTGGGGAAGGGAGAACCTCATTCACTAGTGTATTAATCAATTTAGTTTAGTCATACATTAATAATATTCCATCTTAGCAAGTTTAGGCTGATCCTGAATAACTTCAGTAACAAACGTCAACGAGATTTGTGCTTACATTTTTTGAGGATTATAGATTTGGCACCCCAGTACTAAGTAGGATTTTTCCTAGTCCCTTTGACCTTTCAAAAACCTACTCCTAAAGGTCAGCTAACTCTAGAGTGGTATTATATTGCATTGGAAGTTATAAGTGAGGGAAGGCTGCAGCAGGCTATGACAGACACCGTGTCTTTTCAGTACAGAAGCTGCTGTAACCAGATATACTTTAGGTGAGAAAATGCTTACAAGGTTGGGGGAGGCCTGCCACAAAGAAGGGGGTGCGGAATGAGGGACCATGCCCTTTCTCCTAACCTGATAAGAGAGGTGGTTGTGAAACACAGTTGCAAGCCCAGCTGACTTACTGATGCTCAAGTTTGATTTCTCTGCCACTGGGTCAGGATGTGGCTCCCAATAATTGCAGCAGGGACCAGTTCAGCAGTTGAGAACAGCAAGTGCCCCCTCTCCCTGTTTCCTAAGATTTACCTCAAGATAATGCATGCTTTGTCAACAATGAGAATTTCAGCAGTCGTACACATGTAGCTGGTAACAAGGGCCACTGAAATCAATCTATCATGCAGTCATGCAGATGTACAAGAACTGAGTAGTTAGTTGGTAGCATATACACAAAGTAGAAATCTAACCATGTTGTCATATGTTTGCTTATGCGTGTGACGTAAACATTTTTTCTCTGCTGAAAGTATTTTGTCCAGATTAATTTATGCTAAGCTTAAATAATTTAATTACCTTGGTTACGAAGCCATGTTATATAATAAACAGTGCGTAATTTAAAAAGATATAAGAACTGCTTATAAGACTATTCATGCCTTGTTACGTGTTAGTTATGAACAAATTGAGGGTATGCACTGCTTTTCTTGAGTCCATTGACATTTACTCTTTTCCAATCCTTTTTTCAGTAAGAGCCGAGATTGGAAATTAAGAAATGCGTATCTTTCATTTAATGCTGAGGGCAAATTTAATTTCTTGTAACCTGCAGGCAAATCTCTCCCAAGGAACGAGCGGTGGTCCACAACGTAATTTGAATGGTTTGATGGTTATTCATGGGATCCCCTTACAGCAAAGGAACTTGCCTCTGATGGATAAAATATTGTAAGAGTAGCCATCTTTTGTTTGTTCTGTATGAAAGCTGCACTGCGAGTTAGAGATATAAGGAAGCAGTTGTGTTGGGATTCAAGTTTTGCTAAGTTTATATTGACTTTTAAACACCTTCCTCCTGCTCTGTGCATCCACAGCTGTGGAGGAACCATTGAATGCTTCTACTCTAGTCCATTTTGGCTTGTCTAAAACTGAGCTAGGCTAAAGATCAAGCTAGCTCAGGTTACTATCAAAACTCCCACATAGAAATCAATTACACCTCTCAACATGCAGAAGATGTAAAATTCATACTTAATATGCTAGTGGATTTGCTCAGTCTAGTGGCTCCTGCACCACAATAGGTGTTGACTAGCATCCCCTTTTCACTGAAATGCAAATGCAAAGGGTTGTAATGCTAGGATGGAATCTGTTGTCCTTCCACATTTTTAAAAACTCATTTTATACTGTGCCTTTCTTCTGTCATGGAGCCGAAGGTGGTGGACTTGTGGTTCACACACCCAGGCATGAACTGAACCTGCTTAGCTTTGACCTCATGTGCCTTCAGACCATCTTACCAGGATACACATGGGCTTTATAGAGCAGAATAGCTGTGCGGTAGCTGCCTTTGTAGTGGTATTGTGCCTCGTTAATTGATGTGGATGGTGCAAAATCAGTTTACGAATATTTCATTTTGCTCCTGTGCTTTCCCCCACTTGGTGCCAGAGACTTGGATGACAGATTGCTTATGAGGCCAGGCTCCACTTCTATCCTGTCAACCAGAGCTCGGCCAAATCGCCCACTTGAGCTCAGTACATCTTCTCTGTCCTATTCTGCACAGTCTGCTAGAAGGCGCAACCCTCCGCCACGTACTCTGCACCCCATCAACACGAGCCATTCTCGCTCAGGGACACCGAGACCCATGGAGGATGTCATCAGGGGAACACGGCTGTAGGTTGATACTTACTTCTGGCTTAATGTCTGCCTTTTGAAATGTTCAGCATGACAGGATCAGATCTTATGGAAGTCGAAGGTGGGGTGGGTGAGACAGGCAGTTGGATAAGTAATATTTGTTATCTAATCTGTTCTGTTTTGCAAAAGGAGGCACTAGACACTGCCTGTGAAAATTGTGGCCATGTTCTAAGCTGTTCTTTTGTAAGATTTCATGTATGAGCTGAAGCCTTTCCTGGTTATCACTTTATTTATGCAGTTATTATTTGATGTTGGGATGCAGATGGTGCTTTGGTGTAAAAAACCACTGAGCCTTGGACTTGCCAATCGGAAGGTTGGCGGTTCGAATCCCCACAACGGGGTGAGCTCCCATTGTTCGGTCCCAGCTCCTGCCAACCTAGCAGTTTGAAAGTGCAAGTAGATAAATAGGTACCGCTCCGGCGGGAATGTAAAGGGCGTTTCCATGCGCTGCTCTGGTTTCACCAGAAGCAGCTTAGTCATGCTGGCCACATGACCTGGAAAAACTAAACGTAGACAAAAGTTGGCTCCCTCGGCCAGTAAAGCGAGATGAGCGCCGCAACCCCAGAGTCATTCGCGACTGGTCTTAACTGTCAGGGGTCCTTTACCTTTACCTTTTTATTATTTGATGATGTAGAGAATCAAAACATCCGCTTCTCCAGCTTATACCTCTTTTGCAGGGAATCACCATTTCCCTATCACCCAAGTCACGCTAGACTGTTGCAAGGAAAATGCAGACTTTCTCCAGCAATAGAGTACAGTGGTACCTTGGTTCTTGAACTTAATCCGTTCCTGGAGTCCGTTCGACTCCTGACATCATTCAAAAACCAAGGCGCGGCTTCTGATTGTCTGCAGGAGCTTCCTGCACTCAATTGGAAGCCTCCTATTGGATATTCAGCTTCTGCAAAACATTCAAAAACAAGAACATTTATTTCTGGGTTTGCGGAGTTCAGGAGCCGATTTATTGGACAACTAAGCCGTTCGGGAACCAAGGTACCACTGTACTACATAAAATGTGGCTGCTTATTATAGCCATCTGAAAGATAGTGCCCATTATATCTTTAGTGCTGGGCAACACAATTCCCCTTCCCATCCAGTTCTTCACATCTGTGCTATTTTATGATCTGCTATTTTTGAAGTAAATCATTTCACCATTGTACTGCTCAAGAGCAGGACTGTTTATGAAACCCTTTAAAATAAGGACAAGAAGGGTAACTCTATTGAGCAGATCCTCTACTTTCCATAAGCCTTTAAAATGTATTATTTAAAAACACAAAGGTTTGTGGAGGCTCTGTTCCTCTGGGGCATGGTACATTTTTCAAAAGCCGCAGAGGGACCTTTATTTATTAAATTTATATATCCCACCCTTCCTCCCAAAGGAGCCCAGGAACAGCACTTCAACCTCCAGAGCGAGTTTATCCTGCATGCACTGCATGTGGATGGCCACACTATGCCATTAGTGCTGAATGAGGACTAGCGCTATTATACCATTAAGAACAGAATCTGCAATAGTTTCAGTTCTTTGTAAACACATATTTGATTCTCTCTCCGCAGTCCTTATGTTCTTGTTGTTTACTTGGAAGTTTAGAGTTTTGTCTCTTCGGGAAATTTCCCCTCGCCCCTTTTTATGGTAGCAGATAAGTTTAGAGTTGCATCATGCTCCCTTGGCTGTTGGCTTTTAGTCTTTGTTTCGTCGTGTTCTTTGATTTTGTGAAGCTGTTTTATTTGTTCATTGCTCAAAGAACATTGTTACAGAGTGGCTCATAAATATAATGGACAAATATTACAGAAGCTCTGCCACGGAGGGGTGCTTGCTGAGCAGTGAGAGGGCCAAGTTATAGGCAGAACAAGGATTTCCTTTGAGTCCAGTATAAAATTGAGAGGCAGTATAGTGGCGCTGAAAGAGATTGACTACTTGAGCTTGGACCAGTTGCAGCTACTCTGTATTTTCCATTCTACAGCCCCAGGTAGAGAGCCCTGCAGTATTCATCCCTCAAGGTAACCAAGGTGTAGACCTAGAAGAAGTAAATGTGACCACAGTTGAAACTTGGACACAAGATGGATTGGTCCCAAAGTGTGCACCACCTACATAATCAATGGACAGGTGCTGACAACTAAAGAGGTTGATGCAGAATCTGCAAAAAGCTTCCCTTTGCCCTCAAGCATCTGTATTACTTGAGTTGAGTTTAACACAACTTGTCTCATCCATTTCAGTCATATATCAAGAAGCATATTATGTCAGACACTTAGCTTCACTGTGTGGCTATATCTGCTTCAGATGCTAGTAACAGCTTGCCTTGTTCCATTGGTATGTTTCTTGTATTTCAGCTCACACATATCACTCTCTTCTCTCGTGATTGAATAATGGATGGCAAGCGAGTATTTTGCCTCAATCCATTCCTGAAGTCTAGGCCTCTGATAAGACTTATTAAGCTATCATTGCAGATACACGTTAAGCTTGAGGCAAATCCGTCAGTTAGGTCACGTTGGCCATTGATTTTTAGAGGTAAAAGAGAAGCAGTGTTTTGAAAGGACTCAATAAGGAAGGCATTTCATAGACTGAAAGCAGTCCTCAAGTTGTGTTGCTGTTAATTGCAGTGAAATAATTTAAATAAATCAGCTTTGAAGAGTGCCAGGTTACCTGTGGAAGACAGTTATTTTCCTCTTTTAGCCTTAAACAAGGAAAAGTGTTGAAGCTTGAAATAGCTGCAATCATTTTGTATTCCTCACTGGTGTTGGTTCAGTATTGGAGAGAAATGTCTACAAAATGCATGCCGATTCCTCCATTTCTCATCTCTGCTGGAGTTTCTCCCACATGGAGCTCACCATTTAAGCCACAATCTCATTGACTCCCCACACTGAAACCCAGTATTTTTCATCAACTTGCATGGACACTTCTTTTTGTTATTTACCTTGAATTCACATCAGTCTCGTAATTTCCAGTGCAAATGTTGTTTTTAGTAATTCTCTTTGGTCTTTTCCAGGTCCACTGCAAATGAGCAACTGTCATCACCTTCCCCAATGCCACTGAGCAGAAATAACCTCCTTCCTCCAATTAGTACCGTAGATATAGCAGATCATTTGGGATCTCAAAAGCAAATGGTAAGCGACCTCTTCTGCTGAAACAATTCTGGTCTTAGAATGACAGGGGATTCTTCAAGCCTCGCCTTGTGGTCCTTACTGTAAGATAGTAAGAATCGGTTTTTGTTTTGTTTTGTTTGAATGAATGTTTATGATTTACAAGAGAATATTATAAAAATAATTGTTGTGCATTTTTTAAAACTAAAACCCACACCCACCCTCAAAGCAAATATTAATTCTTAAGTAGTTATATCTAATTTCTGGGCTGTGAGTAATCTGTTTTTACTTCTTGAGACTATCAACCTTGAAGCAGAATGCTTATATGCAGTGTGTTTACCAGGAGAGTGAAAAGGTTCGTCTCTCTCTGTTATTCATCAGATTAATCAATTGCACCACTGTCTGTTACTGCCTTAATGCAGAGGGTGTGATACCAGTATTTCCAAGCTTTTGCATTTCTTTTAGTGTAAATTTGTATCTAAAACCCATGGCTTTTTTCTCTTCACCATGCAGAAATCTCGGGGGAATGCTAGCCGGGCTCGCAGTGCAATAGCAGATGAAATTAATCATCAACCAGTGCATGAGAGATTTTTATTACCTGATAGTTTCTCCAGGCCCAACACATCGCATGCATTTTGGGTAAGGTGTGTTCAAATTACATTCAAACCTGGAAAGAGTAGATATTCCTCTTGCCATTATCCGTGGCCAGTATCAAAATCCATAGGTCTATGTGTGCAGGTTTCCCTGTTATTTTAAGTGTAGGTAGAAAATCCTTCGGCACTCAATGGTAGATTTTAAGCAAATGAATTAGGATCTGTACAGGTCCCTTCTAATTGTCCCAGGTTGTGTGGCTCCCACACGTATATTAATTAATTTATATAACACCATCTGCGTACATGTAACTTGACAAGGGCTTCCCATCTAAAATAGGCAGAGGGAAACAAGAGGAAGCAAGGAATGGAAACATGGGTAGGTCAGCAGAGGTAGAAAATGGAATCGCTTCAGTTCCATATATCTTGGCTTAGTTTCAGGACAATGGGAGAGAAGGAAAGAGAAACAAGTGTGTGTGTGTGTGTGTGTGTGTGTGTGTGTGTGTGTGTGTGTCTGACTTCCCTCTGAGAATAGATATGAGAGCCTTCAGAGTGGCTTTCAGATTCTTAAAAGTAGCTTTACACAGTGATTACTCTCTGCCTCTCAGTATGTGGAAGCAGCAACATACCAGGACATTACACCTTCTCTCTCCATGCTTAAATTATTGAGATCTCGAGAAACTTTATAGTACAGAGAAGGAAGAGTAGATGGGAATGTGGAAAGAGTGCAGCCTGTTCCCCATCATGCCCTGGAGTGCTGCTCGGCTTTGGGGTAGGGAAGAAGCAGAGCTACAGGAGAACCAGACATGGGGAAGGATTGTGAGCTTTGAGTATTTTGATTCTGCAATAGCCTGATCCAAAATATGGTATCTCTAGTGGTGCAATGGGTCAGTGTGTCTGGTTGGTGATGGTTCAATCCACCCTGGACCAGCTGGGGGCAGGATTCCTGCATTGTAGGGGTTGGACTAATTGATCCTCAGGCTCCCTTCCAACTCTATGATTCTTTAACTTTTTTTTTTGCGCTTTTAGCCAGACTCGCAATATCGTCGCTCTTGCACTGTTATTGATTATGCTAATCAACCACGAAATAGTAAAGGATCTGCTGGCACAGGTACGTGCAAAGTGGAGCATGTATTGCTTAAAATGGCTTTGGTACGCTAACTATATTAATAATATGCCACAGCCTAAGATTGAAATCTCGTATTACGTTACAGATGCTATAAATGTTGGAGTGATGGGAGTCAGTTTAGGGATATCCAGCTCTTCCTATATTAATTCCTTCCACCACCAGGCTCTTGGTAATTTTCTGAATGAGGACGAGGAGGACAAAGAAGACCAACCTCCGCTGGGTAAGAAGTAAGAGGCAACCGATGCCCTTTATTTGGTTGCAAATCATAAAATACTTAGCATTCTCTTTGAAGTTGTTGGCCATTTTGTCAAACGTGTAATTTTGAACCTAGAATAGCATATTTAGGTTATATTCCTGTCGTTTCTACTGTTGAGCATACAAAGCAGGGTTCCAGCTGTGTTTATTCTTTCAGTCTAACCGAGTACCCATGGCACACGCCCTCATACATGACAGCCACGGAAGTCTTCCAAGTTCACACTTCTTCAGCCCTACAAATGTGAATTTCATATTCCAAATGTATATTAATAGACAGCGGCTTTTAGAATGATAGCGGTAGCTTTGAATTGAGACTGAAATTGATATAGGGCTGCCATGTCTTTTCAAATACTTGTATGGAAAGAAGATGAAGCTTCTTCGATCACACCCAGCTGTACTTGCTGTTTTAAAGACACAGATGTCTTGCTCTGTCTTTTAATCCAGCAATATGAACCAAATTTAGGGCAGAGCACTGTTAATTTCCTTTTCCAATTGAGGTCTAGTACCTCCATTGCAGGAGCAGGGGGGTTGCTGTTCTCTTGGTGACTTTGATGCCTTTTGGATAATGTTGTGATTATGTGGGATGGACTGATGATGTGGCTATTTCCTGTGCTAGGCTCTCTGTACTGCTGAAGGATGTAATTACTGTCATTGGTTCCTCTCATCCCAAAGTTGTAAAGGAAGCTACCCTTGTATAAAGTGGGCCTGAGAGCAAACTCAAATGGTACAGTCTTTTCACATGCCTGGGGCATCTTAGAATGCATCCCGGTCAAAATTTGTTTGGAAATGTACGTGTCATTGAGGGCCCCATATACATTATGATATACACTGGCACGAGAGGATCACACCACAAAAGCATGTGCTGTTCTGAATCATTGACAGGTTTATTGTGGCATGAACACTTGTGGGCATAATTTTGGGTTTTATCCAGTGATGTGCCAGCAGGGTGCCACTTCTACAGTGGGACTTAGGTTTCCTCTCCTTCCCCAGCATGCTTCCAAAAATCTCCCCTGGAGGGTCTCCCAACCCTCTGGAACTGATTTTGAGTGTGCATGGGGAGCTGGAGGGGACAGCAGAGGAAGCTCTGTTCTGCATTTGAAGTTCCCTGCACTAGCAAAGCTGCAGTGCTGGATACAGCCCATTACTGCATGCATGAAGTTTGCTTTTAGTACAGTTGCTTTCACAGCTTTTATCTGGTTTTGCTCAGTAGGTCTTCAGTTACATGGCTCTGTGAGAACTCACAGCCGAGGTGGATCGAGAAGCAGACAGGGACTATAACGTTGTGGCAATAAACCATCTATTTCCAAGATGAGGGAATGACTGTAGAAGCTTTTACAATCAGTATTCAACTGTAGCAATATCAAACCTGTTTACAGAAGAAGTCTTAAAACTTTCTTTACAAAACGCCTTATTTTTGTATTGACTTAAAACAAATGCCAAAGACTACAATGTTCTCTCTTATTTTTGTTCCTGTAAATCGGCTATGGTATTCTGTTGGGTGCTGAAAGCATGTGTTCAGGAAATCTGCTAACCTCTAGTATTATTGTTAATACAATCTATTACAAAGAATGTCTGCCTAAAGAATTGGATTCCTCTAGCAGTGATAATGTTGTAACACCAATTGACTTGCCAGTTATTGGCACTTGATGGCAATATATTTAGTAAAATTAAATAAGTGTGCTTGGGCACACTTCCAGTATTTTGTCTTAACTGTATAAAATGTTCTGAGTGCCAGTTGTTTGCATACTTAGAAAAAGCTGCAGGTGATGATGTCCGAAAGGTGGCCAAGATTAAAACTTGGGAGTGCAACAGTTTTGTGTACTACCATCTATACTTTCAGTACTTACTTTCCTTGTTTAAAATGAAGCAAGATGTTTGGTACACACATTATGTACAGCAGGAAGGTTCAGTTTTAATGTTCTCTCATTGGGGAGAGAACACTTTGTTAAGATGGAAATATTTAGAAAAAGCATTGCCTACATTGAATGTTGCATTTAATGTCTGCTGTAATTTTCATGTAACATAAAAAATAGTTCTAGGTCTTACTAGACAAAGTAAGTGCCAGATGACAATTGTATGAAGTTATGTAAATTAAAGATAGCTTTGCATTATATTCTAGATACCATGTGAAAGTTGTAAAAAACTGGTGGGAACAGATTCTTATTAAATTGTAATATGGAATAACTTTTATATACAAATAAAAAAATATTTTCTAAAATGCATTTGAATTGTTATTAAATCCCAATGGGTAGATCTTGGCTTTGAGAATGGTGCAGTCAAGAGTAACTGACCCAAGCAAGCTTCATGGCACAGCAGGGATTTTAACTTGGATCTTCCATCATTAGTCCAATTCTATCACTATAGCTTCTGCTCTGACAAGTTTGTATGTATGTTCATAGTTATAGGCATAAGTGGCACACCGTTGGCAAGACATTTCATACCCTTAGCATGCACTGTTTTTTCACTCACTGCATCAATATTGTCCTCTTGTTTTTTAAAGTCTGGGAGATATTCTCCATCATTCAGGCTGCCCCTCTTGCACAGTTAGAAGGCAGAACCAGCTTCCTAATTTGCTTCTACTGTTGGACGGACTCCCAGACCACACACACCAGCAACAGTGAAGCAAGGTTTTAGATAGCATACTACAGAGCCCAACGAACACCTAAGTTTACCATTTCCCCCTGTCTGCCTCCTACCTTCCTTCTCCAACTGATGCATTTTGGCTACAGCCCATCATGGGCAAGTTCTGACTTTTCACACACTTTTCAAAAACATACTTTATTAAGTTTAATAAATGCCTTTATAAAATCAAACTGACAGTACTTGCCCAAACATATTCCTGCAACATACACTACTGTTTTACATTAATTCAGATGGGATTTTTTTTTTAAAGATTGATGTTTTTTTCATTTTACCAGTTTCTTTTCTGTTCACAGCAATCTTGCTGTACTGCTGCAGTCTGAAATGCCACCTTGACTCCTCCGTGGCATCTTGAAGCATTTAATAGCAGCTTTAGTTCTGCAGCTTGCCTCTTCAGAATGCCTTCTACACAGTGTGAGTTTCAATGAATTGATGAAAGCATCTTGCTTTCCTTGGCTGTCTCAAAGCAAGATTAATGTTAACGGAAGAAATGAAATGAAAGCAGAAAATTAATAAAGTCATTTCATTCCTTTCTTGGGTGCTGTTTTCTTTCCTCCTTTTTTGGATTTGGTTCCATACTTTGCTTCCATCTGAGCCAGAAAATCATCCATTTCCTTTTTTCGATTCTCATTTTTGCTCTGTTAAATGACAAAAACAAGATGGTTAAATGAGCTTACAAGTATTTCTCATGTTTTGACTAAAGATTTGGCATTTAATCAAGTTACTAATAAGGTGGTATACATAAGAAAATGTATATAAATATTTTAAAATAGTGTATGTGCAGAATATTTGAAAGAGATCAGATTGTTGTGAAGTATGAATAATACTGTTCAAGGCGAACTATTTAAAAATGCAACTCTAAGGACAACTGTTGGCGGGCAGTTAACTTTTATTTAGAAATCAGATCACATGTTGCCTCTCCTTGATGCGCAAATTCCCTTAAATATTCAACCCCTTAGTCACAGCCGTATTCAAACCTCATCAGCATGTATGTGAAATTACAGTTGTTATTATTTTGTCCCAACATGCATCACTTTACAACTTATTATACACACTAAATCTCACTTGCAATTTTGTCGCCTTTTGATACCACTATCATGAACAATTTAGTGTCATCTGTAAATCTGGCTGTCTCATTGCTCACCAGCGACTCCTGATCATTTTGGAATAAATTAAATAACACTAGTCTCCGTAAAAAAAATCCCAAGGGGACCTCACTGTTTTTTTGCTATCCTGAACATTAAAATTAGCTCTCCAATGCTGGAGGATTAAATAATTTAAAGTTAAAGGCTCCCTCTACCCTAACAAAAGGTAATACTATCTAACTTGTTAGAATGATTTGTAGCTTTCTCCATTCTTACTTGAATTAGTGCTTTTAGGTCATCTTCCCCTTCACCAAGACCCAGTTCTTCTCTGGATTTTTCTGCCTCTTTAGCTTCTTGTCGAGCCTGAAACATTGACACAGTTGTTGAAGTGAATGCAAAATTTCTTTCTTAACCTATTGCAGCAGCAAGCAATTTATTTGTTATTATTATTATATTGTAAGCATTTCTACCAGGCCATTTTCAACAAATTTGCAGGATGGCTTGAACAACATTAGGAAAACTTGCTTATGCGTCCCAGAGAGAAGAAATGCCAGCAAATGTTTTGCTGCATTGTAGGTAGATTCTAGTGTTTTACATTAAAGGATTACCGCATCATAAATAATAAATAAATGGCAGTATATCATAAAATCCTAGATGATACTCATTTAATACCTAGCAACTATAAAAGGAAGATCAAAAACCAATAGGATGCTGTTACATAAGGATGTTCTGAATTTGGCGTGTTCACTCAGTGCATCAAGATAAAGAAATACAGGCTTTCTCCCCTCTCAAAGAACTGGGTTGAATGGGGGGCGGGTCCCCTTCCAGAAACCAGTAGCTGAAGAAAACAGGCTGTGTTCTCTCTGCAACTCAAGCACTGGTTCAACCCCTGAAAAGATGTTACATTTGAAAAAGTACATTACGTGAAATAGGAAATATGTTTACAGACAGTGGAACAATCAGAACTGGAGTTGATAGTAAGAATTACATATTTTGTCACACAGTCTTTTGCCTCTTGCAAGCCTACCTTCCTTTTTCTTGAATTCATCTTTTGCTTAGACTCTTTTGTAAAGGCTTTGTAAGATGGAAGTTCTCCAGAATCAATGGCATGTTGGATAATCTCTCTTATTCTCGGCTCATCTGTATAATCAACACACAGTACAGATTCCATAATTTTGTCCATATCGCCTTTAAAATCCTCATAGGCTGCTTTAATGTCCACCAGCTCTTCTGCAGAATCTTTGTACTTCTTCTCAAAGTCTTCAATATCTTTTACAGTTATCTAATTTTAAAACAACAACAAAAAGAGTTGAATTCCATGAACGACAATCCTTTTTACCACACTCAAGTTACACACACACATTTTTCCATCCCAAATTCATTGTTAATTTAAAATTTTACTTTTCTGTAATTCGAGTTCATTTTTTAATGGAAGGAAGTGTATTCAAAGCCAGGCAAAGCAAGACGAAACAGATTGGGGCACACACAGGTTGTATTCATCTGCAGTGGAAACATAAGCTTCATTTGGAGAAAATAGCTTGAATCCAATCTGTTTTCTCCAATTGGGGGCTCCCTGTAATTGCTGATCGGTGGGTCCTGGGAGCCCCTTCGAAGGCAAGCTCCCAGCACCAATCATCAGAATGGCGCTGAAAGAACATCTTCAAAGGAGGTTGCTGTAACCACCAATCTGGTTACAATGAGCTCCTTTGAACTTTGGCAGGTGTCAGCCACTTGTCATTGACACCCAAAGGGTCCTGCCCACTTGTCAAAGTTGGCCTGCAAATGGGGGTGGGGGATTAAGGATCCATAAGTCATACTTAGACCCAGGGAAATCGATGGGCTTGACTAAGTCAAGTGTATTGATTTGAATAGGTCCACCCTTGAGTATTTCACTGTTGGATACAACCCACGTTGTACAAACTTGAAAGGATATTTCAGCACTAAAGCATTTCAGAGCTATCATTCCTTGCGACGCCATCTTTTTTTTTTTTTTAGCTGCACCCTGATTACTAGAATAGCATTAAGCAAATTTTTCCAGGGATCAAAGAAATAATGAAAGGGCACTTAACATCTTGAGCTGTGAAAACAGAACATTGTATTTTGAGATTACACACACAAGGTTCAGGTTTGCAAAAATCCATTTTTGCAGCCAGAGAAAAAGTTGGCATCACAAATAACAACCCATTCTGCAGATGAAAGTAAAATAAAGGGGATGAGGGCAAAGGTCCCACAGAAGTTCCATTTGCCTTACGGATAAAAGAAATAGCACTTTCTTTACAGATTTTATCACTCCAGTTGTGAGAGAAGGACCACCATCACATTGAAGAAGACTACCTACTTTTTTGAACAGCAGCCTCCAGTATTCTTCCCAGTTGCGGTCCTGAGTCAGCACAGTTGACTCCTCATCCACAATCCCCTGCTGGTCATACAGAGCCCGCAGTTCCTGGTCACTCAGTACTGCATACACCTTGCCCAGGATCTAAGAAGAGACAAGACAAACCACCTCACTACTCCAGTAAGACACAACCCATGTCATCCCACTTGTCTCACAACTGGCTTCTTTCTTATTCAGGTTATGTTACTATGCTAGCATTCCCTCTAACAGTGGAATTTCCAAGAAGTTGGTTGCCAGTAAGTTTGCAAACAAAATGGGAGTACCCCAAAATTGCAGTGGTTTCAACATACTCAAGGGACTCCGTAGGCAAACAGAAGTGTATAACTATAAAACCCCAAAATAACACCAAACATTGGAGAGAACCAAAATGGGTAGGACAGAAGCCCTAACAGCTTATAGTAAGTTGGACTTGGGTTGAAGTAGAGCTGCCATATTTCAAAAAGTGAAAATCCAGACACAAAAGTTGTTGAGCTTTTTCTGCAAAATTTCAAGAAAATAAGTAAGTTTTTGAGGTGTTTTTAAGGGAATTTGCCATACATCCAGATTTTCAAAGAAAAGGCAAGCACAGGATGTTCCAGCACCTCTCAGGATTAGCACAATTGCTAGAAAAATGGAGGCGTTTGTGATGAGTTCTGGCTCCTCTTTTTCTAAAATAATACCTTTTCCTTTTCTACCATGCATAACCATTAACCACTCCACCCCTGTTATATAGCTATAAAATACTCAGGTTCAGAATTAGCAGTGTGCCCAATCCTTACCCATGTTGTGCTAGGCCACAGAGCAGGGCATGGGCTGGAAAAAAGGGGGAAATGGTCCTCTGGGCTCATGCATTTCCCACCAGGCCTGAACTGGAGCACTGCAACGCGATGTGGCAGGTTCTACTCTCCCCCTCCAAACTAGAAGGTGAAGTGGTCCCTAAGACTGGAAGCAGAACAGGGACCCACCCCCAATAAAGACACACAAGTTGGGGAGGGGAGCTTCCTAAGTATGTAGATACATGCTTGTAAATTAAACGACCTGTTAATCAGTGCCATTTGAGACTGATAGGGTGGAAGGCAGGGACACCAACAGTAGGTGGGGGCAGACAGAGGCAATTCTTTCTAGTTTTGCCCCATTCTCCTCCCTGCTGATGAGGAAGTTGACAGGCAGAACTAGCCCTTGGACTGGTTGTAAGCAAGGAGGCAAGCAGGTGGACTATTGGGGCTAAGGAAGGGCAGGGCTCCTATTGCAGGCCTACCTAGAACAAGGGGACCCTCACGGAGCTGTGCTTTGTTCTCAGGTTTTTTTTTAACACATTTTTTGTTTTTTATCTTTAGCTGTGAACCGGCCTGAGATCTATGGATGAAATTATATACAGTGGTACCTCTGGTTACGTACTTAATTCGTTCTGGAGGTCTGTTCTTAACCTGAAATTGTTCTTAAACTGAGGTACCACTTTAGCTAATGGGGCCTCCCACTGCCGTGCAATTTCTGTTCTCATCCTGAAGCAAAGTTCTTAACCTGAGGAACTATTTCTGGGTTAGGGGAGTCTGTAACCTGAAGCGTCTGTAACCCGAGGTACCACTGTACTGGAAGATGCTAGAGTGGCTGGAGTGACCCAATCAAATCTGTGCAGTACAAATAATAAAATCATCACCACCACCATCATTATTATAAAAAATATTATTCTCATTATTTGGCGGATCCCACTTTGGTCGCATTTCCACCCTAGGAACCCAGGGTGGTACACAATTTTGCAAAATGAGGTAGAGGGTGCAAGTGGCCTATGTCACGACCTGACTTTTAGAAGGCACCTGCAGTTTAGGGAAGTTTCTAATGTTTGATGGTGTTTTTAATATTCTGTTGGGAGGGGCCCAGAGTGGGTGGGGAAACCCAGCCAGATGGGCGGGATATGAATAATAAATTATTATTACTGTATTGTATTATGATTTAAGTCGAGTTTGGTGCCAAGCGAGTCAGAGCAGGATTTGAACCCGGGTTCCGCGGCTAACCAACTCGCAAAACCTCCAGCCGGCGAATCCGAGGCAGGTTTCCCGGCGCCTCCCCTCACCTGGAAATGCCGGGTGGCCGCCTCCTTCCCGTCCGGGTCGGCGCGGTCCGGGTGCACCCGCAGCGAGACCTTGTGGTAGCCGCGGCGGATCTCGTCGGCCGAAGCCTCGCGCCTCACGCCCAGCACCTGGTACAGGTCGGCGGCGCCGAAGGCCCCGCGGCAAAGCTCCAGCAGCCCCATCCCCGAGCCCGAGGAGAGACCACCACCGCGCCTGCGCACGCTCTCTCCCGCTCTCGGCCAGGGGAACAGCCGACGCAACCTGCTGCTGCGCGGGCTCCTGCTTCTCAGCCGCGTCCGCCCGTCCGTTTTCCCGCCCGCCACGCCCACTCTTGCCTCCCCGCGCTGCTTTACGGCCGTCCCGCGAGATGTCGCGAACTTAAAAGGCCAAGAATTAAAGAGAAGGTGGGGGCAGAGAGGAGGAGGAGGAAAGGGGAGAGACTAACCCTAGATATACAAAAAGGTAAAGAGTGACACATAGGCTGCAGTCCCCGTAAGACAATGGAGAGATGCTTGGCCGGGATTCTCCCATACAGGGACGTAGCCAAGCGGAGGCAGCTTCTCCTCATCAGTAAAAATCAATACAAATCAATGCAAATTTGAGGTTTTACCTACCCTAAAAAACAACAACCTACCTATGTTCCTATGCGAGAAGTGAGGTTACAGGGAACCAGGCAGAGGGCCTTCTCGGTAGTGGCACCTGCCCTGCGGAAGGCCCTCCCAGCAGATGTCAAGGAAATAAGCAACTATCTTACTTTTAGAAGACATCTGAAGGCAGCCCTGTTTTGGGAAGTTTTTAATGTTTGATGTTTTATTGTGTTTTTAATACTCTGTTGGGAGCTGCCCAAAGTGGCTGGGGAAACCCAGCCAGATGGGCGGGATAAAAATAATAATTATTATATTATTATATCCCATAATGAAGATGGAGCCTATATAACCCACACGCGTTGTTTTATGTACTGTACTCTAAACCTAGGAAGCTTATAGTGAACTCCATTTGAGACACGGCGTGTTCGCGTTACTCTCATGGATGTGTGCCTCTTCATTTTTCCTATCTCTACCTGTAGAGTCTACCTCTTTCAAAGGCAGCAGTGGCGCGCGGAGCTCGTGGGTTGCCCAGGTCATCCATTGCGCGGCGGCCAAATCCAACGGGTAAACCTATTGGCAGATGGCATTACAGTAGATCTCACTCGTTGCGATTGTGGTTAAAGCAACAGTTGTCATGTTTTTGCTTGGAAAGTACACTAAGCCCGCAACTTCCGCGGGGTTACGTTCCGGAGGCCAGGTCTAAAGCTCAAATCGGGTGTAGTCCAAACACACTGGGTTCAATGGCAGGTGGGACAGCCACTCTTTTTCCCTAGAAGCCAGCCCCCTTTTAATTTTTTTGTCAAGTGCATATAGCCGAACGCACACAAATTAAATGTGCGTAAATTGCAGGTATACTTTATCTCAATAACAGGGCGATATCCATCTGAATCATATTCTGAGTAGATACACTTTACTCAAACGGGCTGGATTTAAGTCTATATTTCAGTGGGTCTGTACAGGCTATGGACTCACTGGATGTCACCCATAAATATTTATTTTTCATTATTTAAAGCAGGCTTTTTTCCTTCATGATTTAGTATGTAAATCTACCTTGCCCTTTTTGAAATGCTCCTCCACTTGATGTTGAAGAGTGTAAGTACTGATAAAGTATCTTGTTTGCGGAGGTGTTTAGTTCCCCCATATATTTTTTCCAAATTTTTTGCTTTGAAATATGTTGCTGACATTCTTCTAATTTTCTTGTTACCTGATTTTTATGATGTTTTTGGCACAGAACCTCTAATGAACAGATTCAAATAATAAGTACAATAAAGATACCAACTAAACATTAGGAACAACTTTTGATAATGGAATATAGACTACTTCAGAAGGTGGTGGGCTCTCCTTAATTGTAGGTACTTAAACAGAGGTAGGATGACCATCTGTTAAACATTCTTTTGCTGAGATTCTTTCATTGCAGGCGGTTGAACAAGATGCCCCTTTGGGTCCTTTCCCAAACTCTACAATTCTCTGATTCTATGAATGAATCTCCATTGATCCAATGGTTCCTGGTGTCTCCAGCCAGTGTTGTAAAAAAACTCCTGTCTGAACTGCAGGAGAATCACTGCCATCAGAGTAGACAATACCAGGATATATGCAGCTTCCTTTTCCCCCTGATACTATAAGCACAGGGATGTCCAACCAGTAGATCGTGATCTACCGGTAGATCCCCAGCTGATTCTGGTAGATCACAGGATCCATATCGTGTACAAAAAGCTATGGGGGGAAAGCTAATAAATCCTCCCCCAAAAAGCTCAACAACTCTGGGCAATCCGCCCACCCCACGCATGCTCCTCCCTCCAATGACAATGGGTAGATCACTGCCAGTTTTTTTATACTGGGAGTAGATCAGTGTCTCTTGGGAGTTGGATATGCCTGCAAGACTGCAGCAAGAATGCCGGTGCAAGTGTTTGGATCAATATGCCAGTTGGGTTTTTTTAACTTGTTTATGTTTAAAATAAGGGTTTATTTGATACAATAAAATGAATTTTGAAAACAATCTTAGACAGAAATGACCTTGTTCTGATTTGAATAAAATGAGAGGAAAAAGTGTTTTATATCAAACTTGCTAGTTTTATTTTTTCTAAGCAATATAAATAAAAGTATGCATTGTCGGTACGTATAAAAATTGAAAAACACTATTGAAAATCTGTGAGTTCAGTAGTTCTTTAATTACAAGGCTGAAATCAGCAAATATACATGCTTTCTCCAGTGATTACATGCATTTACACACAAAATAAACTTGCAGCCTACATTAAATTTCTATTTCTAATTAGCAACTAGACATTATGAATTTATACAGATCACAGGATCTGCGAAAAGAAAATTTATAAGAGAATGCCTATTTACACATTTATGGAAAAAGCACCTCTTCTCTCGTGATTAATCACTGCTTAAATTCTCTCAATCTTGATTTACTCTACTTACTTGACAGTTTTCAAAATAAGTCTAACCTCTGATTTGGGAGCCTTTCCTTTAATGAATAGACTTCACTTCAGTCTCTTTCCACTTGCAATCAGAAATGATGAAATCCAAGTATTTTCCAACTTACTCCTCAGACTGCCTTGCCTTTACTTTCTTTTTCGCTGCAGCTGAGGCAACTTTGCTTCCCGAAGGCTTCTTTAATGTTGTAGCCCTCTTTTTTGAAGCAACCTTTTTTTCAGTTTTCTTTCTTTTTGATAGTTTCCTTCTGTTTTTAAAACGTATAAGATCTTCGCGTCCAATTTCTGCCATTTGCTCCTCCCATGATTTCATTTCATTTTCATAACGGATCTTATCATCCTCAGCAAGTTGCTGATATGTCTGGATATGCACAAAGAAATGGAATTCACATACTGAAAAGTTGTTTGTACTAAGGTAATATACTACAGAAATGTCAGAAATTTACTTCCCACTACTAGAGACATCTCTGAAACATTCAAGGACTAATATTTCATGTGAAAAGTATTTACACATGTTTGTTTCATGCAGCAAAACACCACAAACTGGTTATTATGACCCCTTGTTTCTGCTATGACGCATAATCTTCCTTATGACGAGCACATGCATTTTAAGACACAGTTTCACGTATGGCTTAAAGTGATGCCAGGATCAATCCCTGAAAGCATGATTACTCATACAGTTCCTTCAGGAACACAACCTGAGGCATTTAAACTTTTGGTGGCACAAAGTGCCAAATAGGTAACTGACATTCTGATTTGTATTTCAAATATTACAATTTGAATCAGTAATTCAGCCATACGTAAGTAAGTATTACGATTTGGCTTAGATTTCTAAACATATCTACAGCTACACAAACATATTCATACACTGACTTGATTCAGACTTAACAAGTAACAATGGTGTCGTCCTTCAATGTACTGGCTTACATTATTGAGTCATTATTGAGCCAGAGGAGTTTGAAAACTTTGCTTTTAATTTTAAAATGAACTGTTATCTGGACGCAAGTGGTTGGTCTCCACGGCCAGTTCTTACTATAGGTGAATGGCATGTATTGAATTATTTCACACCTGTACTGCACCTTGACTGTCACTACTAGAACACTTGGCTGCACATTTAAGCATGACAGATTCAAATTCCTAAATTTAAATGTCAATTTATTGGAATTCAAAGTCACTTTTATGACAATACCTTCTTTTGGGAACTGCTCATTTTTTGCCATTCTTCAAATAAATTTTTCATCTTTGCCTACAAGAGAAACGAAAACATACAATATATTTGCTGAAGTTCTGTAGCAGAAATCTCCCTACACCCACCCACCTGCCATATATTTATAATGCAAGATATGCAAAATATGGGTGCTCCCTAAAGTCAGTCTTACTCAGAATAGACCACTCAAAATCTATTATTAAACAATTTAAGTCAATTGAGAAAGACTTAATCCCCCCCTTACAGCTGCACTTGTTTTATTTTTAAAATACCTGCAGGAGAGCTGGCCATGGATCTCCCATTGTCCCAATGAATTGGGCTCTTACTCACAGGCAACATTTAAAGTTTTCATATCCATTATCTGCAACTATCAAGCTAGCTTGGAATTTCAGTATATGTGGCCTGATAATGCCAGATCTTTGACCAGCTGTTCAACAGCTATTGTGTGGAAATCTTGGTCAGGGACACTGCTATGAAAACCCGTGAGGCACTCAAAATACTGTAAAACTCCAACTGGACCTTCAACAGATTATGGTAATAATGGGAAATAGCCATTAAAACAGTTATAATTTTTATTCTCAATACGAAAGACAGAATCTCCAACCTTGTAGCTGTTAAAATGAACAGCCTCCCTTGGTTTACCTGAATTGAGATTCCTTTAGCTTCTTGAAAGTGTTCAGACATAAAAATGTTGAAGGCACTCCGAGGTCTTTTAGGTTTTCCAAGCATTGTTAGTTGCTAAAATGACAAAAGGATATCAGTGAGCACTTTTCTCAGGTGTTACTAAGTTCAGCCATAGAAAACACACACATACACCTTTATGTCTAGGATTCAGGGAATGGCAGACTTGGACATTCAGCAGACCTAGACTTAGACTATGGAGTGCTGCTCTGAAGGACCCTCTGACTTCAGGTGGAAGCTTTTTGAGGGAAGGGTGTAAGAGGCCACCACAAGGCAGGGGAGGCTGAAAAGCCCCGTGCATGCGAGAACATCAGACACATCTGAATCCCAGCTGTACTTGACATACCAATTTCCAAGACAGAATTGAAATCAGAGTTCTCCAAGTCACATTAAAAAGAATATCTTGTTAAAATCCAAAGATTCCTATTAAAACTGGCTTAAGTTAGAAAACCATTGCCATTTCTGTGTACAGAGTTGCAGTGCTTTATGCTGAGTCCTGTAAGACCACAGTAGGGAAAGGTCAGCCATGCTGCTGACATCAAGACGATGACACGGAGATCTGTCAGCGATGTTTTAGCTGAGATTCCTGAATTGCAGGGGGTTGGACTAGATGACCCTTGGGTCCCTTTCCAACTCTTATCATTCTATGATTGGAGCACACAGCACCAATTCTGTGCCAACAGCACTGGTGGCTGTGTGTTTCCATGTCCAATTCAAACAGGTAGTTTTAACCTTTAAAGCCCTAAATCAGGGGCCCCCAACCTTTTTGAGTCTCTTGAGCACATTTGGAATGCTGTAGGTACCACCTGCTCTGGTTGCTTTTCTACCCACTTCCCTGCTCCAGACAGAAAAAGCACAGGTGTAAACATGCAAAGGTGCTTTATGTTTTTATTTTGCTTTTCCAGCGGCTTTGGGTAAAATTCAGACCCAGCAGAATTAAAATAGATGTTATAGAATCTGCATGATTTTACACAGATCCCCCCAAAGCCACAATCAAATCAAAGTTTAAATTGGTAGATGTACTGTAAAAATAAAAATCTGTTCCCTTAGAAGTGAAGTAAGTTCAACACTTAGCTTTTACACCAATGTTAGTTTTTATGCTTTAATACCATTTTATTATTTGTATTGTTTGAAACTCTGTTTCTGTACACCACTTGTGTATTTCCTGAATGTAGAGTGGTTTATATATTCTGGAATTAAAAAAATAGAATAATTTAAAGCTTTTCCTTTTATACTGTTCGTAAGGAGCAATCATAAAATATTAGGCACCAGTTGTAAGTATACAAAAGGAAAAAAGTTGTGTGTAACATCAAAAGACACACCACCTTCATGGGTAACTGGTGTGAGAGCATCATGTGTTTTCTACTGAAACCTTAGTACAAGGTGGCAAGCGTTCTTCAGGTACTTCGACAATGAGATCATATTTCATGACCTATCCTGTTCCTGTGACTAATTTGTTTTAACTGTTTTTATTTCTGAATTTTAAAATGTAACCTGCCCTGGGACCTACCGGTAAAGGGTGTATAATGAAATTATAAAGATTATTTAGGTACTAACCCTCTTTTTTCTTGCTGCTCTTCTTTTGTCCACTTTCCTTCTCTTTTCCTCTTTCAAAGCTGCCTCTTGGGCAGGAGTTAGTTGCGCTTTGTATTTGATCATTTGTTCTTTGTAGATCTGTCTGTCAGTCTTGGCGGCTGCTTCATATGGCTAGAATATGAGCAAACACAATTTTACTAAAACTTGTAAAAAGCATATACAGAACCCTAGGCATTAAGGAGGTCTCTTCAAACCAAGGAAGCAATTTTATTAGTAAAATAGAATAACATTCTGTTCACATGAACACCAAAATCCATGCTTACCTGTTTGTCAGATGCTGGCAGCTCCCTCCAAGCGTGTGCTATCTTTTTTGTGATGTCCACAACACTTACGTCTGCAGAGTAAAAAAAAAAAAACTACAAGGATGAAGATCCTGTCAAACTTAGTGTTAAATTTCAAAAAGAAATTTAAGGAATCAACAAATTCAAATTAACTTCATCACTGATATACAAGTTGGGTTTGACAGACATATATCCAAACTATTTGAAACAAAGCTAAAATTTGGCGTGTATTGTACAAAACGTCATTCTTACTTAGAAGTTAAAACACAGGATTTATAAAAATATTTCTATAATTCCTTAGAGTTCTCAAAAGTGTGGTTTACAATTATGAACATACATTTTAATACAATAGAAACTGAGAGCAATAAAAATAGTGAAAACAATACTTTAAAAGACAGTCTCAAAAAAGATTAACCACACAAATACTATCAAAATCTTGGCAAAATAACATCATACTGGCCACCTACCAAAGCCAGGGGCTGATGACATCTCCCCAGTAGATACCTTAATAACTGGGCTGTGACCAAAAGTCTCACTTCAGCTGAAGTTGGGCAAAAGCACTCTTAGCCACAGCACGGCCACCTGGATATCCAGGAGACACACTGGGCTCAGCAGCACCCCTAAACTGCTAACCTGGTCCTTTAGAAGGTGTGGAAACACATCTAGAACAGGCTATACTTCCACTCTCAATGTGTCTACATGCAACACGAAGTCTTATAATATCAGCAGTTAATCAACTCATGCAACATTAAGTGTGCAAGTTCTCCATACTTCTGGATGCAAGTCTCTCGTTCCCTAAATATATATGTCCATTATGCTGCTTATTCCCAGAACTCCTGCACAGTGACACCACTCTATTCCTTCAAACAATTCCTCAAAACTTGCCGTTTCTGGGCTGTTTCACCTGAAACGGAAATGAAGCCTAAATAAGTGAGGAGTGTTATTTATTTGCTTGCATTCATTCTCTCCTCTTCTCTGTTGATTCACAGGGTTCAGAATTGTTTTTGAGTATATTACTCAGCAAAGTGATATACATACTGATTTTGTGGTATACTTATGATTACCTAACCAAATTTAGGAACATACCACATTCACTTGGCTCTTTCCTTCCAGCATTCTAGATACAGTACAACCTATCTGTTTTTGCAGAATGTGGGCTCACTGATTATCTAAATACAAGCGTACACAATGGCTATACTTAATGCAATGAAAAAAGAGGCTTTGGGGATTAATTTGCTGCACACAGAAAACCAATGATTTAAGCAACTTAGGAGAATCCTGACAAAAAAAATAAAAGGCCAGTCAGTCTTTTAACATATTTTACAAATCAACAACAAAAACTTATATTACAGTGAAGTTTCATTCTTAGTGAGTTCCTTACCTGGATTTTGTTTCTTATAAAAGGGTTGCTGTTCTTTATAAAAGCGAATGTATGCTGTCAGTGGCTGCTTTGGACGGTTATCTGAACTACATTGTTTTGAAAACCATTTCTCTACTGAACAAGTAGCACTGCACCTTTAAAAAAAAGCAAAATTGATACCTATTATAACAGAAGCTTCAGATAAAATCAGACATTACTCCAAGGATAAAAGAATAGTCTGAAATCTAGTGGAAATGAATAATGCAGCTACATTCACAAATATAAAAAATAACAGCCTGATTTAGGCAGTGTGGCATAGTGGTTAGAGTGTTGGACATGGGAGAGCAGGGTTCAAATCCCCACTTGGGTTGTTGTGATTAAATGAGATTGAGGAGAACTGTGTATGTCACTTTGAATTCATTGGGAGAAAAAGATGGGATACAAATGCAATCAATCTTCTACCCAATCGCAGATTTAGCAGACTTTCAAGGACACATTTTGAACTTGAACTTTTCCTAGACTCACCTAAGCATTATATGACCAAACCCGAATGGGTCAAGTGCACACAAACAGAAAGACCTGACACAAAATTACCTCTATGATTTTGGTTTGTACAGCAGACCAGCCAATGCTAGCTCTGCTTTCACCTCTATCCTCTTTAACAAATTGTCATAGGATCAAGCTCAGTTTAGAGATCAGATGCAATCACACACACTTAATTACCCCGCTACAAGTCCTATTAACTACCTAGTTAGCTAATGATTATGTAAACCACTTTAAGGTGTGTTTTTAAAGCAGTGTATAAATTTTATGAAATAAAATAATTTTTGGACATTTTTGTTTGGCAGTTCTAATCAGGATGCCATTAATTTCAACAGACCAACAGCTTTGAAGGTTGAACAAGAGAAATGTACAGTCTGGACCAGATAAAAAGGTATTAACTAAATATAAAACCCTATTACCATGCTCCCTTAATAAAAACCACAGCATTACTTTGTGTGTTGCTGAAGGCTTCTTTTTCTTAATAAAAGTTAGAACCAACTTACTCAGCTGAAGCATATTGGTGGAGAATTAAGTTAGAAGAAAATAGGTGAGAAATTACAGCTGAAATGATGAGGGAAATATGGGGTTCACTTTGATTCCCCTCCAGTCAAGAATCAAGTCTCAAACAAAAATCCTTTCTAATCAAAAGATATAACCACAAGGTGGGTCGTAGCTAATTCTGGCTCATATTCTGAGCAGGGAAAATGAAATACATTTCTGCTCCATAGCACTCAGAAATTCAAGTCAATTTTCAAATAGGTAAGAGTCACCAAGCCTCTTGAGACTCTGACACTTAAGGCTGAAAACAAATTTATGTGCTGGCTGTGTGGGTTCTTCCCAAGGAGGATGCAATTATACTGAAGGCATGGGATATAGATTATGTAAATACATAAATATAGGGATGGTCTGCCTGGGTATTAGCCAAGATTTATGTTGGGGGGGCATGCATAATGTTTGGGGGGGGAGCAGAACTGAGTTATCTGTGACACTATTGGTTAGTTATTTTTATTTACTTGATGGGGGGGCAACTGCCCCCCACTGGAAATGCCCACGATTCTGTGTATCAGGTCAGAGAATGATTTTTGAAGATCTCATTCATATGCACGTCAAGTACAAAGTTACTCTCCCTTGCCTGCCAACTTTCACCAGTGTTTCCAAGACAGGTACTAAGCCTGGTAAGAACACAACGGAGAGAAACAAAGGGTGGTTCAAACTTTTAAAAAATAATTATTTTATTGTACAAGAGCATGTAGACACCCAAAAAGAAAACCAGGTAGCAGAGTAATACAGAATCGCCGAATAAAACCACAACAGCAAACCAGGGTGCCCATGGTGATGATAACGCCAAGGATGCAGGTTCGATCCCCCCATATGGGGCAGCAGCATTGCAGGGGGCTGGACTAGATGACCCTTTGGACCCCCTTCCATCTCTAGAGTTCTACCATTCATTGAATATCAGATTGTATTTTTAAGTATCCTAACTCCGCCTTGAAGAAAGCTGGAAAACAGCTTCCCCTCCTTCCTATTTGAACTCCTTCCCCTGGAAACATCCACAGGGAGACTTCAGTCTCCAGACACCCAGAGCTCGAACCTCGAGATCTGGCAACGGCATGAGGAGGAGCAGTAGCAGCAGCGAAGGACACAGAGCAATTCTGTGCTCCCTTTACCTCACAGGTCAGCGGGCACCGGGTAGGACCGAAAATGGCTTTTTCTTTCATCGAGAAAAGCGAGTGGGGAGATGCCAGGGGAGGATGCCGCCCCGCCGCGGGCAGTGTTACCTGAGGAAATAACGCGGTCCAGAGACAGACGACGACCACACGCGGGACAGCAGCGCCGCCGCCATAGTAGCGCCGTCTCCGCTCGACTCCCCTCAGCCCTCGAGCCTCAGAACCATCGCGCGCCACTGGCGCGGGGCATTGTGGGCAGCCGAGGAAACGACCCGGCGCTCTGCTTATCTGCAATCCGCGCAGTCGCAGCCGGGAGGGGTGAGGGGCGGGGAGGAGAATGACAGGCACCTGCGAGTGCGTGCGCTCGCGAACCTCGAGCAGGAGGAGGTGAGACACAACTATACAAGACCTCACTTCCGGTTCTCTATCGGCGCGCCGCCATATGCGGGGACGAGAGCATAGGGTATAAATATATAAACATAGGGATGGTGTGCTTGGGCACAGCCAAGATTTATGTTAGTGTGGGGCAGGCATTATGTTGGGGTGGGGGAGCAGAACAGAGTTATCTGCAACGCAGCTGGTTAGTTAGTCAGGGCTTGGAACCTTTGTTCCGCTCTGTTGGAGAACCGCGGGTGTTTTAATTCTCTCGTTACGCCGCTTCTCTTGGGGAAGCGGCAGACGCGGGTTCGGATGCTTTTCTGCGCGTGCGCGTCCATCCCGCCGGCGGGGAGGAATGTTTTGAGGAGCGGAGGGGAGGGCGGGAAATCCGGGTGGGAAGGTAGTTTTTGATTGGAGCGCGGTCGGTGGGCGGAGCCAGCGCGCCCTTCTCCGGCTGTGAGGAAAAGGCGGATTTAGTTGCGCGCCTTTCCTAGTTGGGAAGGGGGGAGGGTTTGGTTGGTGGAATCGGATGAGAGGTCGGAGCGCCTCTCATCCCTCGCTGCTAATAGGAGGAGAAGGGGAGAAATAAAGGCAATATTGGATCAATATGGATCAAAAAAAGGATCTCGCAGCTTGGTGGGAGCTGCAGCCCAAGCTCCCCATCTCTGCTCTAAAGTAACTGACAGCAACCTCGTGCCTTTCCTGACCCACTCCTCACCCAGCCTGGCTATTCTCTTAAAGTAGGAAACCCTGGGCAGCCAGTACAAAGCAAAGCTGGACAAATGGATGATGTCCCAGGAAGTTTGCTTTTGCAAATTATTAATTATTATTATTAATTGACCCATCACCTCCTGGCAAATAGAAGGTGAAGAAATGGAGGCAGTGAGAGATTTTACTTTTGGGCTCCATGATCACTGCAGATGGTGACAGCAGCCACGAAATTAAAAGACGCCTGCTTCTTGGGAGGAAAGCAATGACAAACCTAGACATCATCTTAAAAAGCAGAGACATCATCTTGCCGACAAAGCTCCGTATAGTTAAAGGTATGGTTTTCCCAGTAGTGATGTATGGAAGCGAGAGCTGGACCATAAAGAAGGCTGATTGCCGAAGAATTGATGCTTTTGAATTATGGTGCTGGAGGAGACTCTCAAGAGTCCCATGGACTGCAAGAAGAACAAATCTATCCATTATGGTGCCCTGAGTGCTCACTGGAAGGACAGATCGTGAAGCTGAGGCTCCAATACTTTGGCCACCTCATGAGAAGAGAAGACTCCCTGGAAAAGACCCTGATGTTGGGAAAGATGGAGGGCACAAGGAGAAGGGGACAGCAGAGGACGAGATGGTTGGACAGTGTTCTCGAAGCTACCAGCATGAGTTTGACCAAACTGTGGGAGGCAGTGGAAGACAGGAGTGCCTGGCGTGCTCTGGTCCATGGGGTCACAAAGAGTCGGACACAACTAAACAACATTATTAATTGAATTTATATTCCACCCTATACCCAGAGGTCTCAGGCAGTTTTTAGAAAAGATCAGGGTGGTTCAAAGCTATTCTAAGCATAAGAATGTAAGAAGAGCCTGCTGGATCAGGCCAATGGCCTATGTAGTCCAGCAAGCTGTTCTCACAGTGACCAGCCAGATGTCTGGGAAACTAGCAAGCAGAACATGAGCACAAGGGCCCACTCTCCCCCTCCAGTGGTTTCCAGTGACTGGTATTGATTGAATTGGCCTAACCAGCTTCTAAAGCCCTGCAAGTTGGTGGCCATCACTGCCTTCTCCTGAGGGAGCAAGTTCCATTCTTTGACTATGCTGTGTGTGAATAAGTACTTTAAAAAAAAAGTCTGTCCTAAATCTTCCAGCATTTCCCTTCCTTGGAAGTCCATGAGTTCAAGTGCTCTGAGGGAGAAAAAGAATCCTCCATGCCGTGCATAATTTTATAAGCTATCATGTCGCCACTCACTTTCCTTTTCTCTACACTAAAATGTCCCAAATGTTGCAACCTTTCTTTGCAGTGGAATCGCTCTATCCCTTGATCACTTTGGTTGCCCTTTTCTAATTTTTTCCAACTCTACAATATCCCTTTTGAGCTGGGCACAGTACTCCTATGGCTGCACCATAGATTTGCATAACAGCATAATTAATGCTGGCTACACATGCACTTTCACATTAAACTAGTAGTGTTCTTATATAGTAAGAATTCCACAAGCATGTAACAGGAAGTTTTCATTACTTTAAGATAATTGCATCCAATATATTAAGCTGTTTCCTCCTTAGGTGACACGCACCTGGGTTCATAGCTGTCAACTTTTCCCTTTTCTTGCAAGGAATCCTATTCCTATTCAGAATAGGGGAATTTCCCTTAAAAAAAGGGCAACGTTGACAGCTATGTCCTGGTTTGCTTCTGTGAGAACAAGCTATACCCTTAAGGAAAGAACCATGGGAATACAAGAGAGTTCAACACAGCTATTGAGTCATATATTACATATTTAGAACCTGGCACTTTCAGTAATGCCAGCACCCTAGTACATGACTCCAAAAGAACTCGGAGCCTCCTCTAACAGCTTGGATAGCAAAACCACACCTACCCTCCACCAGACGATTGTCACTTGCAAGTTTAAAGTGCTACCACTCCTTTTCTCACTCAAAAGGGTGAAGTTAAGAATAAAACTCGACACACTCAGATTTCAAATCAAATCTTTATTTTCATTCAAGCCTCAGCTGACATCTTTAGGCAGAAAAAATACCACATCAGAAGTAGCTAGAAAGTACGCCTTATTTAACAACTAGAATGACTAAAGATTACACTTCAAGAATTTCAGTGATACAGAGATCCTTTGCTTTAGTCATGCCAATAGTGCCAAGTGAGGAATATACAGAGAATGAGATGGCTCAGTTAGTGCCCTCGCTAAGGCATTGTACAGTATAAACTGGTATTTGGTGGAGGGGACTGAAGCACAGACAACATTTATGCCACCATAATGGAAGCACCAGGACTGAGCAAATGTTTGATACAAGGAGCGGGGCGGGGAAGGAACCTTCACAATGGATCATTTAAACAGCAAAAGAACATTTACCAGGAAATACAAAAATACTTAAGAGGGAATGCTTAACACCCTCAGAAGCTGTGGTTCAAAGAAAGCCAAGAGAATGGAGTTCTTGTCTTCTTAAAGGCGCTACGATTGGCCTGACAGTATGTAAAATAAGTCTCAGAACTTCAGTTTTAAATGTCACTGAAAAGAGAGACAAGTATGGGCTCAACACATTTATTCACAAATAACTCTTATGAAGCAAGAATAAGAGGCTTGCTGATCTGCACCTTTTGCTCAGCCTGAAGACTTTGCATTATGGTAAGTAAATTCCTTTTTGTATGATGCATACTTCAAAGCATAGTAACATCTAAACAGTTTCAAACCAGCCTCCATATAATTTTAGCAAAGCAGAAGATTAAATGTTCTTTCACTTAACAGGCATGCAAATCAAACTACCAAATTACACAAGAGTTTATTGTAAGGGATTAAAGGACTATAAATTATTTAATCCGGGACAAGCCTATCATAAACATCTAAGACAGATAGGGGTAAAAAAGTTTGGGAAATCACTCCATCAGAATATTTTACCACGGGGTAATTTTTTTAGTATTCATGTCAAAATGTGGTGAATAGTTTTGCTTTTCAAGCTATGGCATCCCCTTTTTCAAGTACATTGAAGCAATCATATACTAAATTGAAACACTTATTGGCTATTTATAGAAATTGTTTCTTTCACAGCAAGCAAAGTCACTTACAGAATGCAGTGAATTTTTTTCAGTGCTTATTTCAGAAAGCTTCCATCTTACGATTGTACAGATTGAGGTAAACAACTGAAGCCTAGATGACCATTACGATAAGTAGATACTTATTTCCTAGGCTGTCAGAACTATCCAAGAGTTTCAAGATTAAAATGCTGCACAGGTTTTTTTATTATTATTATTTAAGTCCAGTAATACAAAAAAATAGCCACTGGGATGCTTGCCACATTTCTACCTATTCCAGTTGTGAGCTTTTTGTTTAATTGTTCCTTGGTGTAGCCAAACACTAGGACTCTATTCCCTTCTCTGAAAGGGGTCAAATGGTGTTTATGGTGGCAAAACCTCCTAGTCAAGTAAGTTGTGTTTAGTTAGAATTGCTACAGCCACAAAATAAATGCATTCAATAAGCATTTACTACCTCAGAAGCAACATACTTTTTAAAAAATTAAAGCACTCTTATTTGTAAAATCCCTAAGGCTGTTTTTCTCCTTACGTGCAAGGTGAAGTATACATATAATGGTTTAGAGAGGCATCAGCTTAGTGTGTGGAAGTATAACATCAATATATCGTTATACACGTGAGGGAGAGAAGCATCAGTGACATTTCAACATCAGTTGTTATCAATTTAAGCAAGATTTGGAGATCAGAGAGAAGTTTTTGTAGTGGGTACAAGATCCAAGAACTTAGATCATATACACAACACAATGAATTTGCATGTAAAGTTATGCAACAGCTACCATAATATCAGTTCACAGCAATTTCAAACACACAGGCCAATTCCTCCCAATAGCAATTCACACATTTAACATTAACTTGATCTTTTCAGAGCAAGCACATGTAAAGGATGTGCAAGAGTTAAAGAACAGCCAAGACAAGTAGTAAAAAACACTTTTTATTTATATGGAAAAGCTTCAAGTCAATTTTGTTAAAAGGTCAGAGATTATACTGCCCTTATGGGATAAAAAAGTCAGCTGTGAATAGAACAAAATTAGTTACATTTCTTTCTACAGAGTAGTGCAATTAGTTCACATTGCAATAAAATTAAGTATGCAACAGAATCAAAACCAAGTGTTTCTCCATAATCAGTATACTGAGAATTAGAGTGCAAAGTTTGTTTTAAGAAGTTTATCAGTTTATAGAGAATTCCTCTGGGGAGGAATAGTTCACTCATTTAATAGCAGTTGTATTTTTTTTTCAATACTGTGCAGAAAGTCTAAAGTGAGTTGACTTGCATGGTAAATAAAATATAGTCTATACAGTAAAAAAATACAAATTATACAATGAACTAACAAAGAATGAAATCCAAACACAGACTTACAGGACTGACATCTCAAAGACACACAGAATATCTCTCATGTAACACCTAGTTTTTCAGCAAAAATAATTTGGTTGCTCTACAACTGCATTATGGATCTTGTAGGCTGGAGACAGAGATGTCCACATATCTTTAAAAAACATAATAAATGTCTTTTGCAAAGCATACAAAAAGGATAAATACTCTCATCACAGTCTTCAGGTTAATTTTCGTAGTTATTTCCTTGTTCCAGAAACACACTTATATGGGTGAAAATCAAAAAGGGCTTCATGGTACACTGAAACAGTAAACTGTGCTCCATTTACTTCTAATTTTGAAAAAACCCTAGAATTTACAGTACTCTGGTATATATGAAAAAGTCTTCAAAGTTTACATTGCATATTTCTGTGTCCATTCTCTTGCATGTCTGTTGTATCTGTAAAAGAAAACAAAAGTGAAAACACACAAGCTTAGGATTCACAGTGTTGCCAACAAATTTATTCAAGGGCTTATTTAACAATCTTATTCGGTTATATGTTGCACCCATGCCCCCACTTGGGCAAAAGAGCAGGTGCTGAGCAGAAAGCAAAACAGTCTTGGACGATGCAAAGTCTTAACACCTAAGAGTAGCAGATGGTTTTGGTGCATTTTAATGGTTCTGCATTTTATAGATACAGTATTTTAAAGTGTGTTGATTACTGTTATGTCTTATTTATTATTTTCTATTTTGTGTTTTAATATTATTATTATTTGTATATCATCGTGAAGTCTTTGGAAGGAAGGGTGATTTGGAAATGCAGCTAATAATTAATGATTTTCCAAGGCAAGAGAACCCCATGATGCACACCTATTGCTTCCATTGTATAATATCATGGCTGTCTGCACACAATCAGTGTGCATTTGCATCTTTCCTGGTCTGTCAGTGCTTAGGATACAAGCTGAAAAGCTGTGTACAGATAAAGTCATGGACTGAACATGGTGATGTGGGATGTTATCCAACACTAGTGGAATTTAATGGGTATGACTAATTTAGATTCATTAATTTCAGTGGGTCTTCTCTGAGCTGGATTTAGTTGACTACAAGACATGAATTGCAACTGATTGGACAGTAACCTGATAATAGGCAGCACCACTATGCAAGATACAGACAGGGCTGCACAGAGATTACAACAAGGGATAATTCTGAAGTACAGACTTTGGAGTAGCAATCTGTAACCTTTACAATGCCTTCATATTGCTACACCTCAACATCTTTTCCCCTTTCTCAACCTTACAATTTAAGAGACAGGAGTTTACAAACTGAATTACAACAAATATTATCTAATACGTGGCAGGATTGTTGCCATCTTAATGAATCAAATGTATACACGAATTAGCCTAGTTACCTTCATTAGGCTGAGTACGATACTTACAGTCAGTCGAACAAGCACCTACAATAACAACCATCTCAATCTGCTCACAAACTAGGATGCCACACAGGTAAAGACAGTGAACCTCTTAGCTAGTCTAAATTAGCTTAAAGTCTAGCTCAGTGCAAGGGAAGTATGCTGAACCACAGAGTAAAGATTATATGACTGAACGCAAGGTCAGTTTGATGACACCCTAAAAAGTTCAATGAGGTTCTCTTCCAAACATTTGTAGGGACACAAAGGCGGGTGTCCAGAACTTTGCAAAGCAGTTTGTTATCTAGAAATTGGCTCACACATTAAAGCCAAGCTGGCAGATCAGTGAACTTTAGGATAAGTAATACATCAGAAAAAAGGAAGGAACAAGACTGACATGGTATACAAGTTAAATAATTCTACAGACTAACTGCTGCTTCAATCTGAGGAATGCAAATTTAAAATTTTCTACTTCTGTCCTTAGTGGCCGAAGTATGCAAGATGTCAAAATGGAACACTGTAAACATTCTGTAGTAGTACAATTGTTTGTAAGCTTTTTTTAAAAAAATCCGTTTTTATGCTATGCTAAAAAAAACCCTTATGGATGATATCCAACGTGAGTCCTATTCAAGAGTATACCCGCTGAAATCAATGCAGCTCCTCTGTTGCGTATCACCCTATCAGAGTAGTCAAATCCTAAGTGTGGTGAGAGGCAAAGAATATCAAAACCAACTGATTCAGATTTTTAAAATATATATCCATACTTACTTTTCCTTGTCTGACTTGTAGATTTGTGCAATATCTGGTACTAAAGGGTCATCTGGATTAGGATCACAAAGTAAAGAGCATATGGACAAAAGAACTATATTAAAAAGAAAAAAGATCAGTTAAAGAGTGTTTATGACATGAATGTGATAGTAAAGGTCAAGAGGTAGATGCAAAGTTTTTCTCCTTTATAGTAATGCAGATTTTCAAACTTTATTGAACGATATGTCTTCCAAAATAATAGATGATGTACATGGTCACACAGCCAAATCTGGGTATAAGATCCTGTGGAAAACTTTGAAGATCAAACACCTCTGTCTAGATAATGCCTTCCTTTAAACTAGATGCATTTTCAGCTATAAATCATAATCAGAAGCAGGGATGGTGGTGTTAAATTGGGCATAGTATTTCTCCAAATAGTTACCTTTAGATACAGTCAGAGCAGGTGACCACTGTGACCTCAGGATATCAAGACAAATACTCCCATTACTATTTATGTTTGGATGGTATATTTTTGTTGTGAATGCAATCTGCAACAGAAGAATGGTTACATATTTTTACAGAGTTCTAATCACACACACTGTCCTTTTCTTACTCTGTATTTTATTTCTCCATCTGACATCTCTAAAAGCCGAATACCTTGGCTTGATAACAAATAGTGGTACATTCTGTTACACAATCTGTTACGAATGCACAAGGAGTATTAGCTATAGCTGTTCCCTGGGTAAGATGATATAAAAAGTGCCTTATGGGCTATGTAGAACATGATGATCCAATTCATCTAGCAGCACCTAAATGCAAGCTCCACAGAAAACATACGACCACTTAAACAGATTTAAGCAGTAATTCCTATTTTAACTTTATATATGCAATTCTAGCAAAGTTAAGACTGTCAGAAATCAAGATTAGCAATGGGATAGCGCAAAGATGCATTAAAGCAATTTGCTTATTAAAGGACCAATAGTTTTAAAAAATGCATTTGAGGAAAATGGGGTTCGTTGGAAACGTACCAAGATCAATAATGTCAGAGAAGCTCTGCGCAGAGACCAATAGGTTTAGGTTTATTAAATTTATACATCACTTCCAACTAAAAAAAACCCCAAAGTGATTTACATCCAAAGTAAAATAAAATAGTAAAATCACAAGCATGGTTAGAAATGTGTTTTAACAGAACAATAGGCCAGATTGGTATTCTGCAAAAACCAAGTGTGCGCTTTGTACACTTCACAGAATATCCTGCATCATGGTTACTTTATCTTTTACCTTCCATGGTCAATAAGCTGTGTGCGGAAAGAGTTCCTGGAATAAATAACTCATTTTAAGAGTTTCATAAGGCTCTCGGCTAGGCCCTCTTTAATTCTCTCTTGCTTCAATAAGTTATCTATGCTATTCTATACTCATCCCTCCAATGTATTTAGCCTCCCCAAAACAACGAATACATCAAAACAGATGTCAAACCTTATTCCAAGAAGCACATGCTACATTTAATTTTCATTTATATTTGCGCATTACACTTAATTCTGAAAAGCACATATCACATTTAAAAGATTACCTTTGGTGGTTTGAATGGGTAGTCTGTTGGAAAATGTACTGTGAGAAAAAAGACTCCCCCTTGATATGCACTATCAGGCTGGAAAGCAAGCAAATTAACAAGGTAATGCTTTCATTCTTCACCAGTGTCTCCCTAGTACACTTTGCCCAAGTTCAAAGCCATAGTCCTCCTCTTCTTCAACAACAACAGACATAATCTGTGGCCGCCACACTCTATGCTACAGGAGCCCACACCATGCAGGGCATGATGCAAAAACTAAAATGTAGTATTAGGTCATCATGGATTTTTTGCAAATTCTGCTCATTATTTTTTTTAAAAAAGAAAGTGTTTGCAGGCTCAGATCTAGTGTGTATAGAAGCATAACCCAGAAGAGGTTTCAAAGTATATTCTGCAGAAATCCCCCCACCTGAGAAAAACAAGTTAATGAAGTTCAAAAGGCAGAGCATTGAACACAAAGAAACTGAAGAATACCACAATGTGATGCAAATTTGAGGGGCAGATTTAAAGTATTTTTCCCCACTTCCTTTTTATCAGGGGGATGCAGCTCAAATTACTGAAGAATATACTATATACTATGTGTGTGTGTGTGTGTGTGTGTGAGAGAGAGAGAGAGAGAGAGAGAGAGAGAGATGAACGCAATGGCCGTATCACTTTTAACCATAGAGAAACAAGTGTATCACTTAAAAAAACAACTCCTCAGTATGTTCTTTTTAGGCCACTCCTTCTCTGCACACCTTAGACCACACACAAATTTCTGACTATATGCATCTTTTTAACTTGAGGTTTTTAAAAGCAAATAGGAACAACAGCCCATTTTATTATGAAGGCACGTACCAGAAAGTATATATTAATTAGCAAATTAGGTTTTGAAAACATGCCTATGTAATTCCTATCCAGATATGGCTCTATTTGTTCATATTTGACCTATCATGATATCAATACTATTTTTGTGTTGAAGATAATACAATAAAATGCAAGCTTAATCAAAATGAACTGTAACCAAGCTGAAACTTGAAATAGAAAGGTTATAATGATTAGAAATATACTGTACTTCTTGCTACAAAGGAATATAAAAAAGGGCAAATTAATTATTTCTATAAGCCATAATTATAAACCTTGCTATTAAAATGTAACCAATGTTATGATACTATGGGATTATGTACTCTATTCTGTACCCTACTCATTAATTTTTACCCCCCTAATTGTCTTATATGCATTTTGATTGCAAATGGCTCTGTTGTCAATACAAATACGAGTGGGGCTAGAAGATAATCATTTTTGAAGCAGTCTCATTTATATAGACTTTTGCTTTCAGATTTCTGCATATAACTTGCACTCATATCATAGATATTTCTCCAAAACAGAAGGTGTTCAAAAGTTTGAAATAGGAAAGACCTTTCAATTTTATCAAAAGCTTTTCAGTGCTGAAAAATAACAGAGCTGTTTCTTGCTCAGCAATAGAAATAAAATCTATAATATGTGGTTATATGTATTCCATAACTAAAATAACCTTTCATCAGTCTGATTTTATAAATTCATTTTTATGCATAATTTCTGCATGCCTTATGCTTTACTAAAATAACACTTGTCTGAAGGCAGCTGCTGGACTGGGAAAGTAGTACATTTACGTAAAACAATGTATGACTTCATAGTACAGGAATGTGAATTAGGGAATTCTGAAATAGGGATTACTCTGCCACAGCTGGATATAAACCTAGTGGTAGATTGATCACAAATAAAAACACCAGTGGTCCTTAAACCCATCTTTGTTAGCTCACTTGTTATTTCACATAGCTCTCCACTACCATAGGTCTCTGCAATCCCATCTGTTGGTCCTATTTATTACAGTCTTTGGACTTATCTCTATATGAAAAACATGATTCAGGCTTTAAAAGCAAACAGTACCTTGGCTCAGAGTTCTTGAATGGCTTAATCTCCAGCCCAGCTCTGGAGTTTATTTTTTAATTCCCTATGTTGGCCAACGTGTATAAAGTGTGATAGTGTCTCTCTCGTTGTCTATAAAGTACATCTCTGGTCCACAAATAATCACAGTCTATTTCCTCCTCACATATGATTCTACGATCTAGAAAACATTGACATCTATTGTCTAGAATACAGAAATCCATTAAAGCTTGTTACAGAAGAGGAAGCAGAAGATCAGTTATGTATAAATTGCATACTTACAGGTCCCATAATTGTTGCTTGCCAATGGAACACTGAAAAACACAAAATATTATTCACCTTATTAAGTGTTTAAGCATAACAAAATAGGCAAAAGTATCTTGCCATCAACTATAAAGATCTTACAGTCATCTCCAACAGGTCCTGCTGAACAGTGTGCAGGTGGGTCACGTTGCAGATCACTTAGCTCCTACAGGAAACATGAAAACATTTGCAATGTTACTTAAACAAACCCAAGATTAATTATCCAAATGTGGATCCTCTTTAGGTTTGATCAAGTGCTCCCACAATTTACAACAAAAAGGAAAGAAAAATTTCAATGAAGACAGAGTTTTCCAAATACAATGACAACCAATTCAGCATTAAGCGCTACAATTAAATTAGGCAGCTGATCACCATACTTTACGCATATAATTTACACTTCATTTCCATTAACATGTTATTCAACAAGAAAGTATGCATTCTATGCATTCCACAATATTTTAGTTCTTAAATGGGAAAAACCTGATGTAGGACTTGAAACTCAAGTTGACCACAATATTGTAGCTTGATCTAGTCTGTGACTTGCAAACAGGAACACACAATGCATTGTTATTAAAGCATTTTTATTCTGCTATTTAGCCAAAAAGATTCCCAGAATGGCTTGCAATAAATGGTGCCAAATGCCAGACAGAAAGATCCCTCCTCTCCATCCTCCATGTGCTGTTCTGGGGGTTCCTTCTCTGTGTGTAATCTTTCATTCCATTCCAAGGCCCAAACAATAACCTCCATTTCTTTTCCACAAGATGAATTTCCCCTTTCAAACTTCTGCTTAATTACGATTTACCAAATGAAGCTTGAAACACTGTGGTTCAGCTCTCTCCTCACTACCCGTGTCTTTTGAGGTCTAATGTGGGTGCCCTTCTAACTACCATCAGTACCAGGCACCATGATCAATGATTGCCCAGCAACATCTGGAGGGCATCACACTGATGAGCCCTGGTCTAGCGCAAACATGGGGAACCTCAGGCCCAGAAGCCAAATGCAAACCTCCAGGCACCTATATCTGAGCACACACCCAGGCCACATCTCCCTCTGGCCCTCCATTGCACCCTCAGGTACTTTTCCCTGGTTGAAAAGTCCTTTAACTGCATCTTGCTAGCCTAGATAAAGAAGTGTGGTTTTGTGTGTGTGTGTGCATGTGTGTGTGCGCGTGCGTGCGTGCTTGCATGTATGTGTGCGCATCTGCAGAAACCTCCAGTTTTTGCACAGCTCAAATGTAGCCTACTGTATGAAGGATAGGCTACAAGAGTCAAATTAACTGCTCTGCTCACTTTTGCTTCCACAAGGAATTCAGTGTTTGGATTTTTAAGATTCCTCACCCCAACCTAGTTAGGGCCATTGGCAAATGTCTGCCTTCATAGATATTCAAAAGAGCACCAATCAGGTTTTTGTGTTCTCAGTGGAATATAGGGAAGAGGCAGATGCTTGAGTACATTTAGCCTCATCACTTTAGGTTTTTAAGTTCTCAAAGTTACTTGCTGATCACTTAGATGGGCAATTTTCAATTAGATGAATTCTCTGCACATCATTTTTGAAGGTGCCATTCACAGGGATGTTGCAGCTGACTTCAAGTCTCCAGAATACTGCTCTGGACATTTTACTCACCCACTGCAAACCTAAGTTTAATGAGTTAACTGGTGGCATGCAAAATAGTTGGGTTTGGATATGTGGTTCACCAACCAGCGGTTGATGAGCAGCAGGAAGGTGAGCAAACATAACACCATGCCATCCAGGGGTTCATCCTTATTGGTACAAAATAGATTTCCAGCTATGCTTGAGGAAAAATCACAGTTCAGGATTATTCACATGAACATTTCTTCTGGGAATATTCATTTGAGCAGAGCATATAGAAGGCATGGATGGGAGTGGTAACTCAGTATCCTGGAGCTGTTTGCATTGGCCTCACTGGCATATGTAGGACTCACATGGGACTCTGCTGAATAACTAATGGTATAATGTGGAAGATGCAGGATTTGGAGCAGAGAACCCCATAGGCGTGGGAGCTTTTTGTAGCATTGCTTGCACAGGTATTGAGCACCAGCAGGTGAAAAGAATCTTGCCACCCCGAATAATTGAGATGTTTCTGGGCTTCAACCAAGTACAGCAAGTTTTTAGAGAAGTGAACAATTTTAGGGATGTTTGGTTTCATCTGAAGCTGAAAACTGTAAAGATGTCTTCCTCTGCCTCGAGTTCTGCTGCTTTGTTTAAGAGCTTGCTGGCTTCAATGTTCATGACTCATGGTGCTTGGAAATCTGACGCTTGTGGATCCTCTCTCGAACTGGTAATATCTGGCTTTGCACATATAACTTGTTCTCCCCTCTCAGTGAAACCTGAGCCACTTAGATTAAAAAGGGAACTGCACTTCCAAAAGATTTTGCCATTGGTTTATTCGGACAAGTGTACACTTGAATGACCTCACTGGACTGGCATGCAACTCGTTTCTCTGAATAAAATTAGTTGCAAGTAGATAGGTGAGAGCTCTTTTCTGAAGGTCAAGGAAATTATTATGTGAGAGTAACACGCTGGCTACTATATTCAGATAACAGAGCCAATAGTTTCCCCAAGATTGTTTGGAGTAGGGCAAACTGGTGTTTTTCTGTCTGCCATTTGGAAAAACAGGATTCTTCAAAATAATTTAGATAAGTATGAGAGAAGTGCAAATTTTGTCAGGCTTATACATGTCCTGCTCACCTATGGTAATTAAGCATCATTCCCAGGTGACCAAATAGGGAAGCTTTTACAAACTGGGTATGATATAGCCGAAGCTGAGTACTTTATTTTCTTTTATTCCAGTGATAGTCTCCAGTTTAAATCATCAGAAATACTTAACTTTCGTTCACTGTAATTGCTGAATGTGCCTTGATAGCAAATGTACTGCCTTTTGAACTAAAGCTGACTAGAAGGGGAGGAAGGGAGAATTAGGGGGTTGGGAAACCTTTAAAATAGTTTAAATAACTATTCACTAATGTTGCTGGCGATGACAGCGCTGTTATCTTTTGTAATTATAGAACTGCCTGAAACTCAGTCTTGATACTGTTTGTTACAAATTATGCTCATCTTCTAAACTCTAGTCATGACTTTTGGTTCCAAATTTAGCACTGCCTTTCAGGCAAGAAAGGCTTTAACTACTGGCGGTACAGCTCTTTAAATGGGTTCTGTTAATTAAAAAAATAATTCCCAGCTGCTGCCATATTGGGACATAGCAAAGAGGAAACTAGTTTGAATCAAGGTGAGTACAGAGACAATAAATAAAAACTGATGGATCGTATCATTTTCCATTTAACATTACGAACAGTAAATTTGAAAAAAGGGTTTGTTAAACATTGGCATTTGACAAGGTGCCCCATGATATTCTTGTAAAGAAGCTGGTAAAATGCGGTCTTGACTATGCTACCACTCAGTGGATTTGTAACTGGCTGACTGACCGAACCCAAAGGGTGCTCATCAATGGCTCCTCTTCATCCTGGAGAAGAGTGACTAGTGGGGTGCCACAGGGTTCTGTCTTGGGCCGGGTCTTATTCAACATCTTTATCAATGACTTGGATGATAGACTCAAGGGCATCCTGATCAAATTTGCAGATGACACCAAACTGGGAGGGGTGGCTAACACCCCAGAGGACAGGATCACACTTCAAAACGACCTTGACAGATTAGAGAACTGGGCCAAAACAAACAAGATGAATTTTAACAGGGAGAAATGTAAAGTATTGCACTTGGGCAAAAAAAAATGAGAGGCACAAATACAAGATGGGTGACACCTGGCTTGAGAGCAGTACATGTGAAAAGGATCTAGGAGTCTTGGTTGACCACAAACTTGACATGAGCCAACAGTGTGACGCGGCAGCTAAAAAAGCCAATGCAATTCTGGGCTGCATCAATAGGAGTATAGCATCTAGATCAAGGGAAGTAATAGTGCCACTGTATTCTGCTCTGGTCAGACCTCACCTGGAGTACTGTGTCCAGTTCTGGGCACCACAGTTCAAGAAGGACACTGACAAACTGGAACGTGTCCAGAGGAGGGCAACCAAAATGGTCAAAGGCCTGGAAACGATGCCTTATGAGGAACGGCTAAGGGAGCTGGGCATGTTTAGCCTGGAGAAGAGGAGGCTAAGGGGTGATATGATAGCCATGTTCAAATATATAAAAGGATGTCACATAGAGGAGGGAGAAAGGTTGTTTTCTGCTGCTCCAGAGAAGCGGACACGGAGCAATGGATCCAAACTACAAGAAAGAAGATTCCACCTAAACATTAGGAAGAACTTCCTGACAGTAAGAGTTGTTCGTCAGTGGAATTTGCTGCCAAGGAGTGTGGTGGAGTCTCCTTCTTTGGAGGTCTTTAAGCAGAGGCTTGACAACCATATGTCAGGAGTGCTCTGATGGTGTTTCCTGCTTGGCAGGGGGTTGGACTCGATGGCCCTTGTGGTCTCTTCCAACTCTATGATTCTATGAAACATTTTTGTTGTGGCCCTTTTCAGAAGAGCAGGTACATAAAGCTTGCACCAAGTAACAACAAAACTATTTTTTAGCCTAACAGACAAAAGGTGGTATCCTACTAAGTTCTACTTAAAGTAGGCTTGTAGACTTTAGTTGTGCATAAACCATTGATTTCAGTGGGCCTCCTCTGAGTAGGATACCACACAGATTGTAGGAAAATGTAATGCTAAACAGCGAAGATCACTGCTAGGAGAAATTGCTCCTTTTTAGAATTATAGAAAAGTAGTGCTCATTCATAATGGTACACGAACTTGAAAACAAGACTATACACAAAGGCAACTGGCCAATTCTAATCGGAACCTGAATAAGCTCATAATTTTTTTCTGCATTGGGCTTCACAGTTAATATACACTCAGAAGCGCCTTTCAGCCGAGGACTGATTTGTACATCGAAATTAACCATTTATTTTTGAGTAGCCGATGGGCATGAACAATTTGTAATGGATTTTGAGAATCAAAATGCCTATTCAAGGAAATAGCTCCTGTGATGTTTCATGAGCTTAGAGATGTGAGCGGAAAGGAGGCAGCTAGCAGAGTTAGGGAGAGGCGCAGAGTCTGCCAGCAGGCTCCCTACAGAAGCAGCTGGTTCCAAGAGGCTATTGTTCGGGGAGGATAAGGCCTTGTTGAGGCTTTCTACCACCTGCCTGAGTGCCTGCAGCTGCTCAGGGCAGCCCCCAAACCATCACACCTTGCACTGGTGCAGGCTGCCCTGAAGGGGTGATACCAAAGTACTTTCCCCCCTCTTTGGGTTGCATCTTTAGGATATGTTGAGGACAAGGGTTCACCCTCTTTTAATCGTTTTATAGGTTTTATGTGCTGTATTTGTCTTCTCCTCTGGGGGGTTGTCATGTTCCCTCCTTAAGGCCAGATGGTACTTGCCCCTTTTCCAGGGAATCATTCATCACTCCCTAAGACCCACCCAACCAACTCTCTATGGTTAGCTTTAAGAAGCCAAGGCAGGCAAAGCTCAAGGGGGCAGGCGGTTAGTTGAACTTCTTCAAGCAGCTTGCTCAGATCCTCAGGCTGCAATAATCCAAGCTGATCCAGTACAAATGGAAGAGACAAGGCTCTGGATGCCTTGATTAGACGTGCTCTAACTGTGGCACTCAAAACTATCCAAAGATCTGAGCCATCTTGTCCCTTAAGCGCCCTGCAAAGTTGCCCAGGAACCTTTCCAGATTGTAGCCACGGAAGACGGTTTTGTATGACGAGAGCTGTCTTGTGTCACCCATGCTACATCTAGGGAAAGCTGCTGGGAGTTGTCATCAGATTTTGAATGAAATGCCAACAATATGCAGATGACGCTCAGCTCTGTCTCTGTGTTCCACCTGAAGCGGGAGAGGTGGTTGATAAACTGTATATGGGACAATAAACTGAAGTGGAATCCTGAGAAGACCGAAGTGTTGTGTGTCCCAAGTTCTCACGTCCGGGAGGTGGGGAGACAGCCTATTCTGGCCAGGCCTGCACTCCCCCTGGAGTGCAGCATCGCAAATACTCCTGAATTCAACACTGCCAATGGATGCTCAGGTAATCTTGATGGCTAGGAGTCCTTTTTTTGAACTCCAACCAGATCGCCAGTTACAGCTCCTTTCGGAGAGGAATGACTTGCTTACTGTACTCCATGCTCAGGTATCTTTCAGATTGAACTACTGTAATGCACTCTCTCTGTGGCCGTTCCTTGAAGAAGACTCAGAAACTTCAACTGGTCCAAAATGCAGGAGCCAGATTTAGGTATCACATAAGCCCTGTTTTAAAACAGCTGTGTTGGCTGCCAGTTTGTTTCTGGGCCAAATTCAAAATGCTCACATTGTTTAAAGCCCTAAATTTAGGCCCCAAATGGAGGAAAGACCACGTTCTTCCCTACAAACACTCTCTGGTGTTAAGATCAGCAGACGAAGGCCTCTTTGTAGTTCAAGCCCCCTCAGAAGCATTGTCTAGGACAGTGTTTCCCAACCTTGTGCCTCCAGCTGTTTTTGAACTACAACTCCCATCATCCCTGACTAGCAAGACCAGTGGCAAGGGATGATGGGAATTGTAGTCCAAAAACAGCTGGAGGCACAAGGTTGGGAAACACTGGTCTAGGACTAGGTCATATGCCTCCCTCTCCACTGAGGTGCATCTGACAACTCCAGTATAAAGCTTTCTGCAAATGCTGAAGACACACCTCTTTCCCCTGGTCTTTGACTCCTCAGATGTATATTGTTGGAACCCACCCTATTTTTGTGACTTTAAGTTGTTTAAATTGTTGAAACCTGCCTTGGCACCTAAGCACAACTTTGGATTCAACCTCATAATCAAACCAATGAACTGAGATCAGCACTGATACAGTATCCTGGATCTTAAGAAGACAAACTCTACATTCCATTCTATTGGTCGTATGATCTGTTTATGCCAACTAACCAACGGGTTTTCTAAACTGGATATTCAGTTTTTCCAAGGTTTCAGGTGCTCTTGCAAAACGGTCACTAGGGGATTCACTGGGAAATTGTGGCCTAACGCTGCAAAGTGGTACTTGTTTATTTTTCTTTATCATGACTCCTGTTTCAATTATGCTTTCAAAGCCATTGAGTGGTTCACAATGAAGAAATAAGCCACATTGAAAAGATGTTCTCTGCTTAACGAATCACCAGGTAATTTTGTTATATACTTTCATAGAAGAGCACTGGTGGGATCTTCTTATGCTTTCACAGACGGAGGATGAGTTTGTCTAGTTTCATAATGCTTGAGAGTCTGTTTTTTTAAAAGGATGACACAGCAGCTGATTTAGATGACTTATCCTGAGTAGGATCATTCTTGCAAAAATAGAGTGTGTTCTGGTCCTTGCCTGCTTCTAACCACTCACAATATGAAAAACAGTATTTAAAAATTGTTCTAGGTCTATACCTATCACTTCTTTGCTCCCTTCCCCATATTAAAGCTGTCTTCTTGACCCACATTTGAATCCAAACTGGATGCTTTCTTTGGAGGAAATGGTGTAACACTTTCAGCTGAATTCTCATCACCAAGGGCTTCAGTTTCTATCTCCCCATGCACACACTTTTGATAAAAAACGACAGCAGTGGTGTTTGTTTTGTCACCATGTTAGTGCTGCTACTTGTGCTTGGGTTAGGTATAATTCCTGCTCAGAATCCTCTTATCTGACACTGGAGTCGGTCTGTCTGACACAAGCAAGGAGCCCTCTCTGCACTGCCCTGAAAACAAGTAATGGCTATTTTGCTCCTACAAGCTGAAGTGATGGTCATCACCTTGGATGGCTTTAAAAGAGAATTAGACAAATTCATGGAGGATGAGGCTATCAATCTCCATGTTGTACAGAATGCCTCTGAATGCCAGTTGTTGGGAATCACAAGCAGGGAGAGTGATCCTGCACTTAGGTGCTGCTTAGGGGCTTCCCATAGGCATCTGACTGGCAACCATGAGAAAAGGCTAATAGACTAGATTGGCCTTTGGCCATATCAAGCTGGGTTCTTCTTATGTCATCATCTGTGTTATCTGCAAACCTCAAAACCTATGCCAAAGTTTTGTGCTGGTTTTGTGTCACAAGGATGGGATTTTGTGTTGCAAATGCCATACACAGTGGTGGGTCCTAAGAAAGAAAATCAGGACTATTTCACACCTAAGAATCAAATGCATTTCCCTATAATAAGTGACTTCCAGCATGAATAATTATTTGCAAATATACTTTCCAGAAATGTTTCATGGATTCAAATATTCCCCCATAATCCTGATAAGAATAGCTAGAATGAAATTTTTTAAGAATTCTTTTTGAGTAAAATTTGAGCTATGAGCAAATTAATTCCTTTCTTCTTTCCAGCAGAAAGGAAATAACTCCTTATGGCCAAAGCATCACCTCTGCTGTAGCATTTTCAACAACAGAAGTTGTAATAGAAATGTGAATGTGAACTGCCCACCGAGACCTAGACAGTGGTTCTGCAGATGAGCTGTGTGAATGATTCACTGAGTTGCCAACCACAAATAGAGCCTGCAGAGTTTAAAATTAGCACCCTAATAACCTCTCCAAAGTTGCCAGAGGTTTACTGAACAACTTGGCACTTCAGTACAGTTGAGAAAACACAACAGCGCTTTTTCAATTTACACCACAAAAATACTTCCAGTGTACCCAAGGTAGGGAGATGGGATTGAGAACATATATGGTACTGCCGGGCTGCAAATTGTTAAGACAGATTCTGCTTCAATAATGTTATAGTTCCTTCCTTTTAAACCATTTTCCTTGCCACCCCCCAAACCTCCAATGTAGATTCAACACATCAAATTCCCAGCCACTGGACACTCGTGAACAAACTACACCCCCCTCTCTGACCAGATACAGACCTATGGAAAATATTACTTGAGGGATGTTATAGAAAAGCTTAATGTTGTTATTAAACGGCATGAACAATTCATCCATGTGTAAGAATGATGCCTGGAATCCATGGGATGTACCCTTTTCACACACTTTTCCAGTGTATTTTGGTGTATTTAATGTGTAGCTTATATTTTAAGAACAGCCACAAGCAGGGGGGAAGCAGGACTGGGTCATGCAGAGACAGGGTTCAATGCTCCCCTCTGACATGCCCCTTAAGCTGCTATTAACTTCAGGAGGAAAGCTACCATTGGTGGCAGTGGAAAGCATTACTTCCATGGCTAACAGCATCTTGGGCAGGCAAGAGATTTTTCAATCAAATCACAGTGTGTGTGTAGTTAAACCAGTAATTCCTGCAGTTCCGATTGTGACTAGGGACCCTAGGGATGTTATCATAGGAAAACACACACTTGTTCAATGTATTTAACATCAAATCTTCTTTGGCCCTCAAGATTCTGCAATAGCGACATCACTAATAGTTTATTTAACTCGGCAAGCAGTAGGCTTCCATGAAGACCTGCATTCTAAAATCAATTAAGCTAGCTGGTCTAAATCCAAGATCCTGGTTTCACACACTCTTTACCTATGTTACACAGCAAGGAGAAACCAGTCTAGAATACAACTGCCAGAAGCACGTTAAGTTAGAGAACATTAGCCTTGCTGGGCCTCCCAATCTGGATGTCGTATGGCATCCGGCATGGGCAAGGTAAAAGCCACAGCTGGAAAGCACCAACTGAGAGTTTAAAACTGCACTCTTGATTGTTCCTTTGTAAGCTTGACTTCCATTGGGCATTGTTTAAATTTGGTGCCAAATGCAAGCTGTGCTGCTTTCAGTCTGCATTGGTTCCACGCAGATGCTTCCAATTTATAGTCACAACAAGTCCCATCATTCCTGACTCATGGCCATGCTTGCAGAGGCTGATGGGAGTTGGGAGTCCAACCTCTGTAGGCCATCATGCTAATTACAATACCCTGCTCTATCTAGTGCATTCATTTGCTGACAAGTCTACTTCATTTCCTCATTTCCTCTGTGTATCTGAAGAAGTGTGCATGCACACGAAAGCTCATACCAAGAACTAACTTAGTTGGTCTTTAAGGTGCTACTGGAAGGAATTTTTTTTGTTTCATTTCCTCAAGTCAGTCACCAGCTGCCAGTTGCACAGGGTCCTTTCAAATTATCAACACACCTTCTCTCACATATTAGCTCACTCTTCTAAATAATGACTTTCTTGAATACACCATATATCACTAGGTGGATCAAATTAGTATTAAAGCTGTGCTTTTAGGACAGAAAACCTGTTTCTGGAAAAGGACCTCATACAGGGCAATCTGAGATAGAAACCTATAATACAATTTTTGAAAGTATTCTGACAATACTCATTAAACATAAAAAATTACTATAATGCAATCTCACACAAAACACAATATGAAAGATTAACGTTCAGCATAACTTTGCAGCTTTACCTCTCAGCAGGCACTTCACGTTAAGACGTGTACATTAGTAGAAATATTAATCTCAGCAGGGACTTGAGCTCCATGTACTCTATAATGCCCCCAGCTACTTTTAAAATACAGAACTCCTCCAAGATTAATTGTTTTTATAACTCTGAGATGGAACATGTTGAGCAGAGTTGCATATACATTTTCAGTAACAAGTGCCAGAGGGCAGCTGCTAATCTGCAGAGGTTTGGTGAATAACCATAATATGCATTGTGTTTTTTTTAAATGAAGCAGATGCCAAACCGCACTTGTTAGTCATGTTCAGCTGTTTTACATATTACTCAAAATCGTTCACTTCCAGCATATATTTTTTTACCACGGCTTGAAAAACTTCTTGATATTTGAACTTTTTGAGTTGCCTTTCTTACCCTCTGATTATGAGATCCTTTAGCATTATGTTTTTCAGTTCAGTCTCCATGACTAGGAGCTGTTTATTTGGCAGTTGTGTTACACCAGAATTCTACAAATGTTTCCCCATAGAACGTAAAAACAAATTGTGAATGGACATCTCTTTAACAGTGAGACATTCGAGGAGCCACAGTTATACTTTAAAATTGTATGTCACTGTTCCTCCAAGGAACCCAGGAGAGTATATAAATAGTTATCTAATTTTACCCTCACCACACCTTGTTGGTGCCTAAGGCTGCCTAGTGAACAGCTGAGCAAAGATTTGAACCTGGCTCTCCTCAGTCCAAATCCAATACACTGTACGTGACATCTCAACTGGCTACATCTCCCTGCTACATCTCTTCCCTTCTTAATTAAAAATATTTACAACCAACACTGGTGTAAGTCATTATTTAACTTGGTTCCAGTAATTTCACAAGATGGAATTTGGAACTATTAGATTCTGTGCTTGTTAAACACTTCAATCCAGACTTAACATGAATCTATACATTTTTTCCAGCCACCTTGTTTTTAAAAGCCATGTGTTTTATTTAGAAACCCAAGTATTATCCTGACTTGTATACAATCATTCAAAGTCATTTTGTTTGGCTATATAATTCACACAACTTACATGTTTGCTTATCGTACGCTGCCCTTGCAAATGTGGCCCATACTTTGACAACCACGGTGCTCAGTTTCTCTTAAGCCTCTTGTTAAAAAGGAACTTTCTGCACGTACAATTTGATGGTGAGGCCAACTGGCTTGGCCAATGCCTTTCTGACAGTGCACCCTAAAACATGGTTCTGGTATCCTCTGCACTGCAGAAGAGGTCCTATACCTTTCACATTGGCATTCCTCATCAGATAGGGAAAGGCTTCGTGGAAGATAGAAAGCACTAGTAAAGACAAATGTATTTCTATTAAACTTACCACAAATTCCTTATGATGGCTGCCTTTAAGGCAGCAGATAGAGAACAGCAGCCTGCTTTGTTGGTTATCAAGCAGATATTCCAAACCCTCCTGAACCCTTATCCTTATGGCTGTGCTGAGACACCTCCCACTTTCAGAAATCCCACCACTTCATTTTAAGTTGACAGGCACCTTAACATGGAACATACCTTCAGATATAAATCATTCCCCACATGCTTTTAGGAATTCACTGCCAGATTACTCTTTGGTATTGCTCCCCTTCCCATCCCTTGTAAAAGTGTGTTTTAATTTGTCATTAGTTTATGTAGGCACAGAGGGTACCGAGTGCATTTTGTTTTGCAAAGCTTCTCAAGCACCAGCTGACAGCTGGGTGGAGGGTGAAGTGCGCTAATTATTATATTACTTCCAGCTCTAGAACATAACCATAGTTAAGCATTGGAGGCTGAACACAAGCCGCATTTGCCATTTATGATAGCAGCATGTCAGCCTTACTGCATAACGTCATCTACAATTAGTAGGGATCCTTGTGTTGCCTTGTAAGATTCTGTCCCGGAAAGTGTAAAATTCCGTAACCCTGAAGGGCAGCTGCATCGACAATAGCTCTCCAAATGTCTCTCCCCCCCCCCCCCATTTTACAACCTTTGTCTAAATCACTGCTCTTTTACAGCCAGATTTACTGCATTCCTCATTAGTATTTTATCACTTGGGAGTCTGGCTTGCAGTCATTTGCCCTGCCTGTTTAGGAGGGCTTTGGGGGTGAGAAAAGAATGGAAGTCAAGATGACGCTTAGCAACAGTGTTTTCAGAGTAGGTTCTTCTGTTACCTGGAGCCAGTGAATCACCGAGCCTTCCTCTACTGCTTAGGTAAATGTCTGGTCCTGGTCCACAGGTGAGAAGCTTACCCTGCAACAACCTGCCCATGTCATAGTCAGTCCTTCTGAAAGTGGGCCAGACCTTGAAAAAGAAGATCTGCAACATGGGACTTCTCACCTTACACCATGGTGAATAAAGGAGAAGTGCTGCAGCAGCTCCCTCACCACTGGAGATGCTGGCTGATGAGAGGCAGAAAGGGGCCCATTTTTGGACCTGATGATGTCATCCACTATCTATGCCAGTCATCTCCCTCCCTGCTTTAGCAGGACACTTATTTATTTAACATTGCTGACACTGCGGTAGCTGCCATGGTCTTACAAGCAACAGAGTGAACAGCAATGATTTGCCCCGCCATTTGTCATTCAAGCTGCAGACTGTGCAAGATTTTTATATTATCCATCTTGTTTATTTCAGCACTAAAGAAGCTAGCCGGTGGTTCCTTTGCTGTACTGAAGAACACCATTCAGAATATGCTTGTTCTTCACAGACCACCACATTTTCTTACCATCTAGCTATGTCATGGGGAGATAACTGAAAAGCTTTCAAACTGAAACTTAACTACTATAGTCAAAACAAAAAAAAATCCTTCCAGTAGCACCTTAAAGATCAACTAAGTTAGTTCTTGGTATGAGCTTTCGTGTGCATGCACACTTCTGTGTGCATGCACATGAAAGCTCATACCAAGAACTAACTTAGTTGGTCTTTAAGGTGCTACTGGAAGGAATTTTTTTTGTTTTGACTATGGCAGACCAACACGGCTACCTATCTGTAACTTAACTACTATAGTTCTGGTCACACAATGCAGTGAAGTTCTGCATGCAATTGGGGGGGCAAGCAAGGCACACAATGGTAGTTTTGCTGAAGCTTCCTCTTCAGGTACCTGCACTACTCAAAAAGCAACCTTGTCTTAAGCTACAATGGTATTCATTATTATTTTGACTATGCTATTAGCACACACGGTGCCTTAGAGAGCAACATAGGCAAAAATTGATATGCACCCACCCCAAAGAAGAATACAACTAGAAAAACAGAGGGACAAGAGGATGAGCAGGAATAGATGCTTACCAAAGAATGTGGGTGATGCATATTCAAAACAGAAATTGAACTTTAAATATATATTAATTTAAAAGAGTTTCCTCTTCAGCAGAGAGGGCATTTCAAAGAAAGCTTCCAAAATCTTACTCTATTCTGGTATTTTCAAGGACAACTAAAGAAGCACAAGGAACTACTCACACTTCCCAGACCACAGTTTAAGAACCAATACATTAACCAAACTCTGTAATCTAGCTTAATAGCGTAAAAGGCATAGGGCCAACAGCGAAGCAGCTTAAAAGATGCAACTTTTAATACAAATCCATTTAAATATATGCTTGTAAGATTCCTACTCTACTTTTCCACTACGAAAAGGCCTCAGGGCTATTTACAACCAACATTACAATAAAAACATGTCAAATATCAAAATGCAGCATACTATTTTACAAAACCCTTTATATTATAGTAAAAAAATATTGCTTTTAATTAAAAGCTTGGGTAGCTAAGATAGTCTTGCAACACAGTTCTATGCATAGTACTCAGAAGTAAGTCCCAATTACACTTACCCTGAGGGTGTGTAAAAAATGACAGCCATAGCCTATCACTGAAATTATAATGGAGAGTTCCAGCCACATATAGTTTGCTTCTTGTCACTGACCAGGTAGTAGGATTGAAGTTTGACTGATCAAGTGTCACCAGTTATTGGTCAAATACAAATCTATCAGAAGTGTAACAAGAGAAACTATATTACAATGACAAAGACTTCTGTCTCGGGCCCTAAAGTTCAGCTGACCAAGATAGGAAAAGTACTGAGAATACAACAGAAGAGAATACTACAGACCAATCATGAATAATCTTAAGATACTGACTAAAACTATCCAGGCTCATTCCGGAATACAGGGAAGCAAAGGGTGGTGTTTGCCTCCCTCGTCATGAACATTTCAAATCCAGCATAGGGTAGAAATACTATTCCTTTGTTGATCAGATGCCTTGGAATAAGAGCTACTGCATCTGTGCCAGACACACATGATGGATGCCCCTCAGTCCAGTGTTGGTTGGTACTTACCTTGGCTGGACTGTGGGTCTTTAAAGTGTACCACTAATCTCTTAAGACGGGACACGGGTGGCGCTGTGGGCAAAACCTCAGTGCCTAGGACTTGCTGATTGTAAGGTCGGTGGTTCGAATCCCCGCGGCGGGGTGAGCTCCCGTTGTTCGGTCCCAGCTCCTGCCCACCTAGCAGTTTGAAAGCACCCCTAAGTGCAAGTAGATAAATAGGTACCGCTTTCTAGCGGGAAGGTAAACGGCGTTTCCGTGTGCGGCACTGGTGCTGGCTCGCCAGTTGCAGCTTCGTCACGCTGGCCACGTGACCCGGAAGTGTCTTCGGACAACACCGGCTCCTGGCCTCTTAAGTGAGATGGGCGCACAACCCTAGAGTCGGTCACGACTGGCCCGTACGGGCAGGGGTACCTTTACCTTTAATCTCTTAAGGGAGAGTCTGAAAGGCAACGAGGCTAGTAGACACAGCACCCCTCAATATAGGTGAACTGCAGAAATCATACCAGCATCCAAAATTTACTCTTAAATTGTGGTTGTGCAGAACCACGTAGTTCTGCTCATCCCTTGTTAAAATGTGCAACTGAATTAAAAATACATATTTCACTCTCTATGCCAGTGGTTCAAAACTTTTCTCCCATGGACTGCTTGAAAATTGTTGAAGGTCTTGGTGGACCACTTAATTTTTTCCTGTCTATCATAGCAATTGTAGTGCATTGTGCTAGATATTGTTGTACAAGTTTAAACTGTATTTTTACAGACATGCTGCAGACCACCTGAATGAAGCTCGTCTGCAGACCACAGTTTGGGAACTCCTGCTCTATGCATTAAGAACATCTGCAAGGGAATATTTCCTATACTCAAAGTGCCTTTGAAGCAAGCCCCGATTTCAGTGGGGCTTACTTCCAAGTAAATGTAGTTAAGATTGCAGCCTTGGCACATTTGTAAAATACCCTAAGCAGTAAGCTGCTCCCAGGACAACAAAGTAAAGCTGAAGAGTTATAAGAACAGCCCTGCTGGATCGAGCCAAGCCCTATCCTGTTCCCCACAGTGGCCACAGTTTCCCACAGTAGAAGCCTGTAGGATGCCCACAAAAAGGGCAAAAGGCCTCTCCCACTGTTGTTCCCCAGCAACTCTTATTCAGAGGCCTATTACATCTGATCCTAGAAACAGCATATAGCCTTCATAACTAGGTGCCATTGATAGCTGTCAAAAGAGATTAGAGATAAACGTTTGGCTATCTACGTTGGTGGTCATCAGCACATCTTATGGCAGTGAATTCCATAAATTAGCTATGCAATGTATGACAAAGTACTTTTTCCTGTCCTAGATCTCCTGTCAAAGAGAATCTCCCAAAAGTCAACTGACTGCGTCTGTTGCAATGAGACATCACCTTGGGTAGACCATGAGTCAGACATGTCAATTCTTCTTGCACGTTGAACATAATTTCAGAAATGGTGTTAAGTAGTTCCCCCTTATCTACATTCACAAAGAAACTGTGTTAAGTGACACCAATTACTGATAGCTGTAACATCTATAGAGCTTGCCTCCTTTTTGGCAAACCTTCATTTCTCAGTCCTCCACCTTCCCTAGCTTTTCACTATTAACATTCACTTGACGAGGACAACATTTGAATATCCCTTTCTTTTTTTAGACTATTAGCAAGTACTGAAGCATATCATTCATGTGGAAAACAAGTTAGAAACAAGAAATCCTCCCTCCATAAATGGCAATAGCAGCAATGATGACTACCAAGGGAAAAGGTAGAACACAGGGACATTTCAAAGCAAATGGACAACAGAATGCTCTTTCAGTGAGGCAGGTTCTAGACCCCTAATATTGGGGGGCAGAGGTGGAGCAACCTGTGGTCCTCCAGATTATGTTAGACTCCCAACTCTCATCACTCCCAGCCAGTATGGGAACTGTCATCTGTCCCCATCCATTTTAGGGGAATACACAAAATTACACCCTGTTATCCCAAGCCACAAGTCTCTCTCTGCCCTCATTACATCAACCAGAAAGCATTGCCAGAACGGTATCCATGTGCACTCCCAATTGCTACTAAGGATTAGTGTTTCAACAAACCTACAAGCTAAATGGTAGAGCAGGAGCCCACCCACTTAACACATTTTTAATTAATGTGTGGATTGTGTCACTATATGGTCTACTCACTAGGTGGCACTGAACTTAGTTATGTTTGGGTGAAATCTGGAGCTTCTTGTTGTTTTGGAGACAATTGAGTTCTTATCTAGTTTCCTCACTGGTGTGAGTCCTCCAAACCTTCCAGGACAATTGGCTTGAATGTGAACTAGTTAGGTTTAAATATCATACTGTTCTAGCTGTATGCTAACTACTGCATCAATACTTATTCCTGCCTTGTAATGGAAGAAGTCCAGAACATGGCTGGAAGAACTCGCACTGAACTCCCCTTGCCAGCATTGGCCCAATTTCCCAAATGCTGACCATGGTGTGGGGAGAAGCTGCAGAATGAACTCACACTATCACAGCAACACACAAAAATCTATCCCATGCCTGTGGAGCAACATAATGACGTCTCAGTATGCATTTCCCCAAGCATTCTTTTGCACCCGTTTCCACACTTGGCAGCCTGGAATAAGACAATTCACTAAGACCTTACTTCTTGTTCCTGGGCTACATTAATTCAGATTGCTGGTGGATCGGGAGCCTCTGTATGTGCAAATGCTCTCCTGGGGATTTATTATTTGTTGAATTTATATCTCACCTTTCCACTGACTGGTGGCACAAGGCGGCTGATTATGACCATAACATAAACGCCAATGCAAAGAGCAATCCTGGATGCTAAACCATTTCGATGGCCTAACTAGATACGATAACCCTTGTTTTCCTGTTCTGATGTGATGCGTGTGCGTTGTGTGCGGAGGGTGTGTAATAAAATAAGCACACGCTGTACCCCTCTGCCTCCCATCCGAAGTGGTACAGTCCAGGAAAAAAGGCTGCTATACCATTGTATTGGTACAAACGCGAATATATAAGGCTTGCCTATTGGGGGGCCCGGCCTGTCAGCTTAACGAAGGATTTTTCAGTGACCCCCAAGCGCTTGCTAAACCATTGCAGAAACAAGACGGGGCCCTTACGGCTTCCCTGAAGGTGTCCGTGAAAATATACATGCCATCTTCTATAAAGCAAAAAAAAAAAGGGGGCGGAGGGTGGTCTCAACCGAGGGCCCCCCCCACCCTTAAGCCCCTCCATATAGGCCCACATTCCCCCCACAGCCATCACTCCCCCCCCTCCTGCGGCCCCTCGCGAGACCTGCGCATCCCCTCAGCCCCAAAGCGCGCTCCTCGCCTGTCTATTACTAACCCCCCGAGGCCCGGGCGGCTCGAAGCTCACCCAGTTCCCAACGGACGGCGAGCAGCCCAGCCCAGCCCGGCCCGGCCCACTCGGGTGCTCTCACCTTCTGTATCCGTTTCAGCGCCATGGGGAGCCGGGGATGCGGGCGGGCCGGTCTGGGGAAGCTGCGAGAGGGGGGAAGAGAGAGGAGGAGGAGGAGGCGGCGACGGCGTTGGCTGCTCCAGGAGGGGGCCGGGCTCTCACGGGGCGTGTTAAGGCCGAGGCCGAGGTGCCTCTCCGCTCCCAATCGAAGGGTCTTTTGTTTCCGCTTCTACTAATAGACTTCCACGCCCCGCCCACCGCCTCCTGACGCCCCCGCGCTGCATTCTGGGGCGTGTAGTTCCAGAGGCGCCCCAGCGGCTGCGGCGCGGCGACCCCCGCGGTTCTGCTCCGGGGAGGTGGGTGATGATGGCAGGACCCGGAATTGGTCGGGAGCAGCCCCCCACGCGGCAAAATACTGGGTTGGGGATGACTTTAAAGGTTAAGAGCATTAGGGCTGACTTGCCGCTACATGGCATCATAGGCATCCCTCCTCAGCAAAATATGATTTGAAGCTCCATAAGTAATTATTGCAGATATTCCGAGAAGAGGTAGGCCAGCAGGGAAACACGGTGGAAGCCATTAGATGGGGCTTGAATTTTATTGTGCATCATGAGAGAAACCAGCAGCTGGTAAAGAGCAAGGCACAATTCTTTTGGTCTAAAAAAAAAAAAAACAGAGGCCTCAGAGACAAAGAGAGCTGTGTGATACTTTTATTTAAAAGTTGATGCTGGCTTAGAAAATAGTTTGTTTGACGCTGTGCAAGTTACTCAGTTGTCTTGAAGCAAGCAGTACAGTGAGTGGAAATGCACCTATGGGTTCTGAAATTGCACCCTTGAATCTCTGAAAGCAATATTTACCTATTTTTACTGCTAGACTTTCTATACATTTAAATAGCTGCCTAATAATCAACAGTATTGCATGGCAGACAGACAATCAACATCTCCATTAAGCAGCCTTTCCCATCCTGGTACTATCCAGATGTTTTGGACTTGATAACTCATCAGCACCAGCCAGCATAGCTTGATGGTGAGGGATGATGGGATTAGTAATCCAAAAATCTGGAAGATACAAGGCTGAGGAAGTCTGCTATGGAATTTCTGTCTGCCATATATCTGTAAAGCAGAACCTTTTACAAGAAAGAGGTAGCAGGGCTACTTGGAACAAAATAATAAATATGAGATTTCATTCTGAATATATGCAAATTGCCGGTAAAGGTAAAGGGACCCCTGACCATTAGGTTCAGTCGTGACCGACTCTGGGGTTGTGGCGCTCATCTCGCTTTACTGGCCGAGGGAGCCGGCGTACAGCTGGTCATGTGGCCAGCATGACTAAGCCGCTTCTGGCAAACCAGAGTAGCGCACAGAAACGCCGTTTACCTTCCCGCTGGAGCGGTACCTACATTTATCTACTTGCACTTTGACGTGCTTTCGAACTGCTAGGTTGGCATTAGGTCACCACAATAGTGAAACCATAGATACCACTATCCTGCACACTACACAACTGTTATTGGAAGAATGCATAGGCTATTCTACTGATTTTCTTTATTTTTCCTTTTGCTGCATGTGTGTGAAAGTTGGGGTTGTTCAGCCCATCCTCACCAGTTACATAACAGTAGATCTACTTTTCCAAATAAGCTGGGTATACTAACAACTAAGTACTTTTTAGGATTGCAGCCCAATATCCTATGCATGTGTATGTGGAAGCAGCACTGAATTCAATAAGGCTTACTCCCAGGCAAGTGCTTCTGATGTTGCATCTTAAAGGCACAGGCAACTATAAGTTAGGGATCTGGAACTGATTTTCTTTCTTTCTTTTACACTTTTATATACCTTATGGTAAATTGTGGGTAAGAAATCTAAATCAATAAAATAAAACATATGACGCATCAAAGGCCCCCATCCCTGTTGTAAGTAAAGCATGGAAACCTGTCAGCAGCAGAGGACCTTCTTGATGAAGAAGCAATAGGCAAGCCAGGTGAAAAAGAGGAAAAATTAAGGGAAGGGGCTGTAGCTCAAAGTGGTAGCCCATCTGTTTTGCTTGCACAACTTCTGGGGCATCTCCAGGAGAGCCCCACCTGAAAGGAAATTCCAACATGTTTGCCTTTCTGGATGACAACCTACGCCTGTTGGAATCATCTCTCCTCTCAACTTCTTAACGGTTTCGAGGATCAGTGGCAGCAGGTGCCCCTCAAGACTGGTAGGGTGCAGGTTGACCTGGAAGCAACTCTGCAAGAGCAACACCGAGAAGGAAGAGATGGCAGGCAGTGCCATCCCATGGACTGGTTGCAAGCAGGAAGGCAGGCGCTTCGGTTGGTGGGGCAGTGCCCTCTTAGCCTCTGCTGAGGGACCCTGTCCCCTTGGGCACCTGTCCCCCAAATCTTTCCCGGCTCATTTATTCAGCTGCTTCTCGCATTTGCAGCATTTATGCTCAGGGTGGCCTTGACTGTTCTTCTTCCTCCCCTTCTCCTTTAATCCTCCCGACCACCCCCGAGGTCTCTAAGTCTCCAGCCGCAAGCGATTTTACCCCCGACCCCTGACCTCCCTCCACCCTTCCCGCTAGAGCCGCGCTTGGTAGTTTTGCAGCGCTTGCTCCGCCCCTTGAAGCAGAGAGGCCGCCCCCGGCCGGCGCCATCTTAAAAGCCCTGGCGCGCAGGCGCGTCGCCGCTGGGTGTCACTTCCCTCGCCCCGCCTCGCGCGCCCTTCGCCGGAGCTTCAGAGGGTGGCCGCGCGGCGTTCGTCCGGGGCTGCAGTCATGGGGCTCGGGTCGAATTCTTCCGTGCGGGGTAAGAGCGTGCAAGGTCGCCGGATTGCAGCGGCGCCCTTGCAAGGGGCGGCTTATGTGGGGTTTCTCCGTGGTTCCCGAGCAATGCTTTCCTCCCTTTGACCCGCGTTGCCAACCGAGAGAGAGACCTGTTACCTTCGCGCGAGGCCCTGTGTGCCATGCAAGTTCTCTTTCCCCCTAACGACAGGCATCTTCACGAAAGAGAGAAAAGGCTCCGGGAATGCGGCGCCTGCAACGAGGCGGGCGGGGCATAGTCTTTTTTTAATAAAGTGGCCCCAGCCTGACTGTAATAGGGGCGAGCAGTTTTGCACCTGCGACCTCTGCTGCTCCCTGGGCATTTTTTTTGCAGTGACCTTCAGCAATTCTTTCCCCTCCAGGGCTCCGGTCGCCGCTGTGGAGCGTTGCGCTGCGCAGCAAGAGCAGCAGCGATGCCCCGAGGCTTCTTCAGCCTTCCCTCCTTGACTCATCTTAGCGGGCGTTGGCTAACCGCTCGCCTTTCTCCCCGCACCTGTTTGCTCCGCGGGAGCCCTCGGGCGCCGCGCACTTCCGACAGTCGGGCTTCCCTGCCTGACCTCTGCCTCTCCCGCTCGCTTCTGCGCCGAGAACAAAGGAACTCGTGACTGCGCTGCAAATGCCAAGCGTGTCGGCTGCTGGGATTGTTGTCTCGGGTCTTTAAGCTGAGGCACCGCGTTCCTAGCCGCAATTTGGCTCTTTTGGGAAGGGGGCGTGGTGAAGCTTGGCCTCTTAACTGTTCGTGGTGGACGCCCTTGAAGCTCTTCCGCGGAAACCAGCGCCTTTAACTAATACCTTTGGGGATTAGTGGGGTAGTTTAGTGCTCCTGCTGGGGAAATGTAACTAGGTGTGGGTTAGAGAAAGGTTGCATTCAGGCTCCTGCTCCTAAGGGGAGAGGCTTCAGGGCTTCGTTTGCCTAAAAGTCGCACTTTGATTTGAGGGCCGGCTTTTTGGTCAATAGTGAGCAGAGGGCACTTGGCACATAATCAGAGACTGGCTGGGATTCTCCCCTGTTTTTACTTGTAAGATTTAGCAAACCAACATCAACTAAGGGTTGAATTAGCAAGGATTGCTAATTCATATTTTGGAGAACTATTGCCCAGCTTTGAAAAGAAAAGATTCTAAAGCAGGCTTCCTCAAACTCGGCCCTCCAGATGTTTTTGGCCATGATCCCTAGCTAGCAGGACCAGTGGTCAGGGATGATGGGAACTGTAGTCTCAAAACATATGGAGGGCCGAGTTTGAGGAAGCCTGTTCTAAAGGGACCAAACTGTTATTTGATCCTGTATAAGTAACAATCTTTCAAGTTCCAGGATCTGTAGAGCAAAACTGTCATCTTGTGATGAAAAACAGGATAAAGCAGTCAGGTGCTGTACAACAACACTAAATAAAACACTATTGCTGTAAGAGCTGTTTTCATTATTTGTGTTATTCCCTACTCCATGTCAAGTCTCTCAATTTCAGGCCTTCTCTAAGGACACCTGATGCTCACCCACAGTTGTAATTTTTTGTAAGTGTCTCTGTCCAGCATTTTAGGCAGGTGCTTGTAGGGATCCTGACATCACATATGTTATATAGCTCATTCCTTTTGTATATGATATTCTGTACATTCACCATAGTTCCTCATCACCCATTTTCCTTGCACCCTACAGTGCTCTTGGTGGCAGCACTCCATCCTCCATTTATATTAGTTAAGTTAAATAGTTGGAATCAGAATACTCTTGCCATATTTATCATGGTCTGCGTGATCTGTTCCCTACTATGGTTTATATGTGCCTATGGCACAGGTGTAGCCTTGCAGGTATGTAGTTAGACCCCGCTAACTTTCAACAAGTGCAGGGCATCTGAAAGTTGCAAGCTTCTATCTGTGATGTGTTGGTCCATGCTTTCCTGTGTTCTGTCTGACATGAGCTGGTTGGATTTCATGAGTGTGTAGTTATATACTGTAGAGCTTTTGTTGTTTTGGCATGTGTGGGTATGGAGTTTGTGAGCTGTTTGCCTTACTGAACTTGGAAATAAAACTCGGCACCAAGGACTTTCCCCTATATACAAAAAGATTCAGCAGCAGCTGTGTTGCTCCACTACAGTTGGTTAAATTGAGAGTATAGTGTAACAGTTTTATGAGGCTTGCTAGATATTGACGGTAAGAACTTTACAGTTTCACAGAACTCTAGGCAGGCAGAGATAAAGAAGAGGGAGTAAATAAAATACTTTTGATGCAGATGGAGTTTCTGCCATGCCCTCCAATATGTTGCAGTTTCCAAGATGGTTGTCCATGAAGCCTTTTGCAGAGCTTAGTCTTATTCTCTGTTCAGCATAAAATATCTCTGGTTGTGTGATACGATTTTTCCAGACAATTTTTATGGGAAAAATTCTTCTGTAAATTAGGGTAATTTGCAAATGAGAAGATCTTCCATTTGCTTTAGTAATTTTTTTGATGTCCCAGATCTAAAGAATAACCTAATTCAACATGCTTATTTTACTTTAGTAGACAAAGCTAAAAACTCTGAAACTTCCAAGTTTGGCTAATGGCATCCATACTTTATTACTAATGAGCTTCTGGAATGGAACATTTTCTGCAGAAAAATAACTGGATGTTCTCAAAACATTTTGGTTCTAACTGTAATCAGTCTTCCTAAAACACTGCCTTCATACTGCGATCACACATTGTAAACACAACTTTCTACCATGTCTTCGCTAACAACTTTATCTCTTCCCACCTCTCTTCATTTAATACTGAGCTTGAGAAGAATTCTGTGATTCTGCAAAAGCAGCCCACTGCTGTTTTTTGTTCTTAAGCTGGTCCTGATAAGTGTTATGGACTTGCATATAGGTGATAGGGACAAGTTGGTGGAGCTCAAGCTTCTTACCCTCTGGAATATTTTTTGGTCTGCCTGGAAGCCCTGCTGAAGCTTCTGGGGTAAATAGTTTGGTTGCGTTGACTGCCACCCTTGCTTTAGTGCAGGGGTGGAGAACTTTCAGCTGGCAGGCCTGATTAGGCCTACTAGGCATCCTCATTTGGCCTATGAGACCGTTTTGGCCAAGCTGCAGTAACTGAAAGTGTGTTTATTTGCACTGCTGATCAGCACTCTGAAAGGAACTTCTGAAGATCCAATAATTGGCTGATTGTCAGAAGCCCCTTTCAAAGCCCTGCACAAAATAGTATTTCAAGAAAGGGTTCTGAAGACCACCTAGGAGCAAAAAAGGCCAGTGGACCTCATTGTGACATCAGCTAATTGACAGATGGGAGAGATAACAATCTGGCCTGCTCGGCTAAAAGATGTTCCTACTCCTAATTTAGTGGAACTCCTGAATCAACGTAATGCCTTCTGTTGAAATAACGTGTGGACAAGGTATAAAGTATTATTGCACAAGATTGCATCTTCGGGGTTGCTAATCCAAACACATAAATCCCAATGCGGTCAGTGGGACTTTTAGAATTTTTAATTGGGAAATATTTGCTTGTTTGCAAAGTTACCATATTTTTCGCCCTATAGGACGCACTTCCCCCCTCCAAAAATGAAGGGGAAATGTGTGTGCGTCCTATGGGGCGAATGCAGGCTTTCGCTGAAGCCTGGAGAGCGAGAGGGGTCGATGCGCACCGACCCCTCTCGCTCTCCAGGCTTCAGGAAGCTATCCGCAAGCCTTGGGAGCCCACGGGAGTTCTCACCGGGTTCCCCCGGCTTGTGCAGAGCTGCCTCTTATCTCAAAGCCCCGGCGCGCTGAGCAGTCGCGCCGGGGCTTCGGGTAGCTCTGCGCAAGCCGCAGAAGGGCTTGCAGAGAGCAGCCTGTTCTGGGGGCTGGGGTCGGGGGAAGCTCCAGCCTCGCGCCTTGGGGGGGAAATAATTTTTTTCCCTTTATTTCCCCCCCCAAAAACTAGGTGCGCCTTATGGGCTGGTGCGCCCTATGGGGCGAAAAATACAGTAATCACCTCTGGTTAGCCTGGAAGCTAGTAACATGTATTGTGTCAATGACTGTGATTGATGAATAGGTTGACTTCTCTGTCCTCAACAGAGTACTAGATTAATAATAAATAAATGTACTAGTGACCTTATTTTTACCTGCCAGATAATATTGGAATTCCTTCTCTTCCTATGAGAACCCTTTCCAGGTTATCTCTTGTCTCAATATGTACACTGTAGTTCTATGTAACTCTTTAGATCTAACTTACTTGTTTCTCATTTTGGCATTCCTTAAAGTCATGTGTTAGCTACATTTTTGACCTTTTGAAAATAGTACTTGGAAATGGTTGTGCCCTAAGTTGCATAGGGAGGGGGAAGAAGTATTGAGGGTTAATCATTTCCTTGAGAAGGGAAACACGATTTCTAGTATTCCAAAGTTTATTTACCCCTTCTACTGGGTCTACACAAAAGAAATGAAGTGGTTCCTTTCCATGAGTGTCAGAACAAAAACTAAAACTACAATCGTATATTTGAACTTGATCAAACTCACGACTTGGTATAGAATAGCATTTTAGGGGTTGAATCCAACTAGGTTATACTTGGAGCTAGACCCGCTGAATGGGCCCATGTTAATTATGTCCATTAATTTCAATGTCTGTATTCAGAATAGGTCTAACATTAGATGTAACCCTAAGGCGCTAATCCTGTGCACACTTTGGAAGCAAAATCTTTCTGTGTTTAGTGAGTAGACATGCATGGGAAAGAGTGCTTTCAGTTTATATTCTGGCAGTTTAGGAACACAGATTAAGCCCTACTAAATGCTATGAAGTGTGTATGAGGAGAAAATGAAAATTCTGTCAGACTGTAACTTCTCAGCACCAGTTCACACAAAAGGCCTTAGTGAGTGCTCTTTAACAATTTCTCCATATTTCTGTTTCAGTTGAATGGATTGCAGCCGTTACGTTTGCTGCTGGAGCGGCAGCCGTTGGATATCTTGCTTACAAAAAATTTATCAGCAAGGACAGATGCTGTAATGGGATGGTAAATCTCCATATCCAGAAAGATAACCCAAAGGTAGTTCATGCATTTGATATGGAAGATTTGGGGGAGAAAGCTGTGTACTGCCGGTGTTGGAGGTCTAAGAAGGTAAGAGAAGAAAATGACAAATATCTTGTAACTTTTAAATTACAAATTAGTTGAACCCTCCACAGCCAAAGTACTTACCATATTTTTTGCTCTATAAGAGGCACTTTTCCCTTCCCAAAAAGTAAGGGGAAATATGTGTGCGTCTTATGGAGCGAATGCAGGCGGGAAGCTCTGCTCAGTGTTCCCTTTAAAGAGCCGCGTGGAGCGTGTGTTGAGGCTCTTCGGGGGTTTTCCACGAGGAGAGAGAAGGGCTGCCCATCTCCCTCCTCAGGGAAAAGCCCCCAAGCAGGGCACACTCCACACGCTCTTTAAAGGGAGCATGGTTCTTGGGGAAGCCTCCTGGGCAGGGGGATGAAGGCTACCCCTGCCCGGAAGAGGCTGCGCGCGGCTATCCCATAAGCCAGGACAGCAAGTGGGATCGCTGTGCAATGATCCCGCTTGCTGTCCTGGCTTCTGGGATTCAGAATATTTTTTCCCTTGTTTTCCTCTTCCAAAAACTAGGTGTGTCTTATGGTCTGGTGCATCTTATAGAGCGAAAAATACGGTACTTTTAGTTCATCACAAAGAATCAGAAGGAATAACTGAACATCCAATAATCGGCTATTTCTAGAATCAAAGCAATTTTCCATATGAGGAAGGTTTCCTTCTGAGAGCATGTAACATAAGAGTAAACGCCACTGAATATTAATGTTTAAGCATTCATATTTTAAAAGACAATTGAGAGGGGTAGGTTTTAGTGGGAAAAGAAATACTGCAACAGGAGAATAGGTTGTTCAATATTAGAAGCAAAAAAGGAATTATTATAGTGTAAATTGTAACAGTGGTTGTATAATAAAGCAGAAATGTTGATCAAATATGTTGAAATACTTTGATCCTGTCCTTGTTTTCAAGGCCAAATGTTGATACTAGTCCTCAGACAAATGTATTTTATTTATAATGGCAGGAATTGAAAATTGCAGTTTTTTGACGGGCCTGTGAATGCAAGTATTTTTGCAAGCCAGGCAGAATGACCCTGCTCTCCTGCCCCCCAACCCCAATGTGCTGTTTCTGGGATTCTCCTGACTCTCCAGAATAGATTTTGGAGGAGGAGAGGAGAGTGTAGAAGCCCCATTGCTGGCTTCTGCTAGTGCAGTGGGTTAGTTGAATCTAGGTCTAGGTTTAGTACGGACAAGCCTTCTGTCATATCAGCACAGGAACTGTGATACCTTCTGATGGCCTACTAAATTACTAGATGATAGCATAGCCAAATTTCTTCAGCATTGGCTGTAGACAGCCTTTAACTCTCGACCATGGTTTGTATTAATCATGGTTTGCTTAGCCAACCATGTGTTGGTTTCACAGTTAAGAAAATACACTGTGACTTGGTTCTCCAAAGTGCAACTTGTTTTCCACCTGTGCTGATCTTGTGGCCCTGTTGTTTGGCAGGTACCTGGGAAGGAATAGTCAAACAAACCATGGTTAAGCAAGGCCATTGGGTTGAGAAATAATGCCAACCATAGTCTTCAAAAACAGTGATTCATAAGCCAACTACAAACCATAGCATTACATCCTGAGTTTCTTGCCAGAAAATAAATTATGGCTATCCACTGGGCTGCATTCAGATTTTCAAGTCAACAACACTTAGGCTAAACAAACCATGACTTGGTATAAATCAGGCCACTCTTAGGTTTCCTTGTTGTTTGTGAATTGCTATTTGCTATATATAAAAAAGTAATCTGAAGGCATTTTTTCCTCCCTAGTTTCCATTATGCGATGGGTCTCATACAAACCATAATGATGAAACGGGAGACAATGTGGGACCTCTGATCATCAAGAGAAAAGATGCATAAATGAGGAATGATCTGGACACCGCACAAACAACCGTATTGCAGTGTTTTCTGCTCACTTGTAATTGGTGTAAAAATGAGGTCTTAAGTCATTTCACTGAAGATTTTTAGATGTGTGGTATACAGTATGCTGCAACTGATGTAATTCATGGTGTTTGCCTTGCTTAAACACTACAATGTATGTTAGGAATGAATACTTGTGACCTTGCTTTTGTTTTGTCTTGTAAAATGTACATTCTCATTAAGTGTATTAAAAAAAGACCTTTAGAATGTACTCGGAACTATGTATGGGACGATAATACATTAAATTATTTTCAAATAAGCTGTTGTAAGCTGTCTTTATTGTTCACACCCACAAGCAGTGTAACAATGAAATGACTCATTTTAGTTGTTATTTTTTAACCAAGTGGCATATTTCTTCACCTACTTCAAACATGGTGCTCTAGGAATAGGGCTTCAAAATGTAATGAAAGCATTAAAAAAAAGACTGAATTTATTTTAAGGAAGCATTTTTGACCTACTAATATTTGGTATAATTACTTATGAATGCTTTTGCGTAAGACATAAATAATATGAGAGCATTTCCCCCCATGCAAAATTATGTCAGCTTAAAGCATAATCCTATACATGTCTACTCAGAAATTCATTGATTAATTGCATCTTATTTCCCAATGGGTGGGTATAACATTGGATCCATAATGCAGAGTAATCCTACAGTGGTAGTGGTGGGAAATTGCATGGCAGAAGAACTACCATTTCAAAGCCCTTCTGCTTGCTTTTACAGCAGAAGGTGAAGGAGGTGCTTTTCCTGTGCCCCCCAGGTGGTTGTTTTCCAACAGGAAGGGAAATTACACTGGCTCCAGGGCTGGCATAGATTTTGCCCCCTTTCAGGGGTGCGTTGGGGAAACGAAGTGGCTTTTCATTCTGCCCCTGGCACACTTATTTTTGGCCTCTTTGCCAACAACAGGTATTTCCTCTGCCACACTGCAGAAGCCTCCACTTAGGGAGCATATAACGCCAATCCTGGCCCGACTGCACTGGCTGCCAATTTCTGGGCCCAATTCAAAATGCTGGTTTTGACCTATAAAGCCTTAAATGGCCCAGGAACGCAATACCCCAAGAACCGCCTCTCCCGATATGAACTGACCCCACAATCATCATCTGAGACCCTTCTTCATGTGTCACCTACATAAGATGTCTGGAGGGTGGCATCAAGAGAATGGGTTTTATCTGTAGTGGCTCCACACTTGTGGAATGCTCTCCCCAGGGAGGCTAATGTGGCATTTTCATTATATATGAAAAACATACCTCTTCACCCAGGTCTTTGGCTAATTAAACAATCTATGGCTTTTGAAATCTGTGTGGCAGGGGAATTGTTTTTGGTTGTTGCTATGGTATGCATTTTTGTGTTTTTATATTGCAAACCGCCCTGTGATCCTCTGATAAAGGGCAATATAGAAATTTCATAGAAATGAATAAACTGATAACTGTACCCCTAGGCAGAGGTCAATTAAATGTACTACACAAGAATGACGATGATGTACTGCTGTATTACAAAAAGCAGGTTGAGTAAAACAAGGTCGCTTGCAGGATTTTTACATTTAAGTCTAGAAAAGTTGCAGACCGTTCCAGGCATGAGAATTCTATTTGCACAAGGTGGCATTATTTGGTATGCAGTTTTTAAAGTTATCCGTTCTGCAGTGAGAAGGTGGCTAGCCAGCCTAATGGGAAACACCCACTGCCCATTTACCTAACAGTTGTTCTAGGGCTCCAACCAGATTCCTTGGACTCTGAACTATTGCTCTCAGTCCTACCTGTGACTGTTAGGTTTCAACAGCAAGAAAGCTTCACTCCCAACATACAGCAGACCATTAACAAAAAGTATTCTGTTTAGTAAAAAAAATTTTTTTCCTGGAACTGAGCTCTTGTTTTGCCCTGACTCTAACCCTTTATTTAGTTGTGGGCCCCTCTATGCTCTGGAGGAAATAGTAAAGGCATATATATATATATATTTGGAGTGCATAAGAGGAAGGCATTAAACACTGAGAACTCTGAGTACCACAGATAGTGTGCGTCAGTATGAGACTGCTGGGTCTACAGCACAATTTGTTCACTGCTATTGGGCAGATATTACATGTAGCCTTTTCTTGCCAGTGTGTGACTCCTTTAACAACCTTGAGTTAAATTTATGAAGCTGAATAATTAAATCACTTCTAGTACTGCAAACCTTGTGAATAAATGGCTGCAGGCAGTCATTACTATTTGGCAGCAGCCAGGGTTTCAGCATTGTAGCAACTTATGTTTGTGATAGTCCTTGTTGTCTGTTAGTAACACTGCAGCTTCTACTGTATTTTAGATATTTTACATGCAGAAGCATTTGTCTCCTGTCTTTTTGTTATGTGGCATCCTGGGGCGCTTACAGAAAATTTAAAAAGATACTGAAACTGTTATTATACAAATGCAATCAAATAAAAAAGTTGAGAGAGACTCAAGAAAAGAGCAAAAAGAAAAAAATTGGTTTACCTAACAGAACAATTGCCTAAACAAGGCTTGGGGCACAATTCTAAGTCTAGATCTGCCAGGTTGAGTGGAGTTAGGATCCAGCTGATCAGCTTAACTCCCTTAACCTGGCTCAGCCAGACATAGGCTAGCATATCTCCTCCATGCTGGCTCAGCAGAGCCTATTGGATCTTAAGACCATGTAAACTCTGAAAAAGGGGTGTGGTGGGGGCAGGACAGAAGGGAGTGAAACCTAGGCTGAATCCTAATCACATGCATGTTGGTTATGTGACCTAGGAACCTGGAGTAAATTAAGGCAACGAAAAGAGTGGTGTAACTCAATTTAAAGGCTTGTTTTCCCTCTTCCAGGTTAGGGCAGTTCAGCCTGGTCCTCAATGGCATTTGGATCCGGTGTACGTTTGCTGACTTAGTTTATGTTGGTTCAATTTATACCTGCTTCTTGTGTTTTAAGATTGCTCTCGGTGGTGAAAAGATGGTAAGGTGGAGTCCAGGCAGGGAGTTCCACAGCTTGGGTGCTGTTAAAGGGAAGGGCAGTATTCCTGTCAAATACACCTCCTTGATAGGACAGGTTCTTTATGTATTTTGGTCCCAAGCCATTTATGGTTTTAAACATAATATGTAGCATGTTGACTTATGCAAATAAACTAATCGGTAGTCATTGCAACTGGAGCAACAAAGTTATTGACATTAACCCTATAAAGATCCTGCTGGGCCAAGCCTCTCACAAAACAGGAAATTGTTAATTAGGAAAATATGAAGATTTTAATCTGTTGACAGACAATTTTTTTTGGGGGGGAACGTGGTTCCTTCTCAAACTGAGAGGAGATAATGCCCTTTTCTCTTCCTGTCTTCTGCTCAGGGTGTCCTGTTCAGTTTCCTAGCTACAAAGTCTCTGAATTTTATAGTGTCAGACTTATTAGGAAATGGAGATATATTACACATATGGAGCAAAAGCTGGTGGAAGAAACTACCCATATTTCAATTGCCATATCTTAAATGCATACTTGTGGCATAGTTTCACATGTCATTCAAACTGATTTTACTTGCCATATTTCTGTCCCTGTTCCTCCAAGGAGCTACCGGTAAGTGAAACACACAGTTTCCCCTCCCCTTTATCAGATCAACAATCCTGTGAAGGAGATTAGATGGAGATGAAGTGATTGGCCCAAGGTTATCTAGTGAGTTTCAAAGCTGTGTGGGGATTTTAACCACTCCTAGTTCAACACTCTTAACTATTCTCCCAGAGTGTCCCTTGGTCTGTTGTATGAACCTTTCCTCCATCTTGCCATCCCACCTGCAGAATCCTTGCTCTCTTGCAATATCACGGTGCTTAATGGGTGAAGTAAGAAATGGTGAATTCAAGACTGTGACTTGGATGCTTTGTGTTACTAAACATATTTACTCAAAGTAAGTCCAATGGGGCATTTACAACTTAGGAAGTGTGCTTACTAGAAATGTATCCTCTAGCTGTCTAGCAGAAGTCTAAAGGCTAAAAAAGGCTACCAGTGTGAGGAGAGCAACTTTGCTCAAAGTGAGACATCACTCATGGCCTTCACCTTGAGCCTTATTTAAAATCAGGAGTAGGGGGCCAGTCTTGCCTCAAAGTGAGCTTTGTCAGACCAAGGGTGGGGAACCTTTGATCCCATGTTGCTGAACTTCAATTTCCATTACGGTATATCTAACAATTGACCATGCTAGGCTTGGGCTGCTGAGAGCGGAGTTGGAGTCCACTGTGGCAGAGTTTAGTTTGTAGCAGAACTTGTGGTTTATTACTAGAGCTCAGTTCCGTAAAAATAATATGTACTGGGACCTCCCTTCCGCAGAGCACATGCAGAGTGCTTTCTCCCTCTCACCACGCCCTAGACAACAGTAGGGCTGGCCCACTCATGGGGTGCATGCCCTCCAACTTTTCTCCAATGAAAACATGGACGTCTTAAGGAAAAGTAGGACATTCCAGGATCAAATCGGAAACCGAGGCGGCTTCTGTAAATCCGGGACTGTCCCTGGAAAACAGGGACACTTGGAAGCTCTGCTAATCAGTAGATCCCGGTTGAGATCTTTATCTCTCCATTGTTCTCATAGGAACCAACTTCCAAGAGTCAAAGTCCCTTTGCCCCCAATCAAATATTGTAGAGGGCCGGGCACCCCCAAAGTTGATGGGCATTACCATTCAGATGCGGTGGGGCAGAGCTTACCTGTGCCAATATTTTATTCAATGTTCAATCGAATACCAGTTCAATTCAATATCCAATTATTCAATTTTATCCAAGTTGGCACCCTGATTGCTCCTGATGTAGTAGATCTTCCATGGCGAAGGGGGCACCATTCTCATGTGCCAAAAGGTCTTGGGTCGGCCCCGGACCCCTCAGCTTAGAAGGAAGGTTTACCACCGCACAGAAGGGCGCGGCTGTCAGGTAGCGCTGTGCCCTTGATAACAGCAGCGCTGCCTCTTCCTCGCGTACCGAATAGCCGCGTAGGGGAAACCATTCAGAAGCCGCCCCCCGCCCAAGCCAGGGACGAACGGCTTCAGCCGCCGGTACTGCGCAGGCTCGCTGCGAGCCGCGCAGGCCCAGTAACGCTGAGGTGCTGCCTATCGCTCTCTCTCTCGCTCTCTCTCCTCAGTGCCGCTTAGTCAGTCGACCCGAGCGGTTGAGGCGGCCGAGGGAAGCCTCCGCTCCGCTCGCCTGAGGGAGTGGAAGCACTGCGGGCGGGGGCGCACGCCATGGAGCCGCGGGCCTGGCCTGGGCTGCGAACGGCGAGCGGCGGCAGCGGAGGCAACGGCGGAGGAGGCCCTTGAAGGCGGGGAGGAAGAGGAGGAGGTGGTGGCGGCGGCGGCGGGAGCCTCCGAGGAAATGGCCACCGAGCCCCCGCGCTGTGCGGCGAGCAGGGAGCCCGAGCGGCTTCTTCGGGGCGCCAAGGCGGACGTGCCTCCGGGCTCCGCGGCGTCGTCGTCGGCGGAGGGAGAAGAGGAAGGAGGAGGGAGGAGCGCCCGGCTGCTCAACGGCTGCGTGCCGCTGTCTCACCAGGTGGCTGGGCACATGTACGGCAAGGATAAGGGCGGTAAGTGGCAGGCCTGGGGTGGGTGGGTGGCTGGGTGCGTGTGTGGGGCGGGTCCTAAAGGGAGGCAGGAAGCCGGGCACCCCTTCGGCAGGGAGTGGGAAGTGGGGCTGCTCAGGTACCCCCCCCCAACCCAAGCCATGTCCCTTGGGTCCGCGCTCAGGAATTAGAGTGGGTTTGGATCTGGATACAAAGCAACCAAAGTCCGGTTTTTTCTGCCTTGGGTGTTATTCCCGTCAACGTTTCCAAGTGTGTGTGTGTGTTTATGCACGTTTATGCACGCGCGTGCGTGTTTTTGGTGTGTGGGATCCAGTGCCCTAGTGTTAAATAATAATACCAGGACGAGTTTCGTTTTTGCTTACGACATCGGTGTGTCCTTAACGTTGTGGGTTGCTTGTGTCTCTCTTTCTGACAGCCCTCTCTCTGAGCCGTGTGAGTAATATTCAAGACGTCCCTTGCATGCGTGGGGTTGCTTAATTTTGTCGTCGTCTCTAATCCGGCGAGAGACCGCTTTGAGGTCTTGTAGTGACTTTTTTTTTATGGCTGAATGGTCTTTCCAGGCTCCCCCAATCCAGCCTCTGAACCCAGCTGAAAAAGACTACTGGCTGTGGCTCTATGCAACAATAGTATTAATTAAAAATAGGCATGTTAATTGTAAGCCATCTTGAGCAATATGTGTAGGAAGGACAGGGTGTGTTACTGTATATGACAGCTGAAAATGATGCTCTGAAATGGATTTTCAAAAGTAGAATTTGAAGGTTTTTTAAATCCACGCAGAACTTCAGCTTGCTTTTTTCCTTACAAAACAACACAGTGGTATTCTACTGTCTCTGTTTGTATACACCTTGGTGGTTTACAGTAAAAAAAAAATTTCTTTATTGGGAATGTACTAATGGAGCAATAATGAAATGACACATTCTCCTGCCTAATAAGCTGTTTAAAGCACTTTCTTTTATGGTGTCTTTGTTGTGTTTGCTGCTGCACATTTTTTGTGTTAATTTGGTTTTCTAATAGTATGACCTCCCTGCTCTTTCTAAATCTTCAGGGGTATCTACCTACAAGGTCCCTGCTTTTCTTGTTGATACCTAAGCATGTAGTCTTAATCTGAGGTGTTTTGTAGGTTTAATGTTTATGAATAGGAAGTTTTGAAGCTGGGGAAATGACCTGATTCTCTCTTCACCACCCCACCCCAAAGAAAAAAGGAAATTGGATTGGTAGGTTTGGAAAATAATGCCTGCGATTCTGCTCCAGAAATCCCAAAAGCAGTTACTTTAATTGTGAAATCTTGTTTTGGTTTTCTACAGGAAACAAATTGCATGAAGAATAAACACACTGATGTACTCCTGTTTTGAGTAAACAGAAGATTTGGCATTCATTAGGGAGAAATTTCATCACTGCAGAAAATGTGTTTATCCTTGTATTTACATTGTGTTTTGTGGCAAATGGACATGAATACAATGAGGAACTTAAAGAGATTGTGCCACTTAAAGTGATTTATATGGCAACTGGAGGGGCTTTACATGTGCATATATAAGATGCCGTTACAAGAGACAGATTTTGGTTGTTCTATTTTTCTTTCCTAGGTAGGTTCCTCTAGTCTTTGTATTAAACAAATCAGACATGATCAGCCAGTATTAGACAAATACATCTGCACTAAGATGAAGTGGAAAAGTGCCTGATCACTTAACCATGGTTAGGTTTTTCAGCATACTGGTTGCTTCTCCTCCCATGGCACTTCTTCTCCTTCTTTGGCAGGTATTTGTAAAGTTGCTTGATACCACCCAAAGACCCTACCCGGGTGGGAGAGAGGAAGGAGAACGGATAATGTTTTTGTTTATATGATAATATATTGACCGAGATAGAGGTGAGTCAATGAGCTGGCTGTAACCTGTGCTTAATGCTTCTGGGGATGTTTTGCAAACCAGAGTTCTGGTTGGCAACAAATAGTTGGGTGGGGATTAGCTGTGTTATGAGTATAGTTAGTGGGAATACAGTGGTACCTCGGGTTACATTTGCTTCAGGTTACATGCACTTCAGATTACAGACTCCGCTAACCCAGAAATAGTACCTAGGATAAAGAACTTTGTTTCAGGGTGAGAACAGAAATTGCATGGCAGTGGCGCGGCAGCAGCAGCAGGCCCCATTAGCTAAAGTGGTGCTTCAGGTTAAGAACAGTTTCAGGTTAAGAATGGATCTCCGGAACGAATTAAGTACTTAACCCGAAGTACCACTGTACAGTACTTGAGAGTGAGGTTCTTATGTAGAGGAGTGCTAAGGCTGTGTCTGGGGCATGTTACTGTGGAGATGGAAGTGTGGTTACAGTTTCTATCTCATTTTAATTTGGCTAAAATACTTTCTAAGTGGAATTGTTATTGTATTTAATTTTTACTTGCATTTTTAAAAATTAGGAACATATTTTGTTTTCCTCTTAATTATGCTGCTTTAATGTCTTTATTGTATTTTTGTACTTAAATTTTCAGTTGTAATATTTATTGAGATTTTGGAATTTGATGTTTTAAGATGGGTTGTAATCCACTTAGAGAACTTTTCAAAAATATAATGTTATATAGAAATGATTTGAATAAATAACCTGGGTGCTGTTGCTGAGAAGGCCCTCTAGCAAGTTGTAGATCACCTGATTGATGTATGCCCCCTTTTCTTCAGTAACCGAACTAGATGGTTTCTCTTAACTCATTCACACTTGTAGAGTACTCATACTGAGTTCAAAAAGTGGTGAAAATCAACATTTATTGTATTTGCACCCTATTCTTTCTTCCAGGAAGCTCATAGCAATGTGTTTTAGCACCAAAACAATGTCATGATTCAGGTTAAACTGATAGAGGGTGATTTGCCCAAGGCTGTGCAATAAATTTTGAAGCTGAGCAGGAATTTGAAACTGGGTCTGATACATGTTCAAGCTCAACATGTAAATATTCATCCCCATCATATTCTTGCATTTGCATCTTTATATTTTTATAAGATGCAATTATTCATTTTTATAACATTGTTGACCTGTGAAATGCAGATAGTTACAAAAGCATAGGTTCAAATGGAACAACTGAAAAGCAAGGATTTCACAAGAAAACCGGTTTGCTCCTGAAAGGAGAGGATTTTTAAGTGAGAACATAGATTGCTTAGCTGCAATTTCATGATTAACCTTCCTCACTGACTTCTGCTTAAGCCAACATCCTTCTAAGGTCATAATGTGTGTCTCTTCTCTCGCGGGGGGGGGGGGGGGGGACACACCATGATTGAGAGCTATCCCTGTTGCAGTCAACTTCAGGAATAACAAATTTGCATGGATTATAAGAAGTTGAAGTTCAGGGCTCTGGCATGTACGTGGTAGTGGATACAGAATTTAGCTTCCAGATTTTTTAAAAAAAGTGTTTCCAGCCCTTGTTGACTACAAATATAGGTATGAAAATGCATGGTTAATGCCTTCTGGAATCTCAGAAACTAAAGTGGTGACTGAATGATATTTAAAACAAGAAAATAAGCAACTTTCCTACATTTGCGTAACTCACACAGATCACAAGGTATTTTTGCGTGTGTGATGCAGATCTGGGGTTACCTTGGTGCAGATTTTCAGGGTTTATTTTTTAAGTGCAGAGTGCTTACAGCCCTCCTTATGTTAGCGTAACTGCATTTTATTCCATCCCGTGTATTTTTCTGTTCTCCCAACTCCTCCTCACTGCTGAAATTTAGATTATAAGCTCCTTGATTTTGTATTGTTACTGTGGAGTGTCATGTATATTAGAGTTCTGTGAATGAAAGATACTTTTTAAACACATATTCATAAGGTGAGATCTGCTATATCAGTCTATATTATATTTATACTTTACTTATTCCATAGGTTTTCTTGGGCTATAAGAATACCAATGGCTTTTTGTTGTGCTGGCTATATTTCTTCCAGTATCAGAGCTAGTATGTATGCTTCTGAATGCCAGCTAGGATTGAATCATAGAATCATAAAATTGTAGAGTTGGAAGAAGATAGTGCTACTGCAGTTATGTCCTGCTCATGGGCTTCCCATAGGCATCTCGTAGCCAATGTGGGAAGCATAATGCTGAACTGGAGTTGTTTGATCAGATCCAGCAGGGCTTTATGTATGATTTCCATACATAAAATCATAGAATCACAAATACAAAAAAGTAAACACGACAGCCTATATATTCCACTATTAAACTGTTGAAATAGTGGAGCACATTAAAATACCCTTTTAAGTTTCCCAGTTAAAAATTTGTTGTAGTAAAACTTTGTTTTCGGAAAATAAACAAGCTTGGGCTGAAGTAGTCTTTCATGAGTAAATATTTATGAAGTATTGGGGTCATCACTGAGAAGATCTTACTTCTCTTATCACTGTCCCAGCTTCTTACCTTAAATTGCCTTTCCCTAGTTGCTAGCACACACAGAATTTCAAAAAGTGGAGAGACTCCTATGAGAGTTGCTCTCTCCACTACACTAGAAAAAGGCTGTTCTGACATGTGCTCTGATTACTTAAAATTCTTAATAAAGGGAATTTATAATAGAGGTGGGAAGGGGTAAACACTCATATTTTGCTTGTCTGACAAAGTGGTTTTGATTGTGGCTTCACTCAGGGTTGCATAATGTGACTGTAACAACAAAGATTTATTGCTGAAAATAACATTATGTTCAATTTTACCTAGAAGCTAAAGTTTTACTAATAATAAAGTCCAAAGGCTGATTTTTATAACTATTAACGATTACTAAATAGAAACCTTGGTTATTTTTCAACTAGTGGAGATAACATTTATTGTAGTCTGTTGTCCTAATGGTAATACTGCAGCCTAGAATGAGTCTCAATTTTAATTTGTGACGTTGTGGTTGTATTAATATTGCCTGTCTTGAATGTCTTGAATAACATCATTAGAAAGAAAAAAAACGGCATGATATTGAAGTTTCATTTGGATCCAAAGGGCTTATTCCAGTAGTTGCAAATAAATGTTTAAAGATTAAATTTTAAGTTACCACTGCTGTGAAGAAACTTCAGTGAGATGAAACTGTTCAGAACTAACACTGTTTTGGTGATTGAAAAATAGCAGAGAAGTTAGCTGCAAAATAACAAAACTATTGCTCCACATTTGTCCTGGTTCTTGTGTAGCTAGGCCATGGTTCAGCATTACGTGTGAACCCTTCCCAGCAGCTTATCTATTGTTTCCTTATTGCCGGTCATCCATGATTTGAAGCCATGGCCTGTTGCTTATGAGCCTGTCTTCGTTTTAGCTATGGCTTAGCATTACATGTGAGCTCAGCACTTTCCTTAGCCATAGTTTGCTTGGCTACTCCACTCCAGATGCTCACCAGGGTACAAATGCATGAGGCTAGAGCAGATGGGAAACAGACCAAACTTTGGAGAAACAAACCATAGTTTGACAAATCCGTGGGATAATTTATGGTTAACTACTGATTTGTTAAACAAATCATGGCTTAGCATTACATGCAAACCATGTGTGAAAGATTTGCCTGGTCTTCAGGATAAGTACCAGACTCTAAAGGTAAGGTGTATGTTCTCTGTGTTTTTGATTTCATTTAAAGAAAGCTGCTTCCTAACACGAACTCTTACTTTTCCCCCTAACAAGAACTCTTGTGGTTTTTTTTTAACATTTAGTGTATATACTAGATTATGTTATCATAGTTGGACTCAAAAGCATGCTGAAGTTAAGATGTGAACAAATGTATTTGTTGTTTCCCAGGCATCCTGCAGCATCCTGATGGCACAGTCCTCAAACAATTGCAGCCACCACCTCGAGGGCCCAGAGAACTAGAATTCTATAACAAGGTAATTGTTTTCTAATTCATCCTCTAACTGAAGTTATGCTTTTTTGTTGTTGAATTGAAGCACCCCTCTGTTTAATTATCACTGGGAACCTCTGTGCATAACCTTACTGTCCCAACTTAGCACATACTGTAAATGGCAAACTCAATATGGTAGTCTTGATCAGTGTCAGAGACTGATTATATGGGAGGAAGATGACATACTTTGGATCTTTTGACATCAGTGGGTCTTGATTATGACTAGTGTTTGATGTCTTCCACTGTCAGTAATGTTGGTGTGCATCCCTTTATTGACAGTCTCAGAGGTCATCTTGTGTACACAGCAGACACACTGGTAGTTTCATCATGTGCCTGTCTGGTTGTTGGGCATCTATCCATAACTTTCCCCTTGTTTTCCTATACAGTCATACTTCGGGTTGCGAACGTGATCCATGCGGGAGGCATGTTCACAACCCGCAGCACCGCGTCTTTGCACACACATGACGTGATTCGGTGCTTATGCGCAAAGTGTGATTTAGCGATTTTGCACATGCGCGAGCACCAAAACCCGGAAATAATCCGTTCCGGTACTTCTGGGTTCGGCGCAGTCTGTAACACGAAAACACACAACCTGCAGCGTTCACAACCGGAGGTATGACTGTATTCCCTAAGTGAGCTTCATTCTAGCTGTGATGTGGCCCCATTGGCAACTGCTTATTTGATTATCTAGGGGGCTATTTAGGCATGGAGCCTCTGGAGGAACGAAGACTGGTTTATGCATTGAAGAGGGAGTGGTACACTGCACCAAATAAGGTGTGATATTGGAGTAAAAGCCAGTTTGGCTAAGGGGGTGCTAGAATGCTCCTGCTACCCTGTTTCCTTGAAATCACTGTATAGGAACCTGGGGCTATGTAGCTAGTTACTGGATCTCATGGCATAGGTGGCACATCTTTGAAGTTAAATTTTGGTTGTCAGTAGAAATAAATGGTTGTCAGAAGCAAATAAATGTTGAAACCATTCTTGGGGAATGAAATTACAACATATGTTTGGTTGAGTCAGAGTGAATTATGTACTTTCTACCAGAGTTGCCTAAAGTAACATTAGTGTGCACGTGGAGAGAAAATGTAAATAGTTCATTAATATATGAGCTCTTGGAACAGTTTGTGCTGAAACATTTGGTGCAAATGATTCCATTCCCTATTAAAGCCAAAGACAGTGTGATCCTCATTTAGGAAATGTCTCCTATAACAAAGTATTTTTTTCTGCTAATCAGACCTTATAACTTCTTCAGTATAAGTAATTTGATTATTTTACTATTCCTATAGCTGGATGCCTATATTGACTTGGTTTTTAGGGGGTGGGGGATTTGGAAAAGGAATAAATTCACTAGAGTTTGAAGTGTGTTCACAATAATAATTTAGAGTCCTAAAGTTAACCTGTTAGCAAGCTTCAGCTTTTTCCTGACCTACATAGGAGACAGGCAAGGCAGCCTGTGATCTGTCACCTGATTTCTCTTGGTGACAGAAAATCCAATAGTTGAGGCAGACAAGAGTTTGAAGGCATTTTTTCCTTTATAAGTATATATAATGGACAACAGTAATTTGTAAATCCAGCAACTCAGTTGTATGGTCTTGTTCATTTCCTTTTTAAGTGTAACTAGAATAACAGGGGGACACAGGTGGCGCTGTGGGTTAAAGCCTCAGCGCCTAGGACTTGCCGATCGAAAGGTTGGCGGTTCGAATCCCTGCGGCGGGGTGCGCTCCCGCTGCTCTGTCCCAGCGCCTGCCAACCTAGCAGTTCGAAAGCACCTCCGGGTGCAAGTAGATAAATAGGGACCGCTTACCAGCGGGAAGGTAAACGGCGTTTCCGTGTGTGGCTCTGGCTCGCCAGAGCAGCGATGTCACGCTGGCCACGTGACCCGGAAGTGTCTCCAGACAGCGCTGGCCCCTGGCCTCTTAAGTGAGATGGGCGCACAACCCCAGAGTCTGTCAAGACTGGCCCGTACGGGCAGGGGTACCTTTACCTTTAGAATAACAGGACTGACTGTCATTCTGTCTCTGAAAAGTATTTGCTCAGCATTTTGCCTCTGCAGTTGTTATTGCCAACTAAGGGTCAAAATTTAATATTGAATAAAAAATTTAAAATTGCATTGGTGTCACATTAGGAATTAGCTATTGAGTTGCATGTTTTAATATTCTTTCTGTTTCTCATTGATGGTGTGGCTTTGCTGCAACTGAATGACAAGTCATGAACAAAATGAATAATTGCATCCTCTAACAAAAATAATGTATCTTATGGCAGTAGAAACAATGCACTTTAATTGTTTTACAAATTCAATCAACGATAAAGCTGCTAATGTTACAGTACACAAGTTTTGCAGTCCACTCTACTTCACCTCCCCCTCCTCCCCCTCCCCCCCCTTCTTGGAAGCATAAACCCACATGGTAGGCTATGTTAAGAGTTCCTGTATTTACTGGATGCTTTCTAGGGTTATAACCGGGACGCGGGTGGCGCTGTGGGTTAAACCACAGAGCCTAGGACTTGCCAATCAGAAGGTTGGCGGTTCAAATCCCCTCAACGGGGTGAGCTCCCGTTGCTCGGTCCCAGCTCCTGCCAACCTAGCAGTTCGAAAGCACGTCAAAGTGCAAGTAGATAAATAGGTACTGCTCTGGCGGGAAGGTAAGCGACGTTTCCGTGCGCTGCTCTGGTTCGCCAGAAGTGTCTTAGTCATGCTGGCCACATGACCCGGAAGCTGTACGCCTGCTCCCTCGGCCAATAAAGTGAGATGAGCGCCGCAACCCCAGAGTCGGTCACAACTGAACCTAATGGTCAGGCGTCCCTTTACCTTACTTCTAGGGTTATACCAATCCAATATAATCCTTTAAAGGACATTTAGTTTAGGAATTTGGGGTGGGGTGGGAGAATGCAGTTGATTAATTCATCACTGAAAGATTATCCTCCTCATACTTGATTTTGCCATAACTGAAGGTGAAAGGGAGACCAGACTTGTCTCCCTGTGCCCCATCCTGCCACTAGTACACCTAAGAATGTTTTGATTAGATTGACTCATGCCACACAGAATCCCTAAGCACACATTTGTGTGCTTTAGTGCTGTCAAACTCTGAACTTCAATTTGGGGTGGGGTTTTTTTTGATAGCAAAATACTTATTTTTTTTATAAAAGACTTAACAGTAGGCAAACGTTCTGGCACAATTTACAGAATTTATTCTGAAAGACACTTTGTTTCCTTTCTAAATGGATATTTCTCATTGAGTGTGAGGTTTTAAACATACAGAGGGTAAGATTCAACTAACAAGTCCTGTTAGTGGAAGCCCTGAGCAAGGTCTTTAGGTTGTGTATCCCTGAAACTGGTTGGGTGCTGGTGGTTGGAAGAAGCGCTGGGACAGCTTGCAGGGGTACGAGAATGAATTGTTCCATCTGGCAAGCCGAAATGCTTGTGCTGAAGACTACTTTAGCATGATGTTGAATTCCCCCCATAAGTTCTAAATATCCAAATGTAGAGTGCCACAAGAGGGAATTGAGTGGTTTGTTGCAGTTCAAACATATTTCTTTTATTTCAGGTGTATGCTGCTGACTGTGAAGACTCTGTGTTTCTAGAACTCCAAAAATATTTGCCAAAATATTATGGAACCTGGTCATCACCTACTGCACCCAACGGTAATGCTGTTAGACAGTGCAATAAGCACTAATTTTTTGGCAACCGCTTGGGAGATGGCTCTGAAAATGCCAGAAACTAAGTACCCAAGCACAGTGTGATAAATCACTATCATGTGGAACATCATGAAACAATATATTGCTATGCTTTGTAGATGGAAAAATGTCATGTAAATAAGGGCTGTTTTCTGCAAACTCAATTGATTCTTCAGTAAGATCCAGTTTAGCACATTTAGGTCTATTGCAGAATTTGTATGTCAAAATACACCTTCTACTGCTAACAGCAACAGGGGTACTACTAGTAAGGTACAGTAGTCTTGCAGGAAGATAATAAGATGACCACTGCCAAGAATAAATGTTGGCAATTTAAAGCATGCTAAAGGGCTTATTATTATCTTTTATCATTTTATACTTTCTCAGAATGTTAGTTACAATTTGCTTCATTCAAAGGATGGTTACTGTAATTACTTACGTTCTTACACAGGAAGCTGAAGCTGACCTGGACAGCAGATTTCATAATAAAAATAATTTATAAAACACTACTATTATATTAACTTATACAACACTGTCTGATAGTGAGAAGGGATATAAAAATAGACACAATGAAATAAAATCACAGACTAAAAGGAATCATTGTTGGGAATTAGATGGTTAATATAATGCTTGTTGTAATATACCACCACCAGGAGGATGCCATCTTAGGGTCACTCCTGTACTTGTGTACTTTCCACTGACCTCTAATGATTGGGTTGGTTAGATTATGACATTGATCTGGTTTATTCTGAATTGTTAACAGATTTGTACCTGAAACTGGAAGATGTGACACACAGATTTAAAAAGCCATGTATAATGGATGTAAAAATAGGCCAGAAAAGCTATGATCCATATGCTTCCGCTGAGAAGATTAAGCAACAAGTCAGCAAGTACCCATTAATGGAAGAGATTGGGTTCTTGGTGCTAGGCATGAGGGTAAGATGCAGTTCATCATTGGATTTTAAATCTTTTTATGCTCTTGACAACATGGGGGCAACTAAAATTATGTCTAGATGATATTTTCAACAAAACAACAACACCACAAACTGGCTTATAAGTATAAAACCAAATTTACTAGAATAATAGCTAGAATAGAGATAGACTTATAAGTACAACTCTATCTTAACAAGTTACATGTACAGTAAACGTTATATGGACTGGATAAATGAACCGTTCAGCAAGTAGCGTAAGTCCAATCACGGAACAGCAACCCCTGTGCCACCACAACGGCAAGGGTAGCATCCAGTGCCAGATAACAAACAAGACTCTGGCACGCTAACTAGTTATGCGACCCCGAGCTCCTTTTGCCTACTTGTGTTATTCTCACCAGGGTGGTGGCTTTGATTTTCCTTCCCGTGATTGATCCATGTACATGGCTTTGTGTTTCCAACTCAAGACCCATTGAAGAACATCTCATCCAGTTCAATCTTTGAAAAACAGCTTTGAAAAACTTTTTCATATTCTCCAGTGTGCTACCCTTGCCGTTGTGGCGGCACGGGGTTACCGTTCCGTGATTGGACTTAGGCTACTTTTTGAACGGTTCATTTATCCAGTCTGTATAACGTTTACTGTATCTGTAACTTGTTAAGATAGAGTTGTACATTTATCCACTCCATGTTTACAGTATCTCCAGGCTTTGTCTTGCACATGGCACCTTAGTATGTTTGTTGTTTGAATGGTTATAAGACTATCTCTATTCTAGCTATTCTAGTAAATTTGGTTTTATCCTTATAAGCCGGTTTGTGGTGGTGGTGTTTTGTTGTATTATTATCACTGTCACCACATTTGATAATTTGTGTATATAGATGATATTTTCCCCATGGAAAGATGTCAGCATGCTTTGGGTTTGAATGTTTTCTGTCATGACGTATTCCCTGCTTCCCTTATTGTAGGGAGATGTAGGTGACTGAATTGAGACAATCTGCATTAACTTCTCATTAATAATAATAATAATGAGAAAAGAAGTGGGTAGGGTTGACGATCCAAAGGAAGACCTATTATTGATTTCTCCTTTGAGTACAATAATCTGAACAGCATCTTCAAGATTTTCTTTTTTCTTTTGATAAAGAAGATTGTACTTAGTCTAGATGTGGACTTTGATAATATATTTCTTTTTATCTCCCTGGTTTTCTCATACAGCTCTATCCTTCCTCCTTTATCATATTATATTCTCAGTAGTTCCACCTCTTGCCCCCCATACGTACGTTCCATTTCATTGTTCTACTCAATAACACCAGCAAATAGCTAGATTTGTTAACTTCATATTCATAACTTCATATGGGTTGCATTCAGAAATTTAAGCTGTTCACAGCAGTCCTCCAGAGAGCTAACATGTTGTGTTGATAGCTTGGCTATCCCTTCAGGCCTTTGGTGCAGCATGGTGATAAACTGCAACAGTCTTGCATAGCATTGTGTTAGTGAAGCATTAATTGACTTTTAATGTGAAAGATTTGGCTTTTAACTGTATAAACTGAATTCTGATGCTGAAGCGCATTCAAAACCTTAAAAATTAGCCTTCAGGCAATTGTAATTTCCCTAGCCAAGTAGAAGAAAAGAAACAACATGTTTTCTGTTTGGTCCCCATGGAGACCTCAATGAGGCTCTAGTTATTAACATATTTTATCAGTATATTACTGAAGGTGGATGATGTTGTTTGGCACTTGAATTTGACAGGCATTTTTGGTCTGTGTTCATAGATGTTTAGGGAGCTATTAATGTTCTGTACTGTATGTGATGTTCAAGTTCTTTAGTATTATTTTGCTGTCCAGTTGCTTTCTTATAGTGCCAAACACATGTTCATTAACATTTGGTGGGAGAAGTGTATTATTCCTTTATCACAATCTTGCTGACTTCAGTCAATTGGATTCCAACCATTCCCAAACTCCCTGTTAAAGCAGCCCTGTATTTGTGCTTAACTTTCAGATCTGGTGTAGCAGAATAAATGTCCTAGGTACATTCTGGATTGGCATAAAATATGTCAGCAAAAAAAATCTGCTCCTTTAATATAATGAAAATGGGCAGATTTGGATAGAGACATAGATTGCAAAAATATATATAAGCTGTATTTCCAATGTCTGTATGCATCTCTCTGAGATTTTAATTGGAACACCATGGTCTGAAGCCTGTATAATAATAATAATGATAATAATTTTATTATTTATACCCTGCCCATTTGGCTGGGTTTCTGGTGGACCTTGCTGGATGCACTGTCAACTGCTTCTGTTTGTGTAGTTACTGAGAATGAAAAATAAGTATCAGTTCATTTGCTGTCCCATTAACAGATATAATTTAAATGTTGGTTTAGTTATCTTATTCTAGATAATATATTTTTTTGTTTCTAAACGTGCTGCTATTAGTGGTTATATGCACACATATTTTTATATTCATTTGATTTCTATTTTTATGCAGCATGTTTATTGTTTTCCAGACTGACTTGTTTTGCAATGATGTTTGATCACAAACTTATATGTCTGAGTTTAGATTCCCTGTAGAATACTAAGCTATCCTCTGTCACTGGCCTATATCCGAAGACTACATAGGTCAGTTGATTCTGGGGCATCCGAGTAGACATTGTGAACACCCATAACTTTATTTGCACTGGTTTCTTGTTATTGGACTGTAAAGTATAGAGAGGTATATAACATAACATCTCACTGATGTAATATTCCATTGAAAAAGCTATATCTGAATATACAAAGTTTATGATGTTTTCAATGTGAACTTGCTGAGTTTGGATTGCTAGATAGATCCAGCTCATGAAATAGTTTCAGAGATGTATGGATAAAGCATTTTGTGGGGAAAAACCACCTTCTTTTGTATGCTGAAGAGTACATTGGAAATAGTCCTAGGACAAAGACATTTTTTCAGAAATCAGATGGCAAAATTACATTACTATTTTGTGTGTTTTAAGGTTTATCGCGCCCATTCTGACAGCTATGAGACGCAAAACCAGCACTATGGAAGAGGCTTAACGAAAGAGACAGTAAAAGATGGTAATGTTTGGATTTAGACCAGGTTGTAGTACTACTATTTTAGGCCTTTATTACGAGACTGTGTGCTTATAACCTACGTGTAGCTTGTCTCATAGGGCAATATTATAAAACCCTCTAGCATGCAGGATTGCCAGGGAAGGGAAGGAAGTGGGATCATTCTGGCTTGGGGTTAAAGGTGGGAGAGCTCAGATGGGGGAAACGTGTGTATCTCTGACTTAGCTTCAGATGAGGGAGTTAAGGCAGCATAGCCTGCTTATACCAGGAACCTCCTAACTCACATGGAGATGCACTGGATCCTAACCTGCTCATTCTAACTTGAGATCCTGCTATAGGATTGCACCCCATGAATATTTTATAGTGCAGTCCCAGCTCTTTAGTTATAAGTTCTGAGCATTGATAGTATGTTTTGAGGGTTTAAAATGATTCCCATAAACTCTCACAATAATCCTGGAAACTAGGTCACTTGTACAGTGCAATCACAACTCACTTAAGCAGCACACGCATGCAGAATTGTGCATAGTCAAAAGCTGCCTGCTGGAAGGGGGGCGGGGATCTCACGGAGGAGCTCCCTGCATCCCCACTGCCAGGGGAAGAAGAAATCTTGCCTTGGCAGCAAGACGAGTGGGGAAGCAGTAGAAACAGATGGAGGAGGAAGAAACCTGGTTCCTTCAGCTGCAGAAGGGAGGAGAAAGGCAGACAGGGAAAGAGGCAGGCAGAAGCTGCAACACTGTTCCAGCTTTTTGCTTCTGCCTATATGTCTCTGGGTTGGCCTCTCTCTTCCCTTCTGCAGCGGGGATTTTTTTCATCCTCACTTCCCTGCTCACCATGCAGCTGAGAGAGGTGGGTTTCTTCTTCCTCTGTCTGCCTCTCACCTCCCTTCTGTCTTAAGTCTCCCCCCACTCGTCTGCTGTAACTGTTACCCAGAAGGAAACTGCTGCCTGAGCTGAGTGTGTATAATTGAATTTGCGCAAGTAAAATGTGTGGAAGATGTGATCATGCTATAGTATTCCCATAGTGCATTGGGTGGATAAAACTGAAAGATGAGGGCTTGCTTAAGTGCATGTAAGAAGTGAGACTTGAGCCAGAGAACACCAGAATAAATCGGACACACTTGCTCTGAAACCTTTAACATTGCAATTAATATTTTGATGATGGGAAATCTGAATTGGGGCACTTGTCTGAATTTTGGGGGGGCATATTATCCGCTGACTGTGAATAGCAACTTAAACCTGAATTCTGTTATATGAATAGCTGAGAATTTGTTGTCAATTTTGCTTTTTGGAAGCTAGGCACCATTGCTATACTGCAGTTTGAACTTTCCAGTCAGTGGCTATTAATTTTACTGGTTTCTTTCTTGCAGGTGTGGCTCAGTTTTTCCATAATGGATTCTGCCTGAGAAAAGATGCTGTAGCTGCCAGTATTCAAAAGATTAAAGAAATACTGCAGTGGTTTGAGAAGCAGAAGCAGCTTAACTTTTATGCAAGTTCTTTACTATTTGTCTATGATGGCTTGTATCCGATGACAACTACATGGTTAAATGATGGCAGTCTGGTCGAGAAGGGAAGAGTGTCCAAGGGTCAAGTGCCAAGTGGTGGTACATTGGAATATAATAATAACATTCGTGTCATCAGTTCTACAGAGAATGGCAAGGTAGAGACCTCTGTAGGCAAAGGCTTCTCTAAAATGTATGCACTTCACAAAAGGCACCAGAGTCAAATTTCCCTTAAAGTTGAAACTGTGGAACAAGACAACATATGGAAGAGCAGTGCTTGCCTTTCACAAGAACATCTGAATGGAAATGTTATACCTCAGCTGGAAAAAGTTTTCTGCCACATGCCTACTACGCTGCCAGAAAGCATGGAGGTTGAAGTCAGGATGATAGATTTTGCGCATGTGTTCCCCAGCAACACACACGATGAGGGCTATATTCATGGTCTGAAGAATTTAATTACCGTCCTTCAAAATATTTTAGATACTTAAACTTTTTGCTATGATTTCTACTGGGGGCCAATTATAATGAAAAGCAACAACATTTCTGCACTTGTGATTCTGTTATATGTTGGTTTGTATTGTTCTACATTTTACTTGTCTTTGTACTTTTGGTAGGATGATCAAGTATTTTATAATCTTACTCAGGAAAATTATTCTGTAGTTTCTTACAGTTTAGTGAGAGAGAAGCTAATGAGATTTAACTGGTAATCGTAGGAACTTGCATTTAACTTGTGAAGCTTAGCTAAAATTGGGGGATGATTTGTGTCAGATAAAATGGTAGAGCTTTCTCATACCCTTAAATATTTTTAGCTTAATCAGAGTCCATCCATGCAGCCAGAACACTGAGCCATATCTCTAAATAACGGGTTATTAGGAGGAGAATAGAATATTATCGTTAGGTGTTTACTACATCTTTAGAACTGGAGCATTTCTGAGGGATAAATACTTAGAAATCTATATTCTAAATGAACCAGCATTTTAGTGTGAGGTGATCATACTGCTTCGTTCTTAAAACTGGGTAGGTATGTTCCTCTTTTCATGGCTAAACTTAAAAGTATACTCGAACAGTGTAATTTATTATGAGTGCTATTGAAAAGTTTTTCAAAACTTATGAAATAGGAGTTGTTTGCCATGTAAAGATGTTAAATGCTGTTTTGAAACATTTGTGTCAGATTTTGTGCCCTATTTTGTTTGTAAGCTTTATATTTAGATATTCAACTAGGAGTTGCTTTGGACATTGCAGAAAAACAGCAAAATAATATATCCTAGTGAGTCTACAATGTCTAAAGTCAGTTATAAAAATAAGGTAGTACTATGGCCATTCATTGTGTGGGCAGTTTTGTAAAATTGCACAACCAGTTGTTAAGATAGTTTTAAGAGGTTGCAGTTGGAGAGAGTATTTAAAGAGCTCTCCAGTCTCTTGAGTTGCATCCTCTTGAAATCCTCTCATCCAAGGAATGTATGAACACTAGAAATAAGTCCATGGTGAAAAATGGCCATTATAAGCCCAGGGTCTTCAAAATTATTAAATTGCCTCTGGGGAGAATAAGGACTGCTTTATCAGACATAATACTACACATCGATAAATACAAGCAGATGGAAGCCAGAGACTCAAGTAGAGGATGTTTAAAGCTTACACCCACATTTTGGAACAAACCACAGTTTCTGTTAATTCCAAATACAGGATTTTTAATTTTTTTCTTCTAAAGCTGAGTTAGTTCAGTTGAACCAGAATTGCACTGCGGCTTAATGTTGTAGTTTCAATAAGCCACAGTTTACCTGTATTACAATATAACGGGAAACTGCATTTTGGAACGAACCATAAACTGTAGCTATAAATGCTTTCTTGTGCTCAAACAGGAAGGGAGAATTTGTGAGTCCGAGGCTTGTGTCTGCTTGCTCTCTTAGCGTTACATTTGAAATGGGCCTTATCGTGCAAACGTTGGGCTGATACAAGAGGGCTTCCTTCTGGCAGCATGTGCATCTCCATAAACATAAAAAAGGCAGAAAGGAGAGTATGGACCTCATTCAACTAATGTGTCCTGGTAGTGGAAGCCTGTGCAAGGACTTTCTTTAGCTCCAATGGCTCTAGAGTGTTAGGAGACCCCCAAAGCAGTAGGAGGTAGAGTGTGAATGTTTTGTCTGGCAAGCTTGAGTACTTGTGCTGATTAATGATTGGCATAGCTCTACAATGAATTTCTCCCTGGGTGACATTGCACGACACCCCACAGCAATTCTCATGGGCATGTTTCAGAATCTGTCTACCATAGAAATGGTTGCAAGTCAAATCCAGTGATACAAGATGGAAAATTGTACAAATCAGAAAATTTTCTGGAAAATCTTTCAGTGCTTTATTTTTTTTCATGGAATTTTTTTCCCTTTTTGTAAGTTTATTAATAACTAGATGCCAGCTGCAAATTCAGTATGAGGCAAGCTTGGCAGTTTTGACATTTTTAGCTTTGTTTATGAAACACAGGTAAATTAGATCACTTTTTATAAGCCATCAGAAAAAAAATTCTAGCACAAATTATGCTATGTAAATTAAGTTTACTTAATTTGCATAGGAAAAAATATCCTCTACCACCTCCTGAAATTCACGTCGCTGGAAAATACTTTTTAACCAAATGTCCATTTTCTAGTTGTGCCATTAAGGAGAACACTTTGCTTGACTTCAAAACTACCAAGAACCAGAGGCTTCTGTCACTGAGCAGGTCCCACTTAGAAGCACCTAACAGCAGTGCTGTAAGGGAATTATGCAAACAGACACTCTCTCCTGAATTTGATCACCCTCCCCCGAACTTTTTAGAAGGAAAGCTACAAATTTAGGATTAATTTCAATGTTCTGCTAATACTGTTTCATTGTATGGTGTTTTGTAGGCTAATTGGACATAAGAATTTATCAGAGTTTTGTGTTTTCACTTTCTAAGGTTCACTAGAATACTGATTTTAATTGGAAGCAACGTGGTAAATATACATGGACTTTTTATTTCCTACCAAAACAATTCTACATCGATAAACAGTTTTCACATAGGTTATAAAGTGAGCCTTAATTAATAAAAGCCTATGTCAAAGGTGATACTACCATCTTTAAGATTGATTAGAAGAATTCAGTGTTCTGTGAAGTAATTTAAAGCATATTCTGGAAAAAGTTACACTATTCTGTCCTATCGAGCTACCTTTGTCACAATTAGCTTATTTTATAGTAGCTTATGTTATCTGTGTCTGTTTTCTGTTTAACACAGAATCTTTACACTCACACACACACATATGGGTATGTCTAATGTAGGCAGGTATTTATTCTTTCTTGTCCTGTACCATTTCACATCTGTAGGGCAGTAATCTGTGTGCTCTGTAATATTAGTATTATAATTGTTCATTGCTGTGCTGCTTACACTATTTAATGTAACTAGAACATTGTAGGATCAGCTTACAGAAAGCACTCCTATCTAATTTTCAGTTTTTATAGTTGCAATTGTAATAGAATTATACTTATTTTTATTCAGTTGGAAGAGTACTTTAAATTAAAAACTGGGTACAGCTAAAAGTAACCCATTCAAATGTAGACTGCAGAAATGGTAAATTCAGAACTTATGTGACTTTCATGGGAGGACAGAAAAGAGAATAAAAACTCAGAATGGGATAGTATGCTTTCCTTTATGTTAGCATAGTCTCACCATTGTTTATGGACTAATTTCATTATTTCCATTTCTTGTTCATAGGAAGCCTTGTAGAGTGATGCTTTAATAGCATAAGCTTGGGTACGTAATTGTGAAAGTTCTCATTTCATAGATTTCCTGATTCTGTAGCTTATTGTGTATGTTGGAACTTGGATGTACACAGGAATGCCTGGTACACACAGAGCCTTCCCTATTCACCTAATGAAGGAGGCAAGTTGATTTTATGTGCAAAAAACATATGCCCACCTCTAATTGAAGTGGATATGAAAACCTGTGTATTATGAGAACTTTGTGTATATATCAGAGCACCTACAGGGCTTGAAGTTGGAGCCCTTGTGTAGCGTAAGGAGTATTTAAATGTGTCTCTTTGGAAGGAAGAATGACTGATGTAAACACTAACGAAGATGACTCCACAGCTACAGTCTCTGTAAATGACATTGATTTTGAAAAATTGGCTCTTGTCACAAGGACACTTCTTAGTATCGCTTCTGATGTGTTTGTGAAAATACTCCTTTTAAATGTATTTTGTGGGAAATTATGTACAATCTTACCTGATAAGAATTTAAATTATATAATTTTTTAATAGCAAAACATTTTCATTCTTGGTATTTTTGGATATTAGTGGTTCCTGGTGCATATATTCAAATGAAATTTAAAATAATGGTATTATGAAATGTTAAAATATTTTAACTAACTAGTTTTACAGAACTATGAAATTGTGTATAATTGTGTTTTCACATGGAGGCTGTATTTTCAAACTGAAATTATTTTTGTTCTATTGTACAGGAGAACTATTTTTGCGTATCCCATACATTACATACCATTCCATAAAAGATCCTTAAATTTTAGGAAGAGACTATTTTCACTTAAATTGTGGATTGAATGAACAATTTGGCAGGTTACAAGTAGGTCCTATGCATGCTTACCTGGGAATAAGTCCCTCTGCGTTATGTGGCATTTCTTAATAAGCATGCATAGCACCGTGGCCATAGTCTGCCATAGCAGAACTGAATAAGGGTAACTTAGGAATGTGACTGGTTGTCACTAAGGGTGCAAAATATTGCACGGATTTTGAGGGAAACATATTTCAGTATTAAATACTAATCTAGAGAGAGAGAGAGAGAGAGAGAGAGAGAGAGAGAGAGAGAGAGAAGAGGGCACAACCACTATAGACCATGAGCCGAAACCCTTCTAAATTCCTTTATATTATGGCCCTTTTAAAGGACTGCAACTGATGCAAAACACTCCTTTCGACCTGTTCATATTAGCTATTTTAATTTTTTTTATAGTTTACACTATTTGCAATAACCGTCCCTGCTGAGTGCCTTCTGCTTCAGGTTTGGTACCTTTTAAATGACCTCACGTAGCATCTATTGTGATGTAATGGAATGCTTTAAGGGAGAGTTGAATGACTGTATTGATTATGTCCCACTAATGTTGGAGAGTATGGTTTCAATAGTTAGCTTCTTTTGATCCAAAACAAATTCATTCGGAAAACTGCCACGCTTTGTGTTTAGTTCCACAATAATAGTGAATTGTGAGCCATGCTTAAAAACCTATGAGTGAATCACATAATGAATTACTTAAGCCCCCCCTCTCCCAGTTATGTTGTCTGGCTCGCATGTTACCAAATGAGCCAGAAAGGTTGAGGAGGCATCTATAGCAACAGGACTTGGGAACGGGGCATTCTGAAGGGGTGGGAACTGTGGCTTTGGCTCACCCACCCCATATCCCTTCTCAAGTGGCCCTACCTCAAAACTTTGCTTTCTGTGGACATACTGCCTTTACTCAACAATGACAAAACCCCGGGGGCTTAATACACAATCATACGCATCCATGTGCCTTGCCGGTACTCAAAAGAAGCATTGGATTTCAATTCCTGAAAAGAGGCGACCTCATCTGTGTGGTTGTGAACCAGTCCTTAGGGTGCTTGAATCTGGCCATATGTGAATCTTTTTGAAGAGAGCCTTCTGTAGCATATTGTGTGGAAAGGAATTTGAATAAGAGTTTAGGTTGGAGATGCTGAAGAAGGCAGCAGAAAATAATTTATTCACTCAACGTGTATCTTTTTGCAGACCGTATCCATCCAAAAGCCTTACATTCAGTTTTGTTTTGCCTGTTTTCTATGTACTGTTCATGCTGGTAAACCATTGAATTGGAGCATAGAGTGATGAACTCATTCAGCTGTGAAATATTATTACATTATATATCCAGGAGCTAAATACTGCACATTTGTAATTGTTAATTGTGGTTTTGTTAGCTGAAGTTAATGCACACTTTAAAAAATTAAAACTTTCATACTATGAATATTTCTACTAACCTTCCCTAGGTAGCAACTCTGAGTAGTTTTGTATGTAGGTATAGAAAATTAATTTTTGTTTGCCATTTAGAGAAGTGACGCCTGTACATTTAGAGTTTGTTGGAGATTAATCTTTACGTGAAATCCAGCAACGGGAAAGAGAAAGCAACAGCGGTTTGGGGAACAAACGAACATTTACACACATTGTCTAAATCATTGTCTAAATATGCTTTTGAAACATGTATAAATGTTGGCACTGGAAAAAAAATCTGAACTGGCTGAACTGACTTTGAACTAAAATGTCCAAATATGATTAATATTGCACATCTGCATATGAATGATACCAGAGTGCACATAAGCACTTTAATATTCTGAGAACTGTACTGGAAAATATATGGAAGCATGTGAAATTGCACCTGGAGCTGGATTAACTGGTGGGGGTGGGAGGGGGGATTTTACAGTTTAAATGTACGTGAATGAATGAATGTAATCTGGCCTCATTTTCTCTAGCTCAAAAAGTTGAAATTGTGTTGTGCAATGTCCTTTTTTTGGTGTTTGACTGTAACTGATATTTTGGGAGGATTGTTGTTGGACTGCAGAGGTATGTGTTTTATAGTAAAAAAAAATCTGTTATGCTATATACCAATTCTTTTGTAATTTATGTGATATTTAGGTGATTCTAATAGCTGTATATTAGGCTGACTATTAAATTGTCTTTTAAGTTACCTTGAATGCATTGTCCTTGACTTCTTAAGCAATGTATTGCTTCAATTGTGAGAAAACATTCTCCCACTTTTTTAGTTTCTGTTGCCAGGTGAGTTCTTCCTCTCTTAGCTGTTTAGTTCCTCCAAGATACTGATGAAGGTGTGTACTACCAAGTCCCTCATACTTGTGTTACTAAGTTACTAATATCAATGCACTTCACACTTATTAATGTACATCACACCTAGGCAGTATTATTAAACAAAAAAAAACTTTTGGCCTGAGGAGCTTACTGTCTAAAACTGTGTGTTAGAGACAGAGTTATGTAGAAGTAGATTGGTTCTCTGTTCCAGCATTAGCAAAGTTCTGACTGATGGGCACTAGGAACAGGAGGAGATTTTCTGTAGTGATACTATAGTTGTGGAATTCTTTCTCCAGGGAAGTCTGGCGATCTCCTCTGAGGGCACTTGAATTTTTATTATTATTATGTAAGGGAATTTACGATTGACATTATTATGTTTCTACTGCATGCTTGCTGTGTTTCGCTGGCTTTTAATCCTGGTGTGTATTTGTATTCATAGTGCTTTGTTTGATTTTTAACACTGTCTTTTCTTCTAATGTTGCCTTTGAGCTGTTTTAATTAGTTCTGAAAAGCAGTCTGTAAATAAATGCATAAATAAGAGCAACAGGAAGAATATGTGCAAAGGCAACGAGATGTGCTTGGATTTCACCTTTGTAGGAAGAGAGAGCCAAAGGTGGTATCCACTAGCAATTTTCTATTATGGAAGGAAAGTGTCTGCAAGACTGCAAAGGAGGGAATTCATCCTCCTCCCTGAAGTGCCCAGCACCCCCTAAAATCTTCTCTGGAAGGACTCCCAACTCTCTGGAGCAGATATACAGGGGTGAAGGGTACTGTACTGTGGAGGGGGAATTGCCAAAAAACATCTGCTTCTCAGTATTACTGATTCCTTCTGTCAGTGAATGGTCACCCTTAAGGAAGTAAGCAGTATGCCTGGTAAAGGATTATGAGAGGTGATTTTTGAGGCAGTTTTGGTTTTCATTTATTACATATACATCCCTTTCTTTTATATAACTTGAAGCCAGTGGCCAAGGGTTCCCTGGAAGCCAGTGTGGTGTAGTGGTTAAGAGCGGTAGGCTTGTAATCTGGTGAACCGGGTTCGTGTCTCCACTCCTCCACAAGCAACTGCTGGGTGACCTTGGGCCAGTCACACTTCTTTGAAGTCTCTCAGCCCCACTCACCTCACAGAGTGTTTCTTGTGGGGGAGGAAGGGAAAGGAGATTGTTAGCCGCTTTGGGACTCCTTCGGGTAGTGATAAAGTGGGATATCAAATCCAAACTCCTCCTCTTCTCCCAAGCCCTGACCAGACCCACTTAACTTTAGCAAGGTGGCTGTGTCATTTGCCTTCAGATCGTAATCCTACCCTAGTTGTGAATGGAAGAGTTAATTTGCTACAACAGAAAGGCAGGGAAGAGGTGGCCATAGTAGTCGAGGTGGAAGATGACAAGAGCAAAAGAAGTAGTGCTTGCCAAGGAGGTGAAGGAGGACTGGATTTCTGGAATATTGTACAGGGAGAAGCAGTTTAAGATTACGTTTTTACTAAGTTAGGAGTGGCAGCTGAAAGGTGTGGCAAATGAAAAATTGCATATTCCTGTGCAATGTGTGTGTGCTTCTTACAGCTCGTTTTGCTGCTTTCCCCGTGTTTTTTCTCACCAGGGCAGCATGGAGGCAGAACAGATCTACACATTTATTGTAAGAAACTTGTTCCTATTTTACCCTCTTAAAATTTGATTTTTTTGACGAAAGTTTAAGATATTTTCCCATTGACCTTCAGTAACAATAGATCTACGGGTATATCTATCTATCATCTATCTATCTATCTATCTATCTATCTATCTAATCTATCATCTATCATCATTTATCTCTATCCCAGGGTTATTTACACTAAAGGGAAATAAAAAACAAAGATGTAAATAAAACAGACCCCAATCTTGAACTACTTAGAGGTATGCCTCAATAATAATAATAATAATAATAATAATAATAATAATAATAATAATAAATTTTATTTATATCCCGCCCTCCCCAGCCGAAGCCGGGCTCAGGGCGGCTAACAACACCAAAATAGTGCGACATTATAAAAACATTATAAAAATTAATTAAAATCAAGATTGATGGCAGCCATAAAGTTTTGTAAAGGTTGCCAGAGGAGGGAGTCAGGCTGCGCCCTAACCAAAGGCCTGGCGGAACAGCTCTGTCTTGCAGGCCCTACGGAAGGATGTCAAGTCCTGCAGGGCCCTTGTCTCTTGTGACAGAGCATTCCACCAGGTTGGAGCCGCAGCCGAAAAGGCCCTGGCTCTAGTTGAGGCTAGCCTAACCTCTCTGTGGCCTGGGACCTTCAAGGTGTTTTTGTTTGAAGACCGTAGGTTCCTCTGTGGGGCATACCAGGAGAGGCGGTCCCGTAGGTACGAGGGTCCTAGGCCGTATAGGGCTTTGAAGGTTAAAACCAGCACCTTAAACCTGATCCTGTACTCCACCGGGAGCCAGTGCAGCTGGTATAGCACTGGATGAATGTGATCTCGCAGCGAAGACCCCGTAAGGAGTCTCGCTGCGGCATTCTGCACCCGCTGGAGTTTTTGGGTCAGTCTCAAGGGCAGCCCCACGTAGAGCGAGTTACAATAATCCAGTCTGGAGGTGACCGTCGCGTGGATCACAGTAGCTAGGTCAGGGCGAGAGAGGTAAGGAGCCAACTGCTTAGCTTGGCGGAGATGAAAAAATGCCGCCTTTGTAATAGCTGCAATCTGCGCCTCCATGGAGAGGGAGGTATCGAAGATTACACCCAAACTCTTAACGGACGGTGCTGGCACTAATTGCACCCCCGCAAGAGATGGGAGCTGCCCCCTCAGTCCCATATCATCCTGTCCCAGCCAGAGGACCTCTGTCTTCGAAGGATTTAACTTCAACCGGCTCCCACGCAACCATCCAGCCACAGCTTCCAAGCATCTGATCAGTGTGTCTGGGGCCGAGTCAGGATGGCCATCCATCAACAGATAGAGTTGGGTGTCATCAGCATACTGATGGCAGCCCAGCCCAAAACTCCTGACAAGCTGGGCGAGGGGGCGCATAAAGATGTTAAAAAGCATCGGGGAGAGAATCGCACCCTGAGGCACTCCACACACCAAGGAGTGGCACGATGACAATTCCCCCCCAAGCGCCACCCTCTGTCCCCGACCAGAGAGAAACGAGCGCAGCCATTGAAGGACTGTGCCCTGGATCCCCACGTCGGCAAGGCGGTGGTCCAGAAGTTCATGATCGACCATGTCAAAAGCTGCTGACAAATCTAGAAGAATCAGCAGCCCCGACCCGCCTCGATCCAGCTGTCTACGAAGATCATCTGTTAGGGCAACCAGAGCCGTCTCGGTCCCATGGCCAGCGCGGAAGCCGGACTGGAATGGATCCAGAGCCGATGTTTCATCCAGAAACCCACCAAGCTGTTCAGCAACCGCTCTCTCAATCACCTTACCCAGGAACGGAAGATTCGAAACCGGGCGGTAATTGGATAGATCTAAAGGATCTAATGATGTTTTCTTTAAGAGCGGGCGCACCACTGCCTCCTTCAGTTCCCCTGGGAACGTCCCCGTGCCAAGGGACAAATTGATGATATCCCCCAGGAGGGCCCGCACCTCGTCTGGACACGCTCTAATCAGCCAAGACGGGCACGGGTCAAGAGGACAGGTGGTGGGCTTTCCAGCTCGGAGGAGTCTGTCCACATCGGCTGGGGATATCCGGTCGAAGTGGTCCAATACTGGACCCGAGGACAGTCGAGGGGCCTCCAATTCCTTTATTGTATCCAAATTGGCAGGGAGGTCATGGCGGAGCGACAAGACCTTCTCCGCAAAAAAGCTCGCAAATGCCTCACAGCTGTGTGTCAATTTGTTATTTAAATTTGGCTGTCCTTCGAGGGACGTTAAAGACCGAATTATACTAAATAATTGCGCCGGGCGAGAGCTAGCGGATGCAATGGAGGCCGAGAAGTAGGACTTCTTAGTGGCCTTCACAGCCATCTCGTAGGTTTTCATAAAAACCCTATAAGATGTTCTTGAAGCTCCGTCATGGGCACGCCGCCATACTCGCTCTAGCCGTCTGAGGTCCCGCTTCATTTTCCGGAGCTCCTCGGTAAACCAGGGAGCCCGGTTTCTGCGGGGTCGCAGAGGGCGCTTAGGTGCGATCTCATTGATGGCTGCCAGGAGATGGGTATTCCAGCCCTCAACAAGCTCAGTCAATGAGTCGCCAGGGGGAGAAAGGTCCCGCAAGGCTTGACGGAATCTATCAGGATCCATCAGCCTCTGCGGGCGAGCCCAAATCGGCTCGCCACCTAAGCAGGGTGGGGGTGGAACGTCAATCCTGGCTTTCAGAGCGTAGTGATCAGACCATGGCACCTTCATCGAAGGAAACATGATCACATCTATACCAGCGCCAAAGATCAAATCCAGCGTGTGGCCTGCTTGATGTGTGGGGCCCGAAACAAACTGGGAGAGCCCTAGTGTCGCCATGGAAGACACCAGGTCCAGAGCCTGTGAGGAGGGAGTGGCATCAGCATGGATGTTGAAGTCCCCCAATACCAATAGGTTAGGGAACTCCAAGGCCCAGCCGGCCACCGCCTCCAGCAGGCCTGGCAGGGTGGCTGCTGGTGCGCTAGGTGGCCGGTACACCAGCCAGACAGCCAAGCTCACCTCGGAGCCCCACACTAGGCCAACACATTCAATGCCGGGGATCGATGGCGATGGTAGAGCCCTGAAAGAACAATCTTCCCGGATTAATAATGCCACCCCTCCCCCCCGGCCCACAGTCCGCGACTGGTGGAGGACGGAGAAACCTGGGGGCGCCATCTCTCGTAAAGTAACAGTATCCCCTTCGCGCACCCAGGTCTCCGTCACACAAGCCAGGTCGACCCCCTGCGAGATGAAGAAATCTCGCAGGGTGGCGGTTTTGTTGCCTATAGACCTGGCATTGCACAACACCAGTGACGGAGGTGAGTAATCTTTGCTCACCCTACCCTCGTCTCTCGGGATGGGGCGCAGATTGGAAGGGGTACGAGCATATCCGTATCTCGATCCCCTTCGCCTATGACATCTGCCCCCATCGCCATACCTCCCTCGCCCCTCCACAGTAGGAATCCCAAGCCTCATATTTGCCTCCATTTACAGAATATAAAAGCAAACAAACAAACAAACAAAATTACACTGAAACAAACCAATCCCCACCCCACTCCACAATCACCCCACCCCAACCCAAAATAAACCAAAACAAAATAAAAATACATAGATAAAAACCACAGCTTATGGTGGTACAACAAATCAAAAAATAAAAACAGTTTAAAACATATAAAAACACTTCAAACAACCGCTGCAGCAGCACTAGTGTCCTCCAAAGCTGCGGCCATGGTGAGCGTGGGCCCCGCCCCCTGGCCTGATGGAGAGTGGGCCTGCAGGAGGAGGAGCCCTCCCCCCAAACGCACGGCAAAGCGGCAGCAGCAATGTTCCGAGGCCTCCTGAGGTGGAGTCTGAGGCCCGCCCCCAGGCCCAAGATGGAGAATGGGCTTGCAGGGGGAGCGGTCCTCCCCAAGACTCACCGGCAGAGCGGCAGCAGCAGTGTCCCGGGCCTCCTTGGAGTCTTTTATGGATGCAGCAGCAGCGATGTCCCTGGCCTCAATGAGGCCTCTTAAAGCCGTGGCGAAGGTGAGCCTGGGCCCCGCCCCCTAGGCCAGATGGAATTGGCCTGAGGAGGGAGAGGCCTTACACTCCAAACACTCACGATGCAGCGGCAGCGATGTCCCTGGCCTCAATGAGGCCTCTTAAAGCCGTCAACATTGACTGTGACGAACACTTGTCCAAGGGGTTTTGGGAAACTTGAGTCCAGCTTGCTCAACATTTCTATTAAATCAGTGAGCCTAGTCAAGGACTAGTTGACTGCTTTAACAGAGTGAAGAAGCAAATACTTCGGTTTCCTCTATACACACACACACACACACACACACACCAGCTCAAGTGCAACCTGTTCAGGCAAGTTAGAAATGTAAGAATTGTTGGAAAGTCCCCTGCTGTTTCCCTTACTACAGCTCTTCTGATTCTTTGTGGAAGTTTGATTTCTGTACATTTCAGATGCAGTAGCCTGCAGGACAGCACAGCATGTACTATTTCAGAGGGAATGAATGTTTAAACCTCTAATTTTTTTGCCAGTGGGAAATACAGGAGCTGTGGAGTGCCACTAATGTATCTTAATTGCCATAACTTTGGATCTCAATGGGAAAAAAACAGTTTACAAAGTACTTACAACCCCCCAGCCCACCCCCCAAAAAATAATCTTGAAGAAAGGGGAAAGAATGAAGTTCAAGGATGACTTCTCAGAAGTGGGAATGGTGGTGCCTCTCTAAAAAATAGACTACAAAGGTGAAGGGAAAATGTTAACACGGAAAAGATTTCTGCTCTGGTGGTGGTTTTCGACACAAGGTAATATTACCTTGTGTCGATTGCAGTAGACATTTGTATCACCACCCTGTTCATTGTTTTATTGTTATACTCTGGTTGCAGTTTGGCATAATATAGCCACCTGGGAGAAAACACTGCTAAAACTGCTTTACATACTTGTTTAAATCCTTTCCATCTTTCTGCAAGAAAGGAATTTACAGATAATCTCACTGTGGGAAATACAGCAGATGTAAGGTTTTCTTTTGAGTCCCCTATTACCCTTATTGCCACATGCATGCATGGTTTTCAGAACTGATTTATTATTTCCTACAATAAAGATGTTTGGGTTTTCCCTCCCTTTCGGAGAATCAAGATGACATTGGTGATCTCCTTCAGCCTGTTCTCTTTTGATGGTATTTGTAGTCCATTGTGAAATTGCAGTCACGGTCACAGTGCAATAAATTCCACCTGCTGCTATGAGGGTGCTAAAACCCACAGCGTTTTCATCTGATTTAGGGCTGGTACACGCAACCTGCCTACCAAGTGGGATCTACTTGCAGTGTCCCTTATTCTGGTGTCCATTTTGGGGTCTGCCTTGTTTGCATTAAGCAGAGTGAGCAGAACTGCACTTTAACCCCAGATCTTTTCGATGTGTGGTAAATGATGCCATGGAACAGGCAGGTTGCCACGTTCTTGCTAAGTCAGCTGAGAACGGTAAAAAAGTGGAAAGACTGGCCCGGTCAGCATTGACTATCTGCACCAACACATGTAGCCAGTCTTTTTTTTTCTGAGGGGATGCAGGGGTACACATACCCCTAAACATTTTGTGAATCTACTTTTGTCTATTTACCATATTTCCCCCGATTTGAACTATAAAATGGTGATTTTCTTGAGTTAAAATGAGAGCACCCCTAAACATTTTCTTTAGGGGAAAAAAAGCACTGCATGTAGCTGCTGGAAAATTCAGTTCATTAGCTCAGAAGAGCACACGCAAACACTCATTACAACCCGTTGTTCTTTTATTATCCAATACGCCAACAACGGCATGTATCAAACACAGCCGCAACACACCTCCATCAGTTGCTAGTATAACCCTCACAACAGTTGTATCCCATATTTGGGTCAGCCCGATTCAGTGCTTCTACTTCTTAAGTAGATAATACTCAGGGCCGGATTTAGGTTTGACGAGGCCCTAAGCTACTGAAGGTAATGGGGCCCTTTATATGTCCAGCTGTCCTTTGTCAACAACAAATTGTCACTGTTTTTTTGTGTTGAATATATGCTATATGGTCATTTATGGACCTAATAGGTATCTAAAGCCATTTTATTTGTTTTTTATCTTATATTTTGGAAATGTAAATCCAGTTTTTTTTCCTTTAAATTTTTCTGGGGCCCCCAAAAGAGTGGGGCCCTAAGCTATAGCTTGTTTAGCTTATATGTAAATCCGGCACTTATTAATAGCTTATCTGTACTTTGACTGAAGATTTTCCATTGTGGGTTTTTGTTTGTTTGTTTGCATTCCTTGTTTTCTTCTTTATATTAACACTGCTGTTGTGTGGTGATTAAGAAAATGGTAGGTTCCATGGAGATGCCATTCCCACCAACCCCCACACCTTTGCCACAGTCCGGGAGCAAGCACATGTCCCAAGGTTCCTTGTTAATACATACTTGCCCACAAGCTATTCAAAAAGGTCAAGGGGCATGGCCTACCTTGACTAGACAACTCTTCCCTGTGCCAATGCTATTGTTACACAGATACGGTATTTCAACTAGGAGAATTAACTGTCCAATGCGGTACTTTCTGTTTGAGATCAAGCTTCGTGCTCCTGTACATCCTAGCAGAGAGATCAGCACGTGCTCTTTGTCAATCGTAAAAATGCCCTTGTAGTTGCTGTTAAAAGTTTCTATCAAATAAGGGAGAGTGCAGTGTAAGGTTGGCAAACAACCACCAGATGGTGCTGTGTTCAAAATTTGCTACCTAGAGACTATTACAGCTAGTGGAAATGCTATACTGTACGTATCTTTATTAATGATGCAGTTAATTCTGGAAAGTTTTTTTGTGCTACATAAATGTGTTGCCTACTTGAGTTTCAGTTTCTTCCAGTATGATGATCTGGAGTAACGGCTGAGCTGCTTCCTAATAAGAGTTATTCTGCATCCCTCTAAATATAAGACAGCACATTAAAACTGTCTTGCGTTGAGTTTACCTCTGTGCATTCTCTGACCTTATAAATATGGCTCAGATGTCACCTACAATAATATAGTTTTAATAAGGTTGCTGCAAAAGCAAAGAATAATTATGCTCCTGCATAATGAGGAGTTGGGATAATTGGCATACAAGTGAATTATTAATTGGTGTTTAGAGAAATTGTGCCCCTGTGAGGGCAAAAATAGAGGCACATGTCCCTTACAGAGTCTCAAAGTTACATTTAATAGCCTGGTAAACAATGGCTGACCATTGTATACTCATCTGTTGGTTTAGCAGTTGATAGTGCACTGGAGTAAACAGAGGTAAGACTTGATGTGAAATACTTCCATAAAAACAACCTTAGACAAACAGACATTACTTGTGGAAGTAAGTGTTGTCTGTTAGACACCTGGTGTAATGGAATTCCACAGAGCCCCTTCTAGACAGATGTATTTAACAAATTTAGAAACTGCTTTATGATCTAAAATAAATGAATACATTATAAAAACAAATAAAACAATTTCTACAAACTAAATTCTACATTCCTGCAATCTTTAAAAACTTATATACGTAATTTTATTTGTAGGCCGCCTTTCCATAGTTTAAACCATACTCAAGGTGACTTTTTGTTGTTGTTTAGTTGTTTAGTCATGTCCGACTCTTCCTGACCCCATGGACCAGAGCACACCAGACACTCCTGTCTTCCATAACTACAACATAACAAAAAAACAGTCGAACATTAAATAAAACATTTTAAAAAATACAAAACCAAACTCAACAATTTCCACGCAAGTCACAAGAAAATCTAAAATAAAGATATAAGACATCAATGACAACACCCCTCTCCCCAGAAAATACTTTAACCCAAAATCTGTTCAGCAGTTTAAGGTTTTGTAGCTGTAGTCCAGCCTCCTACCCCCCCAAGCCAGGTCAAAAAGGCCTGCAAGGCAGGGAGCAGCTCTTCCAGGACACACAGCCAAGATGGTTTCTGGCCTCTTTAGCAGCCTCAGTTTCAGCAGCTATATGATTGATATTCCTTATTAAACCAAAATTTCTTCTGTAGGTGCCAAAATATGCTGCTGGCAGCTTTCTAATTTGGGTAAATGTACAGTTTGGGCTCCTTCAAAGAATCATGGGAACTGTAGCCAACCCCTCACAGACCTTTAGCTCCTAGCACCCTTAAAACCATAGCCCCATCCCCCAAAAAACCTACATTTTTGGTGTGCTCTTAATTGTAAGGTATGTCAAGCTTAGGCTTATCTAGTTTAAGGTGCAACCTGAAACCTGCCTAGGTTTGCTGTGGGACAAAGAAACGCATAGTGGCTGGTTCCACATTGTTGAAAATAGAAAATCCAGCAGCAGCTGCCTCTAGCCTTAAATGAAACACAAACGTTCCTTGTTAGGTAAGGAACAGAAGACAGGACTACTGAATCTACCACCCATGACTCACTCAGGGGAGTTCTGCACAAACAGCTTTCCCAGAGCTCAGTTAAGAGGCACAATGAAGTCCAGGTCAGCTTGACCAGAGTGGCAGAGGAAGGCAGTGAAAGAACTGTCTGTTCTTAACCAGGTGATCAAAATCTTCTTCCTTTGCTCTGTTGCTTTTTCAACAGCAAAAGAATGGACTCCTTATGTTCTTACATGTAATTTGCTTTCTGTTGAAGTTAATGGCCAAAACCTTCATTGATTTTTTAATGCTGTGGGTTTGCTCTCCCGAAGCTGACATTTCTTCCAGGCTGCCCTGATAGCAGTGGGCAAATGTAGTTTCATTTTCTTATTACCATATTGCTACTCTCCTGGGCTCATCAACGCCCTCTTATAAACGGCCCTTTTAATTCTGAAAGGGCTTTGTAATCTTTTATTGAGGCCATCTTCCCACTGGTTCTAGGAAGCAGGCAGGTGGTCGGCGAGAAGTTGAAAGGGAGGGTAAAGACAGAGGCAGCAAAGGAGATTATTATTTTAACAGACTATATGTGGAATTTAAACATAACAAAATAACATGTCGAATGAACAAAGAACACAGGAAGTAAGTTAATTCCAACACATAGTGAAACACAAGCAATTGAATATGCCCTGGCCAATGCAATATTTAAAAAGGGGTCCCAAAGCAACATTCTTGTACTGAATCTTGTACCTTTTAAGTGCTTGTCCACAGCTGGAGCAAATCTGGATTTGCACTAGTCTTTCTCCCCATTAATCCAAGAGTGTCCACATGATGTCATCCCTATTCCAGTGTTGTCCTGGACCTTTCCCCGCTTTACATGAAGGGTTTCCAATCCTTTGAAAGTCTGAAATCGCCAGGATTGAAAAATCCCGTGTTTTAAAGAGGTGGCAAGCCAATGTGACTACACATTTTCTTCCATTATCAAAGTTTTCCTGTTCTCAAACTGTTTTTAAGTGCATGCAATGAATTGTGCTAATGTTGCTCACGCCACGTCTTAAAGTGGCAAGTTGTTTCAGCGGTGTTGTCAGTGTGTTAATCTGGCCTTTGTTTAATTTGGAAGGAGGCTGCTTGGCGTTTTGTCGTACCTTGGAAGTCGAACGGAATCCTTTCCGGAAGTGCGTTCGAATTTCCAAAATGTTCGGAAACCAAAGCACAGCTTCTGTTTGGCTGCAGGAAGCTCCTGCAACCAATTGGAAGCTGCAGAAGCCCCACCGGATGTTTGGCTTCCAAAAATAGTTCACAAACTGGAACACTCACTTCCAGGTTTGCCGCATTCGGGAGCCAAAATGTTCGAGAACTAAGCTGTTAGAAAACAAATGTATGGCTGTATTTTATCTGCAAATATACATGTTAAGCACAGGTGAAGGCACAGCTTAAACACTCTAACCAGCTGCCCAAAGGCACCGTTTCTACATCACATCTCCAGGAGAGAGAACATTTATTTATATGACAAAAATTATGCTGTGTATCACTTCATCAGCAAAACCTCTAAGCGGTTTACCTAAAATATATACATTAAAATCAAGCTTTTTAGTGGCTATTGAAATCAATGCAGCGAAGGTAGGAGTGGCCTCAATGCCTGAGGAGAAATGGGAAGATGCTGTCATCCACCACTTGTCACCCCCCACTGAAGCCTTGCTTACTGGGATTGCACAGTTGCAGCTTCCGGGTTTCTGGCAAGATTTTGCTGGGCTCTCGCTGGAACCTGGAACCTGCTGCTTCTCCTCCTCACTTCTCTGGTGGTGGTGACCCTTGGATTCTGCTGCCTGAGGCAGCTGCCGGCCCTGAGGGAAGGCGTCTGCTGAATCTCAATGGGCAGGGAGTTCCAAAGTTCGAGTGCTGCCACACCGAAGGATGAATTCCTTGTGAGAAAGAAGCGGTCAAATGGGCATATATGGGCTAAGATGATCCCTCAAGTAAGCTGGTCCCAGGCTTTTAAAGGCTTTATATCCCAATAGCAACACATTGAATTTGGCCTGGTAACAGACTGAACAGCTACTAATATTCTTTGACATGCAACTGACCACTCTCTGTGTGAAAAATGAAGTGGCCGAGTTGGTGTGCATGGGCTTCTCACACGTGTTTGGTAACAATGGGGCTTAAGGTATGAAAGAGAAGTCGCAACACAGAAGGAGAGGGGCTTGCATCAGAAGCAGCTTTTCCACAGAGTACAGCCATTTTTGTTGAGGAGGCTGGTGCAGTTGTGAAGACATGAATCTCCATGAGAACGGTGGTCTATTTTGGGAAGCTTCCTATATCTTGAAAACAGAAGACAAGATTGTGGCATAGTTGCAGTTAGCTTTTCTGTGCAAGAATTTAAGTATCAGATGAGTTGAAAATCTTGCCCCCCCCCCTGCAACTACACTTCACCCTACAGAATATACATTTTCTGCCATTGCCCCTTTCCCCTGCCATAAGAGAAGTGTCATTTATTAGTTGCTTCAGACATCTTGGGAGAACATTAGCTTTTTGCTCGGGCTTTTCCTGACCCATAAGATTGGACTTTGCTATTTCTGAATTCTTCATTTTGTAAAAAAATCTGTTCTTGTTTTTATAATGCTGTTGTCTTATGTTTTTAATAGGCTGCAGAGGGATTTTTAAACAAAAATATTAAGCAGCTTAGAAATGCTTGTAAGTACATATATAATATATATCTTTGATCCTTTATGGGGGCTAAGCTGGGTCAGGACAATGGCAAAGGAGGGTGGGACTTTTCTCCTGCTATAGTTTACAATGTCTGTTTGGCCTCATACCTGCCACCCTGAGGTGTGGCAGAGGATGTTTTCCTCTCACAAGTCTTGAAGTAAGATGAAGCTGCCACTCCTGTGTGTAAGGGCTGCCATATACACAGCTCAGGCTTTCAAATGGCATCTGGGAAAACTTTCTCTGAATTGGCAAAATGTCCCAACCCCCCCCTCCCCTCATATGTCAAACGGCCACCATCTTGTCCTTTACCTCAGTCTTGGTCAGGCCCTCATGCTCAGATGTAGCCGCACTACTTCCAGACAAAAATATTCAGGACAACAAGAGCCACGAAAGGATTTCTCCTCAGGGAAGGCCATGATAAAAATGTTGGTCATCATGGCTCCCTATGAGCTATTCATCAGCGTGGGGAAAATCTTGACAGAGGTATTTACTGCTTGGCTTATTGTTTTGTATTAAGGTTTTCTACTTAGCCCCAGGAATAGAGATTCAGCTGAAAGTGAAGCCTATTAAGGTCTTTAAGTAAGACGCGGCACCCTAATGCAGCTCTGCTTTCTTTTGCCTGCAGCTGAAATAAGCTTTTAAGGAGGTAATGCCTTGAACAAAGAATAATATGAAATAGGTTATTAGATTCCCTTCCCTCTTCCACCCCACCCTGCTTCCAGAGGAGAAGCTCTTCTCTACAAAATGCAGTTCAACTCCTGAGCTATGGCTCCGCATACATTGCTGTTCTTGCTGATGCAAAACCTGGGTGTGAATGCTAAAATGTGGACTTTTCTTTAGTGCATGCTTTGGAACTGTTTCAGGTGAGGTCGTTCTAGAATGGAATTGATTTAAAAACAAGACTGTTTCTATTGCTATTAATTTATTATGTAAAGTAGTACTGACATTCCCCACCCACCTGCCCACAATCCATGCCCAAATTGCATTATTACAGGTGTAAGATTACAGATAAAGGCCATCTATATCAGGAATGGTGAATTGCTTGGGTCTCTTTTAATTGCATCTGTAGTGGAAGACTTCTATGAGGAGGTTGGCTTCTTAACTCTTTCATTTCCTGTGATCCCCATCCCCCCAGCTGCTAATAAAACCAGCCTTCCAAGCTGCATTTGCCTTTCTTACAAACCAAATGAATCTTGGGTCATGCATGAGAGAGGCTACTTGAATTTCCTGGAAGCTTTCTGTAATAGATGTGATATATAAAAACACATTTTGAATCTGCATTGCACGTGGGTTTCCTTTTCCTTTTCCTTTCCATTCTTGTGGTTGTAGTTGTTCAATTTAATAAGAAGCCTTGGGGGGAAATGTTACATTTTGCTTTCCCCATTTCCCAGTGGCTTTGCGTCTGCTTGAATGAGACCCAGTAACTTAACAAATAAATAAACCCAGTGGCCAAGTAACACTTTGCTCAGTTGCTAAGCAGCAGATAGATTATTTAAAGAAATGGCCATCCACCACTCTGCCCATGCAATCCATAAAGGAATTCCAGGTCTCTTTTATCTCCATGTCCGCTGCCTGTCCTGTTCGACACAGGCCCATCCATATTTGTGGTGCTGAAGGATAGCAGGTTAGCTGCATTGCTGAAGGGATTTTACAGTTCTTAGATCTCTATCTGTAACAGCGTTGGCAGACAGCTGCATAGCTACCTCCTTGGTTGTTCACGTTGCCAGGCTTGTGTGTGTGATATCATGCCCTCTAACAATCTACTGATTAAAATTGGGATGGGTGTCTTTCAGTGTTGTGCACCCATGCAAGCCAGCTGGGGCTTCCTCGCCCCAGCCCCCTGTCTCCGTTACTGGCAGCAGTTCCCTCAGTGAGCATCACACTGGCACCTCCAGCTCCTCCTCCTTTTCACCGTTGTCACCCTTGCCAGCTTCTCCTCCTCCTCTGGCAGGGATGGAGGAAGGAAGAATGGCCTCTGGGTTTGGCTTATACCACCCGCATCTCCCCCTCCTCTCCTCCCCAGGCTTTGGCTTGGGTGCCTTCTTTCATATGTGCACACATGTCTTTTGGGGCCGAGCTCTCGTGTGAGCGAACTGACTTGCGTGAGAGCTCGGCACTGAAAACGGGACATCCAATCAGAAGTCGGGATAGCTTCTGTAATTCCAGGATGTCCCGGTCAAATCAGATACGTTGATGTGTGTGTGATATTTTCTTTGGCCTGCCAAGATGCTTAGACTAAGACTTTATGTAGTATGATGTTGTGTGAAGCCTATATGCAACAGTGTGAGAGAGAGACGGAGAGCAATGTATGTTCCCCCCCCCCCGGTTCCTTCAAACCAGGAGTCACCAGTCCTTTGCCAAAACATCTGGAGGGCTGAGTTTGCCTATGCCTGGTGTAGTGTCACCACTTGTGCCCTCTAGACCTGATGAAGCTGCTAAAATTGCATGGGGGAATGGCCAAGTTTTGGTCCCACCAACCCCTGCAATCCTTGATAACACTCGATTGGGAGCCGCCCAGAGTGGCTGGGGAAACTCAGCCAGATGGGTGGGGTATAAATGATAAATTATTATTATAATATTATTATTGCAGTCCTTGCAAGCATGCGGTGACACTTTTTTGCATATAGCACCGAACAAAATTGAAAAGGGTCTTATTTTGTTCCAGAAGGAGTCTCTGCTGTCACAGTTGCTTCTCTGATGAGAGAAAAGTTGTGTGCCCTCCATTTCTTTTGGTTCTTTCCCTAGCCTCCTCCCTTTGGAAAGAAACAGTGGTCCCTTAAACATTGCGATTTTATTAATACGCAGTACTTAGCAGAGCGTAAGTCCTATGCTTGCTCTTATGAGTGCACACGCAATTAAACCATACCTCCTTAGTTGTGAAAAGAAACATGGAACTCTTCTCTCAATGCTCTCTGAATCCTTAAAACAACAACAACAACAACAACAACAACACATATACAAACCAAGTTCCCCATCCCTACAACATTTCAAGTGCCATTTCTATGCTAGAGAAGGGGCAGAAATGTTTTTATGCAATGTACAGTGGATTGAGCTATTGGATAAATGTTTGGAAAAGGACATGCACAAAACTGTGGCGGTGACGGCAGCAGTGGGTGGGTGGGGGCACCAGAATCATGTTCAGGTGCTGGGGAACTCATTTCATGAAAAATATGGTTGCGTATATGAAGCCTGAAAGTAAAATTTCAGCATGGGAAGATCTGGATCTTTTGGATACAGATTCTGATGAATGAGTTGGCTTGCTCACAGACACTGTCACAGGAACCCAAGTAAGAATAAAATGGAAGTGATTATTGAAACATAAGCATGCAAAAATACGAAAGTATGTACAGTTATACCTTAAGTTGAATGCGCTTCGGGTTGAGCGTGTTTGAGTTACGCTCTGCGGCAACCCGGAAGTAACAGAGCACGTTACTTCTGGGTTTCGCTGCTCGTGCATGCGCTCAAAATGTCTTCACGCACATGCGCGGTAGTGGCAAAACGTGACCTGCGCACGTGCAGACGCGTCATCACATCTTGCGTTCCATTTGGGATGTGAACGGGGCTCCGGAACGGATCCCGTTCGCATCCTGAGGTACCACTGTATAGAATACAAAATGCACGTTATCCAAGCTGTGGCAACTGTAGTTTTTGTCTTTTTGTTACTCGTATTTGGGCACTCATATTTCTGTTTTTTTAAAATCACATACAGGGCTTTTTTCAGCTAGAACTCACTGGGACTCATTTCTGGCCCCTCTCAGGTGGGCACCATTGCCAATCTAAAAGAATGAGGGAAGTGTTCATGGTGAGTTCCTGCACCTTTTTCCCCTAGAAAAATAGCACTGATCACATACCTTGCTATGAACATGAAGACTACAGAGCTTGACTCCTTGTGTGTAGCTGTTAAATTTCATTGTGGAACAGCAGACTCCGACTGTTTGAAAGCACTCTGAAAAGATGCTAGCATGTTGAGAAAGAGGGAAGTGTATTTGTGTGGGTGGGTGTGAGACGGTAGATGATCTTATGTTGTATATCTACACAGACAATCTGGTGACACGGGAAAAGGAACGCTACCCTGCTAGCATTCTGACAACATATCCAACAATAACCAATCAGCTTCACACATTCACAGCTATCTAATCTAACAAGCAGCATGGCCTATGGCTTCAAGGATTTTGGTGGGTGGCATGGTTTGTTAACAGATATCTGTGCATATTATCATCGCTACATTAGATAGATGTTTACATTTTGCTGGGATACATTGAAAGAGAACTTGAAGGTGCTAGCTTATCAGTAGGATGTGATTTCTCCCCTTAATATGAACGGCAGTTCCTGTTGTATCTTGCTGCTCATGCCCTTTCGATTCTAATTTATTCTGTGGGTTCTTCTGCTCAATTGATTGAAGTGTGCCTCAAAGGCTTTCACATGGTACCTCACCCAACCCCCATTTTCGGTGGCATCAAGACATAGGCTACATTCACTCTATACATTTAAAGCACTATGAAACCATTTTAAACAGCCATGACTTTCCACCAATAATTCTGGGAACTGTGCTGAAGGTTATTATTCTCCTCACAGAGCTACAATTCCCAGAGTTTCAAGTGGCATGAGGGTACTTTAAATGTCTGGTGTGATGTGAACAGAAGCAGACTTTGATCTTTTGTAATATTGTGCCCTGTGTGAGGTCAAAATTGGGCACCCCTGAATGGATCTTCTCAGTTATGGATCTTCTCAGTTTTGCACACCCTCAGCTCAGCACCTTGTGTGGCAGAACCGTCCACACCAACCTAAATCTGTTGCTGGTGTGAAGATGGCCTAAGTTGGGCATTTGCAGTGGAGTTCAGAGAACAATGCAGCTATGGAATGGAAAGAACTGCTTGCTGCTTATAACTTATGTTCAACTTTTGCTTCCAAGTCATGAGAAGTACCAGTCTATTCTGCTCTATTCTGAACTTCAGCTGAATTCTCTGTCCTGTTCTGGGCAGTACATTCCTGAGAATCTTCTTTTGGTTGCTGTAAATGGATTTGGATCTGAATCTCAAGAGCTTTTCTAATAGCCCCAAAGTATTAGATCTGAAGTATTTTAGTCTGTGTGGAAATCAATAAAACATATTTATTACAGTTTAAATGTTAAGTTTGAGCAAATTCAAAGCTTTCCTTGGACATTTATTTTTATTGGACTGCTAGTAAACATTTTAAGACATGACAGTGGTCTAAAACCAAAGAATGGGGAGAATGTAGGAATAAGCCATCCATTTTATATTATATTTAATATACTACCATAAATATAGCAGTATATTTATACTATTTAAATATACAATTGTAGCTTCCTCCTTTGGCAAAGGCAGTGGTTTTTGCTTTGATTTTTTAAAAAGATCTTGATTAATTATATATGTGCAGACTTTTCCAACACCAGATGTCAGTAGTGTCTCAGTTATTTCTTCTGTTCCATGTACCTTTGGTAATGCTTACTACTCATATATAAGAAGCATATTATCCTTCACAAATGTTTTTCTTTTACTTTTTTTGTATGGATAGTGGATTTTGTGTGGTTGTCCTTTACTTTTTATTCGTTGTTTATTAGGGTTCCCCCACCACCACACTAACAGCACAAAGAGCAACCAATAAAAAGGAGGAAAAACATACTGGGTAAAGCACGCCAATTCACAGCACCATTAGGAAAATCAGACACCTGTAATCAAAGCCTATAAATATAAATATATCCTTAAGTTAATTTAAAAAGTGGTACTGGGAGAGAAGGGGCCAGAAAGGGAAGGGAAGAGTCGGAGATAGGATCCAGCAAAAGTCCACAGGGCACAAACAGCTGTGAGCAGGATTTCCAGATATTGGAGTATTAAGTCTCTTTACACAGCTGAGCAAAAGCTGCTCTTTCATATACCACAAGGGAATAAAGGTTCTCTGACTGGTGAACAATACGGTGAACTGTTAGATCTTTCCAGCAATGTGAGACGAATCTCTTGGCCACCAATAAAGCATGCAGTCCCCCCCCCCCATCAAATTACAGGGCATCAAGATATGATGAAAACAACATGAACATCTGAGTATTTTAGAGATATCCTAGGACCAAGTTAATATGCATATGGACTTCTACCCAAAACAGTGCCACTATGGGGCAAGGTTTGATCATATGTTTCAGGGCTGCTCCTGTCTCACCACATCACCAACACACATCTATAGACCTAAGATGCTTGGGACAGAGGTGACAATATACTTCCCAAAAAACTTTCCCTTGGAAAAAAATGCCATCTGAGGTCCAGGGAGCAAAACTGTAAAGCATTCAATATTCATTGCCATTTTCTCAAATATATGGGATTTTCAAGCTCTCCTCTCAACCCTTTGGGTGTTCATGAGCTCTGGTTGCTGAATGGAGGAACTTTTTATGCATGAACTGCATGGAATCTACTCTTAATAGTTAGCATACCCACTGTCTAGGTGCTACTAAAAACCCTCAAATCTAGCTCCCTTCTGCCACACCAAACATGTGAGCAATAATTACCTGAGAGATAAATTAATCTGGTCTTCCTGATGCGATGAAACAAGATATTATCAGTGATCATCTGCAGAAACATGTAGTTTGGCACAGTGGCGTAGCGTGGGGGGTGCAAGGGGTGCCGGCCGCACCGGGCGCAACATCTGGGGGGGCGCACTCGCCACCTCCAGAGTCGCCGAAGAGCCTCGGGGCTCAGCTCCTTTGGGAGGAGGGGTCGGGCTGGGTGACCAGGGGGAGCAGCAGGCGCCAGCAAGGAGGTCCGGAGCCGGAGCCTGGCCAGGATCGGGCGCGGGATGGGGCGCAAGAGGGAGGGGAGAGTCGAGCCTGTCCGCCCGCGAGGACTGCTGCGAAGAGGCGGGAGGGAGAGGAGGCCCCTTGGGAGGAGCGGGCAGGTGCTGGGGCGGCAGTGCCGGGCGGGGGCCATGGGGTGGGCGCCCCCCTGCGCGGGCATCGCCTCGCCGCCGCCGCGGGCTTGGCTGGGCGACCGGCCGAGGGGAAGCGCCAAACAAGGCCAGGATCCAGGCCCGCCCCGCTCTCCTTATTTGGCGCCCATTTCCGGCTCCCGGGTGGCCTCCTCCCACCCGCTCTCGCTACCAGTGGAAAGAGAGACGGAGGTGCAGCGGAACCCGCAGCCTTTGCAGGCGCTGCCGGCCGGGGGAGGGGAGCGCGGAGGAGCCCCGCGGGGCTTGGGCCCGGCCAGCCGAGGGATCTTGTGGCGAGGAAGGTGCCCAGTCTGCGCCCTCCTTCCCCACAGAGCTGCAGAGGGAAATCAAGGTTCTCCTGCTAGTTTCTCTTCTTCTCTCCCCCCCCACTGCGTTACAACCGTGCCCCCCCCTCTCGGTGCACATAGCACGATTGCAATCTCTCTCTCACCCCCCCCCCCAAGTTAAACTAATGGAGCAAGCCAGCGCCAAAGATTTGTAGAACTGTGAATACCCGGCCCAGGCAGCAGCAAGAAGCTGGCAGCGGCGGCAGGTTAGGGGTTAGGGGTGCAAATTACTTGCCTTGCCCCGGGTTATGGGGCGCAAATTACTTGCCTTGCCCCGGGTGCTGACAACCCACGCTACGCCGCTGGTTTGGCAGCTGTGTATGGCAAAACTAAAAATAGCTGGAGGTATTCTAAGGGGAGGGGAGTAATATATCTAAATCATGTTTGACCCACATTTCTTTCCCACTTTATTGAGTTTAAACTGGAACAGCTGTCAATCAAATGAATCAATAAAATGCCCTTTATTACACCATAGGAATTCATATGTGGGGGAAGGAAGTGGTAAATAAATTGTTGCTGACATTTAGGATTCCCATATTTCCCAGGTGATCTCAGCTTAGTACGCTTTTGAAACACCATGGAATAGACAGGAAATATTTTTTGTTTGGATTCTGAGTAATGAAGGAGATGTTTTGCAAGTGGGGATGGGCAAATCTGCCAGTTTTGGTTTAAGTTTCACATTTTCCCACTCTTAAGTTTAATTCTGCAGATTTCTATATTGGTTTGTGAATTAAAACAACTACGGAATGTCTCCTAATATGCATAATTTTGTTTGTTACTTTCAGTTATATATGCATTTAATTTCAAAACCTACCCTAGTATAGACTTTCTCATACACATTTCTTGACTGGAGAACTGCATTGGAGAAGTGTGAATTTTGAAGGACAGCTGTATTTTGGTTCACATAGTGTTTCAAAGTGTGTCAACTGTTTTCTTGCTCTATAGTTCAGGTGTTTCTAGAGCAGGCATGGCCAAACTTGGCCCTCCAGCTGTTTTGGGACTACAATTCCCACCATCCCTAGCTAACAGTTCCAGTGGTCAGGGATGATGGGACTTATAGTCCCCAAACAGCTGAAGGGCCAAGTTTGGCCATGCCTGTTCTAGAGAGTGGGAAAGTGAAAAGGCATCTCTGCATAATGCAGAGATTTGTTGTTTTCAACCCTACAGCACACATCCTCTCTCTACCCCAATGTAATTTGCTGTGCAAATGTAATTTGCTATAAGATATTAAATGTTTTTGGAGGGACATGGGTGGCGCTGTGGGTTAAACCACAGAGCCTAGGGCTTGCTGATCAGAAGGTTGGCGGTTCGAATCCCCACGACAGGGTGAGCTCCCGTTGCTTAGTCCCTGCTCCTGCCAACCTAACAGTTCAAAAGCCTGTCAAAGTGCAAGCAGATAAATAGGTACTGCTCCGGCGCGAAGGTAAACGGTGTTTCCGTGTGCTGCTCTGGTTCACCAGAAGCAGCTTAGTCATGCTGGCCACATGACCTGGAAGTTGTACGCTGGCTCCCTCGGCCAATAAAGCAAGATGAGCAACGCAACCCCAGAGTCGTCCACGTCTGGACCTAATGGTCAGGGGTCCCTTTCCCTTTATTAAAGGTTTTAACAAGTCCATTTTGTTCTCCTCTGTCTTTCATTTTCTGTGATCTCTAGCAACTGGTATCCAGAGGCATAGGACCTCTGATGGTGGAGAAAATAGCCATTGTGGCTAGTTGCCATTGATGTCCTTGTCCTCTATGAATTTGCTTAATCCTCTTTTAAAGCCTTCCATGTTGGTGGTTGCCCCTGCCTCCTGTGGGAGCAAATTCTGTAATTTAACTATGCTCCATTTTCAAGAAGGAAGCAGACTTAGGTGGCAGCTGCAGAGTTGAAGTTCTGCATGAGATCCAGCCCCAGTGGGGCTCTGATTGCATAGGGAGAGAGAATACAGAACCATGGGGATTTGCTTAGGGAGTAGTAATATCATATTTTGGGAATTTAGAATAAAGCTTTGTAGTGAGGGATCAGCCTAAACTACATTCTCACTATAATGATGCCTAACCTGGGGAGCAAAGGGGGGTGAGTCAGGTTGGAAGCTTTACAGAGGAGTAGAGTTTCTTCCTAGCTTTTGCTGAAATCACAGAACTCCCTACAGAAGAAGCTTATAAGGACCACTAGGGGGAGAAGCAGATCAAGGTTCAGGGAAGACTTGGTATGCAAACTGGAAACCAGTGCAGTTCTCCACAGAGTGGTTACTTGTGTTGCCAGTACAGTGGTACCTCGGGTTACATATGCTTCAAGTTACATATGCTTCAGGGTACACACTCTGCTAACCCAAAAATAGTGCTTCAGGTTAAGAACTTTGCTTCAGGATAAGAACAGAAATCGGGCTCCGGCGGCACGGCAGCAGCAGGAGGCCCTATTAGCTAAAGTGGTGCTTCAGGTTAAGAACAGTTTCAGGTTAAGAACAGACCTCCGGAACGAATTAAGTACTTAACCTGAGGTACCACTGTAACTTGCTCTTGTGAACAGTCTGGCTGCTGTGTTGAGCACTAGCTGCATCTTCCAGACAAGATACAAGGGCAGACCCACATAAAGCGCATTGCAGTAGTCAAGTCTTGCTGTTAAGGGGTCTTGAGAATGTTTCCCTGTTTGTTCCGCGGCTTGGCAAGGCAACTTTCCCATCACAAAGCGGGAAGTGCTGAGGCAAGCTGATGCGAACTTTGTGATAGAATCAAGATTCTAATTACTTCTCAGTGGGGAAGCTTGTCATAAATATTCACTTTGCATTTGGGCAAATATTTGTTCTGCTCTAGTTTTGGCTTGGAGATGAAGCTGTTTCAATCTCATAAGCACATTTGACATGTTTACAGTTTCCCTTTCAATGGGACACAGTGGTTCATAGTGGTAGTACTGCTGTTCTTAAATGGCTGGCAGTTTAAGCTAAGTGATGCATCCTGGGGAGGACGGAATGCAGAAACCATTGAGAATAATGAATGTTCCATTTAAGAAAGAGTTGTACTCTAGCAGGCTTGAAGATGCTAAAATCAGGCCCTTATTGAAGTAGCCCTTTCTAGATCCTCATGACTTGAGTAATTATAGGACTCGCCTAACTTTTCCTTCCTAGCCAGGATGATCAAGTGGACCAACATCTTGCTCCTGGATGAAATTGAATATATCTTGATCTCTTTTAATCAGAGTTCTGGCTAGACTCAGGAGGGAGAGAGACTTAGCTGTCCTGATTGAAAACCTTCTCTGGCAGAGTGACAAGAACATGTGTGACCCTGCTGACTCTCCTCAACCACTCAGGTAGCCAGTACCATTGATCATGGCATCCTTCTCTTGCCAGACAGCAGTATTCTGCCACCATTTTCCATGCTTCTTCCAAATTTAATTGGCTGCATTTTAAGCTGGTAAGGTTCTATTAAACTAGGAGGAAGCTTTGTGTATGAACAGCCAAATCTATTTTTCCTGTATTCCTGTGAATACGGTGGCAGTCTCCATTGCTGAATAATTGATTGTAGGGGTTACCAATGTGCTGGATTAGGGTGAATAAATGGAAATCAAATCCAGATAGCAATCCAATTGCTTATGACTAGTGGTCTCTTGATCAGGCAAATAGCAATCAGCTAATTCTGCATGAGGCTAGCCTTCTTCTGGGGGAAAAAAATATGCAAGCTCAGAATTTGAGGGTTTCCTGGGTCTCTGCCTCCTTATGAATTCTCAAGTTGAGGCTATTGACCAGGAGTTCCTGAGCCAATTGTTTCTTAGTGGAGCAAATGACAGCTTCAAGGAAGGTGGGGTAAGTTGGGGAATTGCCCCGAGACAAATGTTAATTTCCCTTCATCACACATTATAGCCTTGAGATATGCAACCCACTTCTTTTGGGATGGAAGAAAAACCATCCTAGCCCACCCCCCAGGACTCCATATAGCATGCAGACTGGCCTTTACAAGTTCACTGCACAGTGCCTGCTACTCTAAGTTTTTAGTCCTTATTTGGGTCACATCCACACTGTGCATTTAAAGCACCCCTTTACCACTTATCCCACAATATTGGTTTTCCCTAGAGGATCCTGGGAGCTGTACTAGTTTGTTAAGGGTTCTGAGATTTCCTAGGAGATCCGTCACAGAGTTGCAAGTTAATTTCCAGCATTCTCAGGGGGAAGCCATGCCTGTTAAAGTGATATAAGAGTACTTTTAATGTATGGTGTGACCTATCTGGACACTCACCCTTTCATGAGATTACAGTGGCAGGAGGGGGTACTGTGGAGCCATGCCTGCTGCCGCTGCCCCCTTGCTGTCCACCCCCAGCACACATGTTTTGGCAAGGAAAGTCTGAAAGAGGCAGCCTTCTGGGTATGTCTAGGCCCTGACATAATTCAGAGCCCTAGGTTGATGATGAAGAGGCAAGAACCATGCGGAGCCAATGGCTAGGGCAGGTCTTTCAAGTGCAGCCCCACTCTCCTGAGGAGAATACTGAGGTCCAGCGCCGAGGGTCTTCTAGCGGTTCCCTCGCTGTGAGAAGCCAAGTTACAGGGAACCAGGCAGAGGGCCTTCTTGGTAGTGGCATCTGCCCTGTGGAACACCCTCCCACCATATGCCAAAGAGAAAACCAACTACCAGACTTTTAGAAGACATCTGAAGGCAGCCCTGTTTAGGGACGCTTTTAATGTTTAACAGACTATTGTATTTTAATTGTTGGAAGCCGCCCAGAGTGGTTGGGGAAACCCAGGCAGATGGGCTGGGTATAAATAATAAATTATTATTATTATTATTATTATTATTATTATTATTATTATTATTATTATTATTATTATTATTATTATCCTCAATGGCCTAAAACTGTTTCCTTTATGACCACATGTTGGTTCTTAAGTTCAGTCATTATTCATTATGGAGAACCCCCCTTCCCTGATAAGATAATTCTGCAACTTCACCATTCTTCCATAACTTGTGGCACGCTTAGGTTGCTGTGCTGTCAGTGTCACTGCAAGTTTATGTACATGGTATTGTCATGTTACATCAGTTGCATCATGTCAGTGAGAGCCACAAAATGGTGCATGATGTAGCCCATGCCTCTCCACATCTGGCCCTTGGGACTTTCCTCCCAGGCCTCCTCAGGCCATCCCCTTCATGGGCCCTGACCCACATTCTCCTCCTGTGCTGAACACCTTCTGGATCTGTAATGATGTCTCTTGCTTGCCTGGATAGTGAATGGAGGGATTGTCTGGAAACATATGATCTTTTCTTCATCTGGTAACAAGTAGCAGAGTCTACAAAGGTCAGAGCAATAGGCCTTGCTCTGCTCACTTTGGCCTCTGGCCCTGTCAGGGCTGGCCCAGGATGTTTTGCTGCTTGAGGCTAAAATGAAAATGCTGCCATGTCTTCTCCTTCTCCATAGCCCTACCTGCTGCCACCTCTTCCTCGTCTCTAGCTCCTCCTGCCACTGCCACCTCTCCTCCTCGGCCTGAGGAAGCAGCAGAGAAGGCAGTCAACAAGTGCAGTTCACTCCTCAGAGTCAAGATCAGCCACTCCTCCCAGCTGTCCAGAGCCTGACGCCTGAGGCAGTGGCATCACAATGTCTCTTGAGTGGGCCGGCCCTGGGCCCCATCCACTGTTTGCATGTGGCTTCTGATAGATTCCTCACAAAGGAAGATTGCCCTTGAGTTGAGAAGCTTTTCCCCATCCCTGGTGTAGCCTGAGATGAAATAAGAGTCAAAGCCTTCTGTGTTTTCCTGGGCAGGTCTACACACCATATTGAATGCAACTTGTCAGCCATGGAATTGAGTCCACCACTTGCTTGACAACTGGCCTGTTTTTGCAGATGTAAGTGGTCGGGGGGGGGGGCTTTTGCAATTCCTCCTTGGCTGCTATGCAGGTTACATTATGCAGACCTGACTGAGGGCTCCCCCCCCCACTCCCTTTCACCTTGCATGTCTTTCACATTATTCCTTGAGCGTTATACACAAATCAGAGGCTGCGGTGATTTAAGAAGTGGCTATTTCGGGAGAGCTGCTCATATAAGCAAGCCTTGGGTAAAGTATGAAATATCTCGCTCTGCATAATCATCTGGAGCAGTCCTTAAGAGTCGGCTTGCTAAGCGTCGTTCACCCCCACCCCACTTGCTAAGGACGGCACATATTATGACTCGCCCCAAAATTAGAGCCGTTTTTTAAAAAAATAATGAGTCCATTGAACGCTCTCTGTGACTGGAAAAAAAAGATTAATTAATTCAAAAGCGAGTGTTCTTCACTCCGGCAAGCAATCGAAGGCTTTCTCCCAAAGAAAAACATCTCACATTTCCTTCAAGTGCCGGAATGATTCATGTTAAGATGAAGCCAAGCACAACCCCCTTAGCAACTGCTTCACTTACCCATTTTAGTACATGAACATGTTCTTCTAGTAGGATTGATGGCTCGTGGTTGACAGAACTTAACCATTCTCATGCAGGCAAAATAAAACGGGCAAATTCGTCTGTTGAGCAGTCAGGGAGGAATTTTAATCTACTCCTAACCTTGGTTTTGAGCCTTTTTTTAAGCAGATCAGATTATCCACCACAGCCGTCAGTGGGAGCTGGGCTTTAGGATCACAGCCTCATGTTAGAAAGAGGCAATTGCTGCTGTTTTTTGTTTTTAAGAGAGTTGAAAATCTTGTGCGAGAGGTTTTGCTTCCTGTGGTGTGGAGTGGTTCTTCTACTGCCCTGTCTGTTTAACCCTTCCAAACAATGTGAAAGACTGCTAAACCTGTTCATCTAAACTGAAAACTGGTGACCCATCTTGAGCAGCAATCAAACTGCCTTCTACTCTGTTCAGCTCTGTATGAGTGAGAGTCAGGACTGGAGTCAGTCCCAAGAGATAATAATGCGAGACCTGGGTCTGAAGTGAGCGATTGACTCATGATACGAGATATCTCTGAGAAGACACAGGGCCCACATCCCTTTACCGCCTTGTACCATTTGTAAGTTCCTCTAATTGGAAATTGATCTATCCTATTTATGTGCCTTTTAGCTGAATGTGATCCATTGCATCAAGATTTGCATTGAAGTGGTGTGCTAGCACGATGCATAATTGCTCTTGACATATTATATTGACTAAACTAAAATCTGGAAGAGTAAGATGAAAAAACATGTTTTAATCAGAAAGATATCGCAGTGGCTGTGAAGTCCTAAAGCCTTTTAATGTATTTTTAAAACCATTTCTCTTGTTCCCTGTTGTAACTTTTCCACCTTAACTTTCTTTCCTTGACCTACTTATTAAAACAAGATAACTGCCTTTGAGCCCACGCAGATTTTTTATTTTTTTTGCCATCAGGTAATTTAATTTTAATAGAGGCTATGAATCAATGTTATTTAATTGTTTCATTGTCAGCTTCCTGTGAGCTATTCATAGGGACTTTCTGCAACATTGTGGAACAATGGTGAACTTTTAACCTAACCTCTAGAAAAGTAACATCCATCCATCTAGGTCTGAGGTCACAACCCCATCTGAAGTTACAAGCTAACTGCGGCTTAACAAAGCATATGGAGAATCGGAGTCCTAATGGTACAAAATGAAATTGCCCTTAAAGCCAGCATGTTTTCTCCTTGAGCAAGATCATGTGAGTGAAGTATAGGGCCGGCCCTACCGTTTCAGCAAGGTGAAATGGCCACTTCGGACAGCAGATTTCAGCATACCATGAAAGGAAGGAAACGGGTGGCATCTTGCCCTCAGGATTGTGGGTGCCCACCACAATAACATGAACGTGCGATGGCACACGTCTGCATGTCACACGCATTATGTGCAGGCGTGTGCGGGTGATGTTCCACATCCACATGGCAATGCTGGTGGTTCCTCTTCCTCATCTCTACAGCCAGCAAGGCACCCTTTTCTGCCTCTGCTTCCATTCCCCGTTTGGAACTGCTCCTCTCTCGCAGGCAGCATCACAGAGGCTGGCTGGCTGCCTCTCTCTCAGAGGCAATGCCGCCCGCTATCTTTGCTCACTGACTTTGTGGGTGCCCAGCCCCCACAATTATATTATTGTGGGTGCCCAAGTACCCACAGCCCCCTGGAGTTGGCTCCTATGGGAGGAAATAATTGATTATTAAGGCTCAAGCTACCTGTGGCACTGACAAAATCTTCTCCAGCAATGTATCAAGCAGGAGTAGATGGGGTTGTTGTTATTTAAGAATAAAAGAAACTCTGCCATGGGTGTCCACTTATATATAAATATATAAACCCATATTTTGAAAACTTTTAATCATATTTTGTGCATTGTCTTGAGATACAGTGGTACCTCGGGTTAAGAACATAATTCATTCCAGAGGTCCGTTCTTAACCTGAAACTGTTCTTAACCTGAGGCACCACTTTAGCTAATGGGGCCTCCTGTTGCCGCCGCCATGCAATTTCTGTTCTCATCCTGAAGCAAAGTTCTTAACCCAAGGTACTATTTCTGGGTTAGCGGAGTCTGTAACCTGAAGCGTCTGTAACCTGAAGCGTTTGTAACCCGAGGTACCACTGTATATATTTGGTTACAGGAAATTATCGATCCCCTTCCAGTTTCCTCTTTTGCCACCATTTTGCCAAGGCCACTCTGTATAATGCATCATTTGTCTTTGAGGTTTGCTTCTAATGCCTTAAGAGTACTGGATCAGCTGTACTCTTAAGATCAGCTATACTCCTAAGACTTTGGCTACCAAAATATATCACTGAGGATGACAGCTCAGAGCACTGTGGGTTTCTATCCCAAAAGAATGAGGTTGAGCACTTTCAATTAATAAAACCAGTGAAAAGTGTTACCTGACATGAAAGTGGATAACAATGGTGCTAAAGACTTATTGAAGCCCCACAAGAGTTTCTGGCACATAGCAGATGCTCCAAATTGAAAGCCTCCTCCAGTCAGGAATAAATCCATGCAGATAGCTTCATAGTGGTAGCAGCCCCATCTCAAAGCCATGTAGCGTGGTCCTTGAAACAGCGTCCCAGCAAGTGTTAATATCCTGCCATTCATTTGTTCATTGATTCTTACTCATAGAACCAGATTTCACAGAATCTGGTTGTACAAGTTGCAATGTATTTAGAAAAGTCTGCCTTATTCCCTCTTTTTCTCCCCCCTTTAACGTGCTTTAAACAAAACACAAAGAAATGCAACAATGAAAATGAAACAATCCTATAATTTCCCCTCTCTACTAATCCCTTGGAAATCTTTTTAATCTTGCTTTCTTAAAAATTGGATTAAGATGGCTACATTTATTTCAGTGCCCCTAATGAATGACAATGGGCAATTATTATTTTATTGTTTTTGTTCCCTTATCTTAAATTCCTGGCAAAAAAGAGCATAAAAAACCCCTCTTTGAACTGCTAGCAACATAATTCAATCCTGTTACAAGCTACAATAAATATAAAATCTACTTATCTGTCCAACATTTCCACTACTATGATAAATTTCAGTAAGGAAATCAGCCGGCTTGTTAACATATGCAGCAGGATGTTGTGACACAAGTTTAATAAAACCACAAACAGGAAGGGATAGTTTGAGCTGGGGTTCAACAAGACTAAGCCCTTCAATCTATTTGTCATTGTCCCGTGCTTTCAATACATAGCCTAACAAAAAGAGAGGGGAAGAACCTCTAATTGTAGCTGTGGGTGCCGCTGTGGGTTAAACCAAAGAGCCTAGGACTTGCTGATCAAAAGGTCGGCGGTTCGAATCCCCACAACGGGGTGAGCTCCCGTTACTTGGTCCCTGCTCCTGCCAACCTAGCAGTTCGAAAGCACGTCAAGTGCAAGTAGATAAATAGGTACCGCTCTGGCGAGAAGGTAAACAGCATTTCTGTGTGCTACTTGGGTTCGCCAGAAGAGACTTAGTCATGTTGGCCACATGACCCAGAAGCTGTACGCCGGCTCCCTTGTCCACTAAAGTGAGATGAGCGCAGCAACCCCAGAGTCATTTGTGACTGGACCTAACAGTCAGGGGTCCTTTTACATTTAACTTACATTCACACTATACATTTAAAGCACTATGATACCATTTTAAACAGCCATGACTTTACCCTTTACATTTACCTTTTACTGTCTAAATCTACATGTGTAAACAATGTTAAACGTGGGTCAACTATCTTTCCTGTTGCCCCCATGAAAATGAAGAGGGCCTATTCAAATATTTTCAGGTGGGAAATTAATGGGGAAATTTCATGGGGGAAATTTGGCCAGGGAAGGCTTCTGACCTTAAGAAAATAAGAACATAAAAAGAACTTGCTGCATCAAGCCAGCGGCCAATTTAGTCCACTATCCTGTTCTCACAGTGGCCAATCAGATGCCCATGGGAAACCTGCAAACAGGGTTCAAGCCAAGAGCTCTCTCTCCTCTTCTGTGGTTTCCAGAAACGGATATAAGGCTATCCCCCAGTGATAGAGTTCAGGCCCTAGGACGCTTCGTGCTTAGCCGTGCATAGTTTCCCCTGACAACATGTTCTCATCGGACAATATGCAGCCAGAGAAGGCAGCAAAGAAAAACCAGTGAGAAGAATGTGTTTTTATAACTCTTTACTTTTGTGATTTCCCACCCTCACTATGCCCTGCAAGTGAACAAAGCTTGACCTACGGAATTGGCAAACATACAGGGAGAGACCATAGCATTTCCCAGGCTCTTGCTGCTAGGAAACACCCGTGTGATGCTGCCTCTTAGGGTAGAAGATTGTGGTACCGTAGACAGGCTGTTAATCTGAACTGGTTCTGAGGTCATCAAAGGGAGACTATGTGTTTGAGCATCTGTTGAAAATCATTTCTTTCAACACTGAGTAACCATGCAGCCAGCCTTTCCCTAAGTCTTGGATTCAGGGAGATTTAGGGGAACCATTTTCAATTTGCACAGTATTACTTGTCAGGGGCTCAGGAGCAGAGGCACAGGAGAGGGAGGAAATGGAGAGCGAGGGGGAGGAATCCGAGGGGAGCGTAAGCGATGACAGTGGTCCGAGGAATTCCCTGAGTCTCTCCAGCGAATCGGAAGATTCACAGAAGGGGGCGCCCATGGCCAGAGCAAGGGGGGTGCCTAGGGGGACACCCCAGGAAGAAGGGACCAGAGGGGACTCAGAGAGCAGCAGTTGGAAATCAGGACCAGCTTCCCCACCAGAGCGCAGTGGGGGGGAGGAGTCCCAGGTATCGGGATCAGGCTGCTCACCACCAGCGAGAGGAGATGAGTCAGGATTGACCACGCCTCCATCGGAGAGCACGGAAACGGTCGAGAGGAAGGTTGGAGGCTGGGCGCGCGCGCGCGCCAAGTTCAAATGTACAGGCGAGCGGCACAGCAGGTAGCCCGGATAGGGAGCCAGGTCCTAAAGCCCGCCGGAAGGAGGGACAAGAGTCAGGGGGGTCAGCGTCAGAAGAGTCCACAAAGGAGGAGACCCCGGGGGGCAGAAGGACCCAGAGGAGGAAAGAACAACGGAAGAGGTGGAGTAAGGCTAGAGTCTTAAACTGGTGTACAGGGGGCGGAGACTCAGACGGAGCTTCGCCGGTCTAGGTTCTAGACGTAGAGCTGCACGCTGCGGCTTGTAAATGGAAACTGAACTTCAATAAAGACTTTTGTACATTACAACCGGCTAGCGTTGGTCCTCTGTGAGCTGGGACCTGGAGGCAGCTCCGACAGGGTGCAGGGTGCATGGGACAGGCTGAGCTCTCTCAGCTACACAACACAACACATTTAAAGCATCTTCCTGAATCCAAGGAACTGCAGTTTGTAAAGGGTGCTGGGAACTGTAGTTCTGTGAGAGGTAAACTACAGGATTCTTTAAATATATGGTGGTACAGCATTGCGCGGGATGTGGGTGGCACTGAGTTAAACCACAGAGCCTAGGACTTGCCGATCAGAAGGTTGGGAGTTCGAATCCGTGCAATGGGGTGAGCTCCTGTTGCTCGGTCCCTGCTCCTGCCAACCTAGCAGTTCGAAAGCACGTCAAAGTGCAAGTAGATAAACAGGTAGTACTCTGGCAGGAAGGTAAATGCATTTCCATGCGCTGCTCTGGTTAGCCAGAAGTGGCTTAGTCATGCTGGCCACATGACCTGGAAGCTGTATGCCAGCTCCCTCGGCCAATAAAGTGAGATGAGCGCCGCAACTCCAGAGTTGACCATGACTGGACCTAATGGTCAGGGGTCCCCTTTACCTTTACAGCGTTGCGCAAGTGTACTTCCCCATCTGCAACCTGCACCTCCCCAATCTACCCTTGGCACTGGAGATAATATAGCCATTGTGAGTAGTTTTAGCTGTGATAGTCTTATCCTCCAATCATTTTAGGCATATGTGTGCCTGTAAATATATACTGAGCAACTCTCCTTTGTGCACAGAGCAGAAATTTGTGTTGAACTCTTCTGATATCCCACAAACTTTTTAAAAAGACACTTTCATACAGAATCTGACCCTGAAACAAAATGGACTTATTTCTGTAGTTTTTGTCAGTACTGAAGAAGGAGAAACTTTGCAGGCTCTGTGCCTTTAGGGATGTGGTATTCTTGGTTAAGGTGATGGATGTTAAAAAAACACACAAAGCAACCCAGCAAAACAACCCCCAAAACTTTCCTTCATCTGTCATCTTTTCTCCAAACAACTTCTGAACCAAATCTGGGGGAAATCCAAGATTTTAGAAATACCATCTCACCTCCTCCCAGCTCTTATTATTGTTGTTGGAGGAACAAAATTGACAACATCACAGTTGGAAGCCTTTGTGGCCTCAGCCTGAAGCTTTCGTAAAGATGGAGCAGTAGAGCCAGTCTGCCCTGAATAAATGAAACTCCATAAAGCCAAAGGACTCATGGTGCAAAGCTAAGCATAAATGCAAGACCCTCTTTCTGACAACTGCAGGTAATATACCAGTAAGGACCCTGGAGTGAGTGACTGACATCTGCAGGGATTTTCTGATATAATGCTGTCCCAGATACATATAAAGCTGCTAAATCCTGCCTCTCAAGGTCACCTAAGGTCAATACCTAAGTGGTGTCTCCTCACAAATTTTCCTTCTTCACTGAACACTCAAGCACTCCGATTCACCGCCAGCGTCTCCCTAATGTTTTGTGGCCTTGAATAATAGCACAAAGATAAAGCAGGTAGTAGAAGAAGGTGGAAACTGAAACTGAGCAAAGAAGCCATTATATTTTAAAAACCAGAAGCCCGGGATAGCTGACACCAGAGAGAGGTAATAGCAGCAAGATGCATGGTTTAAGCGTTGTGAAAGGAAATAAGTACTAATTGGGTGAAGGAAACTGAATTCCATGAAACATTGGGTTTTCAAAATGGAAGCCAGGCCACGTAGTAGACAGAGGACTGAGGAATGGATCATCTTATTTTATCCATAACTCTGAAACTGATGTGTGTGTGAATTTAGGCCATTCTTGTGGTATTTTGTTGTTATTATTTTACTACTACGACTACTACTATGTTTTGTTATTTATGGCTTTTAGTGATTTACCTCACACATCTTGCGTTCAGGCAAAGTGAGACATCTTGAGCACTGAGGAGAATGTCGAGGTGAGCTGTAGTGTCCCCCCCCCCCCACTTCTATTCTATGGATGGGGGACTGGAGTGAGGGTTTCTTGCCCCAGGTTCCCCACTGGGAAAGAGGTGGGGTTACAAGATGAGTCTCCTAGATCTGAGTCCTGCTTCTATCTTCTGTGATTTTCAGCTTTAGAGGAATGTTGCACTTTCAGGTAGCAACAGTAGATTAACATTCCTGCTAGGCAAAAAAAATACAAAAGTGCTTGACAAAACAAGGAGAGACCGAACTCGTGTATCGGTGAAAAGTAATATAGCCAGGAAGCAGTGCTTCTGCAAAGAAGAGGATGCAAACTAGGAAAAACTAAAGGTGATGTTGAAATCAGTGAATGTCACAATGGGTGGTGTGCCCAATAGCAATTGTTTGTGTTAATGCTGGCACAGTAAAAGCCAACACAACATTGGTTGTGTTGTTTCATTGTCTTTTCCCCCATGAAAATATCCAAATACCCCCTCCTCATTTCCATGGGGGCAGTAGGCAAGATAGTTGACTCATTTTTAGCATTGCTACACTTGTAGATTTAGAATGTAAGAGGCTACAATTAGAGGTTCTTCCCCTCTCTTTTTGTTGGGCTATATATTGAAAGCATGAAGCAGTTGTTGAAAGCCATTGCCCGTGGTCACACAGGGATACACACAAAGGCTGAAGAATGGGCAGGGACTCCACAAGGCTAATATGCAAAAAAAGAGAGAAGGTTTTCAAACAGGCTTTAGAGTAAGACACAGAAGCTATAATTACCTGCAGCAAAAGAACTGAGTTTATGTGCTACTATGAAAGATAGAGGGGTTTTTTAAAAGCCCCACTGAGGTCTTTGAAGCTGGAAGTTTTAATTTGAAAGGAATTCTTATCTCGGAATGTAACAAGAGAGAACAGAGCCAGCATATTACAAGTGAAGGCTTCCAAGTGTGATCAGCCCCCAACCTCCTGCTATATCTACAGAATTCTGTGCAGAATTATTGTCTTAAACACCTCGAGGCTGGACCACTTTTGCTAAACATTATATTGGCCAACTATCAACCAATATTGTTCCATTGTAATAACTTCTTGATAGAAGCAATATGTGTATTTTTAGATTCAGGGTGGGTATAGGGATATAGACCCAGTTTACATCTTCCATTTGTGCCCCTCGTGTGCACCATCATGCTATAGGTGACAGTGGTATGTTCCAGAAGGCAACTATCTGGTGAACAGATGAGGGACAACAAAAGGATGAGTTCAGAGAAGCTATTTTTTCCATCTTGAACATTGAGCTGATGAGTGGTAGCTGTAGGGATATGGGAAATGGACACTAGGTGTCTAGTTCTAAGAGATCCCCTTCCTTCCCCAGAGAGGATTGTGGAAACCTCGTGCATTGTGGAGCATGATTTGAATCTGCCACTAGTCTTGGGTACAGGAGTCCAGATTTTTGGTGGCATATCTTAAGAAGAGCCAATGCTGGCAAAAGACTGCATTGATGCGAGAAGCACAGCAGTCAAGGGGGTAAGCGGTGAACTTGGGGGTCTGTGCTTGAAAAACAAAGAACTTATTTATGTATGCTACAGCAGCAGCAAGCGTCTTGTTAGCACAAGGATGGAAGAAGAATGAGGAAATCCCAACGAAAGAACAGTGGCAAGAAAAACTGATGAGTTATGCGGAACTGGCCAAACTGACATACAAATTACGTGAGAAGGACAATCATGACTTCAAAGAAGATTGGGAACTTTTTACAAATTATTTTAAAAAACAACAAAATGACTTGGACTCCTTGGCAGGTTTTGAATAAACATACACAAATTTATTAATAGAATATATGACAGATAAGGTAACGATATGTACAATTTTTAACACGCAGAGAATAACAAGTGCAAACAAATCAGAGAAGGGAGCTGAGAGAAGTCTTGGGAGGGAGAGAGAGGGAGGGATGGGGAAGGGGGGATAAAAAGGGGGAAAATAATGTAACTGATTATTTGGATTGGTAATTTGTTTTGTTGAAATTATATATATATATATATATATATATATATATATATATATATATGTGAAGAATGCTAAAAAAAAGGGTAGATAGAAACCTTACCTCTCAAGGCTTAGTTCTTATTGAGGTATTTTTGGCTCCATCGCTTTGATTTAAGTGTGAACTCTCTCTGTATAAAACATTTCCCCTGCATTGAAAATTGGATACCACTGGCCCCTATCTGGAAGTGCCAGGAGCTGAATCTGGGATATTTTAGATGCAGAGTATGTGCTCTGCTGCTGAATTATAACCCTTTCCCAAACACCCCCTCCCCCCCCCAACACTGCTGCTGTGAGGAAATGGACAGACCCTCCTGCATAGATGCCTTCAGGTTTTTTTCTTTTTTTAAGGCGGAAAATTCAACCCCTGTTCTTGTGATATATGGCGAGTAAAGATACCTTTAGATGTATTAATTTAACACCCAGGTTAACCTGAGTGCAGTAGACAGTTGTGGATTTATACTTAAAGGCACAAAAAAGGAGTCTGTGAATCAGATGGAGGCACCATTTCCCTCTGCTCATGGCACCTTTAAATGCCAAAGGAGTCAGCTTCACACAGCTTGTCCCAGAAGAGCGACAGTGCTGCATTCCCCAAGGGAAGACTTGGCTGCCTTGTACTTTGCTTCTTAAATTTCTCATGAAGCATCTGCTTCAGGAATCTGCATAACATAGTTGGGGAGGGAAGCCGTGTATCTCAAAGCAAGGGGAGGAAAAGCTTGTCTGAAGATTCAAGGCCTTTTCTTCCCATTGTTTAAAATCACCCTTGTTTTAACTTCGACATCATTCTCTCCCCCTCTTCAAGTAATTAATGCAAGTTTGAAAAGGATTGCTGGCATTGGTTGTTTTTTTTTTTGACATAGCAGTGTCATCTTAACCTCTGAATGTATCTGGTTTGCTAACTCCCGTCCAGATGAACCATGGTGCTAAATAGATTGCCAAGGTATTTGTTCTGTTTCCATAGCAATGATATATGCATTGTTAAAGTATCACAAATTGTTCTTAACCAGCACACACAATCACACAATCACACAGAGAGAGCTGTCATCCACTGCACCTACTCTAATGTGTGTTTTATGAAGTCCCTGTAATGGTGGCAAGAGTGCAACGGAGCATGACCAGTTTCACCTAATGGCTGGATTCCAAACGACTTGAATCTGATTTCCATAATCTTTGTGCTTTTGTTTGTTTCCTTCAAACACAGATGATTATTTGTATTTCGCTGCCGAGACAGAGGTGCCTTGTCAGATGCTGGATTACCGCAGCGAAGAGCACTTGCTTTTACAGGTCAGAAAGATTAATTGCTGTCCCCAGTGACTCTGGTTCACAGAAGGTGGAGGAGACGCTGCTGGTGCTGAGGACCCCTACATCTGCCGCTGTGCCCCTTTGACACTGCCTTGGTGGAAGCTGCTCTTGGCTTCCTTGCGCCCGCTACTAGTACATCTGCGGTTGTTAGGATAATTTGGTACTGTGTTAAATCCACCTGAAAACATCAACTCTAATCCACGAACCAAGTGCTGGATATAGATAGGATTATGCACCTAGTGCCAACCCTTTACAAACCCTCTTCTTTCATGGTAATAGTAGAGCCTGAATCAGAAAGTTGCAGCATGGAGTGTTGCTCTTCAGAAGTCCACTCTGTTTCATTCCCTCTCCCAACCTCAGTTTCCTATTTTTCTTTTTATTTACCCTGGCAGTCAAGGACAGAACCACACCATACATTTAAAGCACACCCAATGCATCTTTAAAGCACTTGGTTCCCCGCAAAGAACCTCAGGAACTATAGTTCCCCTTTCACAGAGCTACAATTCACAGTACTCCTTACAGACTATAGGTTCCAGGATTCTTTGGGGGGAAGTTAGTAAAGGTAAAGGGACCCCTGACCATTAGGTCCAGCCGTGACCGACTCTGGGGTTGCGGCACTCATCTCACTTTACTGGCTGAGGGAGCCAGCATACAGCCTCTTCTGGCAAACCAGAGCAGCACACAGAAACACTGTTTACCTTCCCACCAGAGCAGTACCTATTTACCTACTTGCACTTTGACGTGCTTTCGAACTGCTAGGTTGGCCGGAGCTGGGATTGAGCAACGGGAGCTCACCCCGCCACGGGGATTCGAACCGCTGACCTTCTGATCGGCAAATCTTAGGCTCTGTGGTTTAACCCATAGCGCCACCTGCATCCCCTTGGGGGAAGTTATTTGCTTTAAAAGTCTATTGGATGAGGGTGGACCTGGCCTCAGACAACATGCAGCACCCATTTGAGCATGGAAAGTTCTTATTGACCTATTTGGGGGGTGGGGAAGGGTATGCCCCCTTACATTTCCCCCCTAAATAGTTTTTTTGTTCTTCTGTTATGAACCTTGGGATTCCCACAAGCATGTTGCCTTTTTTTGCATCAACATTGCCACTTTGGCTACCTATTAAGGACTACAATGTTACAGAGATTCCTTTCTCTCTTACATTTATATAAACAGATAGCATGTAGCATTCTCTTCTCCCCTCTATTTTCACTATAAATAGGACTCCATTTTTGTACCCACCACTTTTAATTGTTCTCCGATACATGGAGAGAGAGGGGGGGAAAAAAGAGGAAAACTGGGACATTCTGGGATCAAATCAGAAACCAGGATGACTTATGTAATTCTGGGATTGTCCCTGGAAAATAGGGACACTTGGAGGGTATGGCATGGTATAGAGGCATGCAAGAGCCATCAAGGCTTGCTCTCCAAAGTTCACATGATCCAGCTCAATCTCTGAGTCTGGAAGCTCTAATACAAGAGTGGGAAAGCTGCAGACCCCCAGATATTGTTGGACTACAACTCCCAGCAGCTGTGACAACCAGGCTTGCTGGCTGGGGCTGATGGGAGTTGTGGTCCCCAGATGCACATGGACTCTGAACTTCCCAGCCCATGCGCTGTGTAACTTGACCCTATGTGTTGCCATTTTGGCTGTTAGTGGGCTAACATCGATTTAGCTGTTCAAGCTAAATTGGCTTGTATGGTGAAAGGAGTTGCAGGGAATTATCCCATCACAACTTTAATAAGATTTTCCCCATGAATATTTTGTCTTGGTCTTGCTTCATTGTTTGCTCCAGAAATGTCATAAAATAAGCAGAAAACTCTCTGCCATTCACCCGTTGTTATTATTATATTGGCTGCTCTCTCGTAGAGGGACGACTGTACTACAGAACTATTAAATGACAAAGAGGTTGTGGTGCTTTTCCTCTAGGACTTGACATTTCTGGAATGGCAATACAGACAAAATGACTGAGAGTGTAGGTGGAATAAATACTCTACACCTGATTTGAAATGCGTCTACAATAGTGGCTGTGGTCTCTTTTAGGCTGTATTGCCTTTGCCAGCCAAAAGGCATTTTATATGGCAAAAGATGTGAACTGAAGCTTCTTCTATGTGCAAGGCATCTTCTCGGAGTAAGTACCCTTTTATAGTAAGGATCAATTATTCTATCCAGGAGCGAGCCCTTCACCTAGACTAGGGCAGGGAAACCTCCCACCTGGGGACCTGAAATGGCCTCCAAGAATATTTTTCTGGCTTCACCTATTTTGGCAGCAGTGGCAAAAAGAAATAGATAATTGAGGTGGTCATGGCATCAGAGCAGGCAGAGAGGTTTCAAGTTCTCCAGCTACCTCAGCACCCTGAACGGAATGCAAATGGGCCTTTCTCAGCTATCTGAGGGACAAAGAAGGGATAATAAACCCCCTCCTCGGATCAGCTGAGAAGGGGGTCTGTGTGTGACCTCTGAGTACGTGTTGATGAGTGTGTAGATGACCAAACTTACTTTTGTCCACCCGCTACTGTCACATGGCCCCTGGAGGGGCGACTAAGGTTGAATGCAGCTGTCTGGTCAGAAAAGATCAGCCACTCCTAAGACACACAAAAAGAACTCTCTCTCTCTCTCTCTCTCTCTCTCTCTCTCTCTCTCTCTCTCTCTCTCTCTCTCTCCCCCTCTCTCTCCTACAAAGCTGAAAATATTGTTCAATCTGACCAGTCTTGTGATGAAACAACTTCAGGGAATGTTCTTCAACTTTGTAAAAAAAGGTTCTCAGGACACAAAAGATTACCCAGTAAATAATACTATGTGTGATACAACAACAACAACAACAACAAAAATGGTACAGCTCTGAAAATGAATGCTGGTCTATTTCTAGACAGTTGGAATTGTTAATACAGTTCTTTGTGAAGTATGTTATTTTTGAGGTCCTTTTTTCTGTTAGTTTTTCATTATTTAAAAGGCTTACAGAATCCCACAGAGAGAAGCCAGAACAAACTATTATTTTATAGAACAGAAGATCTAACTTGCGTGTCGTTATCTCTTTTGTCAGAACAACAAAATCCCTTTTCTGTTCTTTATCACCCCCTCACCCTGAAAAAAAGCCACATCGAATTTTGGCTAAGGTTGATATTTCAGGTTGTTTATGTTGTTCTTGTCGTTGTCATCACCATTATTAAAAAGTCTTTACTCTCTTGCAGATGATAGCCCCCCCGTCTGTTTCTTGGTGGGTAATGTTTGTTGTTACCAGTGGGGGTACGTAGGGGTATACATACCCCTAAACATTTTGTGAATTTAACGGGAGAAGAAACTTTTTTTTAAAAAAAAATATTTTCTTCTTTAGCATGGTAAATTGTCAGTTCCATTGAATAACATGGTGAATGGTCAGTTCCACTGCTATCCCTGATGACAGCTTCATTTCCTGTCACGGTGTTTCCTGAGTCTCAGACGGAAGCGAGCATTTAATGTGTGAAGCAGTGTGGAATGTGGATGTATGGTGTTTTACTGATGAAAGTTTGGCCTCATTGAGGGGCAGTATTTCAATATGAGTAGGAAAATTACTATTTTTCGTCATTGTGAGGTAATGCATGTTCTTTGTACTTTTTATTTTTCCCGATTTGAACTATAAAATGGTGGTTTTCTTGAGTCAAAATGAGAGTACCCCTAAACATTTTTTAAGAAAAAAAACATTGGTTGTTACAATATATATCCTGGTCATGGCAATTTGCCATGGTCCACCAGTGGCTTGTTTGCTCTGATGTCATGAAAGGTTCCTCCAGATGACCTGTTTACTGAGCATTCATCTTGATTTGCTTCCACAAATCTGACACAGAAGTTAGAATTGACTGGTCTTTATTGACCGTTCATGTTGATTTGCTTACAGGGTGTCATCTTTAATCATTTCTTTAGCCCACATTTTTCAGTGCATAATGTGGTGGGCTTAAAACAACATGATTTAACAATGTTGTCTGAGAACCAACAAAAAGTAATCCCAACAAATTACAGGGGACTAGAAGACCCTTGGGGTCCCTTCTAACTTTGCAATTCTATGATTCTATGAAATTTTGAGAATGTGATTAAAATAAGAAAGATGAGTGTCAGAGATTCTCTGGGGTTTTTTTAACCCTCCCATACATCACTTTGCTCAATATCTTGCACACATTTTACAATGTTCCAAAAATAGGCTCTACCCTTGAGCTTGATGCATCTGAGCGTGTGTCAATGGGTAATGTTTTCACAGCAGAATCCTACCAGTTTTGAGCAATGTTGCCATTTACTGTAGCTCTTTACATTGCATGCTTACACCCAGTTGCACCCAATTTCACCGATCAGTAGCTCTGGCTTAGCTTTAGTCCTCATGAATTTAATAATTCAGCAGCTTGGTGAAGAACAGAGGAGAAAGTTGCATCTTGTACAGGCTGGAACGGATAACGTGCATTGAGAACTACTGCTGCTGATGCTTAATTTGCCCATGAAAGGAGCAAACAGTAGCAATATTAGTTTCTTTCATAGGTGAGCTATTTTCAGTAAGGAGCAGGACGTTTGCTGTTCCATGTATGGACTTTCTGTTCTAAGGCTCCCCAAGAGCAGGAATAGCCAGATGCTGATGGACTATATCTCCAATCTTCCTTGACCATTGACCATGCTGGCTTGGGCTGATTGGAGCTGTAGGTCAACAGCATCTTGGGGGAGCACCATATTGGCTGTCCTTGCACTAGACTTTCCTATGCCACACCAGTAATGTGCCATCACATTAATAAATGCTGTGATTCAGGGACATTGCTGGGCACAGGCCTGTGGCACACATTTGCATAACATTTGCATAGGATAGATGTCTGGAAAATTAGTCTTGTCTCTTTTGTCCTAGCCAAGTACTGAATTAGACTTCAGGGTTTCCTAATCTTGGGTCTCTAGCAGTTTTTGGATGATAACTCCCATCATTTCTAGCTAACAGGACCAGTGGTCAGGGATGATCAGAAGTGTAGTCCAAAAACAGCTGGAGACCCAATTTTGGGAAACCCTGGTCAGAGGCTCTTAAGGGTCTTGGGAAAAGGCTTCTTTCTCATCATGTCCTTGGGATCCTTTTTACCTGGAGATATCAGGGCCTTAACTTGGGACCTTCTGCATGCAAAGCATGACATGTACCAGCTGTGGTCCCTCCCTGTGCTATGCTTCCAGTTGTTGCTGAACTACATTTCTAGTCATTTCTTAACTCCCATTATTTCTGGTCATAGGGGATGCTGGGGCTTGGACCCTGACAACATCTGGAGGGCCACGGGTTCCCCATTCCTGGTGTATGGCAGATGGAGTGCTGCAGCGCGACTCCTTTTCACACTCTTTGCATAAAATGAGCAGTCTCGGTGTGGGATGGGCTACATAAGAAGGAAGCCATGCATCAAAAACTGGGATGGGGACAAGCTGTGTGTAACAGATTTCTCTCAAGAGATCTGAGCTTCTCATACTCCCCAAAGTGGCACAGGAAAAGAAAGTCAATTTGCACACCACAAATGTAATAGGAGAAGATGCCTTTGGTGTTTTGGGTTGAGTGTGGAAAAGGCAGCAGGTGCTCACTGCAGCCAATTGCTACCATTCTCTTAACTCTGGGTTCTTACCTTTCTGAGGCTATAAAACTAAGCACAACCCTTTTGTTCTTCCGTTTAGAAGTAAGTGAACGTAAAAGTGACTAACATCAAGGCTGATTTTTTTTTCCTTACGAAAAAGAAGAGACAGCTGAAACACAAAAAAGAATAAAAATTTTAAATCAGCCAGCTGGCAATTTTACTGTACTGTAAGTGAGATGAGGAAATAGGATAGATTGGGCAGTTGGAGTCTCAGCACACAGGAGTGAAATGATAGCGCTGGTTTAATATGCAGATGTTCTGCTACAGCAACTCTTCACTTGAACCGGCTCTGCATGTGTTCAGTTGCAGGGTAATATCTCCTTGAGGCCTGCCACGCTCTGTCTAGGTAAGGTAAAGTAAAGGACCCCTGGATGGTTAAGTCCAGTCAAAGGCAACTATGGGGTCCGGCACTCATCTCGCTGCGGCAGGAAGGTAAACGACGATTCCATGTGCTCTTGCTACCTGTCTGTTGCTACCAGCGCCAGACGCTCCCACTTTGCAACAGCCTCCTAAAGAAAACTAGAAGATTAAATAACAAATAGAACAGTTGCTGCTATTTTTGTTTGCCATCTGTTTTTTAGAGCCTGAGGTCACATTCTATAGCGCTTACAAGTGATGGAAATTCTTGCTAAAAAATCTCCCCTCCCCAAAATGCTCAGATTTATGATAATAAAATGTTCTTTAAAGGACAATCAATTGGTATTTGTATGGGTGCACCAGCAGCGATGCCTTTGAAATAACACCAGTGTTTTTAGGACCCCAGGCAATTTTTGCTCCTCTGGGTACTCCAGCACTTTCTCTTCTTTAACGTAGAAAGTCAGCATATTCTGCTGACTGTGTTAGGATTCACGGTTTGTAAGGCTGGTGTGCGCACACGCAAAAAGTGCAATTTGCGTGGTAAATTCAGCCAGCCAGAAGGTCCTCAGCTCCTTTTTCAGGGTATATGCACATAAAAGCCCATGCACCATTTTTTGAGTTCACTAGCAGTATGCTTTTGGTTCAGCAGCTGATATACAAAGTGCTGGGTGGTCCAGAGATGTAGGAATCACTTTGTTTTTCCTTTAGCAAATAGCAGGTATGAAATGTGAGCAAATTACTAAAGTAGGCAAAACTTGGTGTCCATGTGTGTGGAGGGAAGCTACAGGCCTGTGAGAAAATGAATCTAAGAAATACACACAAGAGGATGGATTGCAGGGAGGGTTGTTATTATGTCTTTGAAGGCTTTGTGCCTTGTCCTTCAGTATTTCTCAGTGTGGCATTCAACGAAACAAAGACATTCAGCAAAGACATGGAAACCCAAGTTAAAAGAGCAGCAGAGAGGTAGTCAGCATAAAAGTGATCAGCAAAGATAAAACAGGTCAAAGTCTGGGAAGGAAAGAGAAGCTTTTCTATATGCCAAAGTGACATCACAGTAGGTGCTAAGTGAGCATCTCTCGGGAGAGATTTCTACCTTTAGGGTGCCACCACCGAGAAGGCTGTCCCCCCCGTTGCTAGCTACCTGTTATGATGGTAGGGGGATCTGAAGAAGGGCCTCTGTCAAAGATCTTATGAAATGGGCAGACGATTTTGGAGACAAGCAAGTGAGTAGGTTTGCTGTCTTTTTGCATTATCCAGTTGGCCCGACTCAACGACTGCCTATGTGTGGCTCACAGTAAAAAGCTCAGCTTATGTTAGCATGGAAGGTTCTGCTTTTTCTCCCTCTGACTTCTTTTTGGGAAGAGCTTTGTTGATCGGCTGCTCTTTCCTTTTGAGTGGTATGAGATCCATGCAGGTTCTTGCTTTTGGGAGTGGAGGGTTTTGTCTAGTGCTGGGGGGGGGGGGGGAGGAGAGCAGAGGATTTCTCATGCTGCAGCAAGATGTTGAGTCATTTCCCTTGCACTCGCTTGGCAGCGGCTGACCTGCAAGCTATTGGTTCGAAATGACCAGGGCAAGCTTTGTACGCACACTCCCTATGTGAAATGAGACTAAGGAGGAAACTACAGGCCTGCCGTACAGATTTCCTCCCATTCCTATCCTGCTTTACGGCCATGGCTCTTAAGAGACTGTCGAGCATACAGTGCTGCGAAAGGGTCTGGACCTCTAGCAACAAATCATTCTCAGCATCTTGACAAAACTACAACTTTCAGGCTTATTTAAGGAATGCAATCGTGTTGATGCTTTCACTGGGGCGAACCAGAGTGACTCAGTTGTGCCCTTTTCTCTTCTGCATACGTGTATGTGTATTCAGGCTACTGTATTAACACTGGTGATCCAAATGAGTGTGTTTGCTTAGCAGTCTGAGAGGCCTGTTTGGATCCTGGGCATTTTGCTCGAAGAACCACTTTTGCCTGCCCCCTCCTCCCCCTCTCCACCCAGAGATGAAGGCGTTTAATGGAAAGCCCTTTTAAGGAGCACCTATAACTCAGTTCAGATGGCGCAGTGTTACTGGTGTCACAATAAAAACAGTGGTGTGCTTAAGGCCGGGGGTGCTTCCTCACTTTTATGCTGTTTTCCTGCCATAAAAAGCATACTAATGGAACTCTTGCTAATTGCATTGCTAGCACCAGATCAACGGCAATCTCTTCAGCACATTGTGTCTTTGCAGAAATCCGGGAGCCGCGATCGCCGCAGAGCAGCCAGCTTTGCTGATTAGACTGACCGCTGAGAGCAAGAAATTATAAGTTCTGTACAAAGGGCTCGTGATAGCGGGGCCAGTGACTGCTGGCATTTCAGATCTGCAAAATTTAAAAGTGCTGGTTTCCAAAGAGGGACGGCTGCCATCAAACAGACGGCAGTGTTCTGCGCTAGCAATCTGCCTCTGAGAATGGGCTGCGGGGCCTGTTTTAAGCAGCGAAGGCGGCTTTCTGCAGTCGGAGACTTCATCTCTGCTTGCTAGCAGTGTTAAAATTAGAGACCTTTGCAGATGTTCTTGACAGTGGTCTTGGAAGATGGGAATGGAAGGGGGGGAAAAGCAATTTGAGAAGCAATGCAATGCAATGGATAGGCAGCAGGGTTAATGGATAAACTAGAGGAAACATGTATTCAGATGCCAAATAATTAACTCAGTGAATTTCTCCAAGATGTAGGAGCATGGATTTTTGTATTTATTTGTGACACTTGTCTCTTCTGCATCTTTTTTCACCTGGTGCACCGGGAGGAGGCTAAGAAGGGAGCCACAGAACCCACAGTACAGTGATTCCCAGGGTCTGCACTGAAATGACTCTTAGGGGCGTGATGAAAGAGCTCAAGGCTCTCCAGATGCTGTTGGACTTCAACTCCCATCAGCACCCTAGCAGCATGGCCAGTGGTCAGGGATGATGGGAGTTGTAGTCCAGTGACCTCTGGAGTGTCACCGCTTCCCCATCCTTATGCTAGAGTGCCTTGAGAGGAGCTGAAATGTGCCTTGAAAGAAAGGGGGGAAAATAAGCCTCTAAAGTTTGGCGCTGTCTACCCCTATGCAAACCTTGGAGTTGATCTGCTCCATAGAACCACCCAGCACTCTCTGCCACTATGTAACGACTTCCAGAGGGGCAGGAAGAAGGATGTGCTGGGATTCTCTGAGGCAGTTGTTGAAAGGTTCAGGGGTTGTTCACAGAAATATGGCGCTAGCCCTGAAAGCATAGCTCCACCCCCGAGCTCTGATTCACTGGGCGGAGAGCGAGGTGACTTGCCTAAATGCAAGAGGGAGGCATTCTCATCCCCCCAGATCTAAACGATTATTTCTTTATCTCTTGATACAAGTGTGGAAGCAAACAAACGAAATCCTTTTGTGTGTGTGTGTGTGTGTGTGTGTGTGTGTTCAAGCAAAGAGATGTGTGTCCCTGATTTTACTCCAGCAAAAGCTGCATCCCATTGAAAGGTTGGGAAACCCCACCCTAGCAAGCAGAGGTCTGTGCACAGTAAGGTATCGTTGAGATTTCCCTTTTGGAAAGAAGAGTGACGAACCTACGGAGGGATCTGAAACTGAAAGTCACGTCAAAGCCATGGGACTCCTTTGTGAACGCTAGGTGGCACTCTCAGACTGCAAGGAGCCGATTTGTCACCGATTGCCAGGGTGGCTTGTCATTCTGGTTTTAACATGCAAAGGCCGGGGGTCCATTTCAGGTTTATGCTCATCACCCAGGTAATACGCTATTTGTGTTATTTTGCATGATATTGTGCGGAAGACTAAACACCTAGCGCTTTATGAGCTCATGATATTAATGGAGAATCTGAAAGTGTAGTGTGAATGATAATGCCCACTTAATGAAGCTGACCTTGACCCTGCTTGGGAAGTAAAATATTACAGACTCTCTTTCCTTCTCAGCATATGAACATAGTAGACCTTGCTGAGGCTTTTGACATATAAATATATTTCTTTCAGATCGATCGCCAGGCGCTGGGACAAATAGTTACCAGCAATTCCCCAACAAAGGTGGTTCTTCTAGTGGGACGTCTGGTGGTTCCACTGACTTACTTTGGGGAATCCACAGTTCATCTTCTTTTGCAGCTCAGTCTCCATCGCCGCCGTTAGGAGGTGGATGGAGCAGGGGAGATAAAGAAAGAACCAATGGCCTTTCATGCTCAGGAATCATTGCCATGCAATATGCAGGTGATGCAAATGCAGTAAAGCATCTTAACATCTGACATCAGAGCTGCCATTTGGGTTGGGTTTGAGTATGCCCAATTGGAAGTGAAATGATAAACGAAAACAGGAACGTGGGTAACTTTCTGACGTAGGGACGCTGTGCTGGCAGGTGTCTTTACAACATGTAAACACCACAGCCCAACTGGGAGGTGTTTCTTGTGCTTCTGATGTACAGCAGGCTGGGTCTTAGGCCTTATTACAGCACATGTTCAAAAAGATGGATGCTGGAGTGACATTGGGCATGGATAAGGGAAGATCAGATTTGAGTCCTTGCTTTGGCCTAGATCCAGAGAGCTGAACTGTGTCAGGTGCTGGGAGCTTTGGATGTGTGGTTCAGACACCATGCTGCATTTATTTATGTTCATATGTTCCCACTTTTCCAAGGAAATAGCTTTACCCTATATTATAAGCTCTGCACAAATGCATTTTAGCACCTGCCACTTGGTTTTCGCCTACCTCGTAGCAAATCGTCACAACTTTCTGGGTATTGGCGGTTAGGCACTGGAATAGTTCTGTAGATGGAAGAAGGGGAGGTAGCGCCATCACCTGCCCCACATTTTGAAGGGTAGTCCATTAAAGGATTCCGGGGGGGGATGGCTCTGTCTGAAGCCTAGGGAGGTTAGGGCCTAAGGCATGGCCCCTATTGGTGACCCCGGGGGAGCTCCTAGTTGATGTGCATCAGCAGGATTCCCCCTACTGCTGGTTAACCCTTCCTGGACTTCCAGCGGACGGGCTGGAGTCAGATATAGTCGGTTAGGTCCAATGCCTAAGCCAATACCGCTCATCACCTGTAACCAATAAAGTTGTGGCCTTTTTTAGCCCATTAACCTTAATAATTGTGTCATGTGTCATTATTTCTACATGGGGGGACTGGGAACTCGCCACACAAATATTTTTGTAAAACCCTGTAGCTGGTAGGGTTGGGTTAATATGTTGGTTTTACTTTATTACTTCTCAGTTCTTCAGTTCTCCACATTCCCAGATCAGCCTTGTGTTTTAGTTTTTAGTTTTCATGAAAATTCATCAGCATTTTGGTGTAATTTCTTTTTTCTAACATGCAAATATTTGAGAAGCCATTCCCCCCAATCCCATGCATTTTTCTATCATATCTTCATTAATATGTGCATTTAAATCCAACCTAGTATATGGTTCCCCTCCCTATTGCTTGGCTGGAGAACTGCATTGCAAACTTCAGAGTAGTGCGGATGTCAAAGGATATCTGCGTGTTGGTTCTCGTATTGGTTGGGAAAGTGTGAGTATGGCAAGTTTACCTTTAAATGTGAACTGAAATGAAGTTCTTTCCTGTCTGTAGGTGACCTGCTTGTGATCAAGTTCAAGATCTTTATTACAGTCATAGACCAGCATAAGCAAAACAGCTAAATAAATAGCATAACAGTATGAATCTAAGTGAATAATTATTAAATAAATGGGAGCAAAAACCAAAGTAACACATAAAATACTTAATTAAGCATAGATAATGGGTGAGTAAAAGTTTATAAGAAAAATTAAAAGATCAGTTAACACAGCTATATGGGATAGGCTTCAGAAGTGCGGATCTAACAATATTCAGTTTAGGATGGAATTGTAGCATAGACTATTTTTCACTGAATATCTATCATGGCAGCGCAAAATCTGGCGACTGAATATGTGACTTCTGGGCTTTGTCCTTTAATAATAGGGAGATGTTATGTTGTTCTGAACACCCAGGAAACTTATATAAGATGGGTTGGATAAACCTAGTTTGAATGTCTATATAATACTGGCAATGAAGAAGGGCATGCTCTGTTGTTTTCTGCTGCCCTGCTTGTGATATTTGTCCACTGTTGGAAGCTGGATGTTCTACTAAAATGGCCTCTTGGTCTGCTCAAACAGAGTTCCTTTGTTTTTTCACTGTGATTTCTTTTGTTTTTGTTGCTGCTTACATTATTTTTAGTTTAAGGGGTCTCTCTCTCTCTCTCTCTCTCTCTCTCTCTCTCTCTCTCTCTCTCACACACACACACACACACACACACACACACACACATCCATCCATCCATCATTGAGGAAAGAATCATCTATGTCTTCTTTTATTTCCAGAAAGTGAAAAGAGCAATAAGTTTGAAGATGACACATTTGATGTACTTCCTTTCGCTACAGCTCAACTATATAAAAAATAAATAAAGGCTGAATAATTCTCTCTGATCTCATTAGATATGTTTCTGAAAACAGTTGGTTGCAAACTTATCAAAAGCCTGGGATGTCTTAAAAACCAATAGCAACACAGTCCCATACTCAGTTAAAAAGCCCAAAACAGATTAGGAAGGTTGTTGCCTAGTAAGAGATGAGCGATATGAAAGGTCACAGGCTGCAGTGGAACCATTCTCTGGCATGTTGCTTCTGCCCACATTCCTGTATTCAAAGATTTAAATACATTTTGTGAACATTTTTTTGTGTGCTTGATAAAGAATGCCTTCCTACTTTTGCCGCCTCATCCACAGGTTGCTAAAATTGGAGGGTGTTCTTCAGTGAGATGCTTTGGGAGGGGCAGATGGAAATTTTATTCTTTTGCAGGCATGTGCATGTGTGGGGCTTAAGTGTAAATGGTGAGGGCAAGAGCATTGTTCAGTCAGCAGCCGGTGTTTTCGGAACAAAGCTCCATTATCTCCCTTATCCCACAATGCACCTGAAAGAACTATCATAGCATGGCATCATTCCAAGTGCGGTATCGAGGGGAAATGTGGTGTCTCGGCTGGCTGCCAAGGAGAATGTCTGAAAAAGAGAGAAGTTTTTTTTTTAAAAAAAGAGGTGCTGCTACCCACTTTTAATAGTAAATCCCTGCCTCTGAATTTTTAAAAACTTTCCCCTGCCCTACCTTAGGAAAAAACAACAAGAAGACCCCCACTCATTTTCACCTGCCTCTTCTGAAATCAGTGCAGATGTTCCAGTCAAAAAAACTTTGGAACAATGCTATATTTAAAAAATGCAAGCAGCTGTGCTGATTTGTTAGAGGCATAAAAAGTTTCCAACCAGGGATTGTTACAGAATACTAGACCAGCTAAAAATCACATAGCAGATATAACATTCAAATGTTGCAGAACTTCCCCACTTGTTTTAAACAAGTGGCTTGTTTTAAACAAAAAATAAGAATAGGTCAGGAGAAGAGAAAAATACGTTGCTAGTAAAGGTCATGGAGGAAGCAGTGATATGGGGTGGTTGTTTTATTTGAATTGGAAAATTTGCTTCGGAAAATGTTCAGTTTGAATAGGATTTCCCCCCCGATGTTCTAGAGAGTGATATAATTTGGCATGTTCGCTTTACTTGTATTTGGTAAACAAAGCTAAAAACCTTGAGACTGTCAAACTTGCCTAATATTGAATTTACTGTTGATGTCCATTTAGTGTAGAAATGAATTCATGAAATGGAAAATAGTCTGTGGAAAACTGAAGAATTCAAGTTGTTCCTAGGCATAATGGGGCAAATAAATAATAGGCGCTCTTCTGAAATCGTAAAAGCCTGTCATGAGCCAGGAGTCAGCTTTCCCTGCTGAACAGCAGCCTGAAGGGGGAGCAGGTGGAGTGACTCCGCCTGCATCTGATCAGCCTACAAGGACACAGAGGAGAAGGTGCTGATGACAATCACCTGGCTTCAGTCTTCTTAAGCAGAGCTTCCAGCAGCAGTCTAGTGCTGGTAACAACGCTTGTACTTCCTGGCCCTAACTTGCTGCTTCCTGCTCGTCTTAACCCTTGACCCCATGGTCATTGGATTCCCTGACCCCTAGCGCATCTGACAACATGGTTCACCCAACCCTAAGACTGGACCTGACTTTGGATGCTGACTCTGCCTCCAGGCAAGTGCACCTCAGAGACTCTTCAGGTTGACTGGCCTCCATTGACTGACACCTTATTGCTCAGCAATGAGACTACAACAAAGCCAGGGCTTATGGGAACTCCATGTATTCCTTGTAAGGTAGATAACAGAAGCAAAAAAAACCCCAACTGCTCCCTAGTTCAGGGACTGGAAGACTGGCGCCCTCTAGAAGTTGATGGACTACAACTCCCATCATCTGTGACCATTGGCCATGTTGGCTGAGACAGATGGGAATTAGAGTCCCATGATGTCTGGAGGTCCACAGATTCCTTAGCCCTTAACTAGACTAGTTTTCATACAAGCCGGGAAGCCTGGAGATGAAATTTTAAATGCCACTCTAAACAAAAAACAGCACCACTGCTTGCAGATGAAATTCCTCCCCACATAACATTTATTTTGCTGTCTTTATATCCCATCTGTCAAGGAACTCATTCCGCATACATAGGAATCCCAGGTGTGTTTCCATTCTCAGCACCGGCCATACATTAACTTCAGCATTGTTTACCACATTATATGCATTTCAGACCATGTTCTGGGATCATAGAACAGGTGTGAGCATACTGGTCCCTGCTGATGGCTGATAGGCTTCCCAGATGCATCTAGCTGACCTCTGTGAGAGACAAATTTCGGAACGATTGGGTCTTGATCTACAATACTTAAAACAAATTAGCCGTGCAGTTGTTTAAAGGTCCTGAATATATAATCTTCATTTGTAAATTCAAGACACATTGGTGGATCACAGGGATTCTAGGATATATTTATTTTTTAAAAAAGAAGAAAATATTGCAAACCTGGCTGGCCTGTCTTTGTTGTAGTAAATCACATGTAGTAAATAGATCTCATTCTTTACATTTGTCAGTTTCCCACCCAAGTAAAGCACGCGAGTATACAGACAGAAGAAAGATGTGCATTGATTGTAGTGTTGGTTGTGATTTTATATTAGGTAAATGTAGCTGTAACTTCGGCTGGTTAGTTCAAATCGATGTATAAATCTATCCTACTGCGGATATCTTAGCCTCCTCCTTGCTGCAGTGACTCTCTGCAGTTGGAGTTTGTGTTCTCTCTGTCTTCTTTCTAACCCACAGCATGCACTTCTCCTCAGCCTTACTCAGCTTGGGGGGCCCTGATCTCAATCAATGAATGGCTCACATTGTGACAGAACATCAGTGCAATGCCTTTCTGCCTTTTGATGATTTTGGGGGTTGACAAATGACTGACTAAACAATTGTCTGTTTTGGCAACCTTTTTTTATTCCCCAAGTCCCTTTCCTTGTGTAATTTATGCAGCATCCTTTGGCTTAGTGTCATGGGTCTTGTAGCATCAAGGGGGCAAGGGCAGTCCTGGAAGGATCTTTCAGCAGATGGTAAGGAGCAGGAAGACTTAAAGCCCCACTTGTGGACATCCTAGGAGAGGAGGGATAGCCAAGTGAACTGGCCATCACCCTGCCTCCTCAGAGTGAGGTAGCCCTGGCGACTGGGAAATTGTGTGAACCTGAATTGGACAGTGAGCCGACCTAGCAGACTGAGGGCCCATCTCCAAGGAAGCTCTGTTGGATGTGCTGGTGCAAGCAGACCCAGCCCACTTTCAGGAATGCCCACATGCTAGCCCACTCCCATCACTTGGGACAAAAACTGTACAAATAACTGTGCCCACCCTACACTTCAGAAGGAGAGTGAAGGGGGCATGTCAGGTGTTGAGACAACATCTTAGCTTGCACCTTTGTCCTGTAGAGCCCTGCTTCTGAACTGCAGAACCCGTATCTTGATCTGTGTTTAAACCATGTACTGGCTTGTGGAGTGAAGCCTTCAAGCATCCCTGGGCTGAGAGTCTGCGTACTAAGAGTGGGAGCCAGGACACTTAGGCTGAAATCCTCTGCACACTTGCTTGCTTGAATTCAGTGGGACTTGGCTCTCAGTAAACATGCTTCGGCATGTAACTGAAGAACCTTACAGGCCTGTTTCCGCCCTTTTCACTTTGATCTGTCCTTGAAAGCAAGAGTGCGTACCAATGCCTTGTTGTTATCTCAGCCGACTGGCTCAGACTCTTCCTTGTGGATCCCTGCATGGATGGCATAAAGGCTTGACATGGTCAGGCAGCAGCCGAGTGCTCATATTCCACCAGGGAGCCCACTGCCAGAAGCCCCCTGGACTTGTCTTGGTGATGGAGGAGGTATCTTGCCTGGGGGGGGGGGTTCCAGAATCTGGAGGTGATGTTGTACTAACTTTCTCCTCCATCACTTGGAATATGAATGGACAGTCACAGAAGCCGGAGGATTTTGTCCAGAGTCTGTTAGCCTCTGATTAAGCCTATATTTTGCAACAAATTTAATTTTGTGAAAGGAAAGCAGCCTAGTTTTTCAGACATATGCTTTCAACTTGTGAAATTCTCTAATTGGGTGATCTCCATCAAAGTGCAGCCCTTAAGACATTCCCCATATGCCATTTTGGGTGCTGTTCCAGATGCCATCATAAAGTATTCAGGATCTTGTGGAACCATGGCGTTAGGAAATATGGTTATATTCCACTCATAAACTTCTTTAAAAATTGAAAATTATTTTTATCCATTCTTTTGACCCAAACATCACACAGATGTGTTCTTTTAAAACAAATTGGTTGGTTATTTTAGGGCGTGTGGCAAAACAGATGGCAGAAAGAAGCCATGGTGGATTTTGAAGTTGAAATTACAACGAGCAGGGTTCGTGCCAAAGTGAACTTGTACATTTCCTTCATCTGAAGTTGCTAGTCCCCTTGAGTCAGAGACATCATTACTTTCCCATCACCTTATGCAGAGCTATGGGTAAGATGATGGCAGACACTTTTGATAGAAAATGAACTCCATTGTGAAGCAACAAAATTAGAAAATTGCTTTGGTGTTGGCTACCAGGGGCAGCGGTATTTCATGGAAGTCTACAGAGATGTTAATGCCCTGATGAATGGCGGGTTTTTTATGAGGCTAATTTGGATGCAAATGCTTGGGAATCCTATTACACCGTGGTTACAATGCTTTAACAGTGTGAGATTACAGCGACAGAGCATTTCAGAACTGCCCATCTGAGGGCTCAGGTAATGATTCTATTATGATCCAGAATTATTAATGTGGGGAGACTATTATTATGCAAATCTGTGGCTGTCAACTGATAAAAAAAAAATCTAGGCTGATTATGCTGCAATTTCAAAAGAGAATCAAATAGAGCATAGTTTTTGTGTTGTTGCGAAAATTAATGTTGGAATACATTTGTGTCAGGGATACCTGAGTCTGCATGGTAGGCGGCCATTTTATGTAAAGCCCTGTTTGGAAATCAAAAGTATTTCCCTTAACATAGAAAAGGAATGAAATATGGAATGAACACCTTTTGTTACTGGGAAAGAAGGCACAAGGCAAAGGCTGGAAACTGGGTAGGGTTTGGGAAATGTCATCTATTTGAGGAAGGTGCACAATTACGTTCATTTTCTATTGTAAACATGATTCTGCCTCAGAAGCACCTGCTCAGCATTGGTTCTACTCAGTAGAACTTCTACTCATTGAATATCTGTTGTTAGTCCAGAGGTCTATTTCATTGTTTCTAAGTATAACTACAGGGCCATCTTTACCCGGGGCTGCAAGGGGTGCAGGGCACCCGGGCAGTGAATTCTGGGGGTGCCCGGTGCCTGCCGCTGAAGCTGCCTAAGCTCTTAACTATCTACCTGTTTTGAAATAATAAATAATTTTGATCAAGCTAGAAAAACAGAATACATATATACCTAGGTGTTACCAAAATGTATACCTACTGTTTCACTAAATGACTTTCAAGTTTGTGCACTCGTTTACCAAAGACACGCCGTGTCAGCGGTGGCGCTTGTCATTCTCAACGGGGCCATGCATGCAAAATTAACTCTTACATCAAAATATTATGTTATGTATTGTATTGAGCTGCTCTGCAGCAGCGGGGCCAGTGGCACCTTTGACATGACTGATGTTTCTCCTAAGTAGGTGCCTAAACAATACTTATAAGTTTAAGTGTGGTGGTGTTAATTTGAGGGCTAAACTAAATTTGGAGGCGCTGGGCGGATCTTTGCATCCCGGTGGCGCATATGCTAAAGACAGCGCTGTATGACTGTTACTGGTGACTGGAAGACCTCTCTTATGTTCTTTTTTGAATAGCTTCTAGACTCTAGAGGGATGTGTTTGGCTATCCCTGAGCTAAAAGAATAAACCAGTGTGGTGATCTTCAGATGATGTGAACCACAACTCCCATAATTCCTGACTGTCCTTGCTGGCTGGGGATGATGGGATTTGTAGACCATAATCTTTGAAGGGCTACCTCTGCTTTAGTTGACACCTCTTTAATCTGTAGGTCATTTTTTGTGTGTGAACATTCAATGCAAGATGGGATTATTTTCTTACCAGGACTAAGAAACTGCTATGAGTAGTTCTTTTTTTTGAAGAAAGCAGGCCATATGCATTGACGTTACAGTTAGTCTGTCATCTGCTCCCCCCCCCCCCAGGACAGATGATTCCTTTCTATTACATGCTAATGCCAAGAATCTGACAATGAAAAGTCTTAGGACACAATCTGCATAACTAGACAATCATTCGGATATGATATTTTGAAGCATCACAAGAGCTTAGGAGATCTGCTTTTCAGTTCAACAGAAATAAACACAGTGATGTTCAGCGCCAGCTCCATCAGAAGAGCAGCTGCCATCTGGGAAGAAAATGGAGAATCAGGTTGGCACTTTTCTGCGCGTTATGAATAATGTTCTCAGGAAGCATGCAAATGACGAAAGTTCTCAGGAAACAATTTAATGGTAGTTCATTGGATGCAGCCCAAAGCCTCCCAATTAAGAAACAATAACACTTCACGAGAGGCATACTGACAATGTGGTAATGTGCCAAGCCCGTGCTTTTGACATATCTTCTTTCTTTTGTGGGTTGGAGTGTGGGGTGAGCAGGGAGGGAAAGTAGCACTTGAGTGGATGAGGGAACACAGGAACATTGGGAGCTACCTTGTTGTTGTCGTTTAGTCGTGTCCGACTCTTCGTGACCCCATGGACCAGAGCATGCCAGGCATTTCTGTCTTCCACTGCCTCCCGCAGTTTGGTCAAACTCATGGTGGTAGCTTCAAGAACACTGTCCAACCATCTTGTCCTCCGTCGTCCCCTTCTCCTTGTGCCCTCCATCTTTCCCAACATCAAGGTCTTTTCCAGGGAGTTTTCTCTTCTCATGAGGTGGCCAAAGTATTGGAGCCTCAGTTTCACGATCTGTCCTTCCAGTGAGCACTCAGGGCTGATTTCCTTCAGAATGGAGAGGTTTGATCTTCTTGCAGTCCATGGGACTTTCAAGAGTCTCCTCCAGCACCATAATTCAAGAAGCTACCTTATACTGAGTCAAAGCATTGGTCTATATTGCTCAGTATTGTCTACAATGTACATTGACTGACAGTGGCTTTACAGGAGTATCTCCCAGCCCTACCTGTAGATACCAGGGAATGAACCCGGGACCTCCTGCATGCAAACTCTACTGCTGAGCTATGGCCCTTTCTCATGGTTGGTCAGAATTTCTGCTTGGGAAGATGTGGGTGGTAAGAATTGCAAGAACTGGTCAGAATCATCGAGTGATGATACTTGATGGTCATCCCCCCTCATGAGAAAGAAGGTCACTTTTGAACTGATATCCACTTACCTCATTGTACAGGGCAGTCTGAGAGAGATCCCAAATGCTCCAATAATGCACAAAACTGGATGAGTAGCAGGAGCATTTACAAAGAATCATAATGGCAAAGCTCACATGGGGAAATGTGCCAAGACTCTGGTCCGGTCCTGCTGTTAGGCAGATTGAAGAGGCTATCTCAGGTGGCTGATTTTGAGTGCTATGAAAGGGCAACAAATGGTTAAATCGTTCTTTGCATTGTTGCAATGCAATGGGGGGGGAGGTGCTTGTGATCTCCCCACAGCACTGTAATTGTATCATCCTTGGGCCTTAAGCACTTTCAGTGTAGGGAGAAGGAGCATCATTTGCTGCTTCCCCTCAGGCGGCAAAATGTCTTGGCCCCAGCCTTGCTAGAGAATACCAGGGGAAAGCTAGCTTTTCTAAAGGTAATGAATGCTAACAGTTTGCACATTCAGTCCCCAATGGACTGACCAGCCTTTATTTACCTTTAGGCAGGGCTATTCCCGCCTCAGGTACTTTTACTTTGTGTGTTTGGAAACTAAACAAAACCATACTGGAATTCAGAGGAAGATTCCTTCATTTTCCAGTGCTTTGGCTAATTTGACAGAAGGAGCAAAAATGTGACTCTCTCCATCTCTAGTCTTTTCATCTGTAAGGCTTACTATATTCCAATTAAGGACACTGTTAGGAGCCTGACCTGCAGTGACTAGGTGCTTATTAAAAGACTTTGGTTTCAGCCCCTGACTGTGATAATACGGGATAATTCCCCCCCCCTAAATGCTAATAAGAAACCATTTTCATCCAGAACTTTGAAGTTACGTCTGCTGTGTAGATATGCAATTTTCTAATTTAATGTATAATCACCAGCCTGGTTTCATAACTTGTTTGAAATGTCAGCTTTTCTCTGGCGTTTGTTGCCCCATCTTTAATATGTGCCAGATCACAGGCAAGTCATAGGTACGTAGGGACATGGGAAACTCTCTTATATCAACTTGGACCATTGACCTTTCTAGCTCAGGAGTGTCTGCACTCAGTGGCAGCATCTCCCCAGGGTTTCAAATAAGATATATTCGCAGCCCTACCAGGAGATGCCAGGGATTTTGAACCTGGGACCTTCTGCATGCAAAGCACATGTTTTACCACTGAGCCACAGTCCCAGCTCAGTGGGCTACCTTGGAAATCCAAAGAGTAAACCCAGAAAATCCAGGTGTGAAATTGTCATTACCATCTTTCACATGGAGAGATTAGCAACCTGAAACTATTGAATATTAGTACTGTACATGCTGGAGAAAGATCAGGCTGCAATTCTACAGTGGCGTAGCGTGGGGGGTGCAGGCGGGGGCCGGCCGCACCGGGTGCAACATCTGGGGGTTAGGGTTAGGGGGCGCAAATCCATGGGTTAGGCGGTGCAAATTACTTGCCTTGCCCCGGGTGCTGACAACCCACGCTACTGCAATTCTATGTAAGTTTACCTGGGAATAAAGTCCCATTGAACTCCATTCTTCTTAGTAGAATCAGAGCAAAGATTCCAGGAAAAGTTAAGCAATCCACTATTTCCCCTCTGCAAATTGCCCGCTCCAGATGTTACCTTGCAGAGAAGAAGTAGCCATCAAGATATCAGTACCATCTGCCATGCATGATTTAGTTGAGATTCCTGCATTTGATTTGGACTAGATGGCTCTCAGTGTCCCTTCCAACTCTGCGAGATGATTGTGTAATGTGTAGCTCTGGCTTAAGGTTCCTTCCTGATGCTGACTTTGCTGTGTGTTGATGTGTTTTTTTATTTTATTTTATTGGGTTTTATAAACAAGAATGATGTTATACAGATAAGTATACCAAGTTTTCTCATGTCGTTTTTATTTCACAAAAATAGCATAATAAATGTGGGAAAATATCTATAACATATGTTTCATTATTAGTGGTTGGTGTATGAGTTCTTGGTTTATCAGTTGGTTTAAACAATTAGGAAGAAGAAGAAGGGAAAAAAAGGGGGAGGGAGGAGTGGCGGGTGGGGTGGTTATGCTTCTATTATTCTACTTAGTATGTGTTAAGACAGCTGACCAGCATGCTAATTCTGAGTATTCATAATTCACAATCCACATATTATAGTGGGGGGAGAGAAGTGATTTCCATGCTATTTTTCTGTGCTACCACACAAGGAGCAGGATTGGCACGGATGAAGAAGCTACTATTGCACCTAGATTGTTACACCTATACAGTGATGGTAATTCAACAGAAAGTATATTGATAAGAAGCATGAAAGACTTAGGACGTCAGATGAGTACATTCCATGAATGTAAGCCTACCACTCCCATAATTAGCCCATGTTTCCATATGGCCCATCGCCAGGAGAGACCCTGTCTGAGTCTCCTTTCCCAGAGGAATCAGGATGTGGCAAATTGGCCGCCGCTCAAGTGTGGGAGCAGCGTTGCTAGTATGCGATTGAAACCCACCTGCAAAATAGCGACAGTCTGGTTAAGCAGCCCTAGTGAAGTGCTTGAATTCCATCAATACAAATTAATGAGTCTTTCCTCTGGATTGTGTCCACCGTTAATTTACTGCTGTCTGCTCAATGGTCCATTATTGGCCCATAATAATTCATGTAATTGTCAATTGGGGTTTCTTAGGGAGAGCTCTTTCTCGCGAGCTGCTTACTCTTCTACAGCAGGGTTCTCATTTAGTACTTCCTCAACTCAAGCATGCGACGGAAGTAATGAGTAATTGGGCTTCCAGTGATTGTGCTTCTAAAACTGCAGCTGAGCAGTGTACCTATAAACACGAGCAGCGTGAAGCATGAGAGAAGCTGTTGACCTCAACGTGTACGGCTCATGTGTTTAAGGGTGGATGTGCGCTTGCTAAATGTGAGCGGAAACTTGTAAACAACTGAGCAAATGAGCTGAATGGTGTCCTACATATTACTGAATGGCTACATTTAGAAAGGGACCATTTGCGCTGCTTCTTAAGCTGCCTCCTGCGCACAAGAGAAAGGGGTTTTGGAGGGGAAAAAATCGACACATTATTTCATGTGCTTTCTTTTATCACACTATGCAGCAAACAGTGCATCCCCGTTGCAGGTTGGTCCACATGGAAAGCCTCCAACATATATTGGATTTATAGTCTGCCATATGAACAACAGCAGCCATCCAGGCTAATCTGGGAGCCTGTTGAGCAGGAAGGGAGATCTGCCTGCAGGATGATTCCATGTTAGGACACCATCACTTTTAGCAACATAGGAACACATGAAGTTGTCGTGTACTGATTCATACCATTGGTCCATCTAGCTCAGTACTGTCTACAGCTCTTCATAGTTTCGGGCAGGGAATCTTTTCCAACTGTCCCTGGAGATGCCAGGGATTCAACCTTCTGAGATGCTCCACCACCGATCATCCTCCCAAACACTTTCCTGTTCATTTTGAAACATAGAACCTGACAGACACAACAGTGACTCCCCAACTTAACATACTTGTTGTGAGTCTGTGCAGCTATGGAGCCAGAGGTGGAGCAAGCCGATTGGGCACCTGAGGTGGTGTGCGTGCCCTGCACCCAGGGGCGGAGCCACCCCGTGGGGGTGGGGCCACCCACCCGCAGGGCGGGGCGAGCCGGGGCAGGATGCTCCATGGGGCCTCCAAGGAGTCTGCCTGCCTTCTCCCACTCAGCCACCCTACAGCTGAGGGAAAGGTGCTGGGCAGACTGTTTTGGGCAGTGCGGAGCCTGTGGGTGTGCTGCAGGCCCTACGGTGAGTACTGTCTGGCATTTTGTCACCCCCCTCAGTGGATGGCCCATCCCCCACTGCCCCCCTTCCTCCGCCCCTGTATGGACCCTTAAATGTTTGGCTTTTTGTGAGCAGAAAATTAAAGCAGATATGTCCTTCACTTCTGCAGCAGTGTTTGGAAACGTGTGTTTCCCACCCACATCCATCAGACTCTAGAATTATGCCTATAGTGAGACTTTGTTGAGCCATCTGCCAATTGGGTGTGACATTAAAATACCTGCAACAGTGTAATAGAGACACCATTATGTTGTCTCAGGCAAAGACCTAGCTGCCTTTTGTATAATTGGATTGCTTGGTAATAGGGATTCATGGTCCATGTTTTCAGCCACTCTTGCCCAGTGGCTGGAGTGTGTTTCCCCAATGAACATGGATGAATGGTAGCTGGTAGCTACAACATATCCACCTGTTTGGTTGAGGAGTGGAAAGATACAGCTAAGAAGTTTTAATGTAACCATTGAAGGAAATAGAAATCTTAAGTTTTGCAGGAGGCCGGGATATAAGCAGCTCTATTTAAGAGTGTGCGTGCGAATGCATATTGCTTGCTTTGTGGAGAACAGATGCTGCTTTAGAGATGAACACACTGGAGAATCGCAATAGTGGATAGTTAGCCAACATGGTGCTCTCCACATGATGATGGACTTCAACTCAGATGGATTTCCCCTCATAAATAGGTACCTAGGAGACCACAACTGCCATACTCACCCCCCTGTGCTCTAACATTCCTCTTAGCATGGTCATTTCAGTTCTTCATTCTGGCTTCAACATCTGTGGAGTGTCCCCATCCTGTTCTTCTTGACACGTGTTTCCAGGTATACAAGAATATTCTTGCAATCACAGTAATGCTCTGGGGGGTATCTTTCCAGTCCTGCCCTCTTCCCCAGATCCCTTGTGTTCATGGCACCACTTCTTTCTAATTTTCTTAGGTACGTTTAGCAATGCCATTGCTCATTACGTGGCAAAATCTCATTCCTCTAAGCATAAACAGAAAACAGTTTTAAGATCAGCATATCAATATAGCATGATACAGCAGGTAGAGATCTCACCCTCTCACATTCAAGGGAAGTAAGAAGCTGCCTATGAAAAAAATCCTTCAATTGCCTTTTTTTTGGGGGGGGGGGCGTTAATCATGCATAATTGGAAAATTTGTTGGAATCCTGCTAATCTCATAGGAGAGCTATCTTGCCCTTTTAATTTGCTAGATGGTGACTTTGAGAGATGCTGTTGTGTAACCAATGTGATGGCATGGAAGCCATACATATTTTGCCTATGTTTTCAGTGTATGTGACACACACATTTCTTTTTTAACTTCTTAAAGCGATCAGGTGCCCATGACCCTCATTGCTAAGTTCCCTGTTTCCCACCAACTTTCATTTGCTGCCCTTGTAAATCACAAGTAATTTGCTCTTAAGCTGCCTACTTGCTCAATGCAAGTTTTCTGGCAGTTGCACTCGCTTTACCAATAGTTCCTCCCCTACGAGCTTAGTTCACCTGGTGCTAGATACATCATTTGTGAAGTGTGGCCAACCCACAACATTGCCATTTTACCTCTCCTCAACTGCTGATTAAACAGCTGAGGAGCTGCCTCGCGGTTTGCTGTTTCTGAGGCACCAGGCTATCAGTCACAGAAAGGAGAGGGGCGTGTCTGTGGACAGCGTGGAGGCAAAGCGAAGGGTGACTTGCCTGAAAGGACACAATACTAGGGTACTAAACATCTTCTGGTTTGGGTGGGATAGTTTTGTGGGGCAGAGTCCCTTTCACACCACATTTATCAGAAATTTAACACCCAGAACAGGTGGAGGAGAGGAAGTCCTTTTAAAGGACACCACATCCTTGTTTTCTTTTCCCTTACATTTCCCCCCAGTAACTAAAATCTTAACAGCATGTTTTCTGAGCAGCAGATGGTCTCTGGCAAGCTGACAGCATGGAAATCTTCAGTTGTACATCAGCTAACATCACCGCACCCCATCCCATCCTACCAAATGTGTCCTGTGGCTATTAAGCACACACAGAAGTTTTAGTGGTGCCTTATGTCCACAAAAGCAGCAGCACACCTCTGCTGACCCAGGTTTACATGTACGTTAGAAGCTCAACAAAAGCAGATTTCACTTGTGGCACTTAAACAACTGTTGAGCTGTTTTCTCCTGCTGCTGTGCACGCGAGAAATGCAATTTTAAAATGTGCTTTCGTCAGGTTTCAAAATTAATGTATTTGCAAGCACATTTCAGCTTCCGTGTGTGTGTTTTTGGTCTCCTGTGAACAGATGCATTCCACCCGGAGCTCAGTTTCAGCCCTCACCCAATATGTAGAGTTGAGAATACCCCTACCCAATGTTTTAATCTCTCCTTGCTGTGCAGAGGGAAAAGCTTTGTCTCTGTTTTGCTGACATAGATGTACTTCATGGGCCCTCGGGCTTTGCTTATTGGGGGGGGAACCTTTCTCCTCTCTTCTGAAACAGATATACATGGGGTACAGGTTTGTCAGTGTGACAAAAACACCTTCATGAAGAGAAATTTAAATGTAAGAACATTCTGTTCTGCACACTGTTTAGAGTCCCTGTGTGACAGGGAAAAAGCCGGGTTTTTTTACTCTTAATTGAATCCAGAGAGACACAATGTATTGGGGTACAGTTGGCAGTCTGCCACAGAGCCGTAAAATGGAAGGCATTGCTGTAAAGAGATATGACAATGTCATTCAGTTATGGCAATTTGCTGTAGAATTCAGCTTTTGTATATCATTCAGGGGAATCTGATATGTCAGAATGTAATAGGCCCATCTGTGGTCATTCAGGTTATTCTTCCTGGTCCATAAGTACAGGCCAGTTCCTGTGAACATTGGGAGGAGTGCAGGTTGAAGAAACGCCGCGGTGCACTTGTAGCAGTGAAACTGGATGCCTTCATCTACCCCAGCTGCAATAAAACATGTCTCTCCCGTATTGGTCTCTACAGCCACGGTAACTCTCCAATGGATTGATTTCACCCCCATGACACACTTTTCTATTGTCTCTCAAGGCAGATGGATGCCAGCAACATGTATCTTGGGTATAGCACTGCAGCAGCACTCAGAGATACCCCTTCATGTGAATTTCAGCCGAGAATAACCCAGGAATCCCCACTGATCTTATCTATCTTGGTAAGTTTTGAGGACTTTGAAAAGCAATGATTTAAATATGGGATATGCATGCTGATTTAACCTAGCTGAAATACAAAGTTTCCTTTCCTTCCTTTCTTTTTTAAGGATAGGACTCAGGATTTTGAAGTATAATTAAGTACAGCAGCAGAACAATGGAATTACATCGCTAAATGTGTGATATTCAGCCCACAACTGATAATGAAGCCATAATATCACACATTATGTGAGTAGCAGGAGAAAGCGACTCTTATTGCTATTACTAGACGGAAGGCAAGGCCTTTGCAGCTTTGCTGAAAGCCTGCTTAAAGAGGAAATAAATATATAAATAGCAGAGAATCATTAGCTGATGGAGATAATAGATATAACACTGAAGCATTAATACAGAAATCACTGCTTGGCAATTGGTGTGCATTAAATCCACTACGAAGCTGGTTGCGCTCCAATTTCAGAGATGCTGATAACAAGGCACCATATTCCTCTACGTGAAAAATGTGAGATATCACAGCAGCCAAACGCTACAATGCCCTGATGGAGCCTTTAGTTAAAGCATAATGCAAAATGCTTCTTGCTTAAGTGGTCTAGAGGATAACATTAAAAACAACTTTAAAATATTTATATTCCAGCAAAAAAAAAAAAAAAAAAAAAAAGGAAAAAGGAAAAATGAAGAGCCCGAGAAGTACTCTTGGGTTATATATGCTTATAGCTCAAGAAAAAAATGTAGGAGAGAAGTGAACTTTCGAAGGCAAATGCTAGCATAAAGAACAGAGCTTGACATTTATACATTTTAAACCAAATTGTCAGTGGCATAGGAAAATAAATTAATCCCTTAAATCTTGCATCCTGGCTCACCAGTGGGGGGGATCTCAGTGCACAAATTGGGTAGCAGTCACACAGTGCTTTGCCTTGTGCCCTTAATAGCGGCTACTTCCTTAACAGATTGTGCCACGCCTATGTCTCCAGGTGCTTGCTTTTGGTTTGTTTGCTTTCCGTCTCTTCTCTGCATCAGTCTTTGTACATGGTATAAAAACGACTTGCAACGTCTCTCTGTGCCAGATTGGCATCACTTCTTTTGCACGTCACCCTTGGGTTAGTATGCAGACTGCAGTAGTCGAAGATCTAAGGGCAAGCCAAGCGTTCACCAAGTTTGACATGATCTGTGTGTGATTCAGCCTTAATTGGTGTGCAAAAACCAGGGAACACAATCTGTTGCTAGGTATAGGTACAGCCATGCAGGATCTTGCCAGGAAAGGCAAAAATGGGGCCTCCTGGTCTTTTTCTGTCTCATGCGGTGAGGCAATCACATTAGAAGAGTAGAGATATTAGGGGGAGATTTTGCATTCTCCAAGGTTCCAGCATAGATCCAGAGATCCTAGCTCCCCAACAGGCCCCCTAACCTTTATTTCTGTATCCAAAACTATTTGTATACTACCTTTCATTTCAAATAAATACCAAGGCAGCACACTCAGCAACAACTCAACAACACGTAATAAAATATAACGATACCAATAAAGCAACAGTAAAACCTTGGCGTTGGTTTCCATAGCCAGAGAAGCCAGCAGGCGGTCAGGAAATGCTTTGGTGACATATCTGGAATCACCCTATGCTAATGCAATATGCAATTTGGTATATTATTTTCACTAATATGTGCATTTTAATGCACACTTCACCCATGCATATACATTTTGGTAGAGATTACCATGCAGGACAACTGCATTGCAAAATTCGGAGAAGTGTGAATCTTGAGGTGCGGCTGACCTTTGGTTCATGAATTATTTCAGAAAGTGCATTCTCCATATAATTTCTCCGCCATCCGTACTTTCACCTGGCTACTCTATGCAAGTGCATTTTTATATGTTGCTAAAAGAGATGTACATCAGTTCTTATCAATGACCCCCCCTCCTTTTTTACAGCACAGCTATTTCTGGCTGGCTGATGAAAAGCTCTCATGTTTGTTAATGAAACAGCTCTGCTCCCGTTTCCATTAAACAGGTGAGTTGAGCCATATCAATGATGGGAGCAGGGAGCAGTTATTTACTTGGCGGCACACACAATGCTGTGTACTAATCACTAGCTGAGTGCAAACCAGGGCTAGAGCTAATGTTTCCTGTTTTTCTCCTGTAATGGAATGGAGCGTGTTTGCACCTAGATGAAAACAAATCTGTGCTTCAATAACCTGGAGGACTTTTAATAAATAAAAAAAATTCAACTGAAGTACATCTATTTACTGCTGCCTCTCTGAGGTGTACAGCTGGTGTAGAATGGTTGCTCTTTAATTTAGAGAGTTCAACAGCACAATGTTGCAGCACATGTACGATTCATGTAAGCAGTGTAATTACTCTCCGGTAGACTGTTGGACTTCCCATCAGCCCGCCCCCACCTTTTGGGCTATGGCTAGGGATGATGGGAGTTGTAGTTCAGTAGCACCTGGAGGGCAGTACATTGGGTACCTCTGTAGTAGCAGACTATACACAGCCGCAGTGGTGTCTCCCATGAAGGGAACACCAGAAGAAGGTACTTTAGGGAAGTTTATTCTAAATTGTTCCACCTGTCATGCTAGTTCTGATTCTGTAGGACTTTCAACTCAATGTAAATTTCCTCTTCTTGTGTGCTGTGGTCCTGATGAAAATCAGGCCATTCAGGTCAGCTATTAAATAAGATTGAAACAAAACCAAACCGAGTGATGAGCTTAGTGTAGCATGGGCTGCTTAATTCTTAGTCTTTGTTACTACTAGTAACCCAATTGCTTTAGTCAACTGGAAGGCAAAAATGCTCTGGATTCCCAGCCTACTGATGGAAATATTTGGCATATTAATTGGTAGAGAGACTTTCGTTATGCTTTTTCAGAGGACTTGCTCAGATCACGAAGCAACAGTCACGAAGAACATTTTTCGTTCAAGAAACTCAGCTTTATTCTTCTGCATGGTCCTGCTTATTTGGTTCTGCATGACCTATAACATGTTATGGCTTTCCAGGTCAAGACAATCAGAACAAGGTTTAAGAAGCTAAACTGCCTTTCTAAGCCACTCAGTAGCTCCTGGGTCAACTGTATGGTTTCCAAAGATAATTCCCCTCTCTTTTGAGTCTAAGATAGGCAGAACTGCCATCCAGTATGCATAGAGCATCTTACTCAGTGCTCCAGGTATACATTAAATAAGCTTTCTTTGATTCTCCCAGCATGGCCTGCCTTGACACCAGACTTGAAGTTATTGAGTTGGCTCAAAAAAATGTACTTTATATGATCTCTGTGACTCCATTATGTGTCTTCCACAGACAGAATGGAAGAAGAGAGAATACTTAAAAAGAGTCTCCCCAGGAAGAGACAATCTGTTTGAAGTCTATGTATTTGATAGTTGAATAGTGGGAATGGAGAAAAACTTGGGAGTACGTACAGGCTGGGGAAAAGTGTGCACACTGACAAAATGTGAAATATTTATGCATTCTTTTGGCAAAAAGCTTTCTTGCCCATATTTTATGTTCTGATGCACAACGTTAGGGATAGTGCATTTCCTCAGTTTCCCTTGTATAAACACAGATTCAAATATCTGCTGTACTTCCTTAGTTTTCTGTTACCACCAGTTCACTCAAAATGCTTTCAAAACGTCCATATATGGCTTAAATGTGACATGGACACCAACAATAGAGACAAGAGGAACTTTAAATTAAGATTGTTGGTTTATTAAATGAATACTGTGGACATAAGGAACATATACTGGGCTCTTAAAGGTGATTGTTCCCAGTTTCTGAAGAATGAAGAGTCACTGTTGCTGACACCAGCCTCTAAGTGGCTTTTACCTCAGGCCAATCTCCCTAAACCTTCAACCCAGTCCAGCTACTGGGGACAATCTGCTTCTGTACACCTAAGCTTTTCTGGTTATACTTCTGGCTGCTTGCGCAGTTTAGCCAACTTAACAAAACACACTTGTGTAACCTTCCTCTGCTAATACTTTTACACAGGGCAGCTTCTTGGACCCACACAGCCTCTGGATCCTTTATTCTGATCTTCACCTGTCAAGTAATTAATAGCACACACTGGGTACTAATATAAATTCCTTAGTTTTTTCCTAAGCTAGTCTCTGGTCTAATTCCTCACATTTTTCTCATCAACTTTATTTCTGCCTTTTGTTTTAATGTCCCCGAACAATTTAGTATCATCAGTCAGCTTGGCCACCTCACTGGCTCATTGCTAACTCTAGATCATATATGAACAATTTAAATAGCAGAGGTCCCAATACCAACCCTTGGGAGACTCCAATTTCTGTGGTATACTGCTCATTTATTCCCACTATCTGCTTCTGGCAACTTAACCAACTCCTGATATACAAGAGGCCTTGTGTATCCTCTTTTTCCATGTCTGCTATGTTACTCTTACAGATTTCTTTCTTTCCAGGCTTTAACCAATCTTTATTACTCCTGTGGATGGGAGATTGTTTCTGATTCCCCAAATATCATTTTAGTGGCTATAAGCATATTAAGTATAAAATAAAATAAAAATACCTACCTTTAAAACTACCAGTATCCTTTAAATAGTGCCTCTTCTCCAATACCCACAGGGTTTAATCCAAGTACATAACTAAGAACACGATAACTCTGATAATCATCCCCAAATGCATAAGAACCCTAGGATATTCTCAGCAGACATGTATAAAATCTATATCCCTCCATTTCATATTTCCAACATCCTCTGTGCTTATTAACCTTACGAATTCTGTTTAGGTTTTTTAAATAGTAAATACAGTGGTACCTTGGGTTACATACGCTTCAGGTTACAGACTCCGCTAACCCAGAAATAGTACCTGTGTTTCAGTTTGCATATTGTTTCAGAAATTAGGTAATAATTATAGTAACAATTTTATTATTTGTATCCCGTCCATCTGGCTGGGTTGCCCCAACCACTCCAGCATTTATAAAAACATAATAAAACTAATTAAACTTTAAAAACTTCCCTATCCCTGAAGGGCTGCCTTCAGATGTCTCCTAAAGGTTGTATCATCTCCTTGACATCTGATGGCAGGGTGTTCCATAGGGAGGGTGCCGCTGTCGAGAAGGCCTTCTGCCTGATTCCCTGTAGCCTCATTTCTCGCAGTGAGGGAACTGCCAGAAAACACTTTGTGCTGGTAGGTTCACCTATACATGCAAACTGAGTATAATTTCTCTCCATTCCTAGTTAAATATCACAACTCTACATTGTGCTTCATTTAGCATTGGAACATAAATTTCTCTGTAGCTTGTACCTCTAAGGGGTTAGATTTTGTCTAACCATCCTTTGCCACTATTCTAGTGGGTTTTACTTTCTTGTATTAACCCAAGTCTCTCATCATATTACCATGAAACAACGGTCTTTTCTTTCGATTTTTATTTATTTATTTCCCGCATTCAACACCTCTCCAAATCCATTATTATTTGACGCAACATCTCATTAATAAAATATATAATTTGCAAATGAAAACATGAACCTTTGCCCAGATGTATGCCTGCTCTTTATTAAATTTAGCATACAATGTTACAGCGTCGTCTTCAAATCTATACACATTTTGCTTCAGTTCAGCCATAATTCAAAGATTCCAAATATTGATCGGTATTGAATGCACTGTGGTGCATCATGGTATCTAAAGGGGAAATTCCAGGGTTGAGTTTAATTATTAGCCAATGTTTTCAAAATCCTAATTGATTAGCTTGTAGCTTGTCAGTTGTTTCTGTTCTTTCATATGCATGGCCATTATCCATAGTAATACATCTAAGGCCACTGTAGCTTATTTGGCCCTGCCCCTAGCATTAAATCCATGATGCTTCCGATTGTGTCCCTTCTTGATTTAGGCTGTATTCAGATGTGGGGGGTAATTGTGTTCGTTTTACTTCTTAAAATGCTAGCGCTTCTGTCCCAATCTCAGAGGCGGAGCTAGCTGCTCCGGCGCCCAGAGCAGCGCCTGTGCTGTGCACCCAGGATGGGGCTAGCTGCCCACGGGGGGAGGGCAAGCATCCCAGGGGGCGGGGTGGCGATGTCACCCCCCTCAGGGATGATACCCAGGGTGGACCACACCCACCACACTCCCTTCCCTGTCAGTGCCTAATCTCCCAACTTTACTTCTATACAGTGGTACCTCGGGTTACATACGCTTCAGGTTACAGACTCCGCTAACCCAGAAATAGTACCTCGGGTTAAGAACTTTGCTTCAGGACGAGAACAGCGTGCAGCAGCAGGAAGCCCCATTAGCTAAAGTGGTGCTTCAGGTTAAGAACAGTTTCAGGTTAAGAACAGACCTACAGAACGAATTAAGTACGTAACCAGAGGTACCACTGTATGAGATTACCTTGTGTTGTGGAACTGTGGCTTTTTGAATATGTCAGCATGTCACGCTAATTTTAAATGGTGGGAAAGAATTGTATGCATGTATACCACCCTGAATTTTGCCATTGCAAAATGTCCATGATTTTATGAGCCAATGGGGTTGCAAATGGATGTTTTTCTGGAAATAATTAGCATAGAAATGAGTACTAAACTTCCACTAGATTCTAAGAAGTAGGGTTTTTTTTTTGTCTTATGAAAGATCACATGAAATGAGCATGTAAAGAAACATTAAGATGGAATAAAATGACATCTGAATACAGCCCTGGAACCCCGAATGGGCAGGGTTGTGGCTCCGTGCTATTCTAATATAGGTCAAAAATTATTCTTAAGAGTTGAACCACCTTGTAATTCACACAATTCACACAGTTTTATGGACTACTAAAAGATTTGGTACAGCCAACCCCCACTTTTTGCCTAGCCATAAAACTACAGTTTGCCAGCTTTTTACTGTAGCTTTAGATTAAAATCTTATACATTACATAGCAGTAAGTCCTACTGATCTCAATGGGATGTTAAACAGAAAAGGGGGAGGATGCATTGTAGGCATTATACTAATTTTAATTGAAAATATTCCTCTCAGCCAAGATCATTTAAGAGATATGTAGCTATCTTTATAATATTCCTAATAACTGACTCATAATTATAATGTTCTTAAATCCCTGGATACCTTGATATCTTAGTGCATTTTACATTAAACTATCCTTTCATTCTCTGCCCTTAAATTCCCCCTGATACACCATCCTAATCATTCTGATTTATTTTTAAAACCTGTGTTTTAAATTATCGAAGAATAGAACAACATCGGCCACAACAGTGGTTTTAAGGGACAATATCTCATTCTGGCAACTGATCCTAATGTCATTAGCATACAAATGAGGCCATAATTTCTTCACCTCAGTTCTTCAGTCCATGTGTATCATGATACTTGCATAGCTAGAGGTTTCAATTACTAGTGTGAAGAGGAGGTGATAAAGGGCATTTTCTCCTTGCAACTATGGCCGTACAAAACTAGTCTGACAGATTGCAAGGAAACAACCTTTACTGAAAATTAGATGATTCAAGATTCCTCCCACACACCATTAATTAAATACTTGACACAGTGAAAGATTCTGGGGGCAACAATGTTCATGAATTCAATGACCATGTCACATGTTGATGCATATATATTTAATTTCAGTTTGTGACAGACTGGAGGATAATCTTGAGTCTACTAAAAGTTTTGGGCACCAGTGAGATACTTGATAAGCATCCAAGAATGATCATTTTAGTTATATATCTGGAGCAGATATGGCTGGCATGCATAGCATGGAGATGCAGTATTGTCTACAATTATCTAAATGCTTGGGAAATGATAATAAATACCGCTTATGAGAAGACAACAAAGTTTTTGTTTTCTGACCATTATAAGAACAACTTTTCAACATTGTTTTTTAAATTCACACCTTTTATTTAGTGCAGAATGACCCTAAGATAGGCATCTCTGTGACCTAGATGGAGAGGTGCCCAGATATTGTGATGGTTGGTGGGTTGGGAGTCTTGGGCAGTGGAGCTGGTCCATTGGGGTGAATGGGGCACAGTCCCACCAACCTCTGTCTATCTTCAGACTGCCCCCTGCCACCTGCTGAGTGGTAGCAGCTGTCTGTCAGTTTCCTCCTGAGACTTGGTATCCCTATTATGGAACTCAGTAGGGAGTTGGATGGGGGCAAAACTAGAATTAGTCAGCACACACGGAAATGCCGTTTACTTTCCTACTGCAGCAGTACTTATTTATCTACTTGCACTGGCATGCTTTTGAACTGCTAGGTTGGCAGGTGCTGGGACAGAGCAATGGGAGCTCATTCCGTCGCAGGGATTCGAACCACTGACCTTCTGATCAGCAAGCCCAAGAGGCTCAGTGGTATAGACCACAGCATCACCTGCGTCCCTTATAGCAGGAGTATAACCCCTCCCAGAACAGGATGTATACCTAATTCCTAGGTATGGAAACCACCCACCCACAGCACTGCTGGCTTGTCAGGATTCAGCCTCAGTGTGTAATGTGTACTCTTTTATTCCCAAGTAGCTCTTTTCATGTATAAGAAATAGATGCCATCATGTAACATTCACCCGCAGTGTTCTCATAAAATCGTCCTTATCACCGCACATCATCAGGCAGGCTATGCTGGTACAGGACTGAAATTTCACAAAAAACATGGCCTATTGGCCTATGCTTGTGGTACACCTAATGTTTTTCCTTCTGAAGTTTTTCTTTCTTTTTAAATAGCTTCTTTATTAATCCACTTACCTTGTTATGTCTGTAGATGGTTTTAATCTCTTCTGTGAGAAACCCTCTCCAGCTATATCAGAACTTGTTTTTAAGAACTGGTGCTGGCAGAATATCTTTGTCACTGTTGATTCAGCGTGTAATTGCAAGATAAGTAAATGGTAGCAAGTAATGGAATACACTTTTTGTTCATTCATCCTTAACTTATACGAGTGGTAAATATATTATGTTTTATGTTGCCTGGAGTTGCACGTAGTGCATCTTAAAAACTTTGAAAAATGTAACTTCAAATACAGAAGAAAATGATAGGGTCAAGTTCCACTGGACAACTGGTACTGTGTACCACAGAGGCAGGGAACGTGTGGCCCTCCAGATTTTGTCTGACTCCAACTCCCATCAGCCCCAGTCAACATGGCCAATAGCAAGGGATGATGGCAGCTGGAGTCCAGTAACATCTGGAAAAGCACTGGCTCCTCACCCCAGTATTGAGGTTAAAGCTGAAATCCTATAATATTTGTTGTTGTTTAGTCATTTAGTCATGTCTGACTCTTCGTGACCCCATGGACCAGAGCACGCCAGGCACTTCTGTCTTCCACTGCCTCCCGCAGTTTGGTTAAACTCATGCTGGTAGCTTCAAGAACACTATCCAACCATCTCGTCCTCTGTCGTCCCCTTCTCCTTGTGCCCTCCATCTTTCCCAACATCAGGGTCTTTTCCAGGGAGTCTTCTCTTCTCATGAGGTGGCCAAAGTACTGGAGTCTCAGCTTCAGGATCTGTCCTTCCAGTGAGCACTCAGGGCTGATTTCCTTAAGAATGGATAGGTTTGATCTTCTTGCAGTCCATGGGACTCTCAAGAGTCTCCTCCAGCACCATAATTCAAATAATATTTACCTAATATGTTACCTATAATATTTACCTAGGAGTAAATCCTGCTGATCTCAGTATGACTTACCTCTGAGAAGATATTGAAATAATTGCTGTATAATCAAATGAGCTATAAATCAGGAACTTCTATGATCAAACCTTGCCTCCTAAGTGGATGGTGTATTGCCGTAATCCACCCCTGTCTCTGGATGATGTGATATTCTTGTGGTTCAAGTTGCTTAAACAGGGTTTGTGTTTCCTTTGGGAATGAGGCACGGCATAGACTGTCACGTGTTTATGATACATGGTTTATTTACACATATATGCAACATGAACCTAGGATGGAGGGCTTGGCAGCATTCACACCCCATCTTGTTTCTCCCATAGCTGCAGCCTTGGATAGAAACAGAAATCAAACATTGCACCTGTATATCTGTTTTTTTAGTCATGGTGTGTACATGGTTACCATTGTTTACTTCAACTCTAAAGTGGCAATTTGAGCAGGCAGGTTGTGATAAGGTATCTCCTGAGCCCTGTATCTCTTTCACTTCCACCTCCTATGGACTGGCACAAGTTGCCATTCTCCAAATCTGGCCCTGCCCTTGGGAAGCCAACAAACTGTCAGAAACGGGTTGGTCCTTACGTGGCTGTCTTACGTGGTGAACCAAGAGCTGCAGGGTAGCAGCTTTCTCAAGTGAAGTGATGTTCTGCCCCTGGACTGACTCCACCAACCAAAGTGGTCACTGGATCTTCCTGGGCAGGAAGGAGCCCTGCTCCAACTACAAGGCCTTCCTGACCATGGGTGTGCTAACCATTGATGTTCCTTCTCTGACCCTGACCCTTGACTTGTTCCTTGATTCTTGCCTTCTGGTTTGTCCTTTGCTTCTGATTTACCCTTTGGTCCTAAGCTGTTCAACAATGGAACAGACTGTCTTGGAAAGGGTTTTCCTTTGGAGGAGTCCTCAGCTAGAGGCTTTTAAGCAGAAACTGAATGGTCACATCTCATGCAATTTCCTGACTAGGCAACTTCTGAGGTCCTTCCCAGCCCAGATTCTATGGCTACTAGCTGGCCCTGGGTCCCAAGTTCTGGTGTACCCCAGTCTGCTTTTATAACCTGATACTGGGACTACAAATCCCAGAATCATACACAATAATCTACACCTCACTTTTTGATACTCCTCCACATCCTGCAGTAGTAGGTGGGACACAACTCTATGATTCTATGGCCCAGGATTGAGTGAGGGCTCAGTGATAGCTCAGAAAGGTGGAGGTGGAAGGGCCATGGCTCAGCAGTAGAGCATCTTATTTGCTTGGAAAAGGCTCCAGGTTCAATCCCTGACATCTCCAAGTGGGGTTGGGGAAGACCCTTGCCTGAGTCACTGGAGAGCCACTGCCACTCAGCATAGACAGATGGCATAGCTAGATGGACCAATGATCAGGCTTGGTTTCTATGCTCCTAGTGGATCATTCGCTTCTCCAAAAGCTGGGAGCAATTGTAAAACCGGTGTAAATGGAGTTTTAAAGGCAAATGGGACACAGCTGTTATTCTCTGCCTAACTTGAATGCACTTTTACTCCATTGTAATTCTTGGGCTTTGGCAGCTGAAACTTGAGTCATGGAAAAAATTGGGCTGCCCATTAACTGGTAACCTCACAGTCTGAAACGCGTTGCACAAGGGATAAAAATATTGCTTGGATTGGTAGGGGGGAAAATATTAGATTGTGCCGTAGTCAAAGGAAGCCTCTAAAAATGATTGGCCTTTAATTGAAGCCGTTGGGAGCAGAACAAATATAGGAGAACTGGGATCGCTCCAGGATTAGCAGTGAGTAAAAAGGTTGGTTGGTCTGGAGTGGTCTAGGGGCTTATTAAGACTCGCAAAAGTGCTACTGTGAAGAGATATATTTCTGATATTTCTAGGGTTGCTCTAATACCAAAAAAGTCCCTTCTGCTTCTTTTAAATTGGCTCAAGATAAGCTTTGCTTTTTTTGACATCTGCATTTTTAGAGTTTTTTAAAAAATGTTTTCCTTGAAGTTTTCTTGTTAGTTGAAGTGTTCCTGACATAGGGGAAAGCAAGATTAAAAATGTTCTGGTAAACAAGATTTTGAAGGCCTAGCAGTACGATTTGTTGTTGTTGTTTAGTCGTTTAGTCGTTTAGTCATGTCCGACTCTTCGTGACCCCATGGACCAGAGCACGCCAGGCACTCCTGTCTTCCACTGCCTCCCGCAGTTTGGTCAAATGCATACTAGTAGCTTCGAGAACACTATCCAACCATCTCGTCCTCTGTCGTCCCCTTCTCCTTGTGCCCTCCGTCTTTCCCAACATCAGGGTCTTTTCCAGGGAGTCTTCTCTTCTCATGAGGTGGCCAAAGTATTGGAGTCTCAGTTTCAGGATCTGTCCTTCCAGTGAGCACTCAGGGCTGATTTAGTACTAACAGGTGGATCCTGTGAAGCCCGTCATTGAAATCTACAGGAATGGAAGGTGTTTTAGCTGTGGCTGGATGGTTTCACACCCTATACTTTTAATCATCTGGAAAGGTCTGTAGACGTCCTTAGTGTTTACTGGAGGACACTTGCCGGTAGGTCATTTCAGCCAGCACAGTGTGAAATGAAGTGGGGAAGGATAGGTCTGGAGCAATTACCAATTTTAATTGCTGCGAGTTGGACAAAACCTCTTTCCACAACCTGAGCAACAACTTAAAACCCATCCACTTAGTTTGGAAGTGAAACATGACAAGATCGATGCATCCCATCCCTGGAGTAATAAGCACAGATTCGATTTCATAAGGTGCAAGGAAACAGGTTGACAAATGCAGCACCTGCAAGATGAATAGAGGAGACACCTACTTATCAAGCACCCAGCAGGCCAAAATCTTTTCTCTTAGAAAAGGCAAAAAACAAAAAAACAAAAACAAAAACAAAAAAACCTCTGAAAGTATTATTCAATTAATATATATATATATATTTAAAAAATCACATTTGGTTTATCATTTTGGTAGATAGGGGAAAGTTGCAGGAAATGTCCTCCTAATATGACATTTATCATTTGGGTTTATCGTATGGGACATTCATAGATGCCAAATCAGCAACCCACACCTATACTTGTTTATTTATAAAAACACTTTAAAACTGCTCTTTTGGCCCAATGAAATTCTTAGCTAGAAAAGCTCCCAGACCCAAAATGTAAATAAAAGTGCAAGAAAACTTTCATGTAATTTCTCACAAACTATGATTTCTAAATGTATTTTTCTCACTCAGTAGTGTTTAAATATAGATTTTCGTGCAGATGTCAAAAGATAAATATGGAAATGGTGTGGAAGAGACTCATGAATGAACACATGGAAAACTGAGGATGAGTAGAAATGGACTGATCCTTTTCCACTAGGGACAGAGTTGTGGGGACTCAGTACATGGAGGAATCGGGGAATTCAATGCAAACAGAGAAGGCTTTTCCCAGAATTAATTCCATAAAAATAAATCCATATCCCAGCCAGCTGCTCATAACTTGTGAAGAGTACACACCATACATTTAAGGCACACGCCCTACTCCCAAGTATCCTGGGAACCGTAGCCTATAACTCAGAGCTACAACTCCCAACACCCTAATCCAGTTACCAGGATTCCCTCTCTCCATCTCTGTGTGTCCATAAATCTGAACCCTCATATAGTTAATTTACGCTAGTTGAACACTCTGATTTGAATAGTCAAAGAAGAAGCAATATAACTCTCTTATGCCTATATATGTGTGTTATTGTTTTTCTCTTTCTGCTCCACACCCCCGGCCAAACAAACTTCTCTCAGACTTTTTACATGAGGGAATGCAATGTACAAGCAATCTAATTTGTATTGTGTTGACTAATTATTGTAATGGAACAAACTAAACAATGTTTTGCGTTATCCTCCCACGGTATATATAATAAGGGGTGAGCTCCTTGGGGCCATCATTTGCTTTCCAAACCACAATCATTTTTTGGCAGTTAAATAAGCCAACAAATAATCTGTCAGTCTTAGTGGCTGCTAATAATGAAATTCATTATTTTAATCTAATGCATCTTTGAACCTGAGCCAGGGAGGAAGGGCCCCTCCAAACTGCTAGCTCTGTAGGGTGTCAAAGTGTTTTGTATCTCCCCAAAACCAGATAAGGCTCAACTGCAGTGAGTTGGTTTATTTATTTTTATTTGTCTCTGTTTGTGTTCTGATTTGTGTTCATGATAAGCCAGTAGCCTTGTTATAGGAAGGCACTGGTTCATGGTATCAGCTCCTGATTCATAATTTTGACCCGACAGATACCACATTTTGAACTGGGTGAGTGAGAGGAGAGTTACAGTCCACTCTCTTCTATTTCTAAAATAGAAAATGCTGCTATTGCGATCGGCAGGATGTATGTGTGGTAGGAAGGCAAACAGATTCCCTGGGATATGCAGTGCATCTTAACCAGGTAGGGGGACATGTAGACTACAACTTCCATCAGTCCCAGACAACATGAGCAATGGCTACCTTTCTTCATTTCAGCTGCCTTAGTTGGTTGTGAAACTCATGTTGTTCTTGCTGTTTTTCAACAAAGAGGGGGGCATAAACCCTCCCTGATTGACTGTAAAGCACACCATTAGATCTATCAGTAGATCCTGACCTACCTTCTGTGCACCCCTAGCATAGAGCATGATTATCTGTCTGTAAGGTAAAGGTAAAGGGACCCCTGACCATTAGGTTCAGTCGTGGCCGACTCTGGGGTAGCGGCACTCATCTTGCTTTATTGGCCGAGGGAGCCGGCGTACAGCTTCCGAGTCATGTGGCCAGCATGACCAAGCTGTTTCTGGTGAACCAGAGCAGCGCACGGAAACGCCGTTTATCTTCCTGCCGGAGCAGTACCTATTTATCTACTTGCACTTTGACATGCTTTTGAACTGCTAGGTTGGCAGGAGCAGGGACTGAGCAACGGGAGCTCACGCTGACCTTCTGATCGGCAAGCCCTAGGCTCTGTGGTTTAACCCACAGCGCCATCTGTCCGTAGCCGAGTACAAAATGTTCTCCTCTTTCTTCCCCCAATGTGGGTGGCTGATACTTATTTTCCATGCCCCATCCATTTTTCTCAGCTTACAGGTTTTTCAGAAAACCCTGGTTTTTAACTGCATGGCAGAAACAAACAATATCAACACACACACACACACAGAGAGGGAGAGGGAGAGGGAGAGGGAGAGGGAGAGGGAGAGGGAGAGGGAGAGGGAGAGGGAGAGGGAGAGGGAGAGGGAGAGGGAGAGGGATTCTCTTTTGGCAGGGATGCCAGAAGGAGGAGGCATCCTCTGGAAACAGAGTCTTTGTACAATTGCTTAAAGAAGAGAAACTGGCTGCATGGTTAGGACTGGCAACTTCTGTGCTATCCCCTGGGGGTGGAGGCTATGAAGATTGAGCCAAAAGAGAGAAGGCAAGCAGACGGGCAGAGGTGACAGCAGTGAGGAACAGGTGGGACCACTGCAGGTCTGTTTGCTCTCCCAAAACCTAGAGCATAGGAAGCTGCTCTATACCAAGTCAAACCATTAGTCCATATCGCCTGCTCTGATTGGCAGTGGCTTTCTCAGATTTTAAACTGGGCTTCTTCCCAGCCCTACCTGGAGATGCTAGGGAGTTATCCTGGGACCTTCTGCATGCAAATAGGTGTTCTACCACTAAGCTATGACCTTTCCCCAGGCAGCAGCAAAAAGATAAAAGAGAAGGAACAGTCTTCCATGTAATATTGTGTGTCCCATGGAAGGGCAGCCCCATTGTATGTACCTTAGGATGCCAAGGTTCTCTTGAAGCTTGGATGAAGTTCTTCCAATACCTTTTGAGTCAGCTGCAGGCTTGTCAGTGGACTTTAGCAGGGTCAGGACTTACACACGGCTGCATGCTTTGTTTTGGGTAATTCCCAGTGTTGAGAACTTTACAAGAGCAGAGTTTTATGCAGAATAAATATTTTATTCTGTCACACATAAAAATGAAAGAGTGGGCAAATGAATCACTTTTTAAGCACTGCCAGAACCATGAAAAATGTAGCATTCTCAACCTCTGGCATTTGTTTTCTTGAGGACTTATCTGCAAGCATACAGCACTTCAATAATGCCCTTTAAATTAGAAGTGCTGATGATGACCTATATGTTTGCCTATTCGAAAGTCTGAGTCTCCTCTCCTACTGGCCACCCACCTCTATGTTAAAGTTATAAGTTTAATGTACATAGAATGTCTCTTCGAATGCATTATATTTAAAATGCTGTTCGAGGGAAGTTTACATTAGGCAAAAGGTTCCACTCTGGCAAAAGCGTCAGAGAAGGCTGATATTTTTCCAAAACAATGAGTTAAGCTACCTGATGACTCATTAGTGGAAACATGAGCTTGCAGAGCTCTCACAGCAGGAAGATGAAACTTGAGAAGCCGGTTTGTGTGCTTGTTGGAGATGGTTGGTGGCAACTAGGAGCTCTGCATTGATGAACGAGCTTATGCCCTCTGGGACCAGAAAGAGGAAAGTTTACTGAACTGCATAAAGGACTGAACTCATTGCTTGTTTGCATTGTGTTACTTTGTTATTTTGTGACATTTATCTCATTGCAGCTAGTATTTAAGACTGTTCTGCTGTAAAACTTTGAAACTCTTGTGCTGGAGAGAATTCAGGGATTCCGCTGAACAACTCTTAACTCTCTGCTGCCCCAGCAAGTAGCGTAAGCTGCCTCCCCTACTCTGTCCCCTAGTTTCCATTGCTCAGATTCAGACAAGCCACTGAGTGTGTCATAAATCCCCGGAAAGACAGAAAGAGATGTTCCAAATGGCTTTGAAAACATGGTCGTTCGTGCATAAAAGGCCTGTAAATTTTAATCACCATATAATTCAGCTGAGTAGAGGATGACAATAATGTAATGGTGTAGGAGAGATGGAGATCGAGTATAAAACAGAGTCCTTCAAATGCTTAGTTTTATGCATGTGTTGAGTGGCACATATATATTCTAACCCATGGGTAGGCAAACTAAGGCCCAGGGGCCGGATTCGGCCCAGTCACCTTCTAAATCCGGCCCGTGGACGGTCTGGGAATCAGCATGTTTTTACATGAGTAGAATGTGTGCTTTTATTTAAAATGCATCTCTGGGTTATTTGTGGGGTATAGGGATTCGTTCATTCCCCCCAAAAAATATAGTCCGCCCCCCACAAGGTCTGAGGGACAGTGGACTGGCCCCCTGCTGAAAATGTTTGCTGACCCCTGTTCTAACCCTTCAGCTTCTAGATGCCTTGTCTTGTTAATCTCCCATTTCTCTGTTATCAATCTGTTTGATTTTGAGGCTTTTATTATCACCATTTGCTATGGGACTTTCTCATAATAATTTCTCTTTTTTGAGGAGGCCTAGAAAATGCAGTTTTTGTTAAAATGTTGTTATTGTTATTGCTATTGCTATTATTATTATTGAAGGGGAGGGTAATATAAGGAAGACTCTGGAGAATGACATCAGAGGAGGCAGACAATGTGTGCAAAAATCACCCCAGAAATCTGCCTCCAGTTGTCTGTGTTAGGTCATGTGTTCATATGAGAACTGGGAGCTGAGCAGTCGGAGAAATGGCAAGGCAGGATGAAGAGAGACCAAAGGACACTATGGAGTTTGTGTGTGGTGATGTGCCATTGCCGTTATGGTGAGATCAAATTTGGGAGAAGCTTCTCGTGCTTTTTTTTGGTGGTGGGGGTAGGGGTAGGGGTGGGCATGCGCCAATACAGCTCCTTGCCAAGGGTGCAAGGGCCTCCCCAAATCTTACTCCTTATATCTTACAATGCCTCCTTAAGTAACCATTAATTAGTCTATGCCTTTTCATCTAGGTTTTAATGAATAGCAGAGTAGTCTGTTTATAAGTTAGCCAGAGTTGGTTAGCTATAATAATTCCACATACAAAGAAGTGCTATTTAATGTATTCCACTTCGGGCACTAGATTTGTAATTCTACTTTTGAAAATCATCTCCGCCTTGTGCACTTTCTTTGCTATTGCTCATAATTTCATTGCCTTAAAGCTTGGTAAGCTTCTGCCATATTTTTAAAAGAGTCGGCTAGGAATAAAAATTAAGTTTGCAAATGCCTAGATTGTTTATTTTCTTTTAAAATCAATTTAATTTCACTCTCTGCCCCCGGTTTAATTTGGCACAATTCTACAGCAATAACTGGGCACATTATCATAATGTTGAATGGGTAGTATTGGGGTAGGAGACTGTCAGGGAACTGCTATCGGAGCCAGAGGCGGAGGGAAGACTCCAGAGCAATGCCGGAGAGGGTCCCAGCAGGGAGAGAGGCAGCCCATCTGCTGGGGAAGGAAATCAGCGTAACAGCAGGGGTGAAGGGGGGCAGATGGGGGAATCGGAGGGAAGGCTCCAGGACTCTTCACCGGAGACCAGTGGGGAGAACACAGGTACTCCGCTGCCCACACCCTCCCTGTGCAGAAGACTTCCGCGCAGGGAGAGTAGGAGGAGACTTGGCGTCAAAGAACTTCTTTGCTGGAAGAAGTTCAAGAAACGCCCACTGACGCCACTGCCAGCGACTGAGACAGCCACGAAGTGAAAGGCTGTCCAGACAGAAAGGGTTCAACCAGGTAGCCTAGCCAGGAGTGGCGGCAACTTACGCACGAGCAACCCCTAGAACCATTACAGAGACCTTCAGATATCTGTGGACCTTCAGATATTGTTGGACTCTGCTTCCCATTAGCCCCAGCCAACATGGCCAATGGTCAGGGATGATGGAGTTCAACAACATCTGGAAGACCACAGGTTCCCTACATCTGGTGGTGTGGTTAATCACCCTCATGCGTCAATTTTCCTAACAGTTATCTCTGTTTTTTATAAGTTAATTATCCTTTGGCTTATTTTCAAGGACTGTAATGTGGGAAGGAGAGATGCCACCATCCTGATTATCAATTTGAGGAAAGTTTCCTTCCTTAGATTTGACTCCACTGTTTACTTCTCATGAAGTGGGACTCTAAACTCTGAAAGCTTGTGCCATAATAAATTAGTTAATCTCTAAGGTGCTGTTGAGCTCCCTTTGTTGTGTTTTTTTCATCCATATGTTACAGCAGTGCTCTGTCTCGATTCTTTGTTTGATATCAAACATTCATAAAATGATTGATTCTATGGATTCATCTGGTGGCTGTTTATTTCCTGCTGGGGTCCACTGAAAGATTTATTTGTTGTCCAATAACGACCGCTGTTACTGCAAAAGGGCTGTATGTCAGTATTTTTTTTAAAAAGCATACTGTTTCATCCTGCATTGCACTAAGGCCAGATATTTAATTTCTGTGGTGACACTGAACTACACAATGCGATCTGCATGACCATAAATCAGAAATATGCAGAGAACCAATCCTGACATAATGGATTGTTCTGTGAACAAATATCAATATTCCATATACATATATGCTCACAGTAATATCTCCAGGAATGGGTGCTTGTCATAGTAAGTAGTGATTTATGGTAGAGTATTAGATAACTCCCGATATCCTCCTGAGAGACATACAGAGTGAGAATTCCAGCTTCTTTTACTTGGTGAGAATCTGTTTTTAAAACAAATAAAAGTATCTATAGAACTAAGGAGTTTATGCTAGCATGTTATGAAGTACCAGCAGTGAAATATTTCCAGGGCATCTCCCCAAGAAAGTGCTTAAGACTAAAATCACCTGAACAATTCAATATGTGAGTGGTCATGGAGGATCTAAGCCATGTCTTGTTTTGATCTAAGCCAGGAATGGGTAACCTCCAGATATGGTTGGATTCGAATTCTCATAAGTCCTAGCCAGCATGGCCAAATGATCAGGGACATAGGTGCCAACTCCCTGGGGCCCTGGGTGTCTGAGCACCCACAAAATTCCCCATGAAGGGGCCGGGCACCCACAAATTTTGGTGCCAGGGCCATGCATGGCACCCATGGCCCCAGGCACGAACAGTTGGCATGCCTGATGAGGGGAACCATAACATAGAAAAGTCTGGAAGGCCAAATGTTCCCCATCTAGAGCTAGGCAGAAGGAATATCTCTGGCATGATTGTAGCTCTGATATTAAGTGGAAGATTTCTTAAAAGATGCAGGCACTGAACAGGTCAGTTTAGGGATGTGTGTATGTATATCAAATGGATTGCAGATCTAAAGATAAAATGCATGTTTACACCGACTTTCCTCTTTCCTCTAGTATGCTATAAATAGGACCCTTCACTGTCAGATCATGCTGGTCATCTAAAACACCGATCAGCTAGTCTCTGTTAATGAATTGCGGATGATCCTTGATCAGTTTCCTAAATGAAATTGATGGAAGGTGGAGGCAGCAAAAGGGAAAGCACATAATTAACTCATGCAATTCACATTGCCACAACATACAATGATGGATGCTAGCTTAAGAAGGCTTTAAAATGGATTAGACAATTTCATGGAGGATAGTTCCATCAATGGCTATTAGCTATAATAGCTAAAAACAACCTCTACGTCTAGAAATAGTAATGGTGCTAATGTTCATAATTACATAGTTCCAAATATGAACATGTCCTACTGGTAATGCTTGGCTGCGGTAGTTGTTTTCTGGCTTGGGGTGTAAAATTAGATTTTGCGAGATCCTGTGCATGCATGGTCTGCTTTTCGCCCAACTAGGCAGCCAAAGCCCGCTGCTTTGTAAGCATGTGAGCAACTATTCTTTAATGTTAAATCCCTGGTTCACTGAAACTCTTATGGATTGCTGTAAAATGAGAGAGTCTTTCGCACGTTCAACTAATTGCCTTTGTGAGGAGAAGTGGGGTCATGCCTGGCAAGCGTACATGCACATGGGTTTTATCTATGCAGTTGTAGATTCTACTTATTCAGGTGCCTGAATTCCACAGACAAAATCTAGGTATGCCCAATTTGTGCGTGTGTGTGAGTGTACACACCTCTGCTCAAAAATCCTTTGAGAAAGTTGCCCAATACTGATTGGGGCTATTGTTACATCCAGCTCAGTCCTATTTATACTGTCTGGCTTTCAAACTGGGCTATTTCCCAATTCTACCTGGGGATTCTGAGGACTGAACCTTGGGCCTACTGCATTCAAAACAGATGCTCTACCAATGAGCTACAACTTACCCTTGCTCTTGCTGAAACACCTGGTGATTGCTGGTGAAGCCATCAGCTTTCTAGGATTACAAAGCTCTTTGATGTTTTTATATTACTCTCAAATAAGTTATCACTGGTTGCAATGCACTATGAGACCTGGAGCTTCCAGCCAATCAGCCTTTTTACTGGTGAGTATCTTCTGTATTCGAATCAAGGGTTTCCATAGTTTCTTGCAAGCTTGTTGTGTGGTGGTTGCCCTCCATCCAGATCTGAAAGCTTCTCTTCTTCCTGGGCATTTTTTGGGGCAGTGTGTGTGTGTGTGTGTGTGTGTGTGTGTGTGCATTCCCTAATGCCTTTCTGTTGGTGAGCTGGTGATGGAAACTACAGTTCCCAGTCCCCAGAGGACAACATGCTGCAGTTCATGCACTCACCAGCATAAATGCACATGCATTCACATGACATGCCGGAAAAGAACTCTCAAGAAACAAAATAATAATAATAATAATAATAATAATAATAATAATAATTTATACCCTGCCCATCTGGTTGAGTTTCCCCAGTCACTCTGGGCGGCTTCCAATCAAGTGTTAAAAACAATACAGCATTAAATACAGTGGTGCCCCGCAAGTCGAATGCCTCGCAAGACCAAAAACCCGCAAGACGAAAGGGTTTTTCGGTTTTTGCGTCGCTTCGCTAGACGAATTTCCCTATGGGCTTGCTTCGCAAGAAGAAAGCCCATAGGAAAATCTCCGGGGACCTCTTTTAAATGCTGGCGGTGGGGAGCAAAGCCTTTTCCCCCCCTCCAGACTTCAGAAGAGGTCCAGGAAGGCCGGCGGGGGCCGAAAGGCTTTGCTCCCCACCGCCAGCATTTTAAAAGCGGTCCAGGATAGCAGGAAAGCGCTTCCCGCTATCCCGGACGGCTTTTGAAGGCAGGCGGGGGGGGGGGGAGCAAAGACTTTCACCCCCCACCGGCCTTCAGAAGAGGTCCTGGACCTCTTCTGAAGGCCAGCGGGGGGCGAAAGTCTTTGCTCCCCCCTGCCTGCCTTCCCGGGAGAGCGGAAAAACGTGCTGCGATTCTCCGCTCTCCCCGACGGCTTTTGAAGGCAGGCGGGGGGGGGGAGCAAAGACTTTTGACCCCGCCAGCCTTCAGAAGAGGTCCAGGACCTCTTCCGAAGGTGGGCAGGGGGCAAAAGTCTTTGTCCCCCCTGCCTGCCTTCCCGGGGGCTTTTAAATCGCCCCAGGACTGTCCCTGGGTGATTTAAAAGCCCCCGGACGGCTTTTGAAGGCAGGCGGGGGGGGGGAGCAAAGACTTTTGCCCCCCGCCAGCCTTCAGAAGAGGTCCAGGACCTCTTCTGAAGGCTGGCGGGGGGCAAAAGTCTTTGCTCCCCCCCGCCTGCCTTCCCGGGGGCTTTTAAATCGCCCCGGGACAGCGGAGAATGTCCCGGGTTTTTTTAAATGCTGGCGGGTGGCAGCGCTTGCTGTGACCAGCAAGATGATCCTTACATTCTTAAACAGCTATGGAATTTGGTCATGTTGATGCATCTGCTTAAAGCACAAACTTATCCCCAAAAGATATTAAATGTCATCTCTTGCAAAGCAACTGTAATTCAGGTGAACACTACACACTAATCTCCAGGTATGACATTTAAGGGCAAGTGTCAGACTTGATCTGATTATGTCTCTGAAACACTTCTATCTCTGGTCATCTCACTGGTTTGACACACTAATGGACCATTCTGATTAACAATTAAAAGAACTGTGTTCTAAGAAGGCATGCCAAAGCCACAAATCCCTTTGCTTTTCTGCCTTGTGCTCATAACATTGCTATGGCTATCATGAAGTATAAATAAGCAGATAATAATCACAGCAAATGCTCTTTAAAACACATTGGCTTTTCACAGTGTAACTTGGGATGGGTCTAAGAGTGAGTCTGCAGATTCTTTGCATCTCTCCCCCCTCCCCAAAATCTGAAATGGTATCCCTGTGGAGAGGAATAAATATTGAATCAAGATGAAGCACTTAATCTTAAAACAATTTCAACTGTGGGGGAGATTGAAGGTTATTTTCACATTGCTGGGCTAATGTTGGTGTGAATGTTGGTGCGCAGACTCAAGGTTTGTATTGCTCTGTGCATGTGAATTATGAACAGTGATGGTAAATGCTGAAGTAAACTCTGGTCCTAGCAAGTGGCAGCTTAACACCACAAAGTATTTTGAACCTTTGGAGTTCTGATAGGAACAAAGCAAGTCTGCTCAGATTTACATCTCTAAAAACCGTTCACTCAGTCAACTTTTACTCAATTTTACTCAGCTCATTGAAGCGGTAAATATGTTTCACCCCTTCAGTAGGCATGACCTTGGCTGTTACGTGTGAATGTTTTCTCTTCGTCTGGGCTACTAGCCCCCTTTCCAGGTCACTCATCTCTGGAGAACACCAAAGTCACTGTGACAGATCTGCGGGTCTTTGACACAATCCAACTTACAGTACCGGCAGCTCCAAGACTGAGATCCTGTCACTACAGTGACTTGATCCTGAGTGATCAAAATAGATCTAAGCAGACCAAACAAAGCTAGTGGTTCTTGGCTTTATTTTAAATACTTTGCATCATGCATAATGGGCGGAGTATAAATAAATATAACAACAACAACAACAACAACAACAACAATTATTACTTCTATTAATATTATAAGGTTTGCCTTTGTGGTTCCGCAGATAGGTGGGACCTCAGATAGAGGTCTCTGTTAAGTCTGTTTTATGGTTCCATATGACAATAAAAAATGTAGGTATCTACAACCGTGGGTTTTTGTTTTTTTTTTTGGTTAAAACATTGCAGTTCAACTGTGCAGTGGCATCATTTTACAGTGTGGGTCTGGTTCCATCCACTACTAGAATGCAGCCCCTGACAGATTTCCATCATGGTAATGTAGCCCTCAAGCTCTCACAAAAAAGGTTGCCCACCCCGATCTAGTTGTAATCCGTGTGAAGTGTTTTTAACACTTGAAAGCACTAAACAGATGTTAAGCATTTTGGTTATACCAGAAGAGGAAATGAATCTGAACGAAAAATTGTCTGTGCTTAGCGTATATTTTCCAAGGCATCTCATCTATGTCAGTTCAGAAGATGTTAAATTTGTCACTGTTGAGCCATCAGGAGTTATCTGCATGTGAGAAATTTCTCTATCTCTGCTCCATTGCATAAAGCAGAGCACTTCTGGGGAAATCTTAAGAGAATGTGGAATTTCTGTTATTTAATTATAATTTGAGTTTGTTAATTCAAAGCTACTCATCCAGTGAATTGGAAAGCTGCACCAAGGAACAATGAAATGAGGGAAGTCGAAATCCTGGAAGCCTAGAAAGTTTGTAATATTGCTCCTGGAGAGGGAAGGTGATTTATAACCTGCTCACAAAAGACTTAAATGCACCCTGGTTAGCATTCTTTTAACACAGCACCAGAGAAGCCTAAGCAAATATTTAACAGTAGTCACGGCAGCCAAGGGACCACTAAATAGATGGCACTGTAAACAGAAGAGCCATAAAGGTTCAAAATCAGTCATGGAAAGGGGAACAGTAATGGGGTTCATGGAAAGATGGAAGACAGCCATGTGGCTCATTCCATAGATTTTATGGCAACTATTTAAGTGTCTAACTGGAATAAACTAGGTTTTTAATCAAAGCTGTAATTTTACTCAATGATGCCACTGGGGCTGGATTTTGAGGCAGAAGACCAGAGCCCCATTCAGGAGAATGATCATGAGGGGACATAGATACAGAGCCCTCCTGTAAGACCATTAAGGGCAAAGTCTAAAATTACCCAACCGCACCAGTGACTTTACTACTTAATACAGAGAGTGATTACTAGGTGTTGAGCACAATCAAGAGCTATGTAACGTGAATGTCATGCATCTCATGGAAACATTTTGGCGGGACTGGTCCAAAAGGGAGAAGGATTGAAATGAGAGCAGGGATTTCTTTTATTTTGGATTTGTTGAATACATTGTTTTGGGAATGATACCCTCATGAGCCCTCAGGTTTGGGGCCAGTTATATAGAAATGATTTCTAAAAAAACCACTTTGACATTTGTATCCAGCCTTTCTCAGAGAAAGAGAGAGAGAGAAAGAGAAATATGTACAGGTCCCCTCTCCTTTCCAACCAGTGTGGTGATTCATGTGCTGAGCTAGGGTCTGGGAGACTAGGGTATAAATCCTGAAGCTCACTGAAAGGCTTTGGGCCAGTCACATTCTCAGCCAATGCTACCTCACAGGGTTGTTGTGGGCCATTATTGCAGTCAAACCAACAATTCATGTTTTGCCAGATTAGGCACATGAAGGGGCTGAGGCTCACGGAGCCTTCCTGTAAAAATCGCTTGAGAGACCTCTGTGAGATCATGTCCTTTGTCTGCCTTGGCAGGAAGCTGTAACACAACATAGTTCCTGCCTGGGCATGTGTCCCTTTGTTCATCATGCTTCCAAGTTGATCACACACGTATGTCTGAGCTCTACAGCTCAGACACCATTTTTGAGCTTAGATTTTGTACTCTTGTAACTTAGATAGCAGTTGTAAATCTGCCTTCATTTTGCTACTGTAACTGCTGTTTCAAGACCTAGATTATGTAAGCAAAAACTACTCTTACTTCTTCACAAAACTATGTGTGTGTGAATGTTATTACTAAGGGGAAGAAAAAGGGTAATACCAAAGAAAAGCCAGTCGGCCTTAAAGCATCCTGGATTATTGTTTCTAAAAGGTTAAATCAGCCTTCCAAGCTGCAAGGGATGGTATTCCCTCAGTTGAACAAGGAAGGATAATAACTAAATAATAGATCCTCTCCTAGGTCCTAAATCTATTCCTACAGTTGTTATGGTGATAAAATACGGAGGGGGAGAACCTGATATGCCAAGATATTTCCTTGAAGGAAAGGTGTGATATAAATGTGATAATAAATAAGATATGCTACCATTTTATCCTTGCACCAATTCCTGTGATGTAGGTTATGCTGAGAGAGGTTGGCTGGCCCAAGGTCATGTAGCATACTTCATAACTGAGTAGTTTCCCTGGTATGAGTCCAACTCACCATCCAGTATACTATGCTGCCTTGCATAGTAAAGTCAGTTAAGAGCCAAATTAGATGACTGATCCATGACCAGACCAGAGCTCCCTTTTCTTTTAATTTATTGTAAACAACAACAACAACAACAACCACTGCCACTGTGGGAGAAAGGCACATTGGATTGGGAACATGATGTTAGGAGGGGATAAGAGTTTTAATCCTTTCCTTCCTGTGATTTTTCCCAACCTAGCTCCAAGCATTTATTTGCCCAGTTAAATAAATAGGGCGTTCTTTTCCTCACGAATGCAGTGGTCTTGATCCAATTTACCCTCCTGGATTTAAAATGAATTAAAAGATTAAAAGAGATAGAAATGTAGATCTAGTTTGATCTAGTTTGGGCCTTACTGATGAACAGTTTGAGCTCAACCAAGAATGGGAAGCCTGTGGTGCCTCAGATGCTATTGGACTTCAACTCCCATCAGCCCCAGATAGCATGGCCAATGGCCAGGGATGACGGGAGCTGGAGTCAAACAACATCTGGAATGCTGCAGGTTCCTTATCACTGACCTAAACAATAGGGCAGAGAATAAGCACAACTTTGTGGCAAATGAATCATCTTCTTTGCAAAGGTGACAGTGAGAAGGCACCTAATGGTGAAGACTGATGAAACAGCTCAAGTGGGAGAAGGCACATATGTTTGTTTAATGGTACAAATAAAAATAAAAAGGACAGAAGTCTCAAGATGCTATATATCTATATATCTATAAAATCAGTTTCATCTTCTGTTTTGGAACCATCCAAGTGTGAGAGAATGAATAACAAAGCTGTGCAAGAATACTTGAGAGCGTGGAGTAACATAAAAAATCTCCTGAAACAAACACGCCCCCGCAAAGCATTGTTTCTCTAATTTTACGTGATCACAATGCCAAGCAAGTTCTCATCCTCCAGAAGAAATGTGTGTATGTTTGTGTAAGTGAAGCAAAACTCTACGGTGCATCTTAATGACTGTTTACATGGAAAGGTACCTTAGTCAGAAGGAGGGCAGCGTTATCTCCTTTGTTTGATTGCCATTAAAATGGTTTCATTGTAATTGGGCCGATAATGACTTTGATTACATGGCAAGGGAGATGGATGCATTTATCATCTCCATAGCAGCCTTGTTTATTGTGAAGATTGTCGTTTGTCCTCACCAAAAAGGTTGAAATGTAAATGCAGTATCTTAGGTGAGCCTACTAAAAAAGGAGATGGTTGAATTTGGCTTTCCCATCAAATGCAGGGTCTATGCCACATGCATGTGTATGACAAACTGTGTATATTAGAAGCAGCATGGAGCAACATGGGGGTGCTAGACACCCTAAATTCCTGGGCCAGTATGTGGTTGTTAGAATTTAATAAAGGCTTGGGGTGTTAAAACTGGGAAATAGCCAGACCCATGTGTATTAAGTGTGCTTATATTAGGCTGTGTGTTAATCCTGGAATCAGCAAGTATTAAAAGCTACTTCAGTCACGCTAGCCTCCTGTGGGAGTTGATAGCCTGGAGTAATGCACCATTAGGACAGCAGAGGATTAAAGGAGCTGTGTGAGACCGTGAAGGGGTGAGGCCCCTTTTGCTCTACAGGTGAAGCCAAAGGTTAGAGAAATAGGGCGGAGAAGCAATGTGAGTTAGAAGCTTAGAGAGTTAGAGTTAGGAGTTATGTAACATAGAAGTGGGACGCAGTTGGCGCTGTGTGTTAAACCACAGAGCCTAGGGCTTGCCGATCAGAAGGTTGGTGGTTCAAATCCCCGCGACGGGGTGAGCTCCCATTGCTCGGTTTCTGCTCCTGCCAACCTAGCAGTTTGAAAGCAAGTCAAAGTGCAAGTAGATAAATAGGTACCGCTCTGGCGGGAAGGTAAACGGCATTTCTGTGCACTGCTCTGGTTTTGCCAGAAGCGGCTTGGTCATGCTGGCCACATGACCCAGAAGCTGTACGCCGGCTCCCTCAGCCAATAAAGCGAGGTGAGTGCCGCAACCCCAGAGTCGGCCACGACTGGACCTAATGGTCAGGGGTCCCTTTACCTTTTTAATATAGTAGTAAAGCAGCGATCTGGAGAGAGAGTCAGAGAGTGTGATGCTGATGTCTGTTTTCAGTCCAAGGCTGGGAGAAGAAAGGCCCTCTTGGGGTGCTGATGCCGTGAACTACTCCATCGTAGGCTCAGGTTGTATACACAGGTAAATAAATCATACACCGTAAGGACACCACAGTCTCTGTTATGCTTCATTTCCAAAAGGAAACATGAACCCTGGGTAAAGTGTATCTGGAGCCCCTTGCTCCGATCAAAGATTGTGGTGGTGTGCAACAGTATTCAAAACAAGCAGCCACTCACTGTGACTCTGGCAGTATGAAGCAAGACATAAATTGAATTGAACTGAATCCAGAACAGCAGAATGTATTGATAAGCAATATTACTGCAGTTGAATAAATTAAGAACTGTAGTGGGACTGGAAACCATTGTCTCTTGTCCAGCCCAACAAATAGAACCACACTTTGTTGTTAGTTCTAATTCAGCTTTTTCACCTTGGACCCTCCCTTTTAAAATTCCTTTTAACAGTGAATAGCAATTTCCAGGTCCACAGCAGTGTGTTCAGGGAGATAAATTTTCCCCTGTTGCTTTTTGAATGTTGCCATTTCTGATATCAGATTCTTCACGCATTATACGTATGTCCCATATCAAAGCCCCCACCTCTATCCCTGTAGTGCTGTCATGGGATCTAATAGCATCAGCCGCAACCTCAGCTTCCTTATTTATAAATGTTAGGGGCTCATTCACCTGTTAATCTTCCAGCGTGATATCTGCTTCCAGCAAAAGCAATGCTTGCTTTTTTTCCTTCATAGGGCAAACAGGTCAGCCACTATGGAAAAGAACCAAAGGACACCAAGATGCCAAATGAAATGACAATATTCAGTAGGGAAGCTCACTGTAGGGTTGTTTTTCTCCCATGCCAGTTTCATCTTCATCATTTTGCATATTTGCACGTTAAGAGGAGCTTTGTTCGATCAGGACAAAAGGCCACCTGGTCCAGAATCCTGTTCTCCCCTCAGTCCAATTCTAGTTCTCAGCAACTGGTTTTCAAAAGCATGCTACTTTTGGCAGCGAACATAGAACATAGCCATAGTCCAATCCTGTTTTAAAGCAATTCAAAGAACCATAGAATTGTACAGTGGACGCTCAGGTTGCGAAAATGATCTGTGCGGGAGGCATGTCTGAAACCCGCAGAGTCATGTCTGCACACACACGGGTTGCGATTCGGTGCTTCTGCACATGTGCAAAGCATGATTTAGCACTTCTGTGCATGCACAACCGCTGAGACCCAGAAATAACCCGTTCCGGTACTTCTGGGTTTCGGCGCGTCCATAACCTGAAAAAATGCAATCTGAAGTGTCTGTAACCCGAGGTATGACTGTACAGTCGGAAAGGGACCCCAAAAGTCATCTAGCTCAACCTGCTGCAATGCAGGAATCTCAGCTAAAGCATCCATGACAGATGGCCATCTGCTTAAAAATCCTCCAAGGAAGGAAAGTCCACAACCTCCCAAAAAAGAGTGTTTCACTGTCAAATAGCTCGTACTGTCAGAAAGCTTCCCCTGACCTTTAGTCAGAATCGCCTTTCTTGTAACTTGAGTCCTGCCCTCCAGAGCAGGAAAAAACCCAGCGTGCTCCCTCTTCCATGTGATGGCTCTTGAGATATTTGGAGATGGCTATCATATCTCTTCTCAATTTCTTCTTTACCGGGCTAAACATACCCAGCTCCTTCAACTGCTCCTCATAAGGCTTGGTTTCCAGACCCTTGATCATCTGCAAACCCTCCAGCTTGTCAACATCCTTCTTAAATTATGGTGCCCAGAATGTTGGTGGTCATCACTATCTCTTGGAACAGGGGTCAGCAAACTTTTTCAGCAGGGGGCCAGCCCACTGTCCCTCAGACCTTGTAGGGGCTGGACTATATATATATATATATATGCAGGTTTTGGTGTCCTCGGGTGTCTTCCCGTGTAAAAGTTGGGGTGTCTAGGCGACGTTTCGACGAGGTCTCACTCGTCATCTTCAGGCTGGTGCTTTCGGCTTCTTGTTACTTTCGGCTTCTGTTCCAGTAACAAGAAGCCGAAAGCACCAGCCTGAAGATGACGAGTGAGACCTCGTCGAAACGTCGCCTAGACACCCCAACTTTTACACGGGAAGACACCCGAGGACACCAAAACCTGCATTCCTGTACCCGTGAAAATCTACGAAAGCATATATATATATATATATATATGCAGGTTTTGGTGTCCTCGGGTGTCTTCCCGTGTAAAAGTTGGGGTGTCTAGGCGACGTTTCGACGAGGTCTCACTCGTCATCTTCAGGCTGGTGCTTTCGGCTTCTTGTTACTGGAACAGAGCAGGATCTCAGTGTTTGAGTTCCTATAAATACTGTTGAGGGGGTGTGGTGTATAGCCTCCAATGTTCTGGGCAGAGAGGAAGTTCCCAGGCTAGTGTGCCTTTTCTTCTTTTGTTCCTTAATTACTTAATTACGCCTGGCTGACAAAGACCACTTGACAACTGAGTTACAGAATCTCTCAAATGTGTTAATTGCCATTGGATACCAGCAAAACAGGGTTACGAAGCTAATCCAAAAAGAAACACCCCCCAAAAACCAAGACACAGAAGAAAACAATGGCATGGCCCTCCTTCCTTATATCAAGGGCACTACAGATAAAATTAGCAAAATCCTCCATAAACACAATATCAAAACAGCCTTTTGCACCAACCAAAAAATAGCCAATATCCTCAGAAACCCCAAGGATAAAATCCAGTTGGAAAACCAAGGGGTCTATGAAATACCCTGCAAAATCTGCCCAGCCACGTACATTGGACAAACAAACAGACGAATAAATGCACGTATCGCAGAACACAAGAATGCCGTCAAAAAAGAAGAAAAAACTTCCTCTCTTTTCCAACACATGAAAGAAACAGGACACGAAATTAATTTTGCAGATTCCAAATTGCTCTTTAACATGGAACATCACCACAAGAGAATAATCATGGAAGCCATCGAGATAGAGAAACACCCTCACAACATGAACAAGCGTGACGACACATCCCGCTTGCCAGACATCTGGAAATTAGCCCTCCCCACAAAAACTGACACCAGATCCAGAGGCACACAGAACGCCATCACCAATCAACCACACCAGACCCAAACCCAGACCCTCTCCACAGATAAATTACAGACACCATCCAGTAGCCAAACCATGGTGGCACCTCCGGATGCTGCACCCCCCTGCAATCCCTACACAGATCTGGCTGACACAGGCCACAAAACCACAGCTCGCCCCTATACACGAAGCCAAGCCAGAGCACAACTAAGTGCAGTACAGCCATCTTCTCAGAAAAACTCTTCACAAAGTTCAAGAGGTCAAGACACAAAGACTTTAGCAACTAATCCACACCTAATGACCCACCTAAGTGGTACTCAGGATATCACTCAAGAAATCACTCAAGATATCCCTCAAGTAATTAAGGAACAAAAGAAGAAAAGGCACACTAGCCTGGGAACTTCCTCTCTGCCCAGAACATTGGAGGCTATACACCACACCCCCTCAACAGTATTTATAGGAACTCAAACACTGAGATCCTGCTCTGTTCCAGTAACAAGAAGCCGAAAGCACCAGCCTGAAGATGACGAGTGAGACCTCGTCGAAACGTCGCCTAGACACCCCAACTTTTACACGGGAAGACACCCGAGGACACCAAAACCTGCATTCCTGTACCCGTGAAAATCTACGAAAGCATATATATATATATATATATATATATGCAGGTTTTGGTGTCCTCGGGTGTCTTCCCGTGTAAAAGTTGGGGTGTCTAGGCGACGTTTCGACGAGGTCTCACTCGTCATCTTCAGGCTGGTGCTTTCGGCTTCTTGTTACTGGAACAGAGCAGGATCTCAGTGTTTGAGTTCCTATAAATACTGTTGAGGGGGTGTGGTGTATAGCCTCCAATGTTCTGGGCAGAGAGGAAGTTCCCAGGCTAGTGTGCCTTTTCTTCTTTTGTTCCTTAATTACTTGAGGGATATCTTGAGTGATTTCTTGAGTGATATCCTGAGTACCACTTAGGTGGGTCATTAGGTGTGGATTAGTTGCTAAAGTCTTTGTGTCTTGACCTCTTGAACTTTGTGAAGAGTTTTTCTGAGAAGATGGCTGTACTGCACTTAGTTGTGCTCTGGCTTGGTTTCGTGTATAGGGGCGAGCTGTGGTTTTGTGGCCTGTGTCAGCCAGATCTGTGTAGGGATTGCAGGGGGGTGCAGCATCCGGAGGTGCCACCATGGTTTGGCTACTGGATGGTGTCTGTAATTTATCTGTGGAGAGGGTCTGGGTTTGGGTCTGGTGTGGTTGATTGGTGATGGCGTTCTGTGTGCCTCTGGATCTGGTGTCAGTTTTTGTGGGGAGGGCTAATTGGAGGCTATACACCACACCCCCTCAACAGTATTTATAGGAACTCAAACACTGAGATCCTGCTCTGTTCCAGTAACAAGAAGCCGAAAGCACCAGCCTGAAGATGACGAGTGAGACCTCGTCGAAACGTCGCCTAGACACCCCAACTTTTACACGGGAAGACACCCGAGGACACCAAAACCTGCATTCCTGTACCCGTGAAAATCTACGAAAGCAAATATATATATATATATATATATATATATATATATATATATATATATATATATATATACATTTTGGGGGGAATGAATGCATTCCTATGCCCCACAAATAACCCAGAGATGCATTTTAATAATAATAATAATAATAATAATAATAATAATAATAATTTATTTATTTATATCCCGCCCTCCCTGGCCAAAGCCGGGTTCAGAGTGGCTAACAACAAGTAAAAATAGCACAGTGTACATAAAATGAAATAAAAGGACGCATTCTACTCATGTAAAAACACGCTGGTTCCTGGACCGTCTGCGGGCCGGATTTAGAAGGCGATTGGGCCGGATCCAGCCCCTGGGCCTTAGTTTGCCTGCCCATGTCTTGGAATATGGGGTTTGCATAGGAGAAACTGACGAAACACAAACTAGCAGAATAGTTTGTACAAATTAACACTGCATTCAACATCACAGAGAAGCTGATTGAGGACAGTCAGGGAGGAGACAGTGTCTGGTGTTGAGAAGCATTGCTACTATTTAGCTATAATGCTTTTTTAAAAAAGACCACTTTTTCATGTAATGTAGAACAAATGGGTTTTTTTAAAAAGAAGATTCCTATGGCAAAGCAGCTCCAAAATGTTAACTGTCTCCTTTTGCAATTAATATGCCAGTAACACTAAATGAATTCCTCTAAAGCCCATAGGCCCTCAGTAGCTGCCTGACATAGAATATTAAGCATTGTAACTTGGGCAATTCAACTCTCTTTGGCCTGATAGCTTCTGCTTTTTGCAAGATAAGAGCTCAACAAAGAGTCCGTAAATCAGTAGTTAAAGGTGCAACAGCTAAGAAACTTAATTGCTGATGTTCTGCACTGGAGAAACCAATGTGTTCTTCTTGAAAAGCCATTAATAAAATGCCAACCCCTTTCTAATGGTGATTATTCTTTTATTCACCTTGAAATCTGATGAACTTGGAAGAAATGGTAATGTGTGGTTTTAAGGGCGCGTATCGGTCTATGTTTTATGCATTCTGAAATAATCTGTTATGTGCGATACAATCTTACAAGACACCTAGGAAAACAAAGCATTGGTAAAATTAGCTTTTGTATAACCCCCCCCCCCCCCAAATCTGTCATCCGATACATTAAATGTTGCTGTGTACAGGGAGTTTTGTGTCTGCGAAAACAGAGATAGGAGAAGTAATGGGGTTTCAGAGTCCTAATCCAAATATATGATCCCTGGCACACTATGAGAATACAAGTTGTTGCAGGTAGTAAAATATATGTATCACACACTTCAAGGTTCATGAAGGTTTCTTGATCTTTATTCATTTTTTTTTTAAAAAACTGTATTTATGTCCAGTTCATTGGAGAAAACAGCTTTCATTGATAACTATATGATTCATTTAAACGAGAGAATTAAAGGTAAAGGTACCCCTGCCCGTACGGGCCAGTCTTGACAGACTCTGGGGTTGTGCGCTCATCTCACTCTATAGGCCGGGAGCCAGCGCTGTCCGCAGACACTTCCGGGTCACGTGGCCAGCGTGACAAGCTGCATCTGGCGAGCCAGTGCAGCACACGGAAACGCCGTTTACCTTCCCGCCAGTAAGCGGCCCCTATTTATCTACTTGCACCCGGGGGTGCTTTCGAACTGCTAGGTTGGCAGGCCCTGGGACCGAGTGACGGGAGCGCACCCCGCTGCGGGGATTTGAACCACGACCTTTCAATCGACAAGTCCTAGGCGCTGAGGCTTTTACCCACAGCGCCACCCGCGTCCCTAAAAACGAGAGAATTAGGTGGCATTTAAACAGGCAACAAAAGTTGTAATCCTGGGCAGGCTTATTTGAGAGAAGAGTCATGGATCTCAGTGGGAACTAAATATAGACTAGGCTGCAAGACAGGTCAGCATTCTAACCTGCATAGGGTTGGGCTCAGGGGCAGCACTGGGAAATTGTTTAGGTTCCCATTTTGCATTGTGATGATAAAGCTAGAGGAGTCATGGACCATCGTTCCTACTCCTAACTGTAGAGTTCTTTGATTTGCTCTTGATGTACGTACTTATTTGGCCTGTTGGCATTCAGTGAGGGCTGGTAAAGGAATATAAGCACTCAACTGACAGGCACTCTGAGGCATTATGGGGTTTTAGGGCACTCTTGAGTCACCTTCCACAGCCTTCTGTTTGGGTAATTTCTTGGGGCTGTCCTTTAGGTCCTTGTGAACACTGGGCAATGGGGTCTGGGTGTGCATGTTGGGCTGACATTCCCAAGGCTCACTTAGCAGGGAAGGGGAATGCAGCTTACATGTCAGAGGAGTAGGGAGATGCTTCCCTCATAATACATTAATTCAAACCCACCTCCCCATTCTTACATAATTTGGTTTTCGATTGGCGGGGCTTCTACTGTTGCATTTGAATAAATGCAACTTTCTCCCCATTTCTCTGCCTCTTGCACTTTCCTCCAGGGTGTGCTGGTAAACACCTCATCCAAAATTCCATACACTTTAACAAGATGGTGACGAGAAAAAGCACGTATGAATGTTTTTGTTGATTTGTTCATAAAATGAGGTTTAGGCCTTTTCTCCTCCCCCCACAAACTTGTACCTGCTTAATTGCCAGATAGAAAATCGCTCTTAATTAGCAAAGCATCCAACATTAATGATACTTTCGCTGCATAGTTTCTACCATGTCTCATTTCTTTGGATACCATTGTAATAGGACTCAAAAGGTCAAAGCCTATTACAGTCCCACTCACTGAGTAAACAAGTTATAAAACCCATTATACAACCCATTATGCACATAGTATTAATTACAAGTCATTCCCGCCTTCTCCTTCTTTTCATTTATCATATAGATGCAAGTTTACGAAAAGAGAGATGGCTGGTGTTTAATAAGACCCCGGCAGCCTCCTATCAGATACTTTCCCCATAGAGGCAGAAGTTGAACTGGGACATATATTCCATCTGCTGTGAGCTTTGTAAAAAGAAGTTGAACTATATTATTCTATCATCTATCTATCATCTATCTATCATCTATCTATCTATCTATCATCTATCTATCTATCTATCATCTATCTATCTATCATCTATCTATCTATCTATCTATCTATCTATCTATCTATCTATCTATCTATCTATCTATCTATCTATCTATCTATCTATCATCTATCTATCTATCATCTATCTATCTATCATCTATCTATCTATCTATCTATCTATCTATCTATCATCTATCTATCATCTATCTATCTATATCTATCTATCTATCATCTATCTATCTATCTATCTATCTATCTATCTATCTATCTATCATCTATCTATCTATCATCTATCTATCTATCTGTCATCTATCTATCTAATCTATCTATCTCTATCTATCTATCATCTATCTATCTATCTATCTATCTATCTATCTATCTATCTATCTATCTATCATCTATCTATCTATCATCTATCTATCTATCTATCTATCTATCTATCTATCTATCTATCTATCATCTATCTATCTACATCTATATCTATCTATCTATCTATCTATCTATCTATCTATCATCTATCTATCTATCATCTATCTATCTATCTATCTATCTATCTATCTATCTATCTATCATCTATCTCTATCTATCTATCTATCATCTATCTATCTATCATCTATCTATCTATCTATCTATCTATCTATCTATCTATCTATCTATCTATCATCTATCTATCTATCTATCTATCATCTATCTATCTATCTATCTATCTATCTATCTATCTATCTATCATCTATCTCTATCTATCTATCTATCATCTATCTATCTATCATCTATCTATCTATCTATCTATCTATCTATCTATCTATCTATCTATCATCTATCTATCTATCTATCTATCATCTATCTATCTATCTATCTATCTATCTATCTATCTATCTATCTATCTATCATCTATCTATCTATATCTATCATCTATCATCTATCTATCTATATCTATCATCTATCTATCTATCATCTATCTATCTATCATCTATCATCATCTATCTATCTATCTATCTATCTATCTATCTATCTATCTATCTATCTATCATCTATCTATCATCTATCTATCTATATCTATCTATCTATCTATCTATCTATCTATCTATCTATCTATCTATCTATCTATCATCTATCTATCTATCATCTATCTATCTATCATCTATCTATCTATCTGTCATCTATCTATCTAATCTATCTATCTCTATCTATCTATCATCTATCTATCTATCTATCTATCTATCTATCTATCTATCTATCATCTATCTATCTATCTATCTATCTATCTATCTATCTATCTATCATCTATCTATCTACATCTATATCTATCTATCTATCTATCTATCTATCTATCTATCTATCATCTATCTATCTATCTATCTATCTATCATCTATCTATCTATCTATCTATCTATCTATCTATCTATCATCTATCTCTATCTATCTATCTATCTATCATCTATCTATCTATCATCTATCTATCTATCTATCTATCTATCTATCTATCTATCTATCTATCATCTATCTATCTATCATCTATCTATCTATCTATCTATCATCTATCTATCTATCTATCTATCTATCTATCTATCTATCTCTATCATCTATCATCTATCTATCTATATCTATCATCTATCTATCTATCATCTATCTATCTATCATCTATCATCATCATCTATCTATCATCTATCATCTACCGTACTTTTCGCTCTATAAGATGCACCCAACCACAAGATGCACCTAGTTTTAGAGGAGGAGAACAAGAAAAAAAAGATATTCTCTCCCTCTCTGTTCAGCGCCTCTCCAGCAAAGCAGGCGGAGAAATGGAAGGGGCTCCGTTTCTCCTGCCACTTTGCTGAAGGGGCACTGCGCAGCTCTCCCTCTCTGCACAGCGCCCCGTCAGCGAAGTGGCAGGAGAAGAGGAGCCCCTTCCATTTCTCCTCCCGTTTCACTGAAGGGGCACTGAGCAGAGAGGAAAAGCTGCACAGCGCCTCTCCAGCGAAGTGAAGCCAGGAGAGCAAGAGGATTCGGTGTGCACTGATCCCTCTTGGTCTCCTGGCTTCAGTGAAAGCTGCACGGCCTGCATTTGCTCCATAAGACACACACACATTTCCCCATACTTTTTAGGAGGGGGAAAGTGCGTCTTATAGAGTGAAAAATACGGTATCTATCTCTATCATCTTGCATATTAATAGCTGGGCTCTGTGTCTGATTAAATGCACGGGTTCGATGATTCTCTAAGTTATGCTTTTGGAGTTATTCAACTGAAGTAGAGGGGTGGGGAGAGAGAGAGTGAGAGAGAGGTGCATTGCTTAAGCAAGTCTTTGGTCCCAAACATCTAACCACACGTGCATTGGAGAGTCCTTTGAGATTTTAAAGAGTATATTTTGGGGTTCAAATAATATATATCTGAAACCCAGGTTTAAATTTGTATAAAAATAGGGCTTGGAAACTTTGAGGGAAAGGAAATGTGTATAGGAGGGAGGGGGGAATCTCACTAAAATCCTGATGAATTTTCATAAGGAGTTTTAATATAAAATTTGCAAACTGATGCAGAAAGGTAGAGGACTGAATTTAAGATTGGGGGGAAAAACAGGAAATGAGAGAAACCAGAACTGACAGATCTAGCCACCCTTACATCAAACCTAGCTAGTGAAGCTGTTGCAGTCCAAACCATCTAAAGGCTCTTTCCTCCAAAGAGGGCAGAAGGACACTTTGCAAGAGGGGCTATGTGGTAGCACCTATCTAAAGTGCAGCAAATCTCAGAATATGCACCGGCCAATATGGTGGCAGCCACTTTCCCATTTGTAGATAGACTCTTGCATTCTTTAGGGAGGGAAGGCACTGTCTTTAGCTAGAGAACGCTGTTCTAAATGGTTTGAGAGACAGATGGCATCTGTGTCATGCAGTGGAATTTAGCTATCCCCTTGAGCCACTGGGATGAAATATTGCTCCCTTTTCAGGGCAATGAATACTTTTCATTCATTTGAAGGATTGATTATGGTATCATCATCTGCTCTAAAGGGTGCTGGCAGGATTGTGCAAACTATTAAAATATCAAATGGGAAAAGAGGAACGTGTTGGATTTTCACATTTGGAGATGATTCAGCTTTCAATTGAGGACAGCTTCTTTCTGTTGGCATCTTTTCTTTTGGCACGCACACATGAGCGCAGGGTCAGAACTGACTGTCACAGTCAAACAGCTTTCAGAAAATTGTATGTTGAGATTGACAATTGAGACACTGAAAAATTCCAAAATGGTTCAAGTAATGCCTGGTTTTCATTCAGCCCAATCAAGCATGCCAAGCCCTATTTTCCGCAACGCCGTGCTTTTGCTTCCTCTCCCAAACTCAAGGTGGAATTGTAAATAGATGGGGAGTATTCTATTCTGTACCTTTCGCCACACTTAAAGGCCCCTTAAAACAATCTGCAATGCTCCATCTCTTATGCATGTGCATTGGACATGGGCCACCGAGATGTGGATTCAAATCCATGTTAGACCTTTGAGATTCATGGCATGGTGTCAGAAAAGTATTTTCTCTTGGCCTAACCTACCTCACTTAAAATGGGATATAGTCTGTGTCAGGGGTAGGCAAGGTTTACCTCACCTGGGCTGGTTCATTCCAGTGGAGATCCCTCCATGGGCTGGATTGCACACACAGCCGCGATTTCCGGCACCTGCGCCTGTTCAGAAGCAATTTCCGGCATCTGAGCATGTGCAGACGCGATTTCTGGCACCACGGAAGCGAGTCCCCATTCTGCGCTGCACAGGTTTAGCACAGCGTGTCGGAACTCACTGATCGGGCGGCTTGGTTCTCCAACTTTAATTCAGCATCATTTGTACATTTGCCTCCTGTTTGAAAACTGCTTTCTTCAGCTCTCCTGCTCTTGCCCCATATATGTTCATTCACAATGGAAACAGGAAAGGAAGCTCTTTTTAAAAGTGAAATTCCCTGACATAATATTTTTCAGGGATATGAATCTGAAAATACCAACTATCAACTAATGTTTAATTTAACAAACTGTGTCTCCTGCTGTGATGTAAATGTCCCTAAGGCGTGTTTGTTCTTACTGGGACAGACAGATGAAAGCAGGGTTTTTTTTTTACACAACTTGTAGTTAAACTATGGAATCGATGCTACCAAAGAACATGTTGAGGGCCACCAACACAGATGGCTTTAAAACGTGATCAGACAAATTCATGGTGGATAAGGCTACTGATGACTACTAGCAACAATGGCTATATGTTCTACATCCACTGTCAGATTCCTGACATGGACTTCCCTTGCATTTCATTCTAAATCCAAACTTGCCAAATACAATGGAAGGCAGAGCTCCTGTACCATGAATAGTGGGGGACATTTTTGGTGGATACTCCTATCCTAACTCCAACATAAGTAACACCTGTCAAAATGTACTGTATTAAAAAGGCAGGAGCTCTGTCTTATGTTGTATCTACTCACTATAAGCAATCTTGTTTGTGATGACTACTCACCTGTGTGGTAATCTGTTTTCACCCCAGAACTTTCCTCCTTCCCACTGGGAGGTAGACTATTAATGCTTCGGTTATCTTTCTTGATTATAAGCAAATACTGATCCAATCTAAAGCTGGGATTATCTTGGAAATATGTGCAGCTATGACAGAAAATGACACATGAGAATATAAATATTTGAATAGGTTCAGATCAAAATCCCAAACCAGATTAGGGGACAGGATGCTATAACCTTCGGTCCATTAAAAAACCTAATTCTGTATTTATATATAAACCAATTTTCTTCTCATAAACAGTATATAGAAGGAACAAAGAATCAGGAAAATAACCTCAAAGTAAGTAAACAATACATTTCTCAACCAAAATGGGTTGGCTGGCATTAGCTTTGAATCCTCACCTCTGTCCACCCGTGAACACCTGTTATCATTTCTCAGTTCCCAGTGTGAAGATGGATATAATATAAAAAGAGATGTCACTGCAGGTTCTTTACCCATGATGCATCCTTCTGGTTTAGCAGTTTGTATGACAGATGTACATAGCAGGGAACTGAGACCTGGCGCAGCCATCAGTCTTCCCCTTTTCTAATGTTTGAGGTGAGATGCCTGCCTTCTCCTTAATGTTTAAGTGCCACGTATATGCTCATCCTTTGTCACAAAACTCCTCCAGGAATGGTTCTCTCTCTCTCTCTCTCTCTCTCTCTCTCTCTCTCTCTCTCTCTCTCTCACACACACACACACACACACACAGAGAGAGAGAGAGCGAGAGCTGAACAGGGTTATTGTGAGGATAAAATAAGGAGGGGTGTGTGTGTGTGTAACTATATAAGTCACCTTGAGCATAAACAGTGCATAAACTATGCAATTCACTCTACCACAAAAGGTATTGACAGACACCAACAACACAGGGGCGTAGGAGAGTGCTAGGGGGTGATCCGCCCTGGGTGTCATCCCTGAGGATGTGTGTGACAAAATCCCCCCAGGCGGATCACCATGCCACCCCCCTGGGCGCCAATCGGGAGCGATTGCCGCACCAATTACACCCCCTGGGCACTTATCACCGCGCCAATCGGCCCCCTGGGCGTCAATTGCCACGTTGATCGCCCCCAATGGGTGCCGATTGCCCCGACCCCCTGGGTGGCTCACCCCAGCCCCAGGTGCACGGCCTGTGCGCCACTCCAGGTGCCCAAGCAGCTAGCTCCGCCGTGGCAACAACAGATGGGGTTAAAAGAGGATTAGACACACATATGAAGAATAAGGCTTTTACTGGCTTCTAGTCAGCAATGACTATCTCCACTGTTCAGCCCAGACACTGAGATCCAGCTCTGAGGGCCTTCTGGCAGTTTCCTCATTGCGAGGTGAGGCTAAAGGGAACCAGGCAGAGGGCCTTCTCGGTAGTGGCGCCTACCCTGTGGAACCCCCTCCCACCAAATGTTAAGGAAATAATTAACTATACAACCTTTAGAAGACATCTGGAAGCAGACCTGTATAGGGAAGTTTTTAATTTTGAAGAGTTTGTTGTCGTTTAGCCGTGCCCGACTCTTTGTGACCCCATGGACCAGAGCACACCAGGCACTCCTGTCTTCCACTGCCTCCCACAGTTTGGTCAAACTCATGCTGGTAGCTTCGAGAACACTGTCCAACCATCTCATCCTCTGTCATCCCCTTCTCCTTGGGCCCTCCATCTTTCCCAACATCAGGGTCTTTTCCAGGGAGTCTTCTCTTCTCATGAGGTGGCCAAAGTATTGGAGCCTCAGCTTCAGGATCTGTCCTTCCAGTGAGCACTCAGGGCTGATTTCCTTAAGAATGGATAGGTTTGATCTTCTTTCAGTCCATGGGACTCTCAAGAGTCTCCTCCAGCACCATAATTACTGTGTTTTAATTTGTGGGACACTGCCCAGAGTGCCTGGGGCAACCCAGTCAGATGGGCAGCATATAAATAAATTATTTTTATTATTTTATATTTCCTTTTCCCCCTTCCTCCTCTACTTTTGGAGGCAATATTCCTCTGAACAGCAGTTGCTAGGAACTTCGGGTGTGGGAAATGCTGTTGCGCTTAAGTTTGGGTTGTGGGCTTCCTATGGGTGTCTGGTTGGTCACTATGAGGTCAGAACGCAGGACCTGGTGGGGTTTTCTTCTGGTCCAACAGGCTTATGCTCTTATGGTGGGATTTAAATATAATAAAAATAAGAATAAAAATTGTTCTCTTATTCAAACTCTTTATCATTTTGATATGTCTGTCAGCACTAAGCAGTGAAACCCAGCAGGACTGGAAGAGGTTAGAAATCTTCCTCTCCAAATCCTCTCTCCTTCAGTTGATAAGAAGAATATTCCTATGGCCCGTGCAAACTGTTGTGCTGCTTTTCTGACAGGTTAGCTCATTACATGCTTTAAATAGACTATAGGCAAAGGGAGGCTGAAGGATGAACATCTCCAGCTTTGATAAGCAGGGAGACCTGTAACCCAACTGCTTATGCCTGACAGAGATATTAATTATTGAGTAAGTCAACAGGAGCCCCTCAAAATCTCTTTGTGTTGTGACAAATAAAGGAAATAATATCCAGGAAGGTTTTTCCTTTGGATATTTAGTTTCTTTTTAGTTCTAGAGGGGAAAAACAGAATGGGACAAAAAACAACCAAAATGATTTGAACTGAAAATGTACTCTTACATTCAGAAAGCAGGATTTGCAAACCGTTTTAAAGAGCAAGATGAGCAATTTGCAGGCTGGCTCAGCGTTCTCTTTGGTGAAAAATGTTTCTTGTAGTTTTTAGCTGTATCTGGCATTTAGGGCCCGGTTTTGTTTTTTCTTCCTCCTGCCGGGTGATAAAAGAAATGGGTAATTTGTCTACAAAATAAACTCAAAAACTGCAAAGTAGGGGGAATTCTTATTCATAAATAATTTAGGCTAGGTTATTATCCCTTCTGCTTGTTTTTCTTTTTAAAATCCAGGCTTGAAACAAGAAGCCTTTTAATCTGCAAACAAAGTTAGTTACATATTGCTTTCCCACATACATTTATTGCAGAGCAGCCAGCTGTAAGTGTTGGCAAACATGGAGGAGGCGGGGGAATCAATAAGCTCTGAAAAGTGGATGCAGAACTTTGGTCCTACAACTAAAATGTAGATGCTGCACTGTCCCCATTGGCTACAGCAGCTGTTGCCAACCTGGTGCCCTCCATGCTGGCTGGATTTGATAGAAGATGCAATTGGAGGGTACCAGTTTGCCAAAGCCTGGGCTACACAAGGAGACGACCTGGCTAAGTGCAAACAAGGACCACCCTATTGTGCTGGTACATGGAAGGGAATATTGGTGGGTGACTTTGCTGACCCCTGCTGAAATTCCCACCATATATATACCGGTAAAAGCCCTTTCTTCCTTTGCATCTGGTCACATTAGCTATAGGATGAGGGCTAGGCACTAAATACAGCTAAAAACTACAAGAAACATTGTACAAGAACGATGAAACTGCAGATGACTCACCTCACTCTTTAAAAAACAGTTTGCAAATTCTGCTTGCCCAGTTTCCCCAGACTGCCGCCCCAGTGAGCCTCAATGGAACAGGCAGGCCAGGCAGGGACAGATCCACAGCCACCATCCTACTTTGTTGCTGCATTCCTCCTCCTTGGCTTCCAACTGCTGAGGATGAAGTGGTGGTATTGGTGTGAGAGAAGGATGGTTGTGGGGAAGCTGCCCTGGTCTGCCCTGGCTGTTTGTCTACAGCTCATCTGGGGCATTTTCTCACTTGCTCTCCTGCCTCCTGTCCTGTTGTCACACTGAGGTTGGGGTGGCCGCCAACTGGGAGCCATGCAAATGGAAGTAGTAGTAGTAGTAGTAGTAGTAGTAGAAGTAATAATAATAATAATAATAATAATAATAATAATAATAATTATACCCCGCCCATCTAGCTGGGTTCCCCCAGCCACTCTGGGCGGCTTCCAACAGAACACTAAAATACAATAACCTATTAAACATTAAAAGCTTCCCTAAACATGCGTAACAGCATTTCCCACCTTACAAATATATTATGAGAAACTAAAACAGACAGATTTACCCATCTGCTGACTGCCTGAGATTGGTGTGTTTACTGATTTTGTCTTTGAGAAGTGCATCCATTTACCTTTTTTAAAAAAACAACAACACACACACTGTTTCTTTCTGATTTCTTTAAAAACAAAAGGGTGTTACTTAAAAATAAAAAAATGAATTGTATGAAAAATCAACGTGAAGGCACATAGTATGCAGCCTCCCCTGTTGGGCATTATGCAGTTTTCAGGAAGGGCAGGTGCCAGAAAGCAAGAACACAAATGCAGATCATTGCAAAGATGATGTGAACAAATTAAGAAAGGATACCTATAAAACTTTTCAAAAACAAGGTAAGTCCATTGAAACCCTGCATTACCCAGGATACTTTCACCAAGTGTTTCTCTCCTCTTTGCTAATTTTTGAATGCAACTTCTCATTAATTGATGAAAAGTGGTTAAAAAAAGCCTATTTCTTACATGTTAAGTCTTGTCACTTTTAACCCTAAACCTTGTTCTTTTTGTTTTCTTAATTTGCCAGAACAAGGTTACTTTCCCCTTCCACCTTCTGATAGGTATTTTATGTTCGCTCACAAAAATCAGGGCAGAACCTCGGCCTTGTAAGTGATTTTCAATTAGCAGTTTCTGAAGTTGTGATGTGTGAAAAACGACAGAACTCAGTTTTCAGTTCAGCCTCGGTTGCAGCCACCCATCTGACAGGATGAAGGTGTTGCATTGTAACAGTGAGATTCAATGATGTTTCTTTTAGTTAAAAGGAAACAGATGCTTCTCTTAGATGACCTCAAAGCTGGGCTGATGTGTTGAATAAGCAGTTGTCATTTTTTATGTAGCTGTTGGGCCAGAATTACCCTTTAAGCAGCTATAATAGCTGACACAGTCTGTCTTTTCGATGGCACAACTTGCTGATAAAACTGTTTTGTATCTGCCTGCTCCTGCATTCCTCATTCAGTTGGGACTCTCAGTCTTCCATCTCTGCACAATGTTTGGACTGATTTATGAGCTATATTCAAAAGACAGTGGTGAAGCTAATTCTACCTCTGGCTTCTACTTCATCCAAAGACTCTTGAGGGACACATTCTCTACTTGGTCTTGTTTAAAATGTGAACTTGTGGGCAAATGACACCTGATCTATAGCCCAATACCTCAAGGACTGCTTCTTCCCACATTGAACCAACATGAACCCTTTGGTCATCATCTGAGGCTCTTCTTTGAGGGAGGTACAGAGGGTGGTAACAAGAGAACTGGTCTTTTCAATGATGGCTCCCCACTTGCGTAATACTCCCCCAAGGAGGCATGTCTGGTACCATCATTATCGATTTTCAGGTACCAGGTAAAAATGCTTCTATTGGTTCTTAATCTGGAGTGTTTTAGGTGTTTTGGGCCTGTTTTTAGTGAGGTGGAATCTGTTAGACCTGCATATATTTTTTCAGGTTCTTATTGTGCTTTGGTTTTTATACTTCGTAAGTTGTTTTGAATCCCTTTTGTTAAAAAAGTGACTAGTAAATGTAAATACAGTGGTACCTCAGGTTACATACGCTTCAGGTTACAGACTCCGCTAACCCAGAAATAGTGCTTCAGGTTAAGAACTTTGCTTCAGGTTGAGAACAGAAATTGTGCTCCGGCAGCGCGGCGGCAGCAGGAGGTCCCATTAGCTAAAGCGGTGCTTCAGGTTAAGAACAGTTTCAGGTTAAGTACAGACCTCTGGAACGAATTAAGTACTTAACCTGAGGTACCACTGTAATAAGTACTGAAGTATGGGAAGTGTAGGCTAAGGGAAGCATGATCCATGAATAGAACGTAAGACTCTGTTCCTCAAGGTTCTTTCCCACCGAGATTGGTTGTGTTTCACAGAACATTCTAAGTCCCTCCTGTCTCTCCGTCTCCTCTCTCTGTTTACCACCTTACTGGGGGAGGGGCCTCAAATTCTCATGAAACACATGCTTCAGTATTTCTTTTAATTCAGCTAAATAACTCTTTTATAAATGTAAAGGGACCCCTGACCATTAGGTCCAGTCGTGACCGACTCTGGGGTTGCGGCGCTCATCTCACTTTATTGGCCAAGGGAGCCAGTGTACAGCTTCCGGGTCATGTGGCCAGCATGACTAAGCCACTTCTGGCGAACCAGAGCAGCGCATGGAAATGCCGTTTACCTTCCCACCGGAGCAGTACCTATTTATCTACTTGCACTTTGATGTGCTTTTGAACTGCTAGGTTGGCAGGAGCAGGGACAGAGCAATGGGAGCTCACCCCATCACAGGGATTCGAACCGCCAACCTTCTGATCGGCAAGTCCTAGGCTCTGTGGTTTAACCCACAGCACCACCCGCATCCCTAACGCTTTTATAGCCTTAAGTTATTCTTTCTTGCATTTGTTGCTGAAATTTCCTCATTGCATTTCTATATCAGAAATGGCAGCTGAAGTGACTTGCAAACAAAAGTACATGGGGAAATCCCTTAAAGTTTTCTTACCTGCCCTGCACCATAAGGTTTAGGGGTTCCCTGAAAGGAATTAGCTCTTTCAGTTCGTGTCAAGGTTGCACAAGTTTTGCCTGGATCGTTTATTTTTTATTCTGAATTCTTTGCTCTCTTTTTAATATAATAAAATGTGCAATATGCAGTTGAATCATTACATGACTGAGTACATGGGACGATAAGACAAACAAACAGATGGAAATATTTCATTGTGGTGATATTAGAGATGAATCATTCAAGCATTAAATTTCACTGAGATTTTCGAGTCAATCAGCACATCTCCGAAATCCTGCATTAAGTTCCAATAATATAAATCTTGTCCAGAATGGTTAATCTTCATCAGGAGGTCATGGATTGACCGTTAATATTCATGGCTGTTTCTTAATAATCAGATGGGAGAAAATATTTTCTCTTGCTATCTGCATAATTAATAAATGCATTTTTATCATAAATTATATGTGATCAGTGTTCATGAAATGGACCATAAACTATGGATATGAAATGAACGAAACATCTCATCTACAGACACATTTGCTCAACACTAAATTCAATCAGGCTATAGTGATGCCCCCTTTAAAAATAAAGACCCCAAAGGAGGAATGTAAGCAGATTAGGGGCACAATCGACTGGCAAATTCTCTTGTGCATGCTTCAGGGAAATTAATGGAAGTAGTAAAAAATTGCTGCTCTCCTATTCACTGCAGTGGAATTTGTACAGAAGACCTGTCAGAGCTGCCTCTAGGTCCCAGCTCACCGAGGACCAACGCTAGTCAGTAATAATGTACAAAAGTCTTTATTTAAGTTCAGTTTCCATTTCCAAGCCGCAGCGTGCAGCTCTACATCTTAGAACCTAGATCGGCGAAGCTCCGTCTGAGTCTCCACCCCCTGTACACCAATTTAAGACTCTAGCCTTACTCCACCTCTTCCGTCTCTCCTTTCTCCTCTGGGTCCTTCTGCCCCCCTGGGTCTCCTCCTTTCTGGACTCTTCTGACGCTGACCCCCCTGACTCCTGTCCCTCCTTTCGGCGGGCTTTAGGACCTGGCTCCCTATCCGGGCTACCGACTGTGCCGCTCGCCTGTACATTTGAACTTGGCGTGCGCGCCCAGCCTCCAACCTTCCTCTTGACCGTTTCCCCGCTCTCCGATGGAGGCGTGGCCAATCCTGACTCATCTCCTCCCGCTGGTGGTGAGCAGCCTGATCCCGATACCTGGGACTCCTCCCCCCTACTGCGCTCTGGTGGGGAAGCTGGTCCTGATTTCCAACTGCTGCTCTCTGAGTCCCCTCTGGCCCCTTCTTCCTGGGGTGTCCCCCTAGGCACCCCCCTTGCTCTGACCATGGGAGCCCCTTTCTGTGAATCTTCCGATTCGCTGGAAAGACTCAGAGACCTCGGACCACTGTCATCGCTTACGTTTCCTTCGGATTCCTCCCCCTCGCTCTCCATTTCCTCCCTTTCTTGTGCCTCTGCTCCTGAACCCCTGACAAGACCTTTTTAAAGTGGGGAATGAAGAGAAGGTAGATCTGAATCTACTGCTAGATTTCTGGGTGATTTGATGTAGGTCAGCCAGGATCTTCTGGTTCCCAGTCATTTAACACTAGTAACAAAAAAACAAAAACAAAAACTGTTGCTGTTTTGGCGGCTGGAATTAGGCTGTTGGAAAAGCTGTGGTGGATGAGGAAGAGGAACCAAGAATGGGTTTTTGAGTGAAAGGATTGTGAGTCCAATTTGAGCATCAAAACACAGTTCTCTGAGCTGAGAATGTGCTCAGAGGAACCCTGTTCCTTTATTCTATGTCTGCTCTCACCCTCCTATACTATTATTTTTCATCTGACTTTGGTTGGTCTATTGGATCCTTGGCTTTTTGAACAAAACCCAAGGTAGGTTCTACCAGCCTGAAGTCTGCCCATCCTTGTTCTAGAGACACATGTTCTAAATTCAGGTGCAAGTACACAGACTTTTAAACATAGTATAAAAGCTGTATTTGAAAGTTATATGTGTGTGAGCGGGGAATGCCCAATTCAGATACACTTGGTGATGGAAAGGGAACATTGAATTTTACCAGGCTACTGTAGAAGACACCATTTTCTCTCTTGAATGATGTCATATTTCTAATAATACAATGTGACATTATTCCAACGGAGAAAAGGTACTTCAAAATTCTGTTCATGTAGAGCAGCCCACTAGCCATGGGTTCTATGGTACCCATGAAGGTCTTCCCTGGCATCCCCAGGCATCACAGGATGCTCCTGGAACACCAGGTTGGTCACCTTTGGTCGAGAGTTTACTTTATCCTCTAACTACTGTAATCTGGGAGTGAAAGAAAAGAAACAGGAACCTTCCAGTATTACCCCTCACAGGAACATATTACGTTGGGCCTCTATATCATAAAAGATTGCTATATTTGACTCTTCAAATTAGTTGGTTTTAGCAATGAAGGCAATGGTGTTCCATCTTTGCAAGAAGTTAAAATAACAACAGCCAAACACTTCTGAATCTCCCAAGTGGCACATATTTTTCCTGCTAAGCTTGGCCTAAATTCGCATCTTGGCAGAGTAAAGGGAACAAAAAATAGATTTTAGCCACCCAAACAGCATTCCACAAGATTAATTTGGAAGAAAACCTGCCCCCACAAAAAAAACCAACTCAGAAAATGGCATTATGAGCAGAAGCAAAAGCTCCACCAGAAAAACATACTTTGTGTTCAGACTTTATCTATCTTTCCCACACTCTCTCAAAGATATTATGTTTATGTCGATGCTGGTTTATGCTTTCCTTCCAAAATGTGTGCTGCAAATGTATGAGCACATATTATGATGATGTTTATTTCATTTTAGTGCTGATTGGATGTGATGGACTGAATCAGCCTATTATTGCAGCGCCAGCTGTAGGCATCCATAAAGTAATGCTTTGGAGATGGAAGCAGAACAATACCTAGAAAACACTAGCTTTTGGGTATGGTGTCTTGATTTCTTTTTGCTGGGTCTCTGTGTACTTGGAAATGTAGGAAGCAGAAAGAGAAGCAGGGGCTGCAGCCCCATATCAGCCCAACCTCTTCAGTAGTGGCAGTCATCATTTGCTTCAGGAGCAGCAGTTTTTATCTAGTCACGTAAGTCAGCTGTGGCCAGAGCAAGCGAACCAAACATTTTAAGAAGATAGCTGCAACAATTCAATGGGGCAGGTTGATGCCCTCTCTCTGACTCTTCAGGAAAAGTGGTGATAAGCCAGTTAGCCTCTCTAAGCCATTTGTTTAGAGCACTGTTGGATTGGGACCTTCCCTCCTTTTGATTCCAGATTTTTTTTTGTGTGTGTGTGTTACAGTCAAGCATTGAAGGAAGCAAGAGTCTGAAGGGAAGCCATAGATGAAACACCATTTTCTTTTTTTTTCTTTTTTAAAAAAATTATTGTCATTTTCCAAAAAACAAAATAAAACAATCTTTACATTCATTCTTAACGTCATCTTATTTACACTGCGTTAAATCGTGCCTCGACTTCCTTCCCTCCCAGTTGCAGTTTTCATAATGTACATCTCCTCTTACAGTTTCTTCTGCTTTTCTACACGTCACAAGAATTATCCTAGTCCTGCTGTAGTTCTTAAACTTCTACAGTTCAATTCTATATATGTCATAAATTTACTCCATTCTTCTGTGAACTTTGACCCTTTTTGGTGTTGAATTTTATTTGTCATTATTGCTCATTCAGCATATTCAAAAAGTTTTACCTGCCATTCCATAACTGTTGGAAACACCATTTTCAAATACCTAGGCAGTGGAAATGTGGGAAAGTACAGGGAACCAAAGTGATAAGTCCATAATAGCAGTGGAAAACTGGGGCTATTCTAACATTAGTGCAAGACAGAAGAGGGGTTTGTTTGTTTGTTTGTTTTAAAAAAGTAACACAACGAGATGGCAATTTAAACATGAGATTCTGAAAATTAATCTAGATGCAGTAAAAGAAACAACTTAATGGGAAATCATCTTGTGATGCTAAGGTATTTTGCCATCATAAGTGGAGAGGCACTTTTTGCCGGTTTTGAGAGAGGTTGGTGAAAATTGACCCACATATCAGGACGGAGAAGACTCACATTTCAAATTGAAGGCAGCTGTGGCATCTCCCTTCCTGATTTCCTTTTCTTTCTAAAAGACTTCTTACCACTGTGGGAAGTGGCAGCAAAACAGCTTGCATACTCCTGGGCCATCTCCCTCACAATGCTTCTATGTACAAATGCTTCACGTTTTGGCACAGCATCCTTCTGGGCAAAATGGCTGCCCCTGCTGTCCCACTGGAATGCTCCTGGAAAGATGACATAGCATGGCTTACACAGAGGCATTGTGGGGGGAAATGGCCCAGGAGCCATGCCTTTTGCCATGGCAACCAAAAGCCTTTTGAAAAAGTGGGTGGGAGAAACATCCACTGGTCACCTTCAATGTGAAACACAAGTGCCCCTACATGATGTTTAATAGACAACCAAAGGATATAGATTTCTTTTGGGAATTATCGGGACAGAAATACCTAAATTGTTTAGAAGTTTATTTATGTATGTGACTACAGCAGCCAGAATGTTACTTGCCCCATTTAACAACAGTGATACATAGCTCCGCTACAAAGAGGGCAAAGGACGGAGCTAGCTGGTTTGACCTGGAGTGCAGGCAAACAAGGAGACAAACGAGAACAGCCTACCAGAGATACAGGAAATCAGGGACTGCCCTCCTACTTAATGCTTATATTTATCTGAGACGGTCTTACAAACAATTACTAAGGAGAAAGAAACTGGAAGCTGAAAGAGCCGCATGGCACAGTTTGGTTAAGGCATCGCACGAGAAAGATACTACTTGCTTTTGGCGAACCATATCTGGTCTACTGGACCAGGAGCGTACTAATTCCATCTGTACAGTGGAACCAATGGAGTGGTTGCGCCATTTTCAATCTTTGTTCTATGACCAGGAAGCCCAACATTACAAACTATGCATTCAATTGGAGGACCTACCTCATTGGCCACCAGTAACTGCAAAGGAAGTTGAGAATTTAATCGCACAATTAAAGAACAACAAGGCCCCAGGGAATGATTACATCCCTGCTGAACTTCTGAAGTCCAACATTGGCTGGTGGGCCCCCCTGCTGGCGTCTTTATTTTCTTGGATCGACTCAACGGGTTTACTCCCAGATGGTTGGACTGAGGCAATAATTATCCCAATCTATAAAAAAGGACCCATGACAGACCCGGCGAGTTATAGACCAATCAGCCTTCTGCCTATACCCAGCAAACTATATGCCAAACATCTTTATATCAAGCTAACTAGCTGGCTGGAAACTGAAGCTATTCTAGCGGAAGAGCAAGCGGGTTTCAGGCAAGGCAGATCCACCATAGACCATTGCTTCACCCTAGCCTATTTAATTGACAAATATGCCAAAAAATCCCGTGGGGTGTTATATGCAGCCTTTATCGATCTAAAGGCTGCTTTCGATTCAATTCCACGTGTAAGACTCTGGGATAAATTGAGCACATCAAGTATAGACAAAAGACTATTATTTCTGATCAGCTGTTTATATAAAGACACGGTGCTGCATGTAAGAACTTCGTTAAATGGCCATCTTATAGGACCAGTTCCTGTCAGTAAGGGGGTCAAGCAAGGTTGCATCCTGGCCCCAGTTCTATTCAACATCTACATCAATGATATGGTTAACTGTTTGTCATCTCCGGACTTCCACGCCCCCAAACTGGCTGACAAATCAATATCAGTGCTTTTGTATGCTGATGATGCGATACTCCTATCTCGAACAAGAATAGGCTTAAATAGGCTCATAGGTGAATTTTCAGCATACTGTAGGAGAGAGCAACTTGCAATAAACTATCAGAAAACCAAAATTATGGTTTTTGCAAGGAAACACAGACAGTACAGCTGGAGGATGGATAACCAGACAATTGAACAGGTTAAAGCCTTCAAATATCTGGGTATCGTTTTCCAGTCGACCGGGTCCTGGGATGTCCATCAAAAATGTGCCAAAGAAAAAGCAGCTCAAAGTATCAAGATGCTGTCCCGCTTCTTTTACACGAAGGGGGGCAGATACATCCCAGCAGCCCTTGAAGTTTTTCAAGCAAAACCTCTGGCGCAGTTACTGTACGGGGCACAAATCTGGACGGGGAACCGCTGCTCCAGTCTTGAAACTGTGCAGTCTAAATTTCTAAGGCAGATATTCGGCGTCCCCTCCTGTGTTCCAAACGCAGCATTACGACTCGAGGCCTGCCTTCCATCTGTGGAAACTCGGACCTGGCAGAGAACATTCAACTATTGGCTTCGTCTTAATCTGAATCCACCTGGTCTACTGCCTCTAGTAATGCAAGACCCTCACAAAAGCAAGTGGTTCAAAACTGTGCATCAAAAACTCCTTACATGCGGTCTGCAGTCACAGTCCCTACTATCAATGGGCCTCATTAAAGCAAAGAGTCTAATAGGCCAGCGCCTGAAAGACATTGAACGACAAAACAACCTGATTATCTTAAAGAAACTGTGCCCATGGTATACCTACTTTCCCCCTTCTCATTTTGACTCTCCAGCTTCATATTTGTTTAAACTAACCATCCTAAAATACAGACGTGCCTTTACATTGGCTAGATGGGATGTTCTTCCCTCTGCTGTACTCGAAGGTCGTTACCAAAAGACTCCATTTGAAAAACGACTTTGCCCATGTGGAGATGGTAACACGGAAACAGTGTCCCACGTCCTTCTATCTTGCCCCCTTTACAAAGACCTAAGGAATGAGATTATTACTCCACTCATTCTCTCCAACCCCGGCCGTTCACCAGACATTACACTGTATTTTCTATTATCTGATACGGATAGTCAGATAACAGAGAAGGTCGCGAGGTACATCGAGAGAGCTGCGAAATTGAGGGCCACCATCTGAGTGACAGACTTGTTCATCTGACGGACCTCCTTTTGCTTGTTCTTTTCTTCCTTTTATCCCTATTTTCACTTTTAACTCTTGTATAGCTGTGGCCTGTTGGCTTTGCTAATAAAGTTTTGATTTGATTTACTTGCCCCAAAATGGAAAGAAGCAGAAGTCCCAGCAAATTATGCAGAAATGGCAAAACTTACCAGAAGAATATGAAATCAAGATAACAAACTTTTTATAAAAGAATGGAAATGGTTTATTGAATATTTACAGATAAATTGCAAACAGATAAAAACACTGGCAGGATTATTGTAATAACCTGCAGTTCCATAAGAGTATATATTTAAAGTAGATAATTAAATGAGCAAATTAAATTAATTTGGATATGCAGAAGATATTAAAAATAAATTTAAGGAACCGCAGAAAGAGGGGGAAGGAAGTCAAACTCTGAAATGTTAAAATGATTGTAAAATTAATGAAATGTATAAATTTGAAAAGTATAATTTTTTAAAAAGAAAAAGAAAAAAGAATATAGATTTCATCCTCTTTTCCTCCCTTCCTATCATCTATGAAATTGTCAGAAATGTATCCATTGATTCCTTTGGCCATTGCTAATATTTTTCTTAAATGGCAAGTGGCTAAGGATTAAGAGCGACTTCTTTTCTATATACAGATAGGTAGCCGTGTTGGTCTGCCATAGTCAAAACAAAAAAAAATTCCTTCCAGTAGCACCTTAAAGACCAACTAAGTTAGTTCTTGGTATGAGCTTTCGTGTGCATGCACACTTCTTCAGATACTTCTTCAGATGTATCTGAAGAAGTGTGCATGCACATGAAAGCTCATACCAAGAACTAACTTAGTTGGTCTTTAAGGTGCTACTGGAAGGAATTTTCTTTTCTTTTCTATATGATGGTGGCTCACACCATTGCTCGGTTCCTCCCAGGCTGGTATTCTGATCTTAGGGCCCACAGAAAATGGGACCACAGCTCACTGTTTCACTCTAGTTTACTGCCAGGGAGCAGCCATGGTGCTTTGACTGTTGATAAAACCTATTATTTTTCAGACTTGCTAAGCAATATCTGTTTGCTTGAGGAGGCTGAGAAAAATATTTATTAGCTGCATGTTGTTGAGATTGCTGACCCATACAGTGTAGTTAAGTTAAACCTTAACTACAGTGATGGGATCATTTTCACCATGAGTGCATGGAGAGTGGGGGTGGGAAGCGACTGAAGAGAAGTGATTGCTTTGAATGTCAATCTTCTCCTATCACTTTTCGGAGCTTGGTGTTATAGATGAGGTATTTAAGGGATTGAGAAGACTGCCTCTTGCCTCAGTGTGTGGTTCCAGGCTGTTGAGTCTTATACAGGCGACATGACAGCTTTGACTTCTAAATCCTCTAGCTTCTAACTTGTAAAATCACTGATGTCTGGACCAATGTGGTAGGTGAAAACCCAGCATGTATATAAAAAGGTTAAACTTTGCAGGGTTGCCCAAGACATTTTGCTGCCCGAGGGAGCAAGGAACAGCAATTGATGCCTCAAGTCCAGATGTACCCATATTATTTTGAGCCAAAAAGTGCTGCGAGTGCCTCTTTCCCCTCCCCTTTCTGTAAAAATGCAGTAATTGCAAAGTTGTTGAGTAATGATACACTACTAACCAAGAAGACCAAAACTTTAACAAAGAATGGAGAAGCAAATATTATGGAGAAAATGGAGTGAATAATATGCAGTTGGAGAGGTTGAGAATAGAACCCACAGAGGGGAATGTGGGAAGTCCAGAGATTCGATGGAATCTTTAAATATGGATGTGTATGGTTGTGCTGTTATAATTTTATATTTGTAAAACCAAATAATAATAATTTCAGATAATATAAATAAAATAAAGTCAGGAAATCCTATTTTGTTACCCTCATCTTTGGTTTACTAAAACGGTAATAGGAAATCTGTTGGGACTTTATATTTTATAGTTCAAAAAGCAACCTACCTGCACAAAGAAATATGACTCTCCTAATTTATGTGTTAGGTTAATATTCATATGCTGAGTTGTATTTACCACTATTGTATAAGTATCTTTCTGATGACTCTCTTGGGTTGAGAAATAAAATAATAATAATAATAATAATAATAATAATAATAATAATAATAATAATACACTACTGACCTGTTCCCCCCCACCCTGACACTCTGCTGAGCATACTGTCTGCATTGAGCATACAGCCTCCACTACTTTTGTAGGTTCCCTACTTAACTAAGAATACTGCAAGACCAGAAAGTCAGAGGCCTACACGAGTAGAAGAAGCCACCCACTGAAGAAGAGGACCACAGGAATAGCAACAGGGGTTTGAGTAGCAGGGGCGCAGTATGGGGGGCTGGGGTCGTGAACCAGGCATCCCCACACAGGCACTGGTTTCTTTGGGGATCCTTGTCCCACCCAGGCACGTCCTGGCGGGCTCCCCCCCGGCTCCCCCTCCTTCCTTGCCTGCTGCTTGGAGTCTCTGGCCCACAGAGCCCAGCCTGGCCTCACCATCGCATCCTCAACTTTCTCACTGAATGGCTGCCTGGCTAGCGCTCACTTGCTCCTTGCCTGGCTCTCTCTCCAGAGGAAGGCGGAGAAGAGTTTGGAAAGTACTATTTCCCATTACAAGGGACGCGGGTGGCTCTGTGGGTTAAACCACAGAGCCTAGGACTTGCCGATCAGAAGGTCAGCGGTTTGAATCCCCGCGAAGGGGTGAGCTCCCATTGCTCAGTCCCTGCTCCTGCCAACCTAGCAGTTCGAAAGCACGTCAAAGTGCAAGTAGATAAATAGGTACTGCTCCGGCGGGAAGGTAAACGGCGTTTCTGTGCACTGCTCTGGTTTGCCAGAAGCGGCTTAGTCATGCTGGCCACATGACCCGGAAGCTGTACGCCGGCTCCCTCGGCCAATAAAGCGAAATGAGTGCCACAACCCCAGAGTCGGTCATGACTGGACCTAATGGTCAGGGCTCCCCTTACCTTTACGTATTTCCCATTACCTGCCAGAGTTTCTGAAGTGCTGTCCAACATATTAAAAACATTCCCAGATATCTCCATTGGGCCTCAGTTTTTGCCTGCCTTGCACTTTGCATTGAATGCACCTGTTGATGTGACTTACAAATCACGTCCTTATCCCACAGATGTGAAATTTGTGGAAAGGTATTGTCGAGATTTAACATTACAGAGTGCACTGACCAGCACTGTGGAGAATCAGAAGATGTGGGAAAGGTGCCACAATTAAATGAAAGGAAAACAGAAAATTTAATTACCCAAACTGACTTTAATTTGATCTCATAACCCATGATACTTTTGCAAAGATCACAGTAGACCAAAGATACACAGACTGCATTGCAGAGTCAAGGTTTGACTCTGTGGAGGTGGAAACCTCAAATGAAGGTAAAGTGAAAATATTAGCAATAATGTCAGGTAAATACCAACGAGTGGGAAATGGAAAAGTCTTGTGCATTAATAAACATTTAGAAAACAAGAGGAAGAAATGGAGAAATATTGAGGATTGCCACTTACTCATTTTTTAGAAAACAAGCAAAACTCCTTTCCTGCATTTCCCTGGTTTGGAATTACTCTGAGGGGACTGTTCTCAATTGATATGAAGACGAGTTGAGTGACAGCCCATTAAAGTGGTTCTCCCTCCATGGGGAATGGGTTTGCTGTGAGGGAGAGAAGACTCTGTTACGTTGTGGTTCAAATATCTACCAATCTATGTTCAGTGAATTGCTTCGAATAAGTCCTAGTTATTGAGCTTCAAAAAGGGAATGAAAATAGCCTACTGCAATCAATTTGCTGCAGTATTTTCTTACCAACCTATGGACAACTAGTTTACTGAGTCGGTGGCAGCAGCAGAAGAATGAGTCCTGATTTATATAAGGCATTATTACATTTTTCAGTTGTTTCACATTGTTCATTACACAGTAAATTGCAATGACTATACAACATTTTTGCTTCAGAAAAGGCAAACATTCTGATCATGCTAACACACACACACACACACACACACACACACACACACACACACACACACACACACATGCAAGCCTGCTTTACATTTTGATGTTTGTGTGTTCAGTAATATCATTCCAACCAACTAGGGCCTTCTGCTGTTAAGGCAGGATATGAACTGAAGAAACTAAGTTAAACACAATGGCAAGTATTGATTCTGCGACTGCTGAGTCATGTGGTAGCTACAAATACTAGTGAAAAAGAAAATCGGGCACTGATACAAGTGACACCACAAATGCTATGCAGTCGGTCAACTCTTAACAAACTACCGTGTCCAGAATTCTTTCAGGGAAAAATGTGCTTTGAATGCATAGTGTGTACACAGCCTGAGGGATATACTAGAGCAGGGGTGGGCTTGAAGATAGATCAGGATCTACTGGAAGATTTAGGAGTGATTTGCAGTAGATTGTGATTCCAAATGGTTTAACAATAGCAGGAACAACAATACCATCTCCTTCCCCTGTTTCTTAATTAGGGGCTGAGATGAAGTAAGCTTTAGAGGGGAAACCAGGGTGGGTTTTCGTGAGAAAGAACTTTGAGCTCTGTTCTGGTATGGAAAACAAATTTGGGTGTCCTAAAAAGGGCAACAAATAATCAGTTACTTAATTTCTTATTGTTGATACTTTTGCTCTCAGGGAGCTGGAGAAGAGCTTGTGAGATTTTCTGCCATAATAACATGACTGGCCTTGGGTATTATGCTGGAAGTATTGGGTATCACCTGGCTGGAGAACGTACAAAATTCAGTTGATATATGTGCATTTCCCAATACCTTTTGGAGATTATGTGGACATTCTGCTATACTCTTCAATTGTTCAATTCATCTTACTCCTAAAATACACACACACACCTGTTTGTAACTTTCTTGAACTGAGGACATAAGTTGTTTTGGGTTTTTTTTTTTAGATGAGGACACAACTTTCATCTCACCAAGATGAGCATGCTCCCCTACATCTTCTAAAGGTAAAGGTAAAGGTACCCCTGCCCGTACGGGCCAGTCTTGACAGACTCTGGGGTTGTGCGCCCATCTCACTTAAGAGGCCAGGGGCCAGCGCTGTCCGGAGACACTTCCGGGTCACGTGGCCAGCGTGACAAAGCTGCATCTGGCGAGCCAGAGCCGCACACGGAAACGCCGTTTACCTTCCCGCTGGTAAGCGGTCCCTATTTATCTACTTGCACCCAGAGGTGCTTTCGAACTGCTAGGTTGGCAGGCGCTGGGACCGAGCAGCGGGAGCGCACCCCGCCTCAGGGATTCGAACCGCCAACCTTTCGATCGGCAAGTCCTAGGCGCTGAGGCTTTAACCCACAGCGCCACCTGCGTCCCCTACATCTTCTAGAGAATGGATATTAAATTATATTGCAATCTCTTATGTCTAAATTGCTTGTAGGGTTCAGTTCTTCTGGGCCTTGATCAACTGCTAGAGGTGCTGTGTGATTTCAACTCCCTTTGAATTCATTCATCAGATTTGAAAGTGCCCACCCTTGAGAGTGGCTGAAATATTCATACAGTGCAGTAAATGTAAATGTTTAAAAATTGATTTAGGTAAAACTAATTGCTACTTTGAGAATAATTCATGCACCATTTTATATGCACCATGCATATAACCTGCCTCTCTTAATTATGCATAGATTAAATCACAATGTTGTTTATAGGTATTTGCAACATGATAAGACACTAAAAAAATCAGTCAATGGCTACATAATGCTTGAACATTTCAATAGTGTGGGCAACAACTTAGAAGAATTTGTCTCTGGTTGCACATTAATGATTTTCTCTCATTTCAATGGTGACCTCTATAGATGTGCCATTTTACTTATAGACACCTGTGCTGTTTACTTATTTATTTGGCTCTGTGAAACAACACATGAAAGTGCTTCAGCACTTCCTTTAGCCCAGTAAAATAAAACAGCAGTATTTTGTTCAACTTCAGCAGAGGTGAGGGAACCTACCAACCTTTTTTTGAGGCTAGGGTATGCGCACACCCAGAAATAGTTTCTGTCGTTGATCCAGCTACTTGTCACTTACCTAGTCACATTAGCAGCAACTGTGATCAATGCTGATTGTGCGTCATCACATTGACTTATTGAAAATGATTTTGGCCTCAGCAGTTCCCTTCAGATCCCTGCTGTGAGTGAAAATGGAATGTGAAGAAAATGGTCTCATGGAGCCATTTTGGAATGTGAATTGAGGCGAGTAAGAGTTATCAGTACGAGAAAGAGCCAAGAAAATACATCTTCATATAACCACCCTGCTTCAAAAATCTTGAGGAAAACAGGTGATCTGTGTAGCATAATTTAAGATTAGTACAGTTGTACCTCGAGTTAAGAACTTAATTTGTTCTGGAGGTCTGTTCTTAACCTGAAACTGTTATTAACCTGAAGTACCACTTTAGCTAATGGGGCCTCCCACTGCCGCTATGCCACAATTTCAGATCTCATCCTGAAGCTAAGTTCTTAACCCAAGTTACTATTTCGGGGTTAGTGGAGTCTGTAACCTGAAGCATCTGTAACCTGAAGCGTCTGTAACCCAAGGTACCACTGTATAAGGAAAAGACCCGGGCCAGGAGGCCTTAGGTAGAGATACCTTCTGGTGTCTTTAACCAGACAAGGGCCCTTGTGTTCAGAAGCAGAAAACCTGACAAGAAGAGGCGAGAGAGGAGAGCACCCCGGTCACACCACGGTTAAATTTCCCGTGGCCACGCCCTCTGCTGGCTCTGATTGGCCAACGGGGCCATGCAGGGCGTGGCTCCACCCAGCGCCAGCAACGCGGCTGGGGTGGATACAAGGGGGTGTCAACTTCCCAACCCCAAGCCGGAACAAAGCAGGGTTGCCTGGGTTGCAACACAGCCCACCCAAAAAATGAGTGAACTTACTGGGGCATATGCTGAAACAGCTCCCTTTGAAATCCATTGGATATAAAAGTTCATAACCAGGTCTAGGTGTAACATTATATGCAGAGCTAATTGCCATAGTTGAAACAGAGATAAATCTCACCACCATTGGGGGGAAGACTATGAAGATCTGTGTGCCTGCTCAGTCTAGTATCTGGGTGCTAACTGTTGATGGACAACTCCAAGGCCCCTACTCTCCCTTCTTAGAGTTCATTGTCTTTGAGCAAGATTTAGAATAGACACAAACAACCTTTCAAAGAGCAGGTAGATACAGGGCAAAGTCACCCAGCCATCCTAAGCACATTCCTTTTTGGTTTCGACACCATTACTTCCCCTCTCATCTTGCACTAGATCTTTGTGTATGTTCACTCAGTATGGATAACCCTATTTGGAGCACCCTGAGGGCCAACTCCTCTCTCTCTCTCGATTGCTGCATCTTCTGTACACGGAGCAGCAATAAATGAAGCCAGCCTTGTCTGGAAGCCCTGACTTAGGCTTCACAAGGGGAAATATATAGAAATGGAAAACAACAACAAGAAGAAGCGATGACTCCTCAACTCACAAGCAATTTGCTTTGTGTGCTTGAAGGCAGACTTTTGCAATGTTTTGTGTCAACAGAGAAATTATTGATCTACAATTTGCTTTTGACACGTAAGCTTCCTTAGGAAAAAAAATATAGTTTAATTAGACCTCCAGTGACATTGTTATCCATGTTTTATTTGTAAAGATCATTGTCTATAGTGCTTCTGAAAGACACTGTATTGATGGGTGTGCTCGGCTTCCCCAGATGTGGTAAAGTTAAGAATTGTGCAAGGAATTCCCCAGTGGTATCCAGTATGTGCTTTGCTATGACTTTGAGAACCCAACAGTGGGGATATTTTAGTGTTCTTGCCAATGCGCCCACACAGGTGATTTTCACTGGAGAAAGTCAATGAGTATCAATTCCTTTCGACAAAATCCAACAAAAGTTAAACATTTTCAAGCCCCACATGCTGATTTCAACGAGAGAGGTAAGTATGTGCTTAGCTCTCCCCTATTGATATTGAAAGGGCTTAGATGTGTTTGCTTCTGTCTGAATTGTAGCCCATGTGTTTATTTTTTGAGTGGATACTTCTGCTTGGAAGTATGCCCCGATTCACAGCCATAGTCATCAGAGAACAGTCACATACTTTTGGTTTGCCAACTGAAAAAATATTGATTTTTTTAATAATAAAAAAATAGTACTCTTTTAATTCAGAAAAAGCAGCAGCTATCAAGAAGTAATATTTATGTTATTTATTATTTCTGGAAAACAATACAGCAGCTTGATCCACTGTATTTTTTGTTGCTGTTATGGCAAGTATTAGTCTACACAAAAATAAATGACGACTTTCACATCTCTTATTTTAAGCAGTGAGGCTTTGTTCAATCTGACAGTGGGGCTGTCCAGCAAGAAAGTAACTGGGAGTAACTTGCAACTTCTGGAGACAGTGAAAAGAGCAAGTGACCGGCACTTCTTGTTTTCATTCTTTTCTATGGTGTCTGAAATGCAGGTCACACAGGAGAATGCACAATATACACCCTGGTACGGAAACCATGGAGCTGGGCACTGCTATTTTCCAGTAGGATGCAATCACATACTGGCAAATCCAGATTTCACAAATGAAGTTGACTTGGAGGTCTTGGGCAACAAAGCTGTTCTCTCTTTCCCCCATCTCTCATCAGACTTTCAGACTTTTTTTGCAGTAAGGAAAGTGATGGGGAAATGTGCTGGAAAGCATGGGATAATGCTGACTTGAGGCAATGTTGTCTAGCCTCCCCACAAACATATCAGAATGAATGCTCAATATATGGCCAGCATCGTCTAATCTCCCCTGGAGCTTTGCACAAGCAAATAAGGTTAAATGCTCACTAAGCAAGTCATTTGGAAGTACGATGAAGATGCCACTATTGGTTCCAATTTCTCATTTTTCTAATGCTGAATTCAGTTCTCCACAGTTCCAGATCAGCTTTTTTTTTAACAAAAAAAAAACAGGCCTCATGAAACCTCAGCAGCATTTCAGTGTGAAATTGCCCTAATATACACACTTTTGCATGCAACTTTGCCTAATATGCATATTTTTCAAAGCAATTTACCCTTACAGAATACAGCTTTGTATGCTGCTTTCCTTAATATATGTGCTTTGTGCACACACTACTTTAGTGTATGTGTATGTACATACTGCTTGACTGGATTATACTGTAAATGTCAGAGAAGTGCACATTTTGAAGGATAGCTGCATTTCAGTTTGTGTGAATTTGCTAAGTTTGCCTATAAATGCAAACTGAATTGAATTTCTCTTTCCCCCATCTAAAACAAATATGGGGCTCCATTAGCATCTGGTCCAATTAACTGGCATTGTCCTGGTCTGCAAGGTGTGTTTGTGATTATTGTGTTGTTCAGAACTGAAGCAATGGGCTGATGAATTTGCATAAGGGTTGAATATGTAGTATAACAACTAGTCTTGTGACCTGAAGAAAGTACAATATAGCAGCATAAGGAAATGCTCTCAGGTTGGGTTGGAAATTCCACATCTCCCCCCAACTTCTTTTTGACATTGCAAATAAAACAAAAACAAAAATATATGCCTTAGTTTTTCAAGTCAATATTATTGAAGCAAACAACTGGGACTAAAATAGGATCGGGCTGGCTGATTGTAGAATTGCATTTATATTGCTCTGGTTACTCCATTATAGAATTGTATTTATATTGCTGTGGTAGGGACTGCAGATGACAAAAACGCCCCCATTGCATCAAGCTCTGTACACAGATAACAACAGCCAGTCAAGGGAACCATCTACTGCGCATCTACCAAGCAAAAACCAATGACCAGCTGTAGTGCTATGTGGTTTGTGCTCACCAATTGCTCAATAAAATTAAAGTTTTTACAGAAAAATCTCACACATCCCTGCAATTCTCCTCTGATTACTACGGTTTATAAATATTCCCATCGCTAATGGAAAATAGACATAAGTAAACTTGATTTTTTTTTTCTGTTGCAGAAATTCATGGGTTGTGCCTCTGTTTCATCACAGTTAATAAAGAATAACCACGGAAAAATTACTGGGATTATTCACCTTGTGGTGTAATTTCCCTTTAAAAATAAAAGTGAAAGATCACTCCTAGAGATCAAGAAAACCATCTTTAAGATCCACAACCAAGATGTAGGGAGAATAATTGATTTGGCTCTATTTAAGCAAGCGTTTTTTTTTTTTTAATGGAGAGGTCTAGACTCTAGATGGCAGGAGAGGGTCTTTTGTGGCCACAGCTAGATTATCAGACACATTGCCCTTTGAAGTTTGAATGGCCCTCTTTCTTGAAATTTTGTATACAAGCATATAGTTCTGAATTACCTGAACGTTACAATTTTCACAAGGTGTTCTGATCCAGAGCTCCATGTTCCCATGGTGATTTGTTCAAGGCTGGAACACAGGAACCTGACTTCTGTTGAGTCAGGCCTTTGATCTTTCTAGCTCAGTATTGTCTGCATGGACTTAGCAGCATCTCTCCAAGATTTCAGACCACAGTCTTTCCCAGCCCAATCTGAAGGTGGGATTGAACCTAGGACTGTAGCCTTATTAGACTTTACCGATGTTAGGGTGAGCAACAGGGAGGAAGGAGTCAAATGACACCAAGGTTGATTCAGAGAAAGAGTTTATTCTGCTCTCTGGATAGCAGAAGGCACTTGCATGGTCAGTTCACAGCAAGTCCAAAGAAATGAGAAATTTCATGCAGTATATATATCCTCTAGGCACCCTCTCCCCCCTTCCCCAGGAATCCAACCATGTCAGCTCATACACGCAAGTTGACATCCATGACCATCCATGATCCATGACAGATATTCCTGTTCCGGTACTCTTGACCATAAAAGGGTTTTCCTCTTCCTGTACTCTTGACCATAAAAGGGTGTTCCTGTTCCTATACTCTTATCTTGAAGCAAGAGGTCACCAACTCCTGGTGCCATTTCCGGACTAGGTCTGTGCATCAGAGTGTGGTCAGGATGTAAGATAAAACCCAGACGTGCCATCCCTGTTCCACTTTGGAATGGACAAGGCCATCTGTCATTACCAGCCTTCATGGACTGATAAGGGAGAGAACTTTGAGCACTTGTTTATACAGCTGAGTTTTGGCTCAAGAGCTCAAGTTAAAGCATTTTAGAAATGCTCCCTTGGAAAAGGAAAAAAGTGGATTTTGGGTCCTGTTTCAAACTGACTGCACAGAAACCCATTCCTTCAGGACCTTCTATATGCAAAGCCAAATGCTCTGCCATTGAGCTATAGCCCTTTCTTCAAGGTCCTTTTGCTTAGTGGTGGATGGAACTCTAGGGCAGATGGAACTCTATGAATGCTTGTTGGATTTGCCTTTGCAGACAGTAGTGTAGTTGGGACATATAGGACAGCGTCATCTATCGTTTTTGGGTGAAGGTATTGATAATGTAATCTTTATATGGCATTTTTTTTAAAAAAATGAACTCCATTAACTTGTATTTGCAGAGTCTGATTACACTGGATTATCAGTGCCGAATGTCACCCGTCCCTAAAGACACACATTGCCCATAGAGAGAATTCTTCTTCAACGTCTCATTTCTGGGCAACTTTGCAGTCAGCCGGCACTTCCAAACATCCTATTGATTTATTGTCAGACTGCCAGAAGTCTTCCACAGGTAGGTCAGAAGCAAGAATTTATAGAGAATTTATGACTTGGATTGAAGGAGGAGACAGAAATATCTCTTTAGAACTTGACAAGTTAAGGTATAGATTTTTTGGGGGGGTTGCTGAATGTTGAATAGTGATATTTCATTAACTATACTCAAGGCATATGGCATTACACTTTCACTCAGTTTATACTCTCTTCTTCCCGTTAAGAATTCGAGGGGGGAAATTGACACTCATATTCAAATATTTTTCAGATACTGCAGTACATCACAGTAGTGGCAGACCAATTCCAAGTGCATGTATCATAATAGTTAAAATATAATTTGACTCTAGTGAAAATGTCATAAAACTGAACTTGAAACCAAGTTATTTTCACAGTCATTTTTTGAAATGCCGGCGTCATTGGACTGAAGTCATAGACCATAATGTGCATACCACATATAGGTTTCACTGTGTTAAAACTGGCTTGCAAGCCAGTGTTCAGGCTGAAATCTGGTATCCTCCAGATGTTTTGGACTATAATTCCGATTGATCTCAGCCATCACATCTGGAGGGCACCAGGTTGGCAAAGGCTGGTGGGAAGTTTTTCTCATTTAAGTAATGTAAGCAGAAAGTTTCAACAACTTGGACAAAGTTGTAACAGTGAATTCACTGATTAATTTAATGGTGAATTTACTGATAATCATTCTCATGTAAGAACAGAACATATGCCCAGCCTGACTTAGATTAAGAATTAAGAATTTAAAAAAGGAGGAGAGGAACTCTGTAAAGCAAGCTGAGTTGTTGGGATGGATATTTCAGTTTTCAGAGCCTTGGGGTAGCAGAGTCTGCAGAGACCACCCATTCTGTTTTGGTTCCTGTGGCAGAAAATCCAAATAGTGCTCCACTCTTCTGGTAAAAATATAATCATCTTCTAATGACTGACAATTTGTTTGACACCAAATCTTTTGACATTATGAAGCCTGTCTCATGCTGCTGCTGCTGCTGTTGTTGTTGTTGTTCCTACCACTGTAGATAGTTTGTGGATTGCGTTGTTGGTAAGAATGTTTAGGAACTAAAATGCCCAGTCAGTGGCCCTTTTGGACCCACTATGTTTTTGGGGTCAGGGCTAGACCCCTCCATGTTCAAAAAGCATCGGGGCTCCTTCTCCTCCTCTGTTGGAAGTGGCACCAGGAAGAGGAAGAGGAGAGCCACTGACCATTGAAGCCATGCAGCCGCCATGTTTGGCTGTGCCCCGGCTCCTCCCAGCATCCTGATGTCACATGCGCAGTGTGACCCAATTACCCTTGTAAGTTGGCACCTCTGGCCCTAGTCCTTTCTACCCTGAGCTATGCCAAATATAAGACGGCCTGAGAAATTCTGTAAGCTTTGCATGTAACAATGTCAGTATCTCTCATTACCGCACAATCACCTTTCTCTGGGTGACCTTCATAGCAGGTTTTCTAATCCGATATCCTAAATTACCCAATATTAAATTATTGGAGATTTCTCATGGTGTGAAGGAAGAAATTATAGCCTTTGTTTAATAAAGATAATGCATGGTATAATAATAGCGAAGTCAAAGTCTATGAGCAGAACAATATATCTGAAATACCTCTTGTCTTGCGAAACAGGGAAGTTGAGATTGAGTGTGCTATCACAGAGACTGGAAATGGAAAAGGACAAATAACCTTTAGCGTGACTGAAATTAACTCCCTATTTAGAAATTACTTCTCAGATCTCCCTTCCACACACTGTCACTCAGTTGATGGGACTTGTGATGATTGCTGTACATAGTAGACATTAATCTTCCATCTCCACTACAAGAAGATAACATTAGTCTTAATCGAGAGTACATTAGATGATATCAAATATATAATTGGTTCCTTTAAGCCAAGTGAAAGTGCTAGGACCAAACTGCTTTGAAGTTACTATTTATAAGTAATACAGGAAAAAGCTATTCTTTGAATCTGCTGCTTTTTGACACAGTTGAATTGTAATGCCTTCCCCCCCAGTTCAGTGTAGGTTTATCGGTGTTTTTATCTATTACAGGAGTAGTTCTAACTGTTCTCCCTGTGAAAATGCCAAAACTCAAAGCTAATGTACTTATTGCATATGAAATTCTTGTAACATGCATCCCATGTGTATCCTGATACATAACTATATGCAGAATATACACATTTCTCTTGCTTATCACTGTCATCATCACTGAACCTCCATTTGTATTTTGGGCCATAGGGAATCATGCGCAATTAAGATTCCCAGATAACATAAAAAGGCATTTTACTTTATCTAAGATTCCTTAGATAATACAATTAAGTAATATTAAAGCAGTTTTTCAGGATGCACAACCATAATACATCTCTAAATAGCACAGGCTAAATGTGTCTCTAAGAACCTGCAAGTGCATGCACCCACACAGGACCCTTGAAAACACAATTATGTGAGAACTGGAATTTTTAACATGGGTCAAACTGTGTGCCACTCTAGAGAGATATGTCCAAAAGAATTCAGGAATTCACATCCACAGCAAAGGCTTCAGTTAAGTAACAGAGTGCCTATTTACTAAAGAGGGGTGGGAAAAAATAAACATCAAACAATGTACGAACATCAAACAATGCAGTGTAGGTGAAATTCATCGGTTCAATTAACCGTAGCATTCTACTGCATTCATGCATTAAATTAAAGATTGCAAATAAACTATTAAGAGGGAAAAGAGAGCCCTTCACTAACAAAACAAGGAAAAATGCATGGGCGCAGAACCTATGTGGTGTGGAGTGCCAGAAAAGACAAATAGATTGAAAGTTACTTATCTAGCACTTGAAGAGACTCTTGTTGCATTCTCTTGGTGTGTGTATATAAGCATATCAAAACCAGAGACTTGGGCGAATACTTTCTAAGCTTGGGTTTCCAGCCTGAGAACTTACAAGTTCTTCCATACAGACACTTTGAGTTAAGATCACATCAGAGAGGAACACTTAGCAATAGAAATTCCTTACTTCAAGCCTTCGAAATCTGGTGCACTCTGCTTGTAATTGTGATAAAGATGAAGATGACTGATTGGGCTAAAATCTACCCCTTTTCTAAGATTTCGGTCTCATGGGTGTGTATGGAAAGAAGGAGGGTGTGCTTATGTGGAGAAATAAGAGAAAAGCTGGGAGGATCCCCTCCAACCTTCTGGGTGAGGTTCAAATTGTTAAAAATTCCTTACAGGACAGGCATGAAAAATACCATCCTGCCCCAAGCCAGATGTTTTCATGTTAGTTATGGAAGAACTAGGAGTAAAGAGCTATTGTTCTGCTTACTCAGGGTTAATAATTACTAACTTCATTTACACAACAGTAGCCTCTGTATCTGGCAGGACGAAAACTGCTCCTTCAAGACAGAGTAAGCTATTTTGTTAAGAGGGGTTCACCCAGTATTGCCAGTTCTTAGCACTTCTCCCAGGCTTACACACAGAAAGGTTGACCCTTCAAGCTACTGAGTTTTAAAACTCATGTCAATGTATAAGGTGTTGTGTGTGATTTTCCCAGCATGCCTCTTGGTTTTGCCAGCTTCTTTGTCCAGCACACAAATTCTGCCATGAGCTGCCATTGTTGCAGAATGTATATTCTTGTGGGTGAGCTGGTCTGCTTGGTTTCTAACCCATTAATTACTGTGGTTGTACTGATGGAAGAGGGAGAATGGCCGCTGCTACTTTGGATATTTTTTTTAAAAAAGCCTCAAAATCTCATTATTTTGAAAAGCATCGCAGATGTGGGCAGTGCTCACACATCTGAAGGTTACTCTACTTCAGTTGAGTGAGGCTTCATTTTGTACAGTCAGTGTGCTGAAGAAGAGAACTCCAGAAGGAATGCTTCCAAGTAGCATAGGCAGTATTTTTTAAAAGCTGAAACCAAATACATAATGCATGAGGGCAAAATTGATTTTCAACACCCCAATTAAAGGTTAAGAATCTCTTTGCAGTCTGACACACACTGAAAGCGGGGGTGTCAGTCACATATAGCTACAAGAAAAGAATGACATAACATAACATTGATGTTGTACTGCATGCTGTTTGCTAGCACTGTTAGTGATTTTACTAACATTTTCCAGTTAAGTGGCATGTAGATTGTTTTGCCTTGTCCTGGAGCTCCTGCCTTACCCAGCTAGAAGTGTTTGAAGCACCTTTATTGCTTCGTGGCCTGATAGAGGCTTTGGTTTAGTACGGCAGTGTGTGGACAATAGAATCTGAGGAAAAAAATAGTTATGAATGCTTCCTTACAATTAGCAGTGAATCTGACAGATTACCGTTAGAATTAAGGATAATGCTTCGGAGAATGGAATAATGCTGAGGATGTAAATATTTTACACCTTACTTATTAACTGAAATTAAGGCTGAGACAGGATGGTTATAGTGCTGTCTCCATTTTAGTATATAGACCTATTTAATGAACGCAGTTCTTTTTAAAGTCGTGACTGCAGCTGCAGCAGTACAACCCAATTTTTAGGGAGACGCAGTCTTCGATATATGCAACAACAGGCTGATCCATACATTGGGCCTATTCTAACACAAAATGGGGTGCACATGTATGGTATGATCCCTATTTTATTCCCCCTAGTTGTGCTATCTGGGGATAATTCAGGGTAGTCATGTATCTGTTTGTGGAACATATAGTACTTCCTTATGGCTCTGTTCCATCTTCCTCCAATAAATTGTCTCTACTGACATGAGACGGAGAATGTGGGCCATAGAATTCAGCCTCTTGTCAGCAGAGGCAGAGCTGGGGCGAGCATCCCATGGGGGTGCCGTGGTGATGTCACCCCCCCTCAGGGATGACACCCGGGGCGGACCGCACACACTGCACCCCCTTCCTCCACCAGTGCTTGTCAGCCCCTCCCAACTATACTGTTTTATAACTGAGAAGCAGGCATGCAAGACAGCAAGTATGATGGCCAAATAATAACTAGAATAAGCCTCAGATTTATAGAATTAGCTTTTTCCTTTCTTAAGGGAATGCAGATATTCCATTTCCTCTCCCTTACCTTAAGACATTTTTTACAGTTTTTTTTTACAATGAAATACATTTCCACATAATATGTGGTCCACCAATCATACATGGAGTGTGTGGCATTGGGTGGACTGAGGCAGCTGCCTCAAACAGCAGGTGCTGAGGAGCATGTAGCAGGTGGAGCTGGGTGTGCCGCCTAGTGGCCTGTCCAGTATACCTTAACTAACCTACTGCCCTCAAGAACATTGTGGGACACTACCACATTGTGCTGAAGTAAGAGTCAATGCCCAGTCAACTTTTGTATGTGGAATGGCTTGGAGGCGCTATTTTCTCCTTTGCCCCAGGCAGCAAAATGTCTGGGGCTGGCCTTGCTTGGCTAATGGCAATCTATATACAATCTAATTACAAAGATTATAACTGATAGTAACACAAAATTAAATGTTTCCAAAATATATTCTTAAACTCGTCTTCATAGGCACCTTCTCCCAAACTTTGTTGAGCAATATTTCCCTCTCTTTCTCTGAGTTGTGAGTTTGTTCTCACAGGAAACATTCCAACTGCTAAATTCCTCAGTGTTCTGGTGTCCAAAATTAACTCTCTGGCACTGAATGTTTCTGTCCTGGGGCTTAATCCAGGGTTTCCTATATGCCCAACAAACCTATAACTTAAAGTCCTCATTATAATTTGCCAATATCTTTTCAATGAAACTGAGTGCCAGCTTTGTTTTCCCAAAGAGCTATATGCTGAACTATAGACACTCAGAGAACAGATGACAGCCACCTGTAGCTGTGAGAAGCAACCTAGAGAATGTGCCAATGCATATCTTAATTGGCCCAGAATTTCCTTTTTCATGGAGTAGCCCTTCTTATGTATATTCATATTTGCATAGGGTCTTCCAACCACCCAATGTATTGTGGGCATGTGTTACTCTTGGAAGTGGCCAGGCTTGTATATGTGTTTTCAGCTTGTGAGGACAATTTGTATTTAAGTGCTCACTATGAAATCAAACAAAAATCCTGCACTCCATCCACAAGAATTCCATGCAAGCATCTTTTCTATTTGATAATTTTTAACGCAACTTTTCCCCTTATTATTTGATGTAAAATGATCAAAAAACAATAACAACAAACCTGTAGGATAATTGTTTTGGCACAGCACCAGCAAATATAGACAGTTGGGGAATGGGTACTATGCCACCTTTAAATTATCTGAAAAGCTGAAAAGCTACTGTTTTGACTCCTGCCATATCCTCAAAATAACGTGCGATGAAAGGCTTAGTAAACTAAGTAGATGAGAGAAAAGAGGCCTTGAGGAACCACATTTCACCCAGATTTCTGATGACAGTTTTGGTGGAACAAGGAAGATCATTCTAATGAAAAACATGACATCCTAAGGAAATAGAGTTAGGATCCTAGGGCGGAATTCAAATTAGAGCTTATTTCAAGAGCAAAAACACAGTGAGAACCTGCATAACTAATGGTCCCCCCCCCCGGCATTAAGAGAATCAAATATGTACCTAAGAAATACAAACACCACACACTGTAGACTGATCACATTCTTTCAAGGTGCGGCTAGTGGCTAGAGATTAGATACTTTAAAAATAAATGCTAAGACACTGGAGATAGGAACTTCAAAGAATTTTGGGTGTGCTGGAACATCATGTGCCATCTGCTTTTGATCTCTGCGGAAGCCTGCTGTGGGATGTGTTTTCAAAAAAATATCGGAACATAACGAACTGACACTGTTGTTTGTGCCCTGAGGCAGCACAAAGAAAGGCCATTAGTACTTCCAATTTTAGAGGACAGGACTTACAAGTGCAAGTAGCGGACAGTTGATAGGAGGCATCTGAGGCCCTACCTTTTATTTATATTCTGGTCTTTCACCTCCACTTCCCACATTGCTTGCTTTCATGCAGAATCACTGGGTATAATTACAGCCTTACAACTGTAGCTTTTATTCATTTTGAGAAGAACACGTTAAAATGGTTTCATTGGGAACATTGCATAATACACACCTCCTGTCAGAATGCGAATAGTCCCTCTGGTAATTTAGGTCAACTTCAAACCCTCAAGCATATTTGAGGTAGGCTTGTACAATTTGTGATCTACTAAGCCAGATGGAGCACACAAATCATGTATGGTGAAACACTCCATCACAGGTTCATTAAACCTCCACTCCACCTCCCTTGAAAGATTACAGAAGGTCTGCCTGTGGTAACCACACACAGAGCCTTTTCTGGTGCCTTTAGAATGCCTTCCAATTGGATACCCTGTTGCTATCATTTCAGCACCACACAAATACATGTATGTTTCGCCAGCTTTCAAGAGCTGTTAAAGCAGTTGTTTTCGACTAAGAACAGTTTGGTCTCTCTCTCTATTCAAGCGGGCTGTTGCTGCTTCAGTTTGCTGTTTCGCTTTGACGACTTGGATCTATATTAGTGTCTATTTATTTGACCTCTCAAGCCCATGGTAGTGGTTCAGTGGCTGAGCATAACAGGGCAGAGCCTTCTCAGTGGTAGCACTGAAGCTTCAAAATGCTCTCTCTGTTGAGCTTCACTTGACTCTCTCTGTGTTGTCTTTCAGGCAGAAAACAAAACATTTTAGTTCAAACAAGCTTTTGATCTCCAGTTACAGTTTTTTATTAGTTTAACTGCTGCTTCACAGATGTATATATATAAAAAAACACCTGTGGGTTTTGCCTCACATTTAACACCAGATGGTGAAAAGACACACCTAATATCTCTAACGCTTAAAGGTAAAGGGACGCCTGACCATTAGGTCCAGTTGTGGCCGACTCTGGGGTTGCGGCGCTCATCTCGCTTTACTGGCCGAGGGAGCCAGCGTACAGCTTCCGGGTCATGTGGCCAGCATGACTAAGCCGCTTCTGGCAAACCAGAGCAGCACACAGAAACACTGTTTACCTTCCCACCAGAGCAGTACCTATTTATCTACTTGCACTTCGATGTGGTTTTGAACTGCTAGGTTGGTAGGAGCAGGGACCGAGCAACGGGAGCTCACCCCGTCGTGGGGATTCGAACCGCTGACCTTCTGATCGGCAAGTCCTAGGCTCTGTGGTTTAACCCACAGCGCCACCCACGTCCCAACCTCTAACTCTTACATCATAGCTATTTTTATAAGTGGATTAAATTAAAGGAGTTTGGGCCAGATGACCCTTGGGATCCCTTCCAACTCTGCAATTCTATGTTTCTGAGTAGGCAGAACTATCTTGGCACTGGCTGGAGGAGACTGCACTGAGATACTGGGAGCCGTGACTGACGACTGCTTTGGACTCAACCTTGCTGAAGCTATGAGAGGGACTCTTTGGGTACAATGTTCTGTACCCCCCCCCCACTGAAGTCTCCAGGTGTAGATATGTGTATCATAAACCATATTTCTTAAATGCATTAGCCTCCACTGTGCCTCAATTTCCCCAACACATATATAACCCTGGGTGAGCACTTGGAACCCCAGGGAATTTTGCTACCATTCGGCAGAGGTTGCAGGTGGTGCGCAACCTTCATAACAGCAAATAGATATTCCCAATGAAGACATATACAGCCATAAAGTACATTCAAAAGCAGAAGAGTATTTACGAAAAATGGTTTTATTGTTCCTTTTCTGCTGCTAATAGTGTGTGGCTTTGTGCACTTCTCCAATTAGTTATTTTGCTTATTTCATGTGACACTAATCTTCCTTGAAAAATGCATGGGATGTCCAATGGAAGGATGGCTACAAATCTCTAGTATGATGAGCAGGGAAATATAGGATTTAGAAGCAAGCCTATTCCTGCCCAACAAGAGCAAGTCAGGGACAGGATCACTCTGTAAAAAAGTAGTATTTTTTAGTCAGTCCTTATCCACCTTTAAGAAAAAGTCTTCATTCAGTCTCTTTAAAAGGCTGATGATATCTTAGCTTTTATATTTGTCTTATGTTTGGACAGATCGTATTATATTTTATTAGAATTTGTGGGAGGGGGAAAAAACCATGGAAATAAAACCCCATGTGAAATTTCTTGAAATTGCCTTTCACTTGCCTGAATAAATTTGTTATTGATTTTGCCCTTTTATAAGAATGAAAGGTTAATGAAAACAATCGTGTGGCTTTCAGCCCACGGTGGAGATTATGTAATATATATATGATTTGGTGCCTCTTTCAAATACAAACATTAGTGTTTAGAACTCAGCCTTATGAAAGATTAGCTCCTTTGATGAGGAATGAACTATACTCAGTGAGCGACAGATTAATAACTCCAGTGCTTTTACATTTGCCAGCCTTAAAAAATAACAACAACAGTGCACACAGTTATGAACTGAAGATAATTCTGCCCTTATGTTGTTTGAAATTGTAGCTTATAGCAGGCTGAGACACTCAGGTTCAGAAACTGGAAATATGCATTTCCACTCTGTTCATATATTGCAATCTCTCGGTCTTGTTCTTGTGTTAAGCTTCTCCAGTTTCTGAACTCACAACATTACATGGGAAGGAGTGTGGGACTGTTTCGTGAGGCTCAGGGCATCTCCTTCTACTCTGGCAGTGCAGGAAAAAACCACTTCTCTTCAGTGACTCAAACGCCACCAGGGCAACATAAGAAAGGAGCTGTGGTTGCAGTGTGTTATGACTTTGCCAGATTGCATCTTATGCCATCATTTCATGCTTCGTCTCTGCTTCACATGTATCAATTAGGCTAAATGTGATTCCAAATTCTTCAAAGAGGCTCAGTCCTGCTCCTTCCTAGCCCAAATGCATAATTATTTTCTCTGGAGAAAGTGGAAAGCTGGAGAAGTAACATGGACAAGACCTACATGCAACTTTGGCAAGATGTAATTTGTGTATGTGATTAACATTTTCTTTCTCAGCAGTAATAATGTCACAATCTAGAAAAATAATTTTATTTATTTATTTATTTATTTATTTATTTATTTATTTATTTATTTATCTTCTCTAAGAAGTGAATTCCAAAGTCTAGGGGCAGCCACCAAGAAGGTCCTTTCCTGTACCCACATCAAATGTGCCTTTGAGGGTGGTAGAACTCCCCAACAGATCTCAGAGCCTGTGCAGATTTGTATGGGAGAATACAGTCCTTCAGCTTTGGCTATCTGTTGCATTTAAATTAGTTACAACTATGTCTTATTCCATGGCTTCTAGTGGGGTTTAGAAATCTATGGACTATGAAGTTTACAATCCTCTACATGCCTACTGATAAGCCTCACTGAGTTCAATGGGGCTTATTCCTAGTTAAGTGTGCATTTGGGTTGCAACCAAAAGACAATGCATTATTATTTAATAATGGAGTTTTCTAAGAGCAAATATGAACTTTCTGTTCTCTAAACATTATTATGAGTGTTCTGCAGGGCTATTATGGTTTATACTTATAAATATTAGAAAGATGGACTTTCAAGTCCTATGTAAAGCCCTAATCACACTGTTATGATGAATAATAGTGGAGCAAATAGGTATTTGGGGAGCCTGACCTGTTTCAGAAAATATTTAAAATCATTAAACCTGTGGACTAGGAAAAGGTAAATTGGGAGACATCATGGGAAGGCATTCTGCCTACAAATGAGATAGGTTTCCTCAGGGATTTCCTTAGCTACCAAGCTGTTCAGTTTTGAAAATATTAATAATTTGTTTTAAAGGACAAGGTTGGTGTGTGTGTGCGTGTGGAGCTCTTCACAAATATTCCTGAAGTTCAGCACTCAAAATATCTCAAGAGTTTGTTTTTGTGGGGAGGAGGAGAAACACAGAAATTTGGGAGATGGAAAGCTGGGTTTCACATACTGATTTCATTGCAAGCCCATATCTCCTCATTAAGCTTTAGAGAAGACTTGCCCATATTGACAACACAGACCCCCGATGTCTCACAAAAGAGCCTGGAGAACACTTATCCAACTTTTTCCTCTAGGTTTTCTCTCAGAAAGCAAAAATGAAGCCACCTGAGAGCAGCTCTCCCTGTTTCGGTAAACAGATCAATACCAATCTCATGGTCAGATGTTGATAGACCTAAAAGAATCAGCAATGGTCATTTGCTGAAATCCTTTGCTAGGAGGAGACCCATCAGTTAATGCAGTCACCGGTTCAATAGATAGAAACCACGTACAAGAGCCAAAAAGGGTCACAATGGAGCATCAACAAGTGCTCTGTCACAACATTTTTAGCTTATTTCCCCTAAAACCGGCAAACAACCAGGGGGGTTTCTAAGCCTTTGCATGTTCACTCAGAAACAAGTTCCACTGTGCTAACTGAGGCTTTAAGCCAGGAAAATGTGCATGGGATTCTACCCTAAGAGGCAGCGCTGCTGTCAGAGGTCAGCATTGCTTAGCACCTGTGAAAACCCATGCCCCAGTAGGGTGTTCACTATAAAACCCTGGAGCCCCCTCCCCACCTCTGCTGTTGCTCCTTGCTGCTGCTGCTGCCTGTTCACCTGTACTCTTAGAGTAAACAAACAGGGAGAACAGGGAGGGACAGGAGCTGCAATCGCTGCATGCCTTGTCTTGTTGCACTTAGAAGCGGTGAAGGTTCAGCCCAGACATATAAGTGCATGGGCAGTGGCAATAGTAGTGAAATGGTGAAGGGGCCCACTGGGACTTGCTTCCTTGAAATCTGGAACCAGCATGGCTAAGACCATGGGTAGGCAAACTAAGGCCTGGGGGCCAGATCCGGCCCAATCGCCTTCTAAATCCAGCCCGCGGATGGTCCAGGAATCAGTGTGGTTTTACATGAGTAGAATGTGTCCTTTTATTTAAAACGCACCTCTGGGTTATTTGTGGGGCATAGGAATTCGTTCATTCTCCCCCAAATATAGTCCAGCCCCCCCCAAGGTCTGAGGGACAGTGGACCGGCCCCCTGCTGAAAAAGTTTGCTGACCCCTGGCTAATACAAGTAATCTTGAAAGTGGAATACTTCTATTATAGACTTTCCAAGTGCACAGATTTCTAAGATGATCTGCAAAGTGGATTATTTTAAATCTACATCGATGTTCACATGTTGCCGTACATTCATCTATCTAGTTTTCTTCCATGGTGTACATAGCAGCCTTCTTAAGGCATCATTAATCAAGTGCAGTTTTCTTTAGACAACTGGTTTGGATGAAGAATCATCTTAACCCCTATCTTTCTGCTTCCTTTTTGAAAGCTGTTTATGCCCCCCACAAATCAGGAGCTAAAGCATTACATCACCCAAAGCCCATGAATTAAAGTTTAGGCCTGGAAAGTATTGAACCGAAAGAATGGATGTCATTTCTGCACCAACAGTTAAAGTCTAATCACATTTCCCAGAGAAGACAGTTTCTGACAGAATGGCAAGTTCATTTTCCTGAAGAGAGTCAGCTGATAAATATAAAATGCACTTGGCAGATTTGGTAATTTTTCAGCTTTTGAAAACCTTTAGAATGCAGAGGAGGCTCACGACTGGGATTCTGAATCAACTATCTGCTGTAGCATAGCGTTAAAAAAAAAACACCATTTGTGCATGCCTTTGGACAATTCAGAGAATCCGTAATCACTGTAATGTTGCCAGTCATGTCCTACTCTAATATGATTGCTTATCGAATCATATTAAACAGACTGCTGAAAGAGGATCCTTTATAGAATGTATTAGAAAAGTGGAATGCAAAAATGTTTGCTTCTAAGACCCTTTTGAAATGCAGTACTACCTCTTTTTTATGCACGACGCTAATGGTGCAATCCTATAGTATGTACTCTGAAGTAAGTCTCATTGAGTCCAGTAGAGCTTACACCCATGCAAAACGGTGCATGATTGTAAGATTTTGTCACTGCTGGTGCATACCAGGAATTGGTGCTGTACTCTGGTAAAGAAACTGAGCAATGCGCCAATATTTGTAGGTATTTAGAAATTTCACTGTTGCCAATTCCTTTGGGGGCCTATGATAGGGCCAAGAAGCAGTAGAAATATTTGTTTTCTGAAAACTACATAAACAACCCAGGATGTCTCTGGCTCAGATTTTGCTTCTGAGCAGACCGCATGGCCCTAAGCAAGCCGCTATTTCTCCAACTCAACCCCATCCCATGCCTGCAATATAAGGATAATAGTTAAAATCTAATGGTGTCCATCCATCAATAAAATAAGCATATTGATGGAATGCATTCTCCTGTTCCCCCCTGCAGTCTGCTGTGTGTCCCCCAAATCTCTGTTAGCAGAGTGAGAGGTATAATGGACATGGAGTCCAGAGAGAAAATATATTTGATAATGCTTTGCTGTCCTGCCCCTAAGTTGGCTAGTGCCACTGGTGGAGGAAAGGGGTGGGGTGGGGGAGCACACCACTCCTGGCACCATCGGGGAGGGGGGTACCATCACAGCTGCCTCCAGGACACACGCCAAACCCCCTACCGCAGTGGGCTCCCTGCCCCCACGGGTGGTGCACCACACACCCAGGATGCATGCCACGCCCCCGGGGGTGACATGCCGCACCCCTGAGATGCTCTCCACACCCCGTGGGGTGGCGTGCCACGCTCTCAGGACACATGCCAGCCACGCCCCCGTCTGCTCTCCGCCCTGGTCCTGGAGCATGCAGCCTCTTCACTGTCTAGTGCAGAAACATTCTGTAGCAGTTATGGCTCTGCTGTCTAACATATGAAGCAATAGACCTGCTAAGCCCACAAGGGACTTTGGACTGTGACCAACATCCATGTTAATTTTCGTGGAGCACCACAGCTATAAAGAGTATGGAAACAGCTTCTCAGACAGGTAGTGTGTGATGATTCAGTATCTTCTTTTGCTGGTTCCCACCAAGCCTCCATCTCCTGCTGCCCTGCATCTTCGTTTTTCCCTTCCCTGAATTATTATTTTGCAGGATGAATTTAACAGCCACATCTTAAAACACACTTATTGGAAGTCCCAGTGCGGTCCTTGTAGCATACATCCAAGTAAGTGTGCTTGACATTGCAGCCTAAGTGAACTTGTTTATCCTTATTATTTCCATTCACGATTATATTAGAAACCTTAGAGGTCTTTCGAGAGATGCACTGATCTTGTCTTCAGCAGCTATATTAGCCTCAGAAATGTTGCCTTGGTGGTTTGTTTCGCTCCTGTTGATGGCATTAAAAGGTTCTGTTTAATTGGCTTAAAAAGTTAACTGCAAAATTGGGCCACCTTATGCAGACCCCCATCGTTCTACCGGGACACTGAGGTCCAGTGCTGAGGGCCTTCTGGCAGTTCCCTCACTGCGAGAAGCCAAGTTACAGGGAACCAGGCAGAGGGCCTTCTTGGTAGTGGCCCTGTGGAATGCCCTCCCACCAGGTGTCAAAGAGAAAAACTACTACCAGACTTTTAGAAGACATCTGAAGGCAGCCCTGTTTAGGGAAGCTTTTAATGTTTGATGGATTGCTGTATTTTAATATTTTGTTGGAAGCCACCCAGAGTGGCTGGGGAAGCCCAGCCAGATGGGCGGGGTATAAATATATTATTATTATTATTATTAGACACTGTTTATGTTCAAACATGCCTTTGGATATGAGATACCAAATTATTATTTGTGGGGATTATAATCCACTTTTCAACTCAAAATGCATTCTCAATACAGAGCTGCTCTAGCATAAGATGCAAGCTCACTCGTTCTGGTGCCAGCCCACCCTCACCCCCCGACATCTCTGAATATTGGCTTACGTAAGCAATCATATTGTGTGACCTTAGAATGGTCAAGGATCTTGGCTGTGGCAGCTTACACAATTTCAGATGCCTTGTCTCTAGAATTGCAAAAGAATTGCCTTGCTTTATTTGAGCCACCAAGGCTAACATCTTGTCCCAAGCAGCTAACCACAACTTATGCAGTTGAGTTTCCTGCATTTGAGGCAATCACAGGGGTCAGCACACAATACTTCTAGGATTTCTACAACAGAACACAATACTCCATTGTTAGTCTCCCCCATTAGGTGATGCACTGCAATTCTCAGCACCATTCGAGACAGGTTATCGTCAGCTTTTATCTCAGTATTTTTCATCCGCTTATAAAGCACCTAAAATGTTCTAAGTGTTGCACATATATGAAAAGATAAGGCTCTCAGATCCAACAGGCACAATACAAAAGGAAAAAGGAATGGAGAGGGTAGAGGAAAGCAGGGGTTTGTTTTATTATTGTATTATTTACTCTTGGTGGTGTTGACACCATCTGGATTCTTCTATCCTAGTACAAAAGATATATCTGACTAGGGCAGTTTATTCATTCTTGAATAGGTGCCTATAAACAAATGGCATTGGCTGTGTTCAACCTTGAGAAATTGCATGAAGGAACTTTTCCCTCGACAAAATGAGCTCGATAATAGAGAAGAACGGAGCTGGTGAAGCACAGTACTATGGAAGTAAGCTGTGTGATAGATAGCCCGGTCGGCAGATAGTAATTAAGTGCAAGGAATAGGAGCAACACACAGGGAAAACAAAGCTGATTGTGATCCGCCGTGAGCCAAGTCTCTGCTTTTCCCTCTGGCTGTTTTGTTCCAAAGCCTGTTTTGAATAGCCTGATCCTGAATGTTGCTTACAAAAAGCTACAGGCACTGTGACATCATGAACTGTCTATCATGGAAGGAGCATATATGGGCTCCTTAGCTTTCAGTCCTGAACGTATTTACTGAGAGGTAATGCCTGTTGATTTCAGTGGAGCTTCCATGTCCTTGTGTTTATAATCACAAAAGCTTTAGTTCGCTAACTCACAAGCCCCTCTCTCCTCCCCAACTTACATGTACAAGCAATTCTTTTCAAGGACAGTTAGAACAGCTGCATTCAGATCCATCTTGCCTTTTAATTGGGGCACTGCATGCCATTTGTTTACAGAAATTACAGTCAAGCCGGTCTATGAAATTTCTGACAAATGTTTCCTCAAAGAAAACTCAGTGATGGTAGTAAATAGAATGGAATCCTTCTATTTCAAATAAGATATGTGCAGTGCGATCCTGTATATGTCTGCTCAGAAGCAAATTGGTATGAGTGAATCTAGCAATTCCGGTTTCTCTTGGTTTCTCTCTCTCTCTTTACTCTTAAGTTGATTTCTACATCGGTTTGGTTTTTCAAAAAGCAAGTCCTCATGAAACTGCCCAGTTTTTTAGTGCAGATTTCCTGTGCAGCACCCATTCTTGGGTGCAATTCTGCCTGATGGGCGCTTCTGCAAAGGAGTTTCCTCTTATACAACACATTTTGGTATGCGATTTTCCCCAATAGATGTGTTTGTATGCACACTATACCCTAGTATATGCATTTTGTACATACTACTTGGAAGGAGAGCTGCATTGCAAAATCTGGGAAAGTGCAAATTTTGATGGTGGGCTGAGTTTCCAGTTGCTTATTGTTTCAAAAAGTGAGTTAGGTAGGTTTGCCTTTAAATCTGAACTGAATCGGTTTCCTCCCCCATCCCCACTTAGCTTATTGCTTGAAAGACTCATGGAAGTTGAAGTCAAACAATATCTGGAGGACCAGAGTTTCTCCCACCCCTGCTTTGAATCATAGCATGAAATACATTTAAATGTTTTAATTGAACTGAATTACTTGAAAAACTTTAGTGCTCTTCTTACAATACACAAATAATCCCTTGACACACTAAAAAAAGAGGAGCCAGTTTATTCCTTGAATTACAAAAAGTCTTTTAGATGTTCTTTTTAAAAGAACAACTGTTTATAAGAGCTGAGACATGTCTTTTGATTTCAGTATTTGCCGCAGTGTTTATATTTTTGCATTTTAGAGTACTGTGCTGCTAAATAAAATTTAAGAAAAACAAATGCACAGCAACTTGAAACTGAAGTTAAGTTGCTGATATTGCAGTTTGGGTATTAGCAAGGCCTAGGCAACAGGAGCATTTGGATATACTATTTAATAAAGCCTAAAGCTATTATTTAAATCAACACAAACTGTGCTGTACGAGATATATTTTATGCACACATTAAATATTGCAAAATTTATGCACTTGTTCATTAGCAGAACTGGAATATAGATCATATATTTTATTAATATTACTAATTAGCCATTTAATTTTTATAAAGTGTATTGCAGAAATTAAATATAAAATGCTATGAATTATTATTAACAGAGTATATGGAGTATTAAAATTAAAAGTAGATCCATAGACTGACATATGATTAAGTGCCTAGAACTTTCCCCATTTTAAAATAATGAAGAGGAAATAAGCCTATTTGCATGGCTGCTTATTTATGTTCCTTTAGGTGGTGGCATGCATTATTTCTTTGGGAAGACAATCAAAAAGTTCTTGTTGCTGATTGAAAGCAAAGGATCTACTTGAAATGGGTTCTGAGGATGCTGATTGCATAAAGCAAGGCTTATGCAGTGCAACATCCTATCACTTAGGACCACACACACATTCACACATCCTTAGCTAAAGGAGGAAGTGTGTGTGCAAACAAGTGCTGTGAGTATGGCTCCTAAGTCCTGACCCAATCTACCTGCTGGGGCTAGGTCTGTGTCACCTTGTCTGAAACCACATCACCACCAGCAATAATGGGAATGGAAGCAGAATAGCTGGATTTACTGTGCAATCCTATATATGTCCAGACAGAGGTGAATTCAAGTCAGTTTAATGGGGCTTATTCCCTAATAACTGAGTATAGGAGTGTATGAAATTTGTTCAGCAGAACTCCTCCTCTGAACTCAGTGGTGTAGCATGGGGGGGGGGGGTCCACAGGGCTTGTAGTTCCGGGTGCAAAATTGTTAGGGGGCACAAAATTTCAACACCCGTGCTGCCTCAATACAGCTGCATGCTTTGGTTGCTGAGCTTCATTGAAAATGGCTACTCCATGCAAACCAGGAAGTGACTGCTCCAGACAACAGAACGACTCTTCTTATCTCTGTGGCTGTGATCTTCTGGGTGATGCGGATGCCATTAGTCAATTGAATGCACATGTGTACTCCGTCCATCCCTCCACCCCCCCGTGTGGCCTTGGACACTGGCAGCCCACGCTAAGCCACTGTCTCGGTCTTGTGCAGAAATTAATTCTCTCCACCACAAGAATGAGTTGTATAGCGTTACTGTAGAGCAGTCTTAAATACTAGTTATACAAGATAAATGTTGCAAAAATAACAAACTCAAGCAAGCAACAAGTTTCAGTTCTATAAACTTTCCTCACTCTGCTTGCAGAGTGATATTCTAAGCATCTTTACCAAAAGAGGATTTCTCTTTCTCTCTGCAAAAAATACACACACACAGGCTGCTTCCTTTCAGCATTTAAGTACAGACATACCCACGCAGGTCACAACTCATGAGCTGTGTCAGGAGACCAACTCATGATGAGTCATAAAGTGAGTCGTGAGGTTGCTTACATCACCATCAATGTAAAAACACCAGCCTTTTGCAGCAAGCTTCTCATTATACCATTTTAAATAGGTAAAAAATAGTAAAGGGCCCATGGGTGGTTAAGTCCAGTCAAAGATGGCTATGGGGTGTGGCACTCATCTCGCTTCAAGCTGAGGGAGCCTGTCAGGGAACTGCCATCAGCTCAGAGGTGAGAGGCGGAAGGGCAGTTGTGTTACAGGGAGCCTCCGAAGATCTTGCGAAACAGTTCTTCCTCTGGTGAGGAGAGAAGCCCCGCTTCCAGTGGGGAAGGGGCACAGGGATCAGAAGATGCTAGGGAGAGCACAGGGATCAGAAGATGCTAGGGAGAGCCTCAAAACCAAGCCTGGGCAAAGCGGAGGGGAGGCAAGTCCCCCTTTGCCCACACCCACTCTGCGCAATAGAGGGGAGGAGAAGGATGGGGGTCACATGACTGTTTGCTGGGGAAGGTATAAGGATTGCCCACACCCAGATTCTGCCTGCGACTGAGCAGACATGGACTTGCGACGCTCTGCACTGTAAATAGTTGTACAGATAATAAAGCCTGGAAAAGACAGGTGGGAGTCTTGCCTGTTTGCTCCTGAGCAACCACACCAGTACTTGACAGAACCAGTTTGCCCACAGACAGTTTTCTGGGTCATGTGCCCAGCATGACTAAACCACTTCTGGCGCAATGGAACACTGTGATGGGATCCCCGTTTACTTTCGTGCCGCAGCAGTACCTATTTATGTACATGCGCTGGTGTGCTTTCAAACTGCTAGGTTGGCAGAAGCTGGAATAGAGCAATGGGAGCTCACCCCATCACGTGGATTCGAACTGCCGACCTTCTGATCAGCAAGCCCAAGAGGTTCAGCAGTTTAGACCACAGCGCCACCTGCTCCCAACCAGTTTAAACACAACATATTCAAGCATAACATTTTACATACGTTAAACTTTAACAGATTGCAGCCACATTCTTCATTATCTTCCTCCCCTCAATCAGTTAATTGACGCTATCACCAATGGAATGGTTGAGATAATGCACAAAATGCTGGGTGGTGCCATTAGTGGATGAAATTTTACGCTTGGAGTGCAAAGATTGGGTTCAGAGAGCAGAGAAGCACTTGGGATGGGGGAGAGGAAATGCTGCTTGATTCATAATACGACTGAAATTGGTATTCCAAATCAGACCATGAACATCTGAGGCATCCTCACTTCAAGTATTCCAAAGATGTCCAAATATGAAACTGGCACAGCTCCTTCTGACCCAAAGACCTTTGTATTAATGCAGTGCTTTTTTGTGAGGGGACACAGGGGTACGCATACCCCTAAACATTTTGTGATTCTAAATTTGGCCTCATTGAGGGGCAGTATTTCAATATGAGTAGGAAAATGAGAGCACCCCTAAACATTTTTTAAAGAAAAAAAGGACTGTATTAATGTAACATTTTGATATGCAACTGCAATTTTTTGTAATATTTCATTTATGTTGTCTGTTGCTACTTTTGTGTATACCTTAAAGATATTTTTAATATATTAAGTGGCATAGATATTGAATGATCAAAATAAAAATCATATAAAAAGAACATGACATTTGCTGCTGTTCTTCCACCTTCAGTTTGATGATATATCAGTTTGTCATACATATATATGACAAAATGGTTAGAATAATATACAGCAATCTAGAGGGAAAGTAAAAGGAAATCAGGAGGTTATATGGTGGTGAAAAATGATAGGGAACAGCAATATTATCACTTTTCTCCCAAAATCTTGAGTATTCATTTCAAAGGACTTTGTGTACTATATAAAAAAATCATAGATAAAGTTTCCCCAGTTCAGGTTTTTGCCATTAACCTTAAAAGCAGGAAGCTATTGAAGAGTTATCTGTGAACTGTGCTTGGTATTACTTAATATTAACATTGCCCTGTCAGAAACCTCTTTATTCCTAGCTTGGCCTCATTTAGGTATAACTCACACAGGGATTTCTGGCTTTATATTGGAGCAGAGTAGTACAGTAGCAGCAGAGTTGGCGAACTTGTCGACAAGTGTATCACAAATGAAGCTTATAGTACCACTCTAGGAAGAATTATAGTACTGTTGAGATCGCTCTCACCTAAGGTAATTTTTCTTTTTCTTTTTGTCTTCTGAACCTAAGAAGCAGGCAGCTGCTCTACATGGGAAAGGCAGATTGGAATGCATGCCTGACCCCATGGCTCAGGTGGGTTCCTCCTGCTGTCCACAGATGGCCCATATCCTTGCTTTTGGTGGCATCAGTGCTGTGGTTGGCAACTCCTACTCTAGAAGTGGACTTTGGATGTGGGTCAAATATCTTTACTGCTCATTTTGTGTTTGAGGTCAAGTCTTTGCTATATGACTTCCAAAGTTATAAAGCACCAAGAGCTAGTTTGCATACAAAGCTTCAAATATTCTGGTCCATTATCATCCAAATATATAGAGAGTCCTGCAGCTTCCCAGTCCTGGCTAAACTGAACCGCTTCTCAGAGTTACACATTCTGTGATTAAATGGTTTTTTGTGTTTTGTTTTTTTTAAGAACTTGAGAGCCACCATGGAAAGCTTCCTCAAGGCACACTCATCACAGATAAACATGTATTGATTTGAGTCTCGAAGAAAGACATTGTATTCAGCTTCCTCAGGGAACCAACATTTTGAGTGACTGGGGAAACTTTCCAGAAGTCCAAGTGCAAATAAAATAACCACTGTTCCAAACTCAATAAACCCTGTCCATGTAGCTCCACTGCCAATTTTTCTTTGTTTGGTAGGAGGGTGATGGTAGTAGCAGAACATCAAGCGAAATGAGAAATGTAGGAAGGCTAGGAACAGCGCAGATGAAATTGCATCTGCCCAGTTGTGCCCCAGGAAGTTTGTGGGTACAATCTTATTAACACGCCAGTCCCTACGCGATTACAACTGTATGAGGGGGAGAGTGGAGCCACACTTCCTGGCCTCTCCCTTGCCTTCACATCACTTGACTCCACTGACTATCAAATTTGAAGAAGTTCTGCATGTGGAGGCACCTTGAGTGATGTAGAGCTTCAGTCTTGTAGAGTTCTAAATTGCTTGTAGAACCAGCTACCTGCTTCGGAATTCTCCTCATGTGTGGGGCAAGTAGGGGATGCCATGGCAGGGGTAGGGCCCGTGGGGCTGCTCCTCTCATAACCCTCCTGCTCTTTGCCTTCAGCTTTATCAGTCCCCCTGGGCACCAGGCATGACGGATCTCCTCAGTGCATCAAATTTTAAGATTATGAAAAGATTATGAAAACATCCCTCTGTATACTTGCATGAGGTCCATCCTCCCTATATGCTTGCACAGGAATAAATTCCATTTCAGATCTCAGGACCTTACACCGAAGTTAGCGTGTGTGTTGGATTGAAATATGCGTTTTCACACTAATTGCTGTTACAAGTCTTGCTTGGCCATCTATGCTAATACGAAAAATCTAGGTTTCATGTTTTATACGCCACCATCAAAATTCCATTACTTGCATTACCTTAGTGGGCCTTGGGGAACTATTATAATGGACTAGATTAGAATGTTCTTTAGTTTAGATCCTTATGAAGTTTGCAGCGCTTGGTACGTCACATTATGTTCTGTTGTGTGTGCAAAGCTTAATAAAGAAAACAACAACAACTGGGTTTCTTCCACTACAACACTGAAAACTCCACTGTGTGAAATACTGTACCAGTTGGTGCCCCAGATTCTTCATAACTGTTGCTTTGCATTTAAAGTTTTGGCAGTAGTTTCATGATAGCCTCCATTTCTGAAGGACGCACGGGAGTGATAATTTCAGTGGGGTTTATAGTTGGTGTGTAAATGTTCCTCTCTGTAGGTTCTTTTCACAGGGGTCACTCCATTTTTTGCTGGTTTGTTCAGTATGATATTAAATATTTCTGTGCTGCATGTAGATTCTACCACCCCTGCCCTGCTTCCTTAGTTTTACATTATGCTGTCCAGCACATTGCATCAGATCTCTACCAACCCCTTCATAAATTAATTATTCCCTGGGACTTTGGATGGCAAGTTAATCCCTGATGGAGACTACAGAGTGCCATTTGCACTGGTGTGGGGCACGTTGCCTTATAAATAAAGTTGTCACTCTATTAAATAAATGTAGAGTAATCTTTTGGTTTTGCATTGACAAATTGGCAAATAATAGTTTTTGGGAAAATACCTTCTCTGTCTTTAGACAACCCCCTCATAGTTCGTACAGGGACCCATCCAGAAAAGACTCATCCCCAAACTTTAAAAATATACTGCCTGATTTTTTTTTTAGCAGTGACCTTTTAAATTGATTGATGTTGCAATCCTAAACACAGTATGGCATGGATGGAGACTACCCTCTAGATGTTGTTGGATTATTGCCACTTCCTTCATTGGCTGTCTTGGCTGGGGCTGATGGGCGTTGGAGTCTAGCAGCGTCTTGAGAGCCACAGGTTCCCTTTTCCTTGCAGTAGAGAGTAAGCCTTGTTGAGCAAAGTGAAGTCAGTGGTAGCAAGAGATTGGACACAGAAGGGGCAAGTTGTATTTCAAGCAGAGAGGCAAAGGGTTAATTGGAAATGTTAGGTTTCAGAAAGAAAGAAAGTCAATCATAGGTCCTCTTTCCCCAGGACATGTCCTCTTTTTTATGGTTAGAGTCATCATAGTGATCCATAGTTAAAAGTGTTGTTGTTGTTTAGTCGTTTAGTCGTGTCCGACTCTTCGTGACCCCATGGACCAGAGAACGCCAGGCACCTCTGTCCTCCACTGCCTCCCGCAGTTTGGTCAAACTCATGCTGGTAACCTCGAAAACACTATCCAACCATCTCGTCCTCTGCCGTCCCCTTCTCCTTGTGCCCTCCATCTTTCCCAACATCAGGGTCTTCTCCAGGGAGTCTTCTCTTCTCATGAGGTGGCCAAAGTACTGGAGCCTCAGCTTCACAATCTGTCCTTCCAGTGAGCACTCAGGGTTGATTTCCTTCAGTATGGAGAGGTTTGATCTTCTTGCAGTCCATGGGACTCTCAAGAGTCTCCTCCAGCACCATAATTCAAAAGCATCAATTCTTCGGCGATCAGCCTTCTTTATGGTCCAGCTCTCACTTCCATACATCACTACTGGGAAAACCATAGCTTTAACTATACGAACCTTTGTTGGCAAGGTGATGTCTCTACTTCTCAAGATGCTGTCTAGGCCTGTCATTGCCCTTCTCCCAAGAAGCAGGCGTCTTTTAATTTCGTGGCTGCTGTCACCATCTGCAGTGATCATTGAGCCCAAGAAAGTAAAATCTCTCACTACCTCCATTTCTTCCCCTTCTATTTGCCAGGAGGTGATGGGACCAGTGGCCATGATCTTCGTTTTTTTGATGTTGAGCTTCATACCATATTTTGCGCTCTCCTCTTTCACCCTCATTAAAAGGTTCTTTAATTCCTCCTCACTTTCTGCCATCAAGGTTGTGTCATCTGCATATCTGAGGTTGTTGATATTTCTTCCGGCAATCTTAATTCCGGCTAGGGATTCATCCAGCCCAGCCTTTCGCATGATGAATTCTGCATATAAGTTAAATAAGCAGGGAGACAAAATACAGCCTTGTCGTACTCCTTTCCCAATTTTGAACCAATCAGTTGTTCCATATCCAGTTCTAACTGTAGCTTCTTGTCCCACATAGAGATTTCTCAGGAGACAGACGAGGTGATCTGGCACTCCCATTTCTTTAAGAACTTGCCATAGTTTGCCGTGGTCAACACAGTCAAAGGCTTTTGCATAGTCAATGAAGCAGAAGTAGATGTCTTTCTGGAACTCTCTAGCTTTCTCCATAATCCAGCGCATGTTTGCAATTTGGTCTCTGGTTCCTCTGCCTCTTCTAAATCCAGCTTGCACTTCTGGGAGTTCTCGGTCCACATACTGCTTGAGCCTTCCTTGTAGAATTTTAAGCATAACCTTGCTAGCGTGTGAAATGAGTGCAATTGTGCGGTAGTTGGAGCATTCTTTGGCACTTCCCTTCTTTGGGATTGGGATGTAGACTGATCTTCTCCAATCTTCTGGCCACTGCTGAGTTTTCCAAACTTGCTGGCATATTGAGTGTAGCACCTTAACAGCATCATCTTTTAAAATTTTAAATAGTTCAGCTGGAATACCATCACTTCCACTGGCCTTGTTATTTGCAGTGCTTTCTAAGGCCCATTTGACTTCACTTTCCAGGATGTCTGGCTCAAGGTCAGCAACCACACTACCTGGGGTGTACGAGACATCCATTTCTTTCTGGTATAATTCCTCTGTGTATTCTTGCCACCTCTTCTTGATGTCTTCTGCTTCTGTTAGGTCCTTTCCACTTTTGTCCTTTATTATGGAAATCTTTGTACGAAATGTTCCTTTCATATCTCCAATTTTCTTGAACAGATCTCTGGTTCTTCCCATTCTATTGCTTTCCTCTATTTCTTTGCACTGCTCGTTTAAGAAGGTCTTCTTGTCTCTCCTTGCTATTCTTTGGAAATCTGCATTCAATTTCCTGTATCTTTCACCATCTCCCTCGCATTTTGCTTGCCTTCTCTCCCCCGCTATTTGTAAGGCCTCATTGGACAGCCACTTTGCTTTCTTGCATTTCCTTTTCATTGGGATGGTTTTCGTTGCTGCCTCCTGTATAATGTTACGAGCCTCCATCCATAGTTCTTCAGGCATTCTGTCCACCAAATCTAAATCCTTAAACCTGTTCCTCACTTCCACTGTGTATTCATAAGGGATTTGACTTAGATTGTATCTTACCGGCCCAGTGGTTTTTCCTACTTTCTTCAGTTTAAGCTTGAATTTTGCTATAAGAAGCTGATGATCTGAGCCACAGTCAGCTCCAGGTCTTGTTTTTGCTGACTGTATAGAGCTTCTCCATCTTTGGCTGCAGAGAATATAATCAATCTGATTTCGATGCTGCCCATCTGGTGATGTCCATGTGTAGAGTCGTCTCTTGTGTTGTTGGAAAAGTGTGTTTGTGATGACCAGCTTGTTCTCTTGACAGAACTCTATTAGCCTTTGCCCTGCTTCGTTTTGATCTCCAAGGCCAAACTTGCCAGTTGTTCCTTTTATCTCTTGACTCCCTACTTTAGCATTCCAATCCCCTATAATGAGAAGAACATCCTTCTTTGGTGTCACTTCTATAAGGTCTTGTAAGTCTTCATAGAATTGGTCAATTTCAGTTTCTTTAGCACAAGTAGTTGGTGCATAAACTTGGATTACTGTGATGTTAAAAGGTTTGCCTTGGATTCGTATCGAGATCATTCTATCATTTTTGAGATTGCATCCCAGTACAGCTTTCGCCACTCTTTTGTTGACTATGAGGGCCACTCCATTTCTTTTACGGGTTTCTTGCCCACAGTAGTAGATATGATGGTCATCCGAACTGAATTCACCCATTCCCGTCCATTTTAGTTCACTGATGCCCAGGATGTCAATATTTATTCTTGCCATCTCATTTTTGACCACCTCCAACTTACCCAGGTTCATGGTTCTTACATTCCAGGTTCCTATGCAATATTTTTCTTTACAGCATTGGACTTTCCTTTCGCTTCCAGGCATATCCGCAACTGAGCGTCCTTTCGGCTTTGGCCCAGCCGCTTCATCAGCTCTGGATCTACTTGTACTTGCCCTCCGCTCTTCCCCAGTAGCATGTTGGACGCCTTCCGACCTGAGGGGCTCATCTTCCAGCGTCATATCTTTTATATGCCTGTTGTCTTTGTCCATGGAGTTTTCTTGGCAGGGATACTGGAGTGGCTTGCCGGTTCCTCCTCCAGGTGGATCACGTTTGGTCAAAACTCTCCACTATGACCTGTTCATCTTGGGTGCCCTGCTCGGCATAGTTCATAGCTTCTCTGAGTTCTTCAAGCCCCTTCGCCACGGCAAGGCAGTGATCCATGAAGGGGTAGTTAAAAGTAGAAGTCAGCAAATGTGTCCTCTTTTTTGCTCTTCAAAATATGGCAACCCTATGCTGTCAAGCAGTGGGAGGTGCCTTCTCCCCTTACCTTCCTCTGGTGCAGAGGGGTGCATATTTCTGAGGAATCATGCACAGGACTCCCCTGCTTATGATGCACTTTAACTTGGAGGAAAGTGTCATTTAATTTGCTTGGGTTCTTGAGTAAAAATGTACATGACAGGACTGCTCAAACCTCTTTATTTGGTTAGTTGATTAAAAGTGCAACCCTTTGCATGTTTTCTGAGAAACAAGTTGGATAGCATCCATTGAATTTAATGGGGCAAATTAGTCCTATTTTCAATTATTTCATTGGGACTGAAGTGTGACTATGGGTGAAATCCTCTACACTTACCTGGGAGTTAGTCCTGTTGAACTCAGTGAGGCTTACCTTTTTGAGTTATGATTTGATTGGGACTAAAATATGATTAAGGGTAAAATATTTTACACATTTACCAGGGGGTAAGTGCCAATTGGACCCAATGGGGTTTACCAGACATGTGTAGGATTCTCAAATCACATCATAACGAAGATGCTCTACTTGTTATTCAAGGAAGAAATGTTGGTTTTTCAGAATTTAAAAGGCCTGCTACCTTGGCAAGCACATTAGTTTTCTAACATCAATTTTTTTTTACTGAATATTTGAATATTCACAAGCTTGATTTTTACCATCTATTTTTTAAAAGTCCCGAGGATAAAGATCTGATAAGGATGTTCTTCAGCATGTTATTCCATGCTGGGACAGCCTTTGATCAGGCTTAATTTGTTAATCTTCATACTTCCTCTGGCTCCTTTAGGCGGTTTGCTATGTACAGAAATACATAGGAAAGTTTCTTCTCTGAACACAGTTTGTGGGTTCTCTTTCCTTAAAAAAAAGAACAGGAGGAGCAAGAAGAAGAAGAAGAGGAAGAAGAATGCTTGCTTTTTTAAAAACTCCAACCTAACCTTCATTTTTCAAACTCTATAAGATCTGAAGGATTGCTTTAGCAGAATGAATAGTGCTCTCCCTTTTGAGTATCCAGGGATTTGCATATTTTAACTGAGAGAACTGTTGGAAATGGTGTGACTAAATTTCCATGTGTTTGATGATGTAGTTTGCTCTAATTGCCCATTCTCCATTAAAAAAGAACACCACGTAAATTAATGATAGCTATGTCATCTGCCAGTTGCAATCCCGTTCAGAGTTACTACAATTACACAGGTGCATAACGTCCTTCTGATTAAGGGTTTGCGGTGATCATTGCCTCATGGCTCTGGAACACAGTCTAAACCTGATTCTCATTCACCCAACCCGTTTTGATAATGTGTGCAAGTCTTGCATACAACTAGCTGGCGCTAGTTTCCTGCTTGGCAGGGGGTTGGACTCTATAGCCCTTGTGGTCTCTTCCAACTCTATGATTCTAGTGTTCCCTGCCACATATTGCTTTTTTTTTTTTAAATATATTTTATTGAATTTTGACATAAATATATTTCACAAACGTACAAAAGACAAAATGAAAAAGAAAAAACAGAGAAAAGGATAAAAAGAGAAAAAAAAGAAAAACACGAAAAACATACAACTTTAAAAGACATTGATCGACTTCCCCTTATCTCGATTTCGGAAACTATTACCTTGTATATCTATCTGCTGTGTCTATTCCTTAATAAAACTTTTTACGTAGTAAGCGTTATCTCGTGCCTACTGTGATTTCTACATATATGTTTCTGATCAATATTTTGATTTTCCCTTTATCTCTATTTCCATATATATCCTAAATTTATCCCATTCATTATTAAATTTTGCACTTCTTTGATTTCTTATTTTCTGTGTCAATTTAGCCAACTCCAAATAATCGGATAATTTAAGTTGCCACTCCTTTAGTGTTGGGATTTTTGGTGTTTTCCAGTACTGTGCTATGAGGGTTCTGGCGGCCGCCATTGCATATTGAAAAAAGGTTCTATCTTCTTCTTTGATATCCTTACCAATTATCCCCAGCAGGAAGGCTTTGGGTTTTTTAACAAACGTATATTTGAGAATTTTTTTTAATTCATTATAGATGGATTACCAAAATTTTTTGAGAATCTCGCACGTCCACCACGTATGGATGAAATCGCCCTCCTTGCTCTTACATTTCCAACACAATTTATCGCCTGTTCTATACATTTTATGTAGTTTTACCGGCGTTATGTACCATCTGTACATCATCTTATATATGTTTTCCTTTAGTGTCGTGCATGCTGAGAAATTCATATCTTTACACCACAATGCCTTCCATTTGTCAAACTCTATGTTGTACCCTAGGTCTACCGCCCACTTCACCATCACATCCTTTACTTCCTCGTCCTTGGTGTCCCACTCAAGCAACTGGTTGTACATTTTTGATAATAATTTTGTTTTACTTTCTATTATTTCAATCTGAAATCTAGATTTCTTGTCATTTATTCCGATCTTATTATCTTCTCTCCACATTGAATTAATTTGATGGTATTGAATCCAGCCAGTCAGCTTGCTTTTTATTTCTTCGTAAGGTCTAATCCTCCACCCGGATTCTGTTTTAGTTAGTAAATCTTCATATGTCCATCTTTCCCCCTCAATGTTTGATCTTTTAATTGTTAAAATGTCTATTGGTGATAACCACCAGGGCGTTTTCTGCTCCAACAATTTTTTGTTCCTTTCCCACACTTCCAGCAGTGGCCCTCTGAAAATGTGGTTAGAAAAACCTTTATGAACCCTTCCTTTGTCTCGCCATAAATAGGCATGCCAACCGAATCTTAGATTAAACCCCTCTAGATCTAACAAATTTTTGTTTTTGATGACAATCCAGTCTTTTACCCAACAGAGGCATGCAGCTTCATAATATAACCTCAAATTTGGGACCGCGAGACCACCCCTATCTCTTTGGTCTGTGAGCAGTTTAAATCTAATTCTTGGTCTCTTTCCCTGCCAAATGAATTTGGAAAGTAATCTCTGCCATTCTTTGAATATTGAGGTTCCTCTAATTATCGGTATATTCTGAAATAGGAAGAGTAATTTAGGTAATAAGCTCATTTTAATCGCCGCCATTCTCCCCAACCACGAGAGATGTATTCTGTTCCATGTATCCAAGTCTTTCATTATTTCTTTCCATGTTTTCTTATAGTTATTTTCAATCAGATTTATATTTTTCATAGTTAACCAGATTCCAAGGTATTTTACTTTTTTAGTTATTTTAATTCCAGTTTGACTTTCAAGATCGTCTTTGGTTTCTTCTTCCATATTTTTGGTCATTATTTTGGTTTTTGCTCTGTTCAATTTAAATCCGGATAATTTTCCAAATTCCTCTAGTAGCTTTAACACTTTGCCGACGCTCTCTTTTGGTTCTTCCAATGACAGCATAAGATCGTCTGCATATGTTTTCAGTTTATATTCTTTCGCCCCTATTTTTATGCCACGGATCTCTGGGGTTTTTCTTATCTTGTTTGTGATTATCTCTAAAACCATGATAAACAACAACGGTGACAGAGGGCACCCCTGTCGAGTGCCTTTTGCTATTTCAAACTGTTCTGTCAAAGTATTGTTGATAATTAATCTAGCTCTTTGTTGTGTGTAGATTGCTCTAACTCCTTCCAGGAATGTGCCATCTATCCCTGATCTTTCCAGGCACTTTATCAGAAAACCCCAGGAGACATTGTCGAAAGCCTTCTCGGCATCAACGAACATTAAAGCCGCGGGAATTTCATTATGACATTCTAAATATTCGATAATGTCTATCGTATGTCTAATGTTATCTTTTATTTGTCTATTGGGAAGGAAACCGGCCTGGTCAATATGAATGAGATTAGTTAAACACTTTTTAAGTCTGTGTGCCATTATATCTGCAAATATCTTGTAGTCATTATTCAATAATGAAATCGGTCTGTAATTCTTAATGTTAAGTTTGTCTGAGTCTGGTTTCGGGATCAGCGTGATGTAGGCTTCTTTCCAGGATGCTGGCATTTTTCCTCCTCTTAGTATCTCGTTGATTACGTCACGTAGTACTGGTGTTATGTATTCCTCTAGGACCTTGTAATACTTGGCGGATAACCCATCTGGGCCTGGGGCTTTCCCCAGTTTCATCCTTTTGATTGCCTCCCGGATCTCCTCTATTTTTATGGGTTTATTTAAGGCGGTTCTTTCCTCTTCTGATATACTTTTGGGGCTATTTTCTTCTAGGTATTTTGCGATGCCCGTTAAATCTTCTTCTTCTCTTTTATATAGGTTCTCATAGAATTTAAGGAAGTTCTTTTTTATTTCATTAGGGTTTTCCAGGACTTGTTCTTCAACTTTTATTTTATTGATGGTACTAAGTTTTCTTCTTTTTCTCAGTTGCCACGCCAGAAACTTTCCAATTTTATTTGCCGATTCGAAGGACCTTTGTTTCATTAACTTTATTCCCCATTCCACCTCTTGGCTTATTAATATCGAATATTCTGTTTGGAGCATTTTATATTGTTGCTTATGGCCATCGTCGTTTGGATTTTTTATCATATTTTTTTCACATTCTTTCAATTGATGGATTAACTCTTCTTTCTTTTTTTCTTTGGCCTTTTTTCTTTCGGTATTTTGTTGTATCAGGAGGCCTCTTAACACAGCCTTGCTAGCATCCCATACTGTGTCTATACCTGTTCCTTTATTGATGTTTAAGTCAAAATAGTCTTTTATGGTAGTTTTAGCTTTTTCGATCACTTCTTCTTTTTCAAGTAGGTAGTCATTCATTCTCCATCTGTACAACCCTTGGATCTTCCACTTTAATTGTAATGTTATTGGGCTATGATCCGATAAGGTTCTGGGTAGAATTTCACATTTCTCCGTTCTTATTATTAATTCTCTTGAGATCCATATCTGATCCAGCCTGCTCCAACTCTGATGTGGTTCAGAGAAATGGGTAAATTGTTTCGTTGTAGGGTTTTTGTATCTCCATATATCTATTAGGTCCAGATTTTCTTCCAGATCATTAAACGATTTCGGTAGTTTCCCTTGATTTATGTTCTTTTGTCTTGTACTTCTATCTAGTTCTGGCGTCGGAACCGTATTTAAATCTCCGAGTAAGACCAATTTATTGTTATCTAGCTCTAATAAAGATTGTTCCAGTTTTTTAAAGAACTCCATTCTATTTGAGTTTGGGGCATAGACTGTTACCACGTTTATTTTCTCTCCCTGATAGTTAATTTGAATTCCTAAAACTCTTCCATCCTCATCCTTGCAAATTTGTTTGGGTTCTAGTTTCTCCTTCGCATAGATTACTACCCCTCTTTTTTTCTTTGAGTTTGAATTGATGAATTCTATTCCCAATTTCTTGTTTATTAGAATATGCTTGTGTTTTTTGGCAACATGAGTTTCTTGGCAACAAATGACATCAATATTTTTTTTCTTTATAATCTTTTCAAATTTATTTCTCTTGGGCTTATCATTAAAACCATTCACATTCCACGAAAGAAACTTAAGAGACATTTTGGGTTATTATTGCGTGCGCTTTATCCTTGTTTCTGGTTTAGAATCTGGTGTTATTCTTTCTGTTAGATTCTCTGTCTTCTCCTTCCTCTTCTTCCTCTGATTTGGTGTCTTCCGTCTCCTCCTCCGTCCCCCCCCCCGCCCCCAACTCCACTCCCCCCTCCCGCATCCAAGTCACCTCCTCGCTGTTCTGCTTCCTCTCTACCCAGATCTTTTTCGTACCTTCTCAGGAATTTTTCTGCTTCATGTGTGTCTGTCAACTTGAATTTTTTGTTCTTGTAATAGAAGGAAACCCCTTCTGGGAATTCCCATTTATATTGAATTGTGCTTCTCTTCAGCACAGTTGTCAACTGTGTATATCCTTCCCTTTTACGTAGAATCCTGACTGGAATTTCTTTAAAAATGATGATTGGACGATCTCCAATTATCAGTTTTTTTTTAAAGCTAGTTCTTAGAATTGTGTCTTTCATTTCTATGGTGTTAAAAATTACTAAGCAGTCTCCCGGGTTTTTTTTTTATTTAATTTGTTGTGGTTTCCCTCTTATTCTAAATGCGTTCTCTATGGTATATGCTACTTGTTCCTCTTTCATCTGCAGCCATTTTGCTAGTTCCTTAACTATTCTTTCCCTTATGTTTTCGTTTGCCTCTTCGGCAATCCCTCTGAATTTTAAATTAAGATATTTTTGACGCAACTCTGCCATGGCCAGATTGTCCCATAGTTGATCTTGTGTTTTATTTAAGTTTTTTACTTCATCCTTTAGCTTTTCTGTTTCTTTCTTTTGATCCCTCAAATCTTTCTGTGTTCTTTTATTTGATTCTTCGAGTATTTTTGATTTGACTGTCAGATCTTGTATCTTTTTTGTGAGTTCGCCTACAGCACTTTCTATTTTACTATCTATTTGTTCCTGCAATTCTCCTAACTTACTTTCCATGTGCATTTCTCTTTGTTTGAATTCCTCTTTGATTTTTAGCCATAGAATGTCTAGGTCTTTAATCTCTTCTTGCCGGGATGCCTTTCTATCTCCTGGAGTCCCTCCAACTTTTTTACCATCTTTCCACGACATCTCGTAAGTTGTCTCTCTCTCCCCAAAGGGGCTCACAATCTTACTTATCCTTATTTTATTTTTTATTTTTATTCTTTCCCCTTGTATGTATATATATTCTCCACCCCAGAGATACTCTAGGCTATGTAAATTGTTCTCCTATCTTCCTGTCTTTTTATCCTCTTTCGTTTTTCCCCGTTTTAGTTAACAGCTTTCGTTGTCTTAATTCAGTTCACCTCTTTCCAATTATTCACTCAAAGTTGTTAAATCCCATTTACATTTCTAAAAACCTTTGGATTATTAAATACTCAAATTGAATTAGTATATTAGTGTAGTTGTTATTAGAGACAGGACAAAGTTAAACAAGATAAGAGGGAATAGACAAAAATCAAATATAGAGTCTTTCTTTTTTAATCCAGGAAGGGTTGTATAGTCCTTCTATATTCCTGTAATTTTCAGCCACTTGTTGACTTAATCCAGTTTTCAGGAGTTGTGCTGAGTCTTTGCACTCTGGTGACTCTGATGCCACGTTCCAGTAGGTCTCTTTCTGCAGTTTCTATAGAGATATAATTATGTCCCTGAAGCCGCTCTGCACCAGTTGTGACCAACAGCAGACTATAGTTAATCACCTTATCATTCAGCGTAAAAGGTTATAACCAGCAAATAAAGAAGCGTCCTGGGTCAGATGTTGTTCAGGTAGTTTAAAGTCCTTCCATAACTAAAGGTATATGAATGAGGATAAAAATGTATTAAATAAATTTTTAGTTAGGTTAGTTAAGTTAAATTGTTACAACAAAGAGGGAAGAAAGGGAAGAAGGGTAAGAAGGGCAAATATTAAAGTATTAAAGAAAAAACGGGGGGGGGGGGGAGGAGGTAAATAGTGGGGAAAAGGGAGAGGGGGAATAAAAAAAAAGGGGGGGGGACCAGAGGGAGGAAAGACACCAAATTGTGTACATAGTGAAGGTGAGAGTTTTACAAGCTGGGGAGTTGTACTTTAAATTTGTGAAGTTTTGTCCTAAGCGTAGTGGTCTTAAAGAGACCTCTCTCCTGTGCCTGCTGTTCTTCACAGGTTAAAAGGTCCTTTCGTCGCTAATTCTTTTTGTGTTTAAACCGTATTTCCAGCCAGCGTCTCCAACCAGCTCTTTCAGGTCCTTTTCCCAAATACTTTTACCGGCAGTTCATATAAACAGTTTTTTTTTCTCTATTTAAACCCACAAAGGTCCCGTCTTGAAGAGGCTCGATGTCAGACTGTTTTTTAAATCTTGGCAGCTCCTCTTAATAGAAGTCCGTGGCTGTGAGATGTTTCAAGTTTTTTTTTTTTTATGTTCGTTACTCTAGAAGTCCAAAATATTTGCTTTGTAACTCAAAAAGTCCAAGATAATTGCTTTATAGCTTTATAGCTCACAAGTAAATTGCTTTATGGCTTTATAGCTCACACAGTCAAGCGGAGAAAAAGACTTCCTGCCACCTCCTTGCTACTTTATAGCCAGCGCCATTTTAAGCCTCTGATCGAGATAAACTCCCAAAGTTGAATCTTCTAACATCTGGCGTTCTCTTAGTGTATTTTCAAAGGTTTTGAAATAGAAAGCAGCTACTCACACTAAGGGTTCCGCACTTATGATTTTGGAGGTCCGTCGCCTTCTCCAGGGGGAGCCTGAGGCATCATAATGCAGGATCGTTGTTTCCCCTTTGATGCTAGCGGTCTCGTCACTCCGGGCTCTTAAACAAAAAAACCCGAAAAGCGGCGATCCGCATCCACACGGCTGGGGCTCTTTCCCTCAAGGGATTCCCCCCTTGAGCTTTCTGGGAGGGCGCAGTGCCTTTACGACCCCCCCTGATCACTGCATTATTCGGAAAACTCCTCCGGAGTTTTTCCGCGCTCCCTTTCTGCTCGCGACGGAAACCGGAAGCCACATATTGCAATGCTGCAAGCCTGTTACGGCTGTGCTTGTTTCTGATGCTATACGTTTAGTGGCCTGGAGGGTTAGGATATATAATTGGGGGGGATACTGAATACAACCCCTTGCTTTTATTCATCTGTTCAGGAAGGAGAAAATATTGCACATATCTGTTCCGTGTAAACACATTTCTTCCTACTGTTATTAGCTATCCCTCTGTTCTCCATTGGGCAAAGAAAACGAAGCAAGGGAGATCTTTGCAGTTCTATTTTTCATCAACAAAATGCTCTCCCATGCCTTTTAATATAATCCCATTTATTTCTGCTGTGTGCTAATCAGTTCAGGGAATCAGGCATTCCCTTAGTATTAGGATGGATGACCAGAACATCCTCACTAATAGCTCCTTAACTGAGCTTAACAATAATTCATACATTCACTGCATTCTTGTATTCAGCACTCCCTTATTTCTTTTATCCATTGCTTCTGCTGGCGGAGGCAAAAGGTTCCATTGGTAACCTGTCTCTCTTTCACAGTCCCCGACATGACCGTTACAAATTCTTCCTGATTTTTTCATAAGTGTACTATTTCCTATTGCTGAAAATTGCAGAACATTTTTGGCCTGGCTTTTTAGCGGTGATAAGGGCTTAATAAAAACAACAAGACAAAGGACTGCAAATGTTCTTTGTCAAAGCGAGAGATTGAGGCTGCAGCTATTTTGACAATTTACCTGGACTTACCTCAGGGTTTCCTCAGCAGAGGAAACGGCGTTTCCGTGTGCTGTGCTGGTGCTGGCTCGCCAGAGCAGCTTCGTCACGCTGGCCACGTGACCCGGAAGTGTCTCCGGACAGCGCTGGCCCCCGGCCTCTTAAGTGAGATGGGCGCACAACCCTAGAGTCGGACACGACTGGCCCCTATGGGCAGGGGTACTTTTACCTTTTACCTCAGGGTAGGAACGCGGGTGGCACTGTGGGTTAAACCACAGAGCCTAGGACTTGCAATCAGAAGGTCGGCGGTTCGAATCCCCGCGATGGGGTGAGCTCCCATTGCTCGGTCCCTGCTCCTGTCAACCTAGCAGTTCAAAAGCACGTCAAAGTGCAAGTAGATAAATAGGTACCGCTCCGGCGGGAAGGTAAACGGCGTTTCCGTGCGCTGCTCTGGTTCGCCAGAAGCGGCTTAGTCATGCTGGCCACATGACCCGGAAGCTGTACGCCGGCTCCCTGGGCCAATAAAGCTAGATGAGTGCCGCAATCCCAGAGTCGGTCACGACTGGACCTAATGGTCAGGGGTCCCTTTACCTTTACCTCAGGGTAAATAAGCAGAGGATTGTTCTTCATAGAAGCAATGATAAACAGGGTTACCCATCACCCCAATCTCCACAGCAGTGTGAGATTTCGGGGGTCCAGGTACTTACCCAGGGTCTGTGTTTCCTTTTGAAATGAGGCACAGCAGAGACTGCAATTTCTTTATGATATATGGTTTCTTTACACATGTATGCAACCTGAGCCTATGGCAGAGGGGGTTCCACACATTGCACTCTGAGAGAGTCATGTTTCTCTCATGGCTGGCTCCTTGGATTCAAACTGTCAGCCCACATTGCTCTGAACCTCCTTTCTCCAGTTGCTTGCACAACTATTTTTCCTACTGGTTACATGGGGCAAAACTGAAACCCTGAAGACAACTGCTGTCCCTCCAACTCTAAAACTCTACTTCAGAAAAAGGCTTTGTCTTTCTGACTAATTCTGAGTTAAGAGAGCCCCCCTCGTTTGCTCTCTGGCACAGAGCCACTCCATTTGTTCCAGTTTGTGACTCATCTTTAGCGGGCCATCGCTACAGACCTTCCAATTGTCCCTATTTCCCAGTGACAGTCCCAGATTTACAGAAGCTGTCCTGGTTTCTGATTCGATCCCAGAATGTTTCACTTTTCCTTAGGACATCTCTATTTTCATCAGAGATATGTTGGAGGGTATGTGACTAGGCTAGCTCCTGGCTTGTATTTTAACATACACCCACAAATTATAAGAGGAGTCCTGGCACCCTACAAACTTATAACAATACTCTTACATGAGATGGATTAATATGACTTATAATTGATTAATTTGTAAATGAATTATAGATTTAGTTCCACTGAAACAAAGCAAAAGTATCAGTGTATTCTCTCTGCATGTCAGAATCCTGTAGTTATAGTAGACAAAGGAGCCATATTTGGGTCAAGAATTAGTATGTCAACTGCCAGTAAAAAAAACCCTATGAAACGGATGCCAGTTGTGGAATTTCATCTCCAAACACAGCTAGCACAACTTATATGGCTTTCTGGAATCAGCTGAAGACTTACCTGTTCTCCCAGAGCTTTGGATGAGTTTGTTGACCTGTTGAGTTTCATTGTTTGTTAGGTTTTGTTTGCCTCTATGGTTGTGTTTTAATTTAGTTGGCCTTTTTTTTTTAAAAAAAGATGTCTTCTGTTTTTAAGATTTTAAATGAATGAATGAATAAATAAATAAATAATGAATGAATGAATGTCTTTTGATTTATACTACAAGAAATGCTTTAGGGCCACAATAAGATGCTCCAGAGGATTCTGTCCCACTCATGGAGACCCACACAACTTTAAAATATCTCCTTTGAGTGCACCGTTGCACATATGAAGTACCACTGTCTCAAGGAAGAAAACAAGGAGCCTCAGTGTCCATGGAGATCTGTACATTAGCCCTCGAATGTGCCCTACATCTGCAGTGTTGGATTACATGAACACATTAGGCATCTCCAACAATTCAGCAAAGACTTTTTGTACATTTAATGCAACGAATCTTACAAATGAAAAAAGGAAGATTCTGGTTAGGCAGGGTGTGTATGTGTGGGCGAGGGGAGGGTAGAAGCATAACAAATCTTGAGCTGAGTAAAAATGTCAGTGTGTTTAATGAGTTCCTAGCATTAACAGAGCAAACAGAGGAGAAGGATGTTGTTAGCTAGCATTTGGAATGTTGTACTGAATAAATTGCACAACAGAGATTGTGGAATGAGATTGTGATGAAGAGAGAGAATAATTTTGTTGCTTTGTTTGCGTTTTATTAATAAAACGGAGCAGTCCTTGAAAGGCTTATTAAATGCTGGGCGCCTACGTGAGAATCAAAAGGCTCCTGCGCACGACCGTTTCTAGCAGAGTCTAAAGTAGCACTTCATTAAGATATACCATTCTATACACTTTTATTATGTACCTGAGAGCTTCAAAAGGTGCAGCCAGTGTTGTGCTGCTCAGCACGATGACATAGTAGTTTTGAGCCCTGGAATATGCATCATAATAGCCTTGGTAGACAGGACCGAAGCTCTTCATGCTTAATGATTGGCAATTTTCAGAACATGCTGCGACATTTCCTTTTCATTGTAATGCCGAGGCAAGTGTCAGTAGGAGCCACTGTTACAAATAGCCTTACGCAGTAGGAGGGACAGAGCTTCTTTTCTTCCTGAGTCCTGGGTAGGAATTGATCACTGAGCTAGAGTTTCGCTCTGAGACTGGGGGAGGATTCCTGATTCCTAAACTGAGGCTGCAGGTGGGAGGGCTATTTCACTAGACTAATCTCTACGTAAGTTTAAATGAGGCTCACCAATAATAGACATCGAGAGAGTTTTCATTACAGCTGTTGTCTGCAGTGTGGAGAACAATTGCTTTCATATGGTGGAAGAAAGCCCCCCTCTCCCCCCTGTGTGTTACAGTCATCTGTGCTGCAATGCAGGCACCCCCAACCTGCGGCCCTCCAGATGTTTTGATCTACAACTCCCATGATCCCTAGCTAACAGGACCAGTGGTCAGGGATGATGGGAATTGTAGTCCAAAACATCTGGAGGGCCAAAGGTTTGGGATGCCTGCTGCAATGGTTAGTCTGTTCTGCACTGGCTTCTTAAGCAGTAAATTGGCTGATGATAATAATAATAATAGGGTAAATTATTATTATTTTATTATTATTAATCAACATCTATGCCACCATCTCAAGGTGATATACAATAAAAAGAGCAAAATCAGTTAAAAACAGAAGGTGAGATTCAACTAAGTTGTTGCTTGCACAGAATGAGGTCCGATTGTGCCATGAAACCATAAGCCCTTCTGTCGCTGTGCACCTCAAAATCTGCTTCGGAGGGTTGGGAGAACCCCAGAACAGGTTTAGAGGGCACATGGGGGTGCATGGCAGAGGAGGCGGTAAGTCTCAAGCAAACTTTGTTCCCTGAATTCATAGCTTGCTTAGCTATGCTGAATCTCATCCCTACGGAAAGCAAATCCATTTAGAGCGAAACTAAAACCACACAAAATGGCAAGGACCCATTTAACCTGGTGCAGTTGGTGTCTTGCAGAGAAATCCCAGCTATAGAAAACCAGTGCAACTCAGACAGATGTAACTTAGATGGGCATAATTTACTCCAATGCAAATTACCCAATGTTCCATACTCTGGGAGGTGATACTATGGAGCAGATTTTTGAGTATTGGGCCCTAAGTCATATGACTGGGTTGAACAGGGTTTGGAATATGTCTCTCTCTCCTCGTCCTGTCCTCGGATGAACCCTTTTTGAGGTCTTAAGGTAAAGGTAAAGGGACCCCTGACCATTAGGTCCAGCTGTGGCTGACTCGGGTTGCGGCGCTCATCTCGCTTTATTGGGAGCCAGCGTACAGCTTCTGGGTCATGTGGCCAGCATGGCTAAGCCACTTCTGGCGAACCAGAGCAGTGCACGGAAACACTGTTTACCTTCCTGCTGGAGTGGTACCTATTTATCTACTTGCACTTTGACGTGCTTTCGAACTGCTAGGTTGGCAGGAGCAGGGAGCAAGCAACAGGAGCTCACCCTGTCGCGGGGATTTGAACTGCCCACATTCTGATCGGCAAGTCCTAGGCTCTGTGGTTTAACCCACAGCGCCACCCGTGTCCCTTTTAAGGTCTTATGCTGGTGTAAAGCCTGCCATCTTAAATTCCTCAAGCAGAGTCCTGGCTGAGCTGAGGGACTTGCGCCAGAACTGGGGAAGCCAAAGATACACCAGATCCAAGACCCTTTCATCTTGACAGAACTTTGGTTTGGAGTGTGCTGTTAATCGCTGTTAAATAAATATGATAACAGATGTTTATTTTAAATCAAATGTATTTTATTTGTCTAATACTCTACGACACAGGTGGTCTGTACACACAACACACCTCCCTGTTTGTTTCTTATCATTGCCTCATCATATGCTGGTGACTAACACATTTTGAGCAGCATAAGGGAAGATAATGCAGATTCAGCAGTGATTAGTCCCCGAATGCACTTCTTCTGATGAACTCCTAAATCTCATATCCTCAGTTAAGTCTCTTAGATTAACTGCTCTCATGTTTAATTAATATGCCTTATTGTTAATGATCTAATCAAGAAAAGGCAAACAAACTGAGCAAAAAATTCAAATCCTTCCTAATTTGGGATTTATTTATGAGTTACAAGTGTCAGCTACAGTGGGAATTAAGAGATTTGCCTTGGTTTATGCTTTAAACGACACAATTCCTTCATAACAAATGCTTGGTGTTTTCCACCAGACACTTGCAGGGTATTTGCATATGGAACGTGACCGTCTCTAAATATTTGACAAGGTGATTCTGATGAAGGGCCAGAACTTGAGCATTAACACCCTAGAGATGAAGGACATGTTCTGCTCACAATCAGGAAAGTAGTGATGTAGGTTACCACATGGTGTCACTCTTTTCTTGCTCTGAAATTAGATACAGGTTGCTGTGGTTATTTTTTAATGCCTCACCACTTTGGGGCAAGGGTGATTCAGCAGATCTCTGTGTTCCCTCTCCATTGAGAATAAATGTTGTGGGCCACATCTATGAAATGCTCATAACACAGAGGGCCATTATCATTACCATTAAAGGTACAGGGACCCCTGACCATTAGGTCTAGCCGCGGACGACTCTGGAGTTGCTCATCTCACTTTACTGGTCGAGGGAGCCGGTTTACAGTTTCTGGGTCATGTGGCCAGCATGACTAAGCTGCTTCTGGTGAACCAGAGCAGCGCACGGAAACGCCGTTTACCTTCCCGCTGGAGCGGTACCTATTTATCTACTTGCACTTTGTTTTGGTTTTTTGGTTTTTAAAATTTTTATTGGAAATTTTATTTACAACATAACACAACCCCCCCACCCCCCAGCACAGAAATCCACCTCCATAAGACATGAACATAACAAACAACAAGCATAATATACAACAATACAAACAACCAAATAAAAGACTTAATAATTAATAATTACTCATAAAGGAAACAGCTTATAAGAAGTAAATAAGGATGCCAGAAACAGGATAAAGGAAATATCTACTTGCACTTTGATGTGCTTTCAAACTGCTAGGTTGGCAGGAGCAGGGACTGAGCAATGGGAGGTCACCCCGTTGCAGGGATTCAAACCGCCAACCTTCTGATCGGCAAGCCCTAGGCTCTGTGATTTAACCCACAGTGCCACCCGCATCCCATTACCATTACTATTTAATAAATAGTATACTATTTAATAAATGGGTTTACTGCCCTTTATCCGAAGATCTCAGGGCAGTTCACAGTATAAAGTACAAAACAAAAACAAAAACACATTTTTAGTTTTAGCTGCATGTAAATCTGATCACACAGCTTGCATAACATTTACATGGACATGATGTGCACTCAGTTACTGATAATAAGGAGGGTGATTAACATGGTTGCATAGGTTGGGCTCCAGGGGGCGATGCTCTTTGGGTCCCCTCAAAATTTTTTTGAGGTCTTGGACCCTCCCCATTGTTGAGATCAAATGTGGAGTGACATCAGGACATCACACAACTTAATGTCAGGACGTTGTGTTGGGCCCCCTCGATGTTCTATGGAAGTTGGTGTCTCTGCATAGATAGCAGTCCTCTATTTGAAGGAGTAGTATTCTCTCTGAAGGGCAGCCCAGTCCCAGCCTGGTTTTAGAGACAAAGAATCTTCAAAAGAGAGACTTGAGGCCTTGAAGATGCCCATCAACAGTAACGACTGGGCAGCTGACTAACAGGCACACAGGTCACTTGGTCACAGTCTTCTACATTGTATTTCCATTTAAATTATATATTTCCTAAATCTGCATTTGTATATCTGTAAATTAGCAGCTGCAAAATTTAGGCTAATCTGTGCAGTGCGTTTTGTCCTCTTTCTTTGGTGAAGCATTACCTCTTCTTTGGCATCATGTGAATGCCACCCGCCTCAGCTTCCAGTGAGTTTTGTTGTGGTAGGTTTGTCATCGGTACTGGCCCAGAGTTAGCCTCAGTTGTTTGTTTTTTTAAAAAACCCCACACACATCAAACATTGAAAATATATTGGAAAATGAATGTTCATCTAGCTTTCATTGCTACCTGTAACTGGCTACAACTGGCTGGCTTACATTAGTTTTGCTCTATATGCATTGATTTTAATGGCTAGGCAATATAAAATGGATGACTGATAACAAAATGGTGGATTGACAGTAGAGGAAGCATGGCTTAAAGAAAAGATAAGCAGGTGTTAATACAGAAACCTTGCCAGGCTAGCTGTAGTGGCTGAGGAAACCCAGCCAGATGGGCAGGGTATAAATTGTTGTTGTTGTTGCATTGTGGAAGAGGTCCTTTTCTGTGGTAGTGTCTCAGCTTTGGAATACCTTCCTTAAAGAGCCATGCCTCATGCTGATGTTACAAACATTTTGGTGCCAGTTGAAGACCATCAATACTCAGGCATTTTAATCTTAGCTTGTAGTTAATTTTTAGAAATTTTGTTATATATATATATATATATATATATATATATATATATATATATATATATATATATGCAGGTTTTGGTGTCCTCGGGTGTCTTCCCGTGTAAAAGTTGGGGTGTCTAGGCGACGTTTCGACGAGGTCTCACTCGTCATCTTCAGGCTGGTGCTTTCGGCTTCTTGTTACTGGAACAGAGCAGGATCTCAGTGTTTGAGTTCCTATAAATACTGTTGAGGGGGTGTGGTGTATAGCCTCCAATGTTCTGGGCAGAGAGGAAGTTCCCAGGCTAGTGTGCCTTTTCTTCTTTTGTTCCTTAATTACTTGAGGGATATCTTGAGTGATTTCTTGAGTGATATCCTGAGTACCACTTAGGTGGGTCATTAGGTGTGGATTAGTTGCTAAAGTCTTTGTGTCTTGACCTCTTGAACTTTGTGAAGAGTTTTTCTGAGAAGATGGCTGTACTGCACTTAGTTGTGCTCTGGCTTGGCTTCGTGTATAGGGGCGAGCTGTGGTTTTGTGGCCTGTGTCAGCCAGATCTGTGTAGGGATTGCAGGGGGGTGCAGCATCCGGAGGTGCCACCATGGTTTGGCTACTGGATGGTGTCTGTAATTTATCTGTGGAGAGGGTCTGGGTTTGGGTCTGGTGTGGTTGATTGGTGATGGCGTTCTGTGTGCCTCTGGATCTGGTGTCAGTTTTTGTGGGGAGGGCTAATTTCCAGATGTCTGGCAAGCGGGATGTGTCGTCACGCTTGTTCATGTTGTGAGGGTGTTTCTCTATCTCGATGGCTTCCATGATTATTCTCTTGTGGTGATGTTCCATGTTAAAGAGCAATTTGGAATCTGCAAAATTAATTTCGTGTCCTGTTTCTTTCATGTGTTGGAAAAGAGAGGAAGTTTTTTCTTCTTTTTTGACGGCATTCTTGTGTTCTGCGATACGTGCATTTATTCGTCTGTTTGTTTGTCCAATGTACGTGGCTGGGCAGACTTTGCAGGGTATTTCATAGACCCCTTGGTTTTCCAACTGGATTTTATCCTTGGGGTTTCTGAGGATATTGGCTATTTTTTGGTTGGTGCAAAAGGCTGTTTTGATATTGTGTTTATGGAGGATTTTGCTAATTTTATCTGTAGTGCCCTTGATATAAGGAAGGAGGGCCATGCCATTGTTTTCTTCTGTGTCTTGGTTTTTGGGGGGTGTTTCTTTTTGGATTAGCTTCGTAACCCTGTTTTGCTGGTATCCATTGGCAATTAACACATTTGAGAGATTCTGTAACTCAGTTGTCAAGTGGTCTTTGTCAGCCAGGCGTTTGGTTCTGGAGATGAGAGTCTTGGCTACGGAGTTTATTTGTGCAGGGTGGTGGTGTGATTGTGCATGTAAGTAGCGGTTGGTGTGTGTTTTTTTCCGGTAGATAGTGTGTCCTAGGGAGCCATCAGGTTTTTGTAGATTAGGACGTCAAGGAAGGGAAGTTGGTTGTTGGCTTCTATTTCCATAGTGAATTGTATTTTGGGGTGTAGGCTGTTGAGATGTGTGAGGAAGCTATCCAGTTTTTCCTTCCCGTGTGGCCAAATTACAAAGGTGTCGTCAACATATCTGAGCCAAAGTTTGGGTTTGTGTTCTGACTTGTCTAAAGCATTGGTTTCAAAGTGTTCCATGTACAGGTTTGCGATGACCGGTGAGAGGGGTGATCCCATAGGTGCTCCTTCTATCTGTTTGTATCTTTGTCCATTGTGGATGAAGTACGTGTTGGTTAGGCAGTGGTTGGTCAGGTCCAAGATGTATTCGGGGGGATTGTATTTGTTTTGAATGGCTGTCAAGGCTTCATTAATGGGCACTTGTGTGAAGAGAGATACAACATCGAAGCTCACAACCCAGACCCTCTCCACAGATAAATTACAGACACCATCCAGTAGCCAAACCATGGTGGCACCTCCGGATGCTGCACCCCCCTGCAATCCCTACACAGATCTGGCTGACACAGGCCACAAAACCACAGCTCGCCCCTATACACGAAGCCAAGCCAGAGCACAACTAAGTGCAGTACAGCCATCTTCTCAGAAAAACTCTTCACAAAGTTCAAGAGGTCAAGACACAAAGACTTTAGCAACTAATCCACACCTAATGACCCACCTAAGTGGTACTCAGGATATCACTCAAGAAATCACTCAAGATATCCCTCAAGTAATTAAGGAACAAAAGAAGAAAAGGCACACTAGCCTGGGAACTTCCTCTCTGCCCAGAACATTGGAGGCTATACACCACACCCCCTCAACAGTATTTATAGGAACTCAAACACTGAGATCCTGCTCTGTTCCAGTAACAAGAAGCCGAAAGCACCAGCCTGAAGATGACGAGTGAGACCTCGTCGAAACGTCGCCTAGACACCCCAACTTTTACACGGGAAGACACCCGAGGACACCAAAACCTGCATTCCTGTACCCGTGAAAATCTACGAAAGCAAATATATATATATATATATATATATATATATATATATATATATATATATATAGGTTCTGGGATTTTTATTTTATCTTCTGGTCTTTGGCTAGGTTGTTTTTTTGGTTAGGTATGTACATGTTGTGTGAAGTATTATTATTCATATTTTTGAACCTTGCCCTGGAACCTTTTGCTGAAGTGTGGTTAATATTTTTAAATATATATATATAGAGAGAGAACCATAGACTCATAGAATTGTAGAACTGGAAGGGATAAGAGGCTCCTTTAGTCTAACCCCCTGCATCATAGTGAAAAGCCAGTGAAGTCCAGGGACTGTACGTTAGTCAGACATGGTCAATATTCTCTTACAAATGATTTGGAAAGTTATGGCCACTTGGTGAGGAAATGAGATAATCTAAGCGTGGGAAAGTAAGTGAAACTAATTCCCCATGAAATATTTCCCTGCGGGCAATGTAAGGTTATCTAGTGATGGCAAACATTTAATATTCTCTAATACATACACTTTCCCAGTAAACACGCTTTCAAAACTCTGCTGAGTAATTATTTCTTCTAATGCCCTTGTGAGTTAATAAGTTTAACTATTTTACATAAATACAGCTGAAAGGGGAGGTTTGTTGCTTTGAATTCTTTGGATGGAAATTAACCAATCTGAATCTTTATCTTTATTGCTCAAAGCCATCGTCCCCCACAATTCATATATGTATAGGAATTATGAAATACATATAAAAATACAAATCAGTTTAACATATCACATCAAACAATCACACATAAGAAAAGGCGGGGGGGGGGGGGACCAGACTTCCCCTCTGGAAAAAAAGGGACACACTGAACGAAAAGACAGAGATGCGTCTGTAGAAGCCTCTGACAGTGGCAGTAGAACATAGCCCTTGTGGCTAATAGCCAGTGATACTTTTATTCTTCACAAATTTGTCTAATTCTCTTTTAAAGTCATCCAAGTTGGCGGCTATCCCTGGCTCACTATGTGGAAATAAGTACATTTCTTTGTCTGTTTGGAATCTTCCAGGTTTCAATTTCGTTGGATGGCCTTGAGAGCAGGAGGAAAACACTTCTGTCGCTACTTTCCCCACATCATGCAAAACTTATATATATCTCTGTCATTTCCCCTCTTGCTTGAGAACTTCAAAAACAGAGGCTGAACCAGCTAGCAGACATATGACAGCGGGCGTTGCTCTCCTTGGTCACAAACTAGTCAAAGTAAGTTCCAACTGCTCTTTAGTGAACGTGTGGTCAAATAGCTCTGTGGGTTAGAGCATGGTGCTGATAATGCCAAGGTTGCAGGTTCAATCCCCATATGGGACAACTTCATATTCCTGCACTGAAGGGAGTTAGATGATCCTCAAGATCCCTTCCAACTCTATGATTCTATGTGTCAGGGCTGGGCCATGGTCAGCAGTCTGATGTGAACCTGAGCTGAGGGACAAGCTAGGAATCCAATAGCAAATGTCAGGGACTGGCAGGGTCCTAAGGATGGGTGGAAGAGGTAGCAGGGCCAGAGGCTGACCTAGGAGAAGTGGGTAGCAGAGAGCCAGGAAGTCACCCAGAGAGGAAGTCAGGATTTAGGAAGAAACTAGAAGGTGGGATCAAGGAGCAAGGCAGAAGAGAGATTCAGTTGCATACATTAAGTCTTTAGTGGAGGATCATAATTGTTATTATAGTGACTGGGGATGGATTAAATTCATGAGGGTTTTGTTTTGTTTTGTTTACAGACATTTTAGAGATGAAGTCCATCAATGCAGAAAACAACAACACCCCTTGATGCTTTGTTTGGGTACATCTGGAGTTGTTCCAAAGTTTAACTGGCGTGAATGGGTGTAGAATTAACTTTCTATGAAATTATGCTGTAGACCTAAGGCAGAATCCCTGATTGGCTTTCTGCAACAATGGGTTTTGGTGTTTACTAATTGTACTATAAATATGTCTCCACATCAAGTGCTTCCTTTATTATTAGTGTGGCCAATTTCTTTGCTAATTTATAGCTCCAGCAATTAAAATTAAGATTAAATAGAAATCTCTTTAATTTTAAACAGCTTAATTTCTTTTAACCTCAAGGAGCAGGCCCGAAATAGGCACTTGAAGTTTATATGTGGGAGATGGTGTTTCATTTTCTGCATTTGCATGTTCAAATAAGCCTCTATTTGCATGTGGAAATAATTAGGTTGTCTTTAATTAGCACATATTAATCACCATATGCTCTTAATACTCTTTTAAAACATGCTTTAAATGATTTGCATTAATTGCATTAAGTTGCTGCTCTTATAAATGACTGCTGAATTTCAGCTGCAAAACAAGGCCCTTCTCTGTGGTTTCAAATGCTGGAGGGAATGTGCCACCCATATTTCAGACAGTGAGGCTAATTTCACAGCTGGTGGTAGATGTTCTGATTAACAGAAGCACAGAATTTAGAGAGGGGGAAAAACTCTTTTTTGATGCCTCACAAAGGAAATAATTTCAGGATTAGTAGCACTAATGAGAAATATGTGCCCCCATAGACACGTTCCACAATTTGCTTTTGTACTGAACAATGTGTGTTCTACTTAGGCTCCCATTAAGAGTACATGGGGGTGACAGGTTTCCTACCTCCCCCATAGCTGCTCCATTATCATTGGGCTTCCTTGCGTAACATGAAATGCATAAGTGGCGCTCATTGTTGGTCCATCCCTGAAGTCCATTCTCCACAACGTTTTCACTGTGTCGTGATGGGGAAGTAGTTCTATGAGCACCTTTACTTAATGTACTTTGTTTTTTGCAAGCTCCGAGCAGATTTCATGGTCTCCCATCCTGGACCTGATCATTTCCATAGCAATCATGGCACAACATCAGGTTGCTAGACCATTTCCTTGGTCAACTTGGATATTTGATGTGAAACCTATGGAGGTCAACAAGGATCACCTGGTTAATGTCCAGGTCATTCGGATTATGTGTTTATTGTCCTCAGTCATCTGATGAAGGATCCATAAAGTGTTGCATCATGTGCTCCTGTCCCATTGTCTTCATTTGGACCCTCATGAACCCAAACAGGACTGTCAAATTGTGTCATCTATGGGAGGGAAATGGTTTCATTTTTAGGACAAACCAAAATTGTTTGGAAATTGGTGCACACTGTGCAGGGCTCCAGTTCGTAAATCTTCTAGAATGATTGACTACTGCTTTGGGCGAGCTCTTCTGACTGTCCAGAGCAGTTGTGAATTTCTCACCACCTTCCTGGGTAAATTGCTTCCTTGGGAAAAACCTGATTTTGAACAGTTATCAAGCATTTTCTCTAAGACTGCTTTTGTATTTGCTCCATTTCCCTTAAATCTTGAGCTGCTCAAATCTGAAGGGAAATGAGGATATATTGTGTGTTGTGGGGGACAGCTCCATCATGTAGCACAATAGTTATGGGAGAGAGAGAGAGAGAGAGAGAGAGAGAGAGAGAGAGAGAGAGCGCGCAAAAGAGAGTCCTTGACTGTTCCCAAGTTGCTGTTGCTCCAGACGCAATCCTTATCTAAGGTATTAGCTCATTCTGGCTGAGTGGCTGCTGAGCAGAGCTGCGGAAGTGGCTGATCCTGTGTTCATTGTCAGGGTGCAGTGCATTTTCCTATCGTGTCACCGACTGTTGATCCAGGGCAGCCAGGGAGGAGTAAGGGACTACGAAACGGAAGCTTCTAATCTTTTCATCTTGCAAGACAGGCTTAAAGTTCACACTTGAAATCCTCAGTTGCTTAGCTTATCGGCAACAAAGTCTTTTCTATCTTGGTACTCTTCTGAATAATTTTTACACTGGTTGCTGGCAGAGCCACCTTCCCTATAAATATGAGGGGTGTTTTTGCCAAAAAAGGGCAAACTGGTTGAAACCCTCCTGGATTTCCCACAAACGACACCAGCTGAGGAGGGGTGGAGAGATGGGAAGGGAAGGAAGGGATGCTCAACTCAAGTTTGTGAGAGAGGGGCAAGATAAGGGCCAAAGCCAGTTTTAAATTTATACAAGTGCAAGTTGCTAAATCTCAGGAGTGTCAGGAAACCTCCTTTTTCGTTTCTGAAATCTGTCCCTCTTCTTTCAGTCTCAGGTGGGTGGGAGCCGGTTGTGTGATCACTCTGTGGTGAAGGAGGAAATGTACTTTGTGCTCGGACCAAAAAATGACAACAAAACCTCAATAGACACCTGAGAAATTCATATGTCCAGCTCCCCAGCCCTTTCCACCTGCTTGTCATAAAAGGGATCTTGACTTTCACTTCTTCCCATTTCATCTCCTCTGACAACTCACAGAATTCACTCTTTCCATCAAACATTGAATAAGGTTCCCTTCGGAACCTGGCAGTGTAGCTCTCTGTATTTATAGCAGCCTTTTGAGCTTCAGTCAGTTAACCTCTTAGTTCTTCTGTACCGCAACACATCCACACACATACCCAATGTCATTGTTCCTTTTTTGTTCTGCCATTGCTATCAAATACATTGCCTGGGTAGATCAAAATGCTTTTGCTTTGGATGGTGAATGTGCTATCTCATCTGATTACACTTCCTTCGTAGGGAATAATAACAAAATAAACTAATAATAGTAATAATGAGCCCAAATTTCATTTTCTTTCTGCAGTCTGGGAATATTGCCCGTATACTACTTCTGAACCAGAGCTGCATTAATGGTGCTTATTCTAGAAAATGCTATAAAAATAGGACCAGAATAAAACCATATTGCTGAATGTACTGAGAGTATCAAAACAGGATTACGGCCCTGTCACACTGTATACCCAGGCATGTTCCTATTTCTCTCTCTCCACAGGAATGTTCCTATTTGCATTTAGGAAACCTTGTTCCAATGCCACTGTATTGGTTTGTCTTGTTGGCCCTTTGTGAACCACCAAATTTAGCGATGGGTGAATTTGTCAATTTCTCATTTTCCCACTTTTAAATTCAGCTAATTCCACCCAGGAATGATGCAACATGGATGCCACAGTGCTTTTCATGGGGCATTCTGGGTCCTAAACATAAACAACAACAGACAGGGAAAAGGTAGCACACTTTAGTCTCATCCCTTTCACCAATGGTGGAGCTTCATGTTCTGGCACTGGGGGCGGAGAGCAGGCAGGGGCGGACTGGTGTGTGTCCCAGGGCCGTGGCGCACGTCCTGGGGGTTTGGCATCACCTGCGGGGGTGTGGCGCCCAGCGCGGGTGGGGGACAGCCACGATGGCACCCTGGGGATCACGCTGCCAGGGGCGGCGTGCTCCCCCCACACTCCTCTTCCTCCGCCAGTACCTTTCACCTTCCAAAGTACTCCCTATTTTCAGTTCTCATTGTAGAACGTTTGGCTGAGCACTTAATAGAGGAATCATCTCGACCTGTTAGCCTCTGACCCCTCTCCCATCCATCTTGCACATACACCTTAACTCCTACCCACTAATGACCCTCCAGATCCACTTATCCTTCCCTCCTACTCATTTACTTGCTGTGCTTGCTCTGGTGGAAGCAAACAGGAAGGAAGAAGGAAAGAAGGAATGGAGGTCTCCTCTTCACCACCACCACCTGTGCAATGGCAACAGAGCTAGGAAATGAGTCTCTGTAACATCTTTAAACCTAGATGAGTGCAGGAACAGACCCCCTAATGGACCAGCCTCCACTGCATATATTACAGAGCCCTGTAGACTTGGACATTACATTTTCAAAAAAATCTTCCATTCCCTTCCAAGGTCTGTAATATATGCAGTAGAGGATAGCCCGTCAGGGCATATGGGGGTCTGTCCTCAGCTGGTTCCCACCTGCCTGCCTTCTTACTTACAACCAGTCCATGGAGTGTTCCTGCTTGTCTATTACCTTCCTCCTGCTTAGATACAGCTTTGCCTCCCTGTTGAACAACAGGGAGGTGGGTGGGGACAAAACTAGGATTAGTTGACTCTGGCTTTATTTACTGTTGGCCTCTCTGATTTTTACCCTGTAAGTTCCAGTGGGCACCAGCCACCACTGATATTATGTCCACCTGTAGTGTAGTTTCACAGAGTTTTGTCAATGCCAACAATGTCTCCCCAGACTCCTCGTGCTGGTGCAGCTGAAACCCATTAGCTCTACAGCCCGAGATTCCTGACTGCTGTTGGGAGGAGGTGAAGGCAAGATTTATCCTTTAATATGTGCTTTAAGTGTCATTTAAGTGATACACAGGACTCTGTGCAAGTATAAATTTCACCTTTAGTGCTCTTATGGGAAATTCAGTGCTCTTTTCTCTGTGCTTCACGCCTGTGAAGAAGACAATAGGAAAAAGTCATTTACTGTCTTTGGAGAACTATCACACCAGCTCCAGCTTTCATCAGAAAACAATTACAAGGCTTCAAAAATGATTAACATGCAAGACATTTTCTTTTGTGCCTTCCCTTGCAAGAGTGACAGAAAGTTCAATGCGAGATCTTCCCACAGTGTATTCCGCACAACTCAGTGGAAGCAGGAGCACTAAAGCAGGCTTCTATCCCCTACACTATGGATTCTCATTGATATTCTGTGCCAGTAAATAAATGAAGCTGCTGAAAGCTATTAATCTGAGATTATAATAGTGGTGGTGGTATTGGGGAAACATCTTAAAGTATTTGCCTGGGAAGATTCAAGAGGCCTTGAAGATTAAAATTCATTTGGATCCAGGACTTGTCAATGGTTACTTTAAGATGGGCTAAGGGATAAAAGTATTCAATCTGCATGTGAATGCGAACCTACTTAATTCGAACTTCCCGAACCAATAAACAAACTAAACTATAGATAGCCTTTGAAATTTGCACTTCTCCGAATTCTGTGATGGACTTCTCCAACAAGTATGTGTAGTAAAACGCTTATATCAGGGGGAAAGTGTTGACCAAAAAATAAATGTTTAAAAAATTAGTGCTGGCAAAAATGCTGGCAAAAACGTGTATATTACTGCTTGGAACTATGTGTATATTATTTAGAGTTGAGGTTTTTTTTTTTTACCTTCAGCTGATCATTTGTCATATGGGTGTTGTGCCAATATGGTTTGATTTCAAACCGCTTAGTTAAAAGTGAGTCATCTGAAGTCATTGTGATGTCAGGTGATTGATACTTCATTGGCTCCGCCCACCAGTCAAACATGGCTCATGGGACATAGGACAGCCTGCTTGCCAGATCCAGTTTGCCACTCCCGATGAACAGGGTATCCCCTGCTAAGCACCTGAAATGGGTGATACTGGGTGTGGTAATCCTTTAATCACTTTGGTCTGAAGCCATTTAGGACTTTGTATGCTAGCGCTGACACCTTGAATTAAGCACCAGTTCAGTGCTTTCAGCACTGGTGAAACGTGGTCCCATTTGACGGCCCTACTCACCAACCTTGCAGCCAAATTCTGCACCATTTATTTAGCAATGTCTATTCCGCCTTTCTCCCCAGAGGACCTCAGGGTGGCACTTGCTACATATTTCAGACTATCTTCAAGGGCAGCTCATGAAGCCCAGCTAGGAGGTCACTAGAGTGGACTGCAGAGGCCTAAGCTGGGCAGAAGAACTCACAGCCACAGAAGTCACTTGGGGATCCAATGATATATTTGTATCATGAAGTACTCTTAAGACAACTAGCTTTTTCTTCATGGGAAATGCAATGTCTCCCAGAGCAGGTCATTATCCTAATTTCCAGACATGAGAACTGGCCACCCCTGGCACCTCCATCTTATCAAGATTCAGCTTCAGTTTATTGGCCCTCATCCAGTCCATTACTGCTTCCAGGCACTGGTCCAATGCCTTCACAGCCTCTCCTGATTCAAATGGAATGGAGAGACAGAGCTGTGTGTTATCGGCATACTGATGACACTGGGCTCCAAATCCCTGGCTGACTGGCTCCCATGGTTTCATATAGACACTGAATAGCACAGGAGACCGAGTAAGTCCTTGGCTATGGATCCAGTCTCCTAATACAGTCTCCAGGTAGCAACTTTGCAGAAAGGAGTGGAACCACTCCTAGTGCATTAACTGCAACACCCACCCCATTGAGTCATTTGAGAAGGACACCATAGTCAATGGTGCCTAAAGCAACCAAAATGTGTACAAAACTGCTCAGGAGAAACCCACATTTAAAAGTTTTTGTGATTATTATTATTTATTATAAAATCGATGCACAAATGGGGCAAACTGAAGTTAAGATCAGAAATCCTGGCAAACTGAAAGGATAGATCCACTCATCTCTACCTTCAGGGTATCCAGACAGTGCTTGAAATTAGAACTGAAACGAATATTCCAAATTCATCATTTGAATGAGCAATGTTACATTCAAAATTAAAACCAGCATTTTGTATGTGAGTTTTTTTGAAAACCTTACAACCAGACCCTTGTTCGCTTCTCTTGCTTGCTTGGCAGGCTGCAAATATTGAAATCTTATAAGCTGTCATCTGCCCAATATTAATCATCATTGGATGCTACCTTTGCTAGATAAAATATGTCTCTGCAATGTTCAGCCTTGGGGGAATGTGGCACTTTCAGTTCACAGTGGCTAATTGTGAGGACCAAGAGTGAATGAAGTGTGCATCTAAGAAGATGCCCTAGGATCTTCTGCAATGCACAGGTGTTCCTTGACATGCCCACCAGGATGGAAAGCGTTCTCTGAAGGCTGAAAAACTGACAACCACTATGATACACCACCACACATCCACTTTCCTTACAGCCAATACCAAATATCATTGCATGTCGACCATAACATACCGTCAAGTGTGAAACATGAAAATCAAACATCAATGGGTGTCAAATACAGACTGCAACAAAGACGGTGCAAAAGATAGATAACATTTCATAGCTGCACTCTAATGCTGTAGGGATGAAGTCAGACAGACATGTTTGTATGGGAAAGGACAATGGAAGGGATGATTTGTAATTAGCAAATTCCAGAATTCATTATATAATGTCCAAATATAGGCTCCACACAAGTTGTTCCCATAAAAATCTCTTTTTAAGAAATGAATAATAATAATAATAATAATAATAATAATAATAATAATAATAAAAAATCAAGACAAGACCAAAAGAAGAGGAGCGGATGAAGAACGAGAACTTCTATTCAAAGTTATAATGAAAAGGTTTAGCAGGTAAAGAGGCCTTTGGATGGAATAATATTAAGCTCTAGTGTCAGAAACAATGCAGGTAGTATTTTCATTAATTCAGATATAGGATTAAGTCAACCTTCAGCTGGAAAAGTGCCAGCAAGGTATGAGACATTTGTGGTTGCAGCTAAAGGCTCTCCTTATGTTTTGGGCAATATAAAGGAAAAAAGGAAAAATAAGTGTTTGGCAGGCATGCTAGCCCCATTCACTTAGATGGCTCAGGCAAAATGCCCTCCTCACTGCTCAGCCTCCCGCTCTGGTCCCATTCCACGAGAACAAAGCCTTGGCTTGGGGAAAGGCTGTAGCTCAGTGGTAGAGCACCTGCTTTGCACCCAAAAGGTCTCAGGTTCCATCCCCAGCATCTCCAGGTAGGACTGGAAAAGAACCCTATGAGAAGCCCTAGAGAACCTTTGCTAGTCAGGGCAGACCATACTGACCTAGATGGATCAATGGTGTGACTCAAAAAAGTCCCTGTGTTCTATATTGCAGCATCTACTACTCTTGGCCTCTGCCACCACTGACTAGGGTGGAACAAACAGCAATAGGAAAGGGAAATAGCAGTTTCATAGAGCTCTGGCACTTAGCAAGGGCCTGGCCTGTTAGGTGTGGCTCTTGGCAGATGCATAGAGAAGCCCATCTTGTTGCCTGCCCTGAAACAAGGGTTAGACAGGGTATGTCTATCAACATCTATTAGCATTGATAGCTAAGTGGAATCTCCACCCATTGCCTCTCTGCATGGGATTGATAAATTATTGACATACTACCTTTCTTCTATCCTGAAACCCAATGGTACTCTCAGGTGGTCTCCCATCCAGTTACTGACCAGACCTGGACCTGCTTAGCTTCAGGAAGGAAGTAGTTTCATGCACCTTCCCTTCAGACTATATTTTTGCTCTCCACCCAACCTTTTCCAGCGTTAAGTGCTTGCAATTTGATTTGAAAAAATATAAAAGCAGAGGCTTGTGCTATCAAAAGTTTGCAAACATTCTTCTTTGAGTTTGACTTGCCATTTGGACAAGAAGAAGTTTGCTTCTCTCCAAAACAATTGTTTTCAGCTCGGCATTTCAGTTTCTTGTTCTGGTAGGCTATAAAAACTTTGCTTTTATATGATTACCGGGCTTGACTTAAATCAATATTAGGGAGATGGAAATGTATTTCATGATGTTTCTTTGTTGGTCAATAAAATCTTATACAGTGCACCATCAAAAAATGCTGGAATCAGCTTTGAGGCGAGGGAGGGGGAACTACCCTTCAATGGCAGCAGAAGCAATTAGAGTGATTTGCTGCTTTAAGTGAGTGACTGTGTATGTTGTAAAAGGAGAGATACAACAGTAAAAAGATAACAGACTTCTTTTTTATTATTAAAGTTCTTGGTTTTGCTGTGAAAGATGCCTTAATGAGAAACTTATGTGACCTTTCAGAAATGAAGGGATGTGGGGAAAAGAGGCTTTTTATTGTTGGAATTTGTGGTATTTCTTGTTAATTGAATTAAATGAGATTTGTTTGTGGTGAATACTGTCAATAACAGGCTCATTGAAAGGAGATTATATGTACTAAGAGCAATTCTCCTGCAGCTTGTCCTTGCGAAGTCAAGATGTCACCAACCACAAACTAGGGGGAAGTAGCAGCTGACTATACCTGCTGGTATTCTACGTGACTGTTAAAGGTATAGGAACTCTTGTTCATCAGGTATGGTCACCTGGCAGGCAGAGAGTGTATATGTGTGCATACAGGTAGACTGAGATTAAAGTTGTGAAGGCAGGGCTGAGGGGGGAGAAGTGAAGGCAAGGCTGTCTCATCTTCCAAATCAGCAGCATATTGAAAGACAGAACCCGGGAGACTAAGATCCAGATTCCCATTTTGGATGGCCTTGGGATCACTCCAATCTAACCTACCTAACAAGCTGCTTGTGAAGACACACCTGTCCAGTGAAGCATGCCTCTGAACCTAAACTTCCCGATCTAATGTTTTACTTTTTAAGCTTTTCAGATGGCTTGTTTTATTGTATATTTTAATCTTTGAAGTTTTTAACGCTTCCATGGAATGGTTTTATTATGCATTTAAATTATGTGTGGATTTTTTTTTGATGTTATAACTGATTTTAAACTGCTTAGAAACCATTTTGGCATGCGAGTGGTACATAAATTATTATTTTATTATTGGGAGGAAAGATATACGTGTATACACTAATCTTATCTTGAGATCTTCGGACGAAAAGTGAGGTGTACCTAAGGTAGACTATATATAGTTCTCATTCATGCATTCACCAGACCCTGATCAGCCTAGCTTCACCAAGACAGTTGCTTCATGTGCCTTCATAATTCACTGAGAAGTGGGATTGTTAAACTACTGTGGAAATTGTAGCTCTGTGAGAGGAACAGGGGTTTCCTAACAGCTCTCAGAACCCTTAACAAACCACAGCTCCCAAGATACTTTGGGGAAGCCATGATCATTTAAAGTGGCATCATAGTGCTTTAAATGTTTGGTCATGTTACCAGGGAATGATGGGAGTAGCAGTCCAAAACATGTGAAAGGGTAGAAGGTTTGGGAAGGCTGCTCTAAATTCTAAATTGAGAAAGAAACACATCTGATCCAGGCACTTTGTTTGTTGATACGTGTTGTATTTATTCTGTGAACTGCCCTGAGACCTCCGAGTATAGGGCAGAATATAAATTCAATTAATAACAATAACAACAATAATAATTGTACTGGCAACTACTGCACTATACTGAGCTGTATTGGGAATCTTCACACACTGTAGCACGAGCAGCAGAAATATTTGTCAGATTTAACTGAACACTGGCCATTTCTAGAGCATGGATTTATGTCCCCAATGTTCATGGAGACTCAGAGAAGAAGCCACAAAGTGTGGTTCTTCCAAACAACTTTTAAAGTAATGCATTTGGTATTGGCAGATATTAGACTTCATTGCTTAGTAGTGGAATCCAGACTCATTATTTTTTATTATACTTTTAGTGCAAAAACAGAACCAAATCTATTATGATTTTCGTTGTTTACTCTGGAAGGCAATCCTTTTAATCAACTAATATCGCTGAAATCATTTCCCCCCCCTTATAAAAACACACAGACTGTTTCATCTCCATATGCTTATTCTTTAGTTTGGTCTTCATTTCCTCTCCTGAGCAATGTATGCCATCGCCTTTGCGGACATTTGTGCATTCCCCTATGTGTACACATACACCGAGAGGGAGAGCTTGCGTCTAATACTGCCATATTTCTTTAAACAACTGTTTGTGCTGCTTTGATAGAACTTTACAGCCTGCAAAACATGCCATCAATGCAATTTCTAAAGCTCCAATGATGGAAAAACAAATAATGTGTTTATTTCTTTGTTTTTTAAAGCTTATGCGGGTGGGTAAGAAAAAAGCATTGCTTTTTATTTCGTCTCCCTCCTGTGGCCATTATTCACACCTACAATTATTTCCTTGTTCTCCACCCTTATATTCAACAAATCTCTATCTGTCAAGTCTCTCTGGCCCTTTTAGTTCTTTCTCAAACCCTACCCCTTTTATTTAACCCTCTAATCCTCAGACCCAACTTAACTCTGGGTGCCTCCAGTCTCAGTATTTCAAGGAAGGGATTCAAGCAAACTCCAAAAAGAGTAAGACTTTTTGTGATTTGTAAATAGCTGAACTTGAGGGGCCACTGGTTTTTCTTTTTTCTTTCTTTTTAAAAAGAGATATCTCTGATTTCACTGTTTCTTGCATTCAATCCTTTGTAGATGCTTAAAGCATCACATCGCTTTCCTGTTACTTCCAAACTTGTCCATGTTTGTTTGGTTTATTTTTTTTAAAAACCCGTTGTACATAATTCAGGTTTCCACAAAGGCTAGCTTGGATTGCAGAATCCAGTTCCAAGTCAAGTGTCAAAGTGCAAGTCAAAGCTTTTGTCTTCCTAAATTTACAGCACCTGGCTCAAATGCTTGTCATGGAAAGCAATTTCCAAATGCATACCGAAATCCACAGGCAGTGTTCTCCTGTCAATTTGAGGTCGCTCTGTAGGATTTGTTTGTTACTATTCTCATTCTTCATATTCAGAACGGTGATATATAATTTACCAGGGGGCAATAAATCACACTGCTTGAATAGGAGTGTGCACTGCCTTGGTTTTCAAATGGATGGAAGGCTGCTTGCTGTTATTTTTAAAGCGGCCTGTGGTTTTGTAGCAATCTCTCAAAAAAACCCCAGGAGGAACCTGTTTTTATTGACCCCCTTTGGAGCTCGGTGGTATGGTTATGAACAGAAACCACAGATGAGTAACCTGTGGCCCTCAGGATGTTGTTGAGCTATGTCTCCCATCATTCCAGATCACTGGGCTAGGGTGTGGCAGAGGAAGCAGGGACAGGTCAGGTGAGGGACAGGTCAGTAGAATCCCCACCTCTGGCTTCTAGAACTAGGAGGGGCTAGGAAAGAGAAGAGCAGCGATGACTTCCATGTTGGAGAATTTTCAGGTTGCTGGCATGCAACCCATAAGAAGAAGGAGGAGTGGAGCCCCACTGTTGCCTCAATTGCTCCCTGGGGCTCAGACCTGTGGACAGGTGCCTAGAAGCTAGAGGCTTATATGCGTGTGCATTCAGAGCACTGTAGAAGCTCCTGTGTTTCTCTTGTCAATAAAGAGTTAAATATCAGATGGGTGCCTTCCTTATCTGAAATGGGCCATGACATGGGGCTGATGGAAGTTGGGAGTCCAAGAATATCTGGAGGGCCACAGGTTCCCCATCCCTGGCTTACACCTTACTAAGCTATATTAATGCAAACTGTCAATGGCTAAAGAAACGATAGGAAAGTCATTCATCTTCTGTGGATTTCATCTTCCTTCAGCAACTTCAGGTGTTTTGAACACTGGAATTTCTAGATGTCTGAAACATCCTCCCATTTGCATTCCAAAGTGGCACAATGAGTGGTAGCTGATGGCCGCTAAAAGCCAGCTTCTGCCATGCTACTAAACCTCTCCTATTTACTCCTTCCTTCAGCTCCTCAGATACCACCTCCACCTCAGCACTACCCTTGACTATAGTGGAGGACCATGTCATGTTATCAGCATCAAAGTCAGAGAACTACAAGGCCACCAAGCTTTTGTGCATAGAATGGGATGGAGGCCGCCATCTTGGTTTTGCTTCAGGGCAATGAAAGGTGTTGGGTCTGCTTTATCTTTGCTCATATAGCTGCTTGAGGCCCAAAGCAAGTCAGGACATTTTGGTGTTTTTTTTTCTGAAGGAGAAAGCTATGTGTTGTTCCTCTCTTCAAAATTGCTAAGTGGTCATATTGGGATTCTGGACCCCATTCTTTTCAGTGCAAGTCCACATAAGCCTTGAAAGATTGAAAAATCAAAAGGATTATGGCTCTTCAGTGCATTTATGATTTTAATTAAACAACTGGAATATATTTCCATTTACTGTTGCCATTTTCTTGTAATTGCATATGCTTTTTAATTGTCAAGAGCCATAAATTGCATTACAAAATCTGGCTAGTTGCTACTGTTAATTTATATACCCTCACTAAATAACAACAAAATTTACTGACGCTGTAATTAATCATCTGTAACTCAGTAGATTGATTACAGTAAAACTTTTTAACACCTTAAACATGAAAAGTAAGTTTCCAGATACATCTGGCAGTTCATTACCTCCCTCCTGGTTTAACACAGAGGACATTATAGATTTCTTGCATGCTCCATTTTAACATAATGTTTCCATTAAGTATAATCCATCTTTAGAGGAAGTAAAAGAGACAGGTTTGTTGAATAAAAGTGATCAATTGTTTGAACCCCAAGAGACATATTCATCTAATAAAATGTCTAAATAATATGATAGTGATAGTAAGATGTATTAAGACAACTAAGGAATACAGAAAAGCATTCTTTGATTAAGTTAAAATAATTGGTCATATGGTAGCTAATTATATAGACTTCAATCTGCAGAGAGAGAGAGATGGTGATGAAAAAGTTTCACTTATGGTTGCAGGGTTGGTCCCATACTCTTAAAACTTCAGACTGCATTTGCAATAGCCTTCATTTCCAATACGCTTGGGGAAGAAAAATAAAACTTAAAGGTAGTTTAGTATCAGCCACCTTCATAGATACCAGACACTCCATTTTACGAGCACCTATTCTCTCCCTCCCTCTCTGTCTCTTGGGCTACAAGACTCTAAAAGAGATGAGATTCATGTGAAGGTATCAGCTACCACTGACTGTACCACTTTGGAATGCAGATGAGGGTGGAATTACATGTTTAGTGCACCCCCAACTGAAAAGCCCTTGTATGTGGAAAGCTTGCATGTTGGGGAAACCCATATGATTAGAAATGTCTGTCATTGCATTCAGGGTTGTTGTTTTTTTGACCTTGAGGAACATTCTAAAATATTTTATCACCCACCTGTAATAGGAGATGGTATATTCTTGCAGGAACTGTACCACCTGCATTTTCTGGATCGTGTTGAATCTTTCCATGAGGCCAAACGGGTGAACTATCTTTGCTGAAAAGTCTTTTGTTTGGAGTGACACGAGCTGCAAAAGTTCTGTCTCCGGCATTTGATCTCGGGCGACTCTTTTGTACTTGCAAGTTGTAACTTGGAGAGGGAGTTATTGTCTGATGAACGTGTCGGCATCAACTCGCCCCTAAATTCTGGCATTTGCATTAGAATATGGATTATCTTATTTTCCCATCACTGCAGAAAATTCTATTATATTCATTTTACTGGCATATAAATATGTATTTGGTTCAAGTATAAAAGAAGGAGAAAAACAAAAACAAAAATTGTAGGGGATTATATCAGAAGATACAGTCATAAAAGTTTTTTTTTCCTTTTAGTTAGATTACACATTGTCACAAACTGAAAGCTGAATAAAACTGATTAACCCACCTTTAGGATTTGCTGTTAGATTTTTCATGGAAAGAATACATTTCCCTTTGAGAGTTTTGCACATACTTTAACGTGCCTGTAATAAATTTCAAAGACCTGCCAAGTGATACACTGGGGCATTTTCCCAAAGACAGAGAGTCATGAATTTGTCTATCAATTTATGCATATTATTTGTCATAAAACGAGCGATTCTGAGGTACGGAAATGATTTCACCGATGCCACAACAACAGGAGACTATAAATCCATTCCCATAAAACCGGCTACAGATTGAGGTATACTCTAAAGGCCAAGATTCTCTCTACAAGCTAATAATACTGTTGGTCTTTGGGCTGGTTTAATGAAAAACATAAGGGCAGGTAGACCAGGGCAACTTTTGAACCACTCTGGTCCAGCATATCAGTTATAAATTCTACTTAACTGAGTGGTTGGCACTATTTACGGCTGCCTTGTGTCACCAGAGTGGCACATAACAACCAGACCATGTCAGTGAATTTGACTGCTGAGCTTCAGAGAAAGCTGAAGGGGATGGTAGGTCAGTGGAACATCTGGATGTGGGAAATAAATATACATTGAGCCTGTCAAATTATTGCAGAATTGTGCCCCAAGGCCCGCTCTGGCATGAAATCTGTCAGACTGGGAAAAAGGCCTGAAGAGAGGACTGAGACGGAGGGAGACCTTCAAAGAAGAAAAGCATAACCCTAAATATGTAATTTGGCAAGCAGCACTGGTTTACACGTGTTTTTTCTTAATATCTATGTATATTGCATTTTTAATTCCATGACTATTTTGACACTTTCCTCAATGTGGCTGAACAATAGTTAGCATCTTGGACACACACACACACACACACACACACACACACACACACACACACACTTCACCCAGACCCTGATTTCCTGCTTTGTAAATGGCCCAATTTGGCCCAGACCAATCTGGAAGCTGGCCAAATTGGCTCAGGGTCCCAACGTACTTCATTTCCCCACTTCCATTCACCATTAGGAATTTTTTTAAAATGGTGAAAACTTTTTTTCTGACAGAAGTGGATGAAATCTGCTGGCATAGTTGCCCCTCTGGAATGGATACAGCCTGCAGAATTACAAACAAATAGATCTAGAGGCTTTGTGATGGACACATCTAAAATGTAACCCACTCCCCCCCAAAAAAAGATCTGTGTATAATTTTTTTAAATATTTGGGCAGAACTGGACTAAATTTGCCAGCAAGGTTGCCCCTTCTGAGGCATGAGTCCTGCAAATGTCAGAAGGATGGATGCAGTGGTTTTGCTACCAGGGAAGGGGCTACGTGTTTAGGGTGGGAATCATTTGCCCTCTTTGCAATTGGTCTGAAAACTACTCACACAAGAGAGGTAAGAAACCTGCCAAACTGCAAACAAATAGTTTCAGGGGGTTTTGTGATATATACTCTAAAGCTGATTTTAGAGTGGAAAGTAGAAAGGGAAACAACCCCCTTTGATTAGAAGCTTGCAAGTCACTCCAGGGCCCTCCCTCTGCACCTCCTCCCCATCCTGGACTCTTACATAAGCTTTAATACATAGGTTTTGCTCTTTCAAAGCAGCTCCCTTCACCAAAGCCTTGGGATCAGTGAGCACTGATAAAACAATTCCCTCTGGCGACAAGCTAAACCTGTAAATCTCAACAGAGCTCTCCATCCATGCGCTGTCTCCCTTCTGGTGCCTGCTCTCACTTCCCCCCACCATCCCACCCTGGCATTTTGGTAGTCTTAGAGACATTACTTTCAAAGAGCAGTTTAGAGGCCCCAGCTTTGACTTGGGCTGTCTCATAGGGATCTCGCTTCACCTTTGCCAAACCCAAAATACCTCCAAGGCATCCTGGGGATTTGTGACTCATCGTCCCCACTTCCACTTGTGTTATGCCTAGAAAGCTGGGTCTGAGCAGTTTTCTACCCCATTCCATCCAGATTTCAGTTTCTTTCCTGCCCCTCTGGTTAAGCAGCATGCTGTGATGATTGAGTATGCTATGAGTTATGAGTATGGGGTTTGCAGAATTATATTTTGTTGCATTTTCCTTGCATTTTCTCCCAAATCCCTTGCAAGTTCTAATATATCCAGTGAGCAACCGACAGAATTTCTCTACCCACTATATTTTCTTTAAAAAGAGAATCTCTTGCCTCAATCTGGTAGAATGAAATTAGCACCTTTTGGAAGCATGGATTTTAGTTAATAAGAATTACCATCCTACTTGTTATTACACTGTGCAGAGTGTAAAAACTTCAAAATACTCATCGTATTAACTTGTTGAAATCTACACCCTATTTTCCTTAGAACTGCTCCCTGTCAATGAATGATTTATTATTTTAATTTGCACCACAGCCTTCAAAGTATTAGGAAATATTGTTTTGAATGACCTCTTCCTCCCTCCCCTTGTATTATCCAACATAACCTCATTACAACTTCAAGGAATTTACTTTGTTAAAGCTGTAAACTGCATCCATACCTTTAACCATTCTCAAAGCTCCCTTGAGATCTCTAACTTGAGGCCTCTTGACCTAATGCTGTTTCACTGATTTGATATAATTCTGAAAGTCTCCTCTAGGAAGGAAATTGCCAGCTTGGAAATAAGATGAATTGAAGCTGAAAGATGAAGCGATGTAAGTGCAGAATTTAAATTTTGCTTTTCAGAAAGTAGGAAATCAGCAGCTGTCCTTAAACCAATCTTGCCATAAGTAATGAAACTGGGCAATGCATGACCCAGACTGGAGAAGAGATTATGCTTATATAGTCTAAAGGGATTCTGTTTTCTAAAAGCAGTGACTGAAACTACATTTGATTGAAGACTTAGTACAGGTTGCATGTTCCTTCTATCTTAAATTCATGTATGTATATTCCAGTTACTAGAACTGACATTCCATAAATTGTAGTTTGATAGTCAAGTGAATGCCAAAAGCAGAAAGTATAGCTCTCGTTTGACTGAAGCAAGGGTCATTGTTACAGTTCCCATGTCCTTGGCATAGTTCTAAAGCTTCTAAGCTCTCAGCAGTTGTTGACCTCAGTTGCTTCACATATGTGTGCATATCACTTGATTACTCAAAATCTGAGCCTGGTTTAGACACTTTCCTGGCTGACAATGTTACCATTATTATTGCCTTTTTAGTCACTATTTTTATTTTTAAAGTAACCCAAAGTGACTTACAATGTAGTACAAAAATTAAAAACATAAAAATCCGAAGAGAATAAAAGACTAAAAATACACCCAAACATATATAAATGGCAGGTCTAATACAACTCGCCCCACTCAAAAGTAAGCAAGGAAGAAGCCACAAATATACTTAAAATCTTCCCAGTTGGTGGCTGGGATTCTGAGGTAGGAAGAAGAGTTTGCCTGGGACCTTGAAGTAGATAATTACTCACTCCAAGCAGGTGTCCCCTATGGATTTGCTCCTGCTCACTTCGACAGCCTTCTGGGAACTGGCCTTTGCGTTTTGGCAGGAACGTGAAGTGTTTTTCTTTCAAATGTTAAGATTTTGTTGCCTTACATTTTTTGTAAGTTGTAAAGGCTTGAATTGTGCATATGTGTGTTTTTCCCTTGTGAGAAAAATCTTGGGAGCCTTTCCCCACTGAAAGATGGCATAGTCATAAACTTTAACCAGAACCAAGTAAAGGAGCAGGTCTGCATGGACCACCAGTATCATATGTAATGTATGGTGTGATATGGGCACTTCAGTTGGAGGCCTGTGCATGTGGACGCCGAATCTGAGAGGTGTGGAGGTCATGAATTTCAGGTTTCCAGATATACAGCATTCATCTGGAGTGCCAGCAGCACACTCTTATTTCGGTGCATGGCAGACAGGCATGCCATTGCCTGGGGAAAGTACGGGGTGGAGGAAGGGGGTGCGGTAGGTGCGGTCCACCCCGGGTGTCACCACTGAGGGGGGTGACAAAATGCTGGGTGCCACTCACTGCAGGGCCTGCAGCGCGCCTGAGCCATGCATCTCTCCTTGGAGAGGTGTGGTGGCTTAGGCGCATGCAGGCTCCGTTCTGCCCCAACGGTCTGCCTGCTGCCTCCCCCACAGCTTTAGGGCGGCAGAGTGGGAGGAGGCAGGCAGACTCCAGAAGCCCCACAATGCGCCCTGCCCTCACCCCGCCCTTATGTTTGGTCTCACTGCCCCTGGGCGTGCCACCCCAGGCGCCCGAGTGGCTTTCTCTGCCAGTAAAGTGGGGCATAATTATTCCCAGTAGACTGACTATATAAACTGTCACAGATAAAAAGCTTTGTGTTTGAAAGCACAGGAAATTCTATTTGTGGTCATAATACCACCCAACTGTTGAAGTTGGTTTACCACACGGGGGCGACTTGAAATTGGGACTGTGCTGTGGCTGCTCTACACAGAGGGTGGGATTCAATGTTGCACTCTTGCAATAGTTCTGTCTGTGCATTTTCAGGGAGTGTGTGTGGGGAGGTATGCAGAGGGAAGAGAGGGTGAAAGCCCCATTGTCCAAATGGAATGTATAATCTGGTACATTTTCCATGCAAATGAGGAGTCATGCCCCTGAGCCAAAACTGAGGGATAGTCCCACCAGCTCCTTGGACCTGCCACCCCATAGACAAAGATCACTAAACCATACCGGTGAGCCGTAATGCCCTGGGTGCTCACAAGTTGAAGGAATTCCCAAGGGAAGTCTGTTTCAAGCAGGTTCCATGTAAAAGCTGACTTATGAGAAGCCAATGGGCTTTAGTGTACAGTTTTATATAGCCTGTCCTTGTATTAATATGGAGTCATAAATTACTATGCAGCAGCTTTATAGCAATGTATTTACCTGTCAACAGTAATTGTCCCTTTCTCTTCATGAAAAGAACTGAATGTATATTGTTAAATTTCACTGAGAGTTAAGTCTGTGAAGTCTTTTTATAATAATCACTGCCTTTTCATCTGGTGAGCTGGCTTCATAACACCTATAAAATTGAAAGAGTTTCCCGATCTTCACAAAGTATACACATGTCTAGATTTCCATCCATTAAATGCTTTTGTTAGTTCATAGTTGATGGATCCCAACCTTTTTTATTTTAATGTTGCCATAATTATTAGCCCTTGATTGTGTTTTAGAAAGAGATCAAAGAAACCACTATTCTACCAATGTATTCATGTGATAGGTGACTGGGTTTGGAAGAAAAATAGGACAATTAGATTGTGCTTTGGCGTTGTGACAGGTGAGGAAACACAGACATGAGATACTTCTGCTGTATTGTGCAGAGTGCATAGTTGCCCATGGTGGATTGCCTCTAGTAGAGTGGAAGCCAATACTGAACAGTCCTAGAATAATACTGTGTTGGTTTTGACCTATAAAGTCTTAAATGGCTCAAAGCTGCAGTAACTCAAGGACTGACTCTCCCCATATGAACCAACCCAGACCCTTTGATCATCATCTGAGGCTTTTCTTTGTGTGCCCCCTCCATGAGAGGTCCAGATGGCGGCAACATGAGAATGCGCCTTTCCTGTGGTGGCTCCCTGTTGGTGAAATGCTATCCCCAGAGAGGCTCACATGGAACCTTCAGTACATATCTTTATGTGCCTGGCAAAAACATTCCTCCTCACACAGGGCTTTGGCTAGTTAAAAAATCTATGACCTTTTAAAATGTGTGTGTGTGTGTGTGTGTGTTTGTGGTATTTCTTTGTTGATTATTATGCTATGTATTTTTGTGTTTTTCTACTGCACCCGCCCTGTGATCATCAGATGAAAGGTAAATAAATAATAATAATAATAGCAGCAAGAATTTTGGAATTCCCACTTTATGGTACACTTCAACCTTTCCACTAAACAGTATCAGTTTAGCTGAGTTGCAACTCATTCTCTTCTGTACTATCTGCCAACACGGTCAGTTGAGTTATGTAAAATAATAATAATAATAATAATAATAATAATAATAATAATAATAATTTATTTATACCCCACCCATCTGGCTGGGCTTCCTCAGCCACTTTGGGCGGCTTCCAACCAAATATTAAAATACAGTAATACATCAAACATTAAAAGCTTCCCGAAACAGGGCTGCCTTCAGATGTCTTCTAAAAGTCTGGTAGTAGTTTTTCTCTTTGACATCTGGTGGGAGGGCGTTCCACAGGGCGGGCGCCACTACGGAGAAGGCCTTCTGCCTGGTTCCCTGTAACTTTGCTTCTGGCAGTGAGGGAACCGCCAGAAGGCCTTCGGCGCAGGGCAGGACCTCAGTAAAGTACTTTCTCCTTAGTAGGTGTAGGTGCCCCAAAGTCAATGGGAATCATTCACTCCATTGGGAGTGTGGACACTACAGGAGAGAAGTTCTTTACTGCTAAATGTACTGCTGGACTGATTTTTTTGGTATTCAAGGACCAGATTCAACCAATGGATCCCATTAGTGGAAGCCAAGACAAGTCCTTCAGCTATTCAGGGGTGGACTTTGGTAATCTTTGGTAGTATGGTGCCATGATTTGGTGCCCCCAAATGGATCTTCTCAGTTATGGATCTTCTCAATGTTGTGCCCCCTCAACTCTTTGACCTGTTTGATGGAACTGTCTGCAATGCCCTAAATCTTTCACTAAACTAGCACAGTTCCCCCCCCACTCCTCCCCCTGTGTTCTCCAAACTGGTTCTTGGGGGGGGGACTCCAAGAACAGCATGTGTGGGAGTAGAGGAAAGATTGTTCCATCTGGTAAGCTGAAATGCTTGTACTGTGGGAATGATTTTCTTAGGGCTATATTGAATTCATTTCTTAGGCTGCAATTCAAACCCCACTTACCTGGGAGTAAGCAACCATTGAATTCAATATGACTTACTTTTGAGTTTATGTGGTCAGAATTGCATTGTTAGTTATCCTCTGGCTTTCTCAATACTTGAATGTTCTAATACAGCTTTTGGCAAAAACATTTTAAAAATAATAATTTAAAAATGCATATGTAGACAGAAAATACATTTTATTAAAAGCATATTCTGAGAAATGTTTGTATTTAAATGTTAATTTTCAATTATTTTTCACAGACTAATGCAGAAATGAGACAGAATTGATATATGGGTAAAAACTCATGGAAATTGACATTGTCTGGAAAGAGATTTGCCCATCCCTAGTGCAAACAGATGTTTTATGTCCCTTTGCTGTTATTTTACATTGCTCTGGGATCTGTTTCAATGAAGGGAGGTTTTTTTATTTATTTTAAAAATAACATAAATAATAAATGGTCTAAAGCTGGTGATGTCGAACTGATAAATGCTGAAGCAAAAAAACAAAAATGAGAATGCAGGGGACAAAAAAAAACCCCTAAAAAAAACCTTGAAACTTAAGACAAACATCTGGAATATGCCAAAAGAGGGATTCTGTAATCTAGCAGCACAAAGGAAGAAACAACCAAGGCTTCTGCAGTGTCCCAAATGATGAACACCAGACAGATGATATCTCTAAGAAATAGAAAAGAAAAAGAGGAACATAAAGCAGCCTCTAGCACGAGTGGCAGAGAAGCATTCAGAAGGCATGTGATATGTACAAAAGTCACCCCCCCACCCCCCCTCTGAAATGTATCTGGGAATGAAGAGACTAAAAATAGTTCTCAAGCTATTGCAACTCTCATTCAATTATGAGAGACAAATTTACCTCATCCTATAGCTGAGACTCCAATACTTTGGCCATCTCATGAGAAGAGAAGACTCCCTGGAAAAGACCCTGATGTTGGGAAAGATGGAGGGCACAAGGAGAAGGGGACGACAGAGGATGAGATGGTTGGATAGTGTTCTCGAAGCTACCAGCATGAGTTTGACCAAACTGCGGGAGGCAGTGGAAGACAGGAGTGCCTGGTGTGCTCTGGTCCATGGTGTCACGAAGAGTTGGACACGACTAAATGACTAAACAACATAGTTGCTCAGAGACCACAACCCTGATTGTGCAGGGTGGGATCAATTCAATTCAATTTGTTTAACCTCAAGCACTAAGTGGAGAATTTAGAAATAGTTGTTGCAAGTCACCCATGTTGGCAAAAGATGCCCACCTCTATGAGCCACTCCCTTCACAATTCCATTTTACTTGTCATAATGGCTTGGTAACACTGTTTCATTGTTGCCTACCCTGCACATCCCATGCTCCTGACATGCACTCAGCCAGAACATGTTTTGATAATTGTTCTGTGTGCCAGGAAGAAATTGTACATCTCTCTCCAATCCTCACCTTTACTTCTCCCCAACTTCTGTCCTAGGAGTCCATCAACTGTCCGTCTCCTGTGTTTCAAAACTGAGAATGGGCAGAACATGTCAAAACTCTGCTCAGAGGGCATCTTCCAGCTCACCTGATTGTCAGAACAGGACTAAAAGTACCTTGTCAATGCCTCAATTCTCGTTGGTGGATCAGGGCCCCCTGATTCCTTCCTTTCCTGAGATCCACAAAATTTGTAAATCTGACGCTTCGCTATGAAAAACTGTTGCCTTCTTGATCTCATGAGTGTATCTTATTTCCCACATCTAAGCTGAACTACTTCTCAACTATTTATTTAGAAAGCCTGATGTTATAATAACGACCAATGTGTGGAGAAGGCAGATATATCAAGAATATGCCCCACAGAGCTGGATGCCATCATAGAATCCCCCCTGGCTTAGGAAAAAGTCTTAAAGGGTGATGTGGGAGAATGAAATGGTGGCAAGAATTTAGAGTTAACTGAAGCTGGCAGTCTGCTGTACACAAATATCTTTCTTGATCCATGCCATCTAGTCTATGAGAGTTTAAGACCAGATGGTCTTGGATGAGAACTGCTGCTGACCCAAGAAACCTCATGGCCTTGTTTAAATTCCTCAGTATACTACCACCATTCACCCTTTGGGGTCTATATCCTAAGGCATGGAAAAACATCAGGATAACTGGATAGGCCCTGGCAGTCTCACTCCTCCATGATAATATGTAGCGTTCTTTCTCAGTCCTGCTTTGTGAAAGAGCTTCCTGGAGATGTCAGGTTTTGAACCTGGGACCTTTTACATGAACATGCTCCACAACTGAGCTATAGACTCTCCCCACTGTTTTCTGTGGGGTGAATAGCAAGCACTGGGAACTTTTGAAAAAAACAAACCCTGAAGTACCTTCCCAGTCCTTTTGGTTTTCTACCCCTGTTGAAAAGAATTTGGTTTAGTTGCTGCTTTAAATTTTAAATAGAAGGAACATGTATAGGCTTGAATAAAGAGCTTTCTTTAAACAAGCAAGCAAGCAAGCAAGCAAACAACCAACAAATAACAAAACAAAAAACACCCCACCACCACCACTTAATGTGAGCATAAATCAGGTTTTGCATTTCAATGGAGATAATGACTTGATCGGCTTCTCTAAAAGTTAAACATAAGAGTTAAATGCAAGATTCTATTACAAGCTTTCCCCAAAATCTTAAGATAAAAGTGACCTTTAAGAGGAGGGCCTTGGTAACTGATTCTTTTACAGATAGTGTACAAGTAGACTGAAGCAAGGACATCTGTTTTGGTGTCAGAGGACTAATGGCTGTAATACTTTAAGGGAAAAGGGTAGAGCTTTGACAGGGAGTAAAGAACAATGAAATTGCTTTGGATGATAGCCACTGGTTATCACTTGAACATCACCACTCAAGGTTCAGGGTCACCCTGGTAGCCATGCTCCCTTATAATACAGGATGAGACCATATAACCAAGGAGGCCACACTTTCTCCTAGTTGGCTAATTGCACTACATTACAAAATTAGAGGCTTTGCAGCTGGCATCAGTAGGTGACTAATCTAGTGGCACATTGATGGAGTGTGATGGTTTTCCAATCACCATCTGAAGAGGTCCAAAGAGAAACGAGCACTAAAGGGCTATTCATTCCTTGGAAGACCATTGATTTGTAGGAAAAAAACGAGTGTACTCTAAAATTAACATTCACTGGCCCTTGGAAACAAGGAACCACTAACTGATATACAAGTTGCTTTTAAAAGATACTCTTGGGTTCCATAACTACAGTGTGGCTAATCAAATTCACATATAAATGAATGGCTGAGGAACAGAGGGCAAAATTACATTGTATTTTAAACACTTTCCCTTTCTGCGGGGGGGGGGGGGGATATATTTAAGAGTAGTGGTAGGGAGCCTGTGACCGTCTAGAGATGTTGTTTGACTTTGGCCACTTCCTCATTTTACATTTAAGGCACTATGATACTACTTTAAACAGTCATGGCTTCCCCAAAAAGTTCAGGGAGCTGAAACCTGTTAAAGGTGCTGAGAATTGTTGTTTTCCCTCCCAGAGCCACCATTCTCAGGGTTCCTTATGATAGGGTTGCCATATTCCCAAAAGTGAAAATCCAGAAAAAGTTGTTCAGATTTTCTTTTTTTAGGGGGGGGTCATCAAAGTTGTTGAGCTTTTCTTGGGAACATCTCCCCACAAAATCTAACCCCCATTGCTATATGTCCAGGTTTTACCAAACATTTTACTGAAATGCCGAAAATCTGCCCGGATGCCATCTTCTGGCCGAACTCCTGAATGTGCATGGGGAAACTCAACCTTATGGCAGCCCTGCCTTATGAAGAGGTTGATTGTTAAACCACTCTGGGAATCAGTAGCTGTGTTAGGGGAGGAGAGCTGTCCTAACAACTCTCAACATCCTTAACAAACAACAGTTCCCAGGATTGTTTCTTTTTTTTGGGGGGGGGGAAGCTGTGACCATGTGATTGTGGCCTCCAACTCTCATCAGCTCCTGCCAGCACAACCAATGGTCAGAGATGATGGGAGCTGTGGTTCAGCAACATCTTGAGGGCCACAGATCCCTCACTCGTGATGTGGAATTGCAGTGGTACCTTGGTTTTCAAATCTAATCCATTCTGGAAGACCGTTCGGCTTCTGAAATGTTTGAGAATCAAGGCACAGAGGGTGGTTTGCAGTTTCAATGGAGAAAACTGAAGAGGGAAAAATGCAGTTGAAGCCATTTGACTTCCGACTCACACTCAAAAATGGAAGCATTTACTTCTGGGTTTTCGGCGTTCAAAAACCAAAACGTTTGGCTTCCGAGATACTTGAAAACAAAGGTACCACTGTATTTGGAAAATACAGGCAACTCCCCTTGGACACGTTCAAATCGTGTGTGCCTTTTTAAGCATCAGAAGGGGCCAGGGCAATACAAGATGGGCCAGGCTTATGTACATCCCACTGATGGGCATGATGCCTCAGAACACCTGCATAGATTGGGAGCTTGCTTGTATCACACTTCTACAAATATATCTATATCTCTGTAGATAGATAGATAATGATTTATAAAATCCTTGTTGGAGAAGAATTTACGAGGCCATAATTTTCACCTCATATATGACGAGAATATTATGACATGTGTATGAATATTATGACACATGCCAAGACATGTGTTTTCAAAGTCAGGAAATATGAGCACCAGTTATATCATTAGAACAATGGGCTTTGCATGGGGCTGCCTTTGAAAACTAGTGCAGAATGTGGCTGCCTGACTGCAGGTGAGCCAGTCATATAACATGGATCCTGGGACAGCTGCACTGGGTGTCTGAAGGTTTCTGAGCCCAAGTCAAAATGCTGGTTTTGACCTATAAAGCAGGACCCCTATGGCTCAGGACTCCACTGTCTTTTGGAGCACCTCTCCAGATGTGAACCTACCTGGTCTTCATCTGAGACCTAAGGTAATCCAGGTGACCCCTCTGAGGGAAGTTCAGCAACTCACAACAGGGGGGAGGTCTTTTCAGTTGTGGCTTCCTTTTTCTGGAATATCCTCAGTGAGATGTGCTTGGCACCATCATTGACATCCTTTCAGTACCAGGTAAAAATGTACCTCTTCTGCCAGCCATTTAATGAAATAGGATGAAATTGTGATGGTGGGGTTTTTTGCTGCTGTATTGTTGGGTTTGCTTTATAGATTATAGAAAAATAACCACATTGTCCCTTTTCTGATTTTATGTCATGCTTTATGTTTTGAAAATTCTGTAAGTCGCTTGGAGACTTTTAATGAGTCATGCAACTAATAAACTGAAATAATAATAACAACATTCAGACAACCACTTTGCTGCTAGTATACACAAACATAAAATAGGTTCATCCTGGATAGACAAAAACTAAAGGACAGCCAGCTAAACAAGGATTGTGAAATTCATCCCTTAGCTGCCTGAAAACAAGCTAGGACTAGGAACAGCCACTCTAGAGAAGTGGTTTCGCCTACTATAGTAAATTGTTTAATTACAAGATTGCTGTACAAACATGCATACTGACACTCAGCTTGTGAAGCAGATGCTGAATTTCTAGGCAGATCCTTTCCCGAGCTTCTAACTGTAGATACAAAAAGGCAGCTAATGAGACAGAAAGAAAACAATTGAAGGGGGAAAACACCACCACACACACACACACACGGCAAACTAAATGTCAAATAGCACAGGAAATGTCAAGATAATGGGGAAAATTATTGGTTAACTATACAACTGAGGCAAAAGTCAGTTCTTTTTTTACGAAGAGAAAAGGGCAATTGCAGTTGAAGAGAAAGATCAGTGCTATAAGTGAGTTGCCAATTAGTTTTTATCACAGTGCAGTAAAAGAAGGGATCTTTCTTAGAAGCCTAGACTAAAATTATCAGGGTAAGGAGTTGGAGTCAGGGCCTTAGAACATTTGACCCAGGAAGCTGAGAATAGGCCTTCAGCCGTGGTCTGTGCTCTGCGCTCTGCCAGGGGCTTGACATACCCTTTATCTTTGCAGTCCCAGGTAGGCAGCAGAAATAAATGGTTTATGAAGCCCCCAGGTGGGCAGCATGGCCTCTGTGGGGAACACAGTTTTATGGTTAACATATAGAAGTGCTGCACTGAAAACTTATCCTATTTTTATTCTACACCATCCCCAATTAATGAGAAGAAGAAATTGCCTTTGGAAATTATCAAAAGGGAGAGAGAAGCCTGTTGAAAATCTCTTTGGTGAGCTAGAGATGTGTGAGTGTGCGCATACATCCCTCCATCAACATGAACATTACATATACCATGAATACCTTGATTTTGAGGTTACTGGAGGGAGGTGGTGAGTGCTCTCTTTCATTCTACAAATCATTGCACTGGTAGCCTGCACTTTGCAGCTTTCCATGATTCCATTAAAGCCAAGGGATTCACATCATGAAATAACACTTTCCCATGGGGCTTTTTCTGATCAGGAAGTACAGGCTGCAGAATGCTGGAGAAATGCTCACTGGTAAGAAACACATGCACCATCCTTTGGCTGCCTCAAAGCAGTAAGGTGAGTTTAAAACCTCCAATCAGACTGAATCCTAAGGAACTCCTCAAGTGGGCTTGTGAAATGGGAATATTCTCCCTCTCCTCCCATCACATCCCCCATCCCCCCAAATCTTCTCTGGACAGTTTAGGGACCCCCCCCCTGAATTTCATGTGGGGGTGCATGGGTTGAGTAGGCACTTATTTTTCATTACTGGGATCTTATGGTGAAGAGTGGGTAAGAAATAATAACACCAGCAACAATATATTGACACCCGGAGGGGCATCACATTGGCTGAAAAAAAACAACCTCAAGGATTCCCATCTGTTTGTATTGTTATAAATCTGAGGGGAAGAGTAAAGTAAAGGAACCCCTGACCATTAGGTCCAGTCGTGGCCAACTCTGGGGTTGCGGCGCTTATCTCGCTTTATTGGCCGAGGGAGCCAGCGTACAGCTTCCGGGTCATGTGGCCAGTATGACTAAGCCGCTTCTGGCGAACCAGAGCAGTGCACGGAAACGCCATTTACCTTCCCGCCGGAGCGGTACCTATTTATCTACTTGCACTTTGACGTGCTTTCGAACTGCTAGGTTGGCAGGAGCAGGGACCAAGCAACGGGAGCTCACCCCGTCGCAGGGATTTGAACTGCTGACCTTCTGATTGGCAAGTCCTAGGCTCTGTGGTTTAATGCAGAGCTGTTAAGAAACAATAATGGGCCATTAAGAGCCATTGGCAAAAGAACCATCCTTCTCCCCAGCTCTGAGGAGTGGACAGAGACAGAAGAATTGGCAGGTTACCTAGGTGATGGCTGTGTAAGAGGTGACAGGAAAAGCTTTGGGTTTTGGCAAGAGGTGTGTTGGGAAGAAGGAGAACAAATGCCATGGCCTACACCATGCCCTGAATTCACAACAGAAAAATGACTCTGCCTGAGGGCCTGGACCTTCTGGAATCTTGCCAGTGTTCAGCAGAGATTGGGATGGGCATGTAACAGTATAGAAGCTGGCTTGGTTCTCAACAGCTTACATTGAGTAGGGCTGCCAAAAAAAGCTCTACAATTTTGGGATCTTCTTTAAAAAAGCTCAGCCATTGAGCCACCCAAGAAGCTTGTTGAAGGGTAGAATATATTAATCCTTAAATAAGTAAATATTGAACACACAAGGCAGCTCTTTAGTTTTCATTGGTGGCTTCTTGGAGTCTTGTTTTTTCAGAGTACAGCGACTTGAGTGTTTAGCCAATCTAGTTTTAACACCTACATCAAAACATTCTGACTTATCTCAATTCCTAGTTCAGGTTTCCTTTTCAATTAAAGGAAATTACTTTGGAGGGAAATAAAGCACCCAGGCCAAAGTCTCCAAAAGTGAATTCTGAGCTAATGTATCACCACCACCACCATCAGTACTATGCCTTCTGATGCCTTATTTAATTACTTGTAGTTTTTACTGACGAGAGCAGTTGTGCTAGTTCAGAGGAAAAAGCGAGCCTCTGGAAAGCAAAAAATAAAATAAATAAAAACTGTTGTGAAACTTTCTAATCAAAACACTACTCAGGGGGGAGAAAAGTTAGTGGCACTCGTTCACAGCAAAGTGTTAATAATTAACTTATAGTGTGTGCTAACATTTGGTGGATATCAAACAAGCTCTAACAGCTCGTTGGAACAGCAGGTATTTTTCAAAGCCCACAGGAAAAAGGGTTGAGGAACAGAAATTGTGACAACAGCTGGGTAAAGTACAAGACTGCATAAAACAAAGTTGCTGACATTTTCGGGGATTTACCTAGGTGGGGTTTTTTTTGAAAGCAAAATGTTATATTCATCCTCTTGATTCTCAAATTGATTGCTTTAAGTTAAAGCACTCTCCTGAAAGTAATGGACTGAATACGATGTTGTCAACATGCACAGGAAAAAGCTACAAAAAAGACACACGGTTCCAGGTCTGACATGGAGTAACTTTTTGCATTCATCCTCTAGAGACATTTTATTTTGTTTTATAAGTACTGGAAGCCTCTCAGAGAGGCTGGGGAAACCCAGCCATATGGGCGGGCTATAAATGATAAAATTATTGTTGTTGTTGTTATTATAGAGATGATATTTTGTCTCACTGTATGTCTATCATATAGATAACAGGTGACTGGCAGGCAGGTAGGCTCACCTGCCTGTCAAAGGGGTCAGCGGGGTTGGAAGAACACAGGAGCTGGTCTGTAGGCTGGAACTTGTTCCTCAGCCTTCCTTTAGACCTTAGGCATACTAGACCTTAAACCAGCTCTCCCCAGCCTGGTGCCCCTCAGATGTTGTTCTATAAGTCTTAGCAGCCCCAACCATCATGGTCAGGAATGATGAGATTTGTAACCCAAAACACCTGCAGGAAATAGCTTTGGAGAAGGCTGCCCTAAATCTATGTATTCCCAGAAACTGAGAAATATGGCTCTGATTCTACATGAGTGAGCTACCTCACTGATGATGATGATGATGGTGATGATGACGATTTACTGGGCACAAAAATAGCAATTGCATCAAAGATACCTTAACATCTTTGCAAACTGGAGCTGATTTTGTGCCTAGGTAAGAAATAAAGGGGCACAGGTCGTAGAATGACTTTCAGCATAGAGAGCAGTTTCCTTCCCACACAGAGAATTAAATTCACATGCATTTGTAATTGCTGTAGCACACAGAACTGTAGCGTATATTGTATCATTTTCCCAGTAGGATAGTGGATTTAGCTGCAAGCATTTTGCTGGAAATTAAAACCTATCATCTGAACGCTGTGCAGTCTGACATTCACATTGTTTTCCCAGTTGCATTGCCAACATTTAAGCATAATTTGATATTTGTGTATGAAAATAGGCATTCCCTTTTATAGCTTCTCTTTCTTTCTTTCTTTCTTTCTTTCTTTCTTTCTTTCTTTCTTTCTTTCTTTCTTTCTTTCTTTCCAAATACAAGAACCAATAACCACTTATCCAGCAGTATAGCTAATGTTGCTTGTTCTATGCATTGAATTTAGACGGAAGCTTACACATTCAGTGTTCAAATATATTACTTAACATAACATCTCCACTAACAAGACTGAGCAGTTGATTTTACAAGGTCTTGATTTTGGTCATTAACATACTTAAAGAAAGGGGCCCACATTTCTTCCCAGATACAGTCTGGTTCTTCCATTGTTGAGCTATTGCTAAGCATTCTGTGATCAGTAAGAAGCCTACTAGTTTTCTGTGGTGCAGGGTGGAGCCCAAGTCTGTGTCCACATTCCCTCACTGGTGGCTTTCAAATGTAGATTTTGATCTAAATATCATCCTGTAATCATATGCACACTTACTTTGGGAGTAAGCTTCATTGAACTTGACGAGACTTACTTCTGAGAAAATATGCCTAGGATTGTGCAGGAACCATAGGATCTTTCAATCAATAGGTGGCATTGCCCTACAAAGCTCATGAGCGGACTCCAAAATGAACATTAGAAATTATCCAAGTTAAAATAGAAGAGAGTAGAAGCTAAACGCAAGGGAGAGCTAACCCAAGGCACAATAATGGAACAGAGTTGGAGGGCTTTTCATGTGTTATCCACTTATTTCTGTCTAACTAGTTTCTCAGCCATCATCTGGTGTGAGGATAGGAATACTGATGTGCCATACAAAGTGCTTGTAAGGGCAACTGAGAGTTGTGAAGCACTTAAACAGAATATTGCTAGCACTGAAAAAACCCACTCTTAAACCCCTAGTGCTCTTGTTCTCTGTAGCAACATGGCAGTAGAATTCTACAGTGGTACCTCGGGTTAAGTACTTAATTCATTCCAGAGGTCTGTTCTTAACCTGAAACTGTTCTTAACCTGAAGCACCACTTTCGCTAATGGGGCCTCCTGCTGCTGTCGCGCCACCAGAGCACGATTTCTGTTCTCATCCTGAAGCAAAGTTCTTAACCTGAAGCACTATTTCTGGGTTAGCGGAGTCTGCAACCTGAAGCATATGTAACCCGAGGTACCACTGTACTTAATTTATCAATCAATCAATCAATCAATATCAAGCTGTCTTCTGCATTTTCTAATTAACTGAGTTCTGTGTTGAGGTTCGCCATTCTTTATATTTTTCTCAGAAACTCCAACATATAAAAGAAGTTACCAATATGCTAATGGAGTGAAGTGAAGTCACTGTATCTAAAACTAAAGTAGATATGAAAGGAAGAACTAGATAAATGCTAGTGAAAAGCAAGCATTAATGTGATTAATTTTTATCATTCAATTAAATTCCGTGGCTGGTGTGCTGTCCCCCAAGCAGTGATACAATCTTAAAGTGTAATATAGGCTCAAGCTGAACAGCGAGTCTAAATAGATAATATTTAGTGAACTAATTTTAAATGTAAAGAAAACAGATAAGAAGCAATGAACCAGTGGGGGACGAAAGCCCTAGAAGCCCTTCCTGCTGGATCTGTTTCCCAAGCCTGACTGAAAGAGAGTCAACACTTTAAGAAGCTCAAAAGACCCATGCGGTTTTTGTTCTCATAATTACTACTCTTTTATGCGCCTCCATATTTCTGAACGAAAAGTGTGCAGTCAGTTCTTTATAATGACTTCTCAGCATTGTCATTTGGGATTTTCTTAGTATAATGTGCGTGCACACACACACACACACACACTCTTGAGGTTTGCCACCAAAATGTATTAAAAGTTGGCTTAAAAGTTTAATCCAAGAAATACTCTCCATTTGTTTAGCAGCATGGCACTGGGCATTCAGAATTCATCACAGGCCCTGATCTCACTAATGCTAGGTGTGACTAAATAGGAAAACACAATGAAAAAGACTAACTTCTTCCAGTGGTTTCAGTTAATGTAATTTATGGAGCAATCCTGCACAAGTGTAGTCAGAAGTAAGGATGAGGGACCAATCTGTTCACTTCATATTTTAATGCAAACCTTTCTAAATCACATTTCCTGAACCAAGGGGCAAAATTCAGAATTTGTCCTTCTGAATTTTGCAATGCAGCTCTCAAACCAAAACACATGTATAAAATCAGTATACCGTATATATATTATGGAAAAGTGTGCACAGAAATGCATTTATCATTTTAAATAACATACAAAATGCATTTTATTGTGGAAAATTGATTGCAAAAATGCATACAGTGGTACCTCAGATTAAGAACTTAATTGGTTCTGGAGGTCTGTTCTTAATCTGAAACTGTTCTTAACCTGAAGCACCACTTTAGCTAATGGGGCCTCTTGATGCTGCTGCTGCGCGATTTCTGTTCTCATCCTGAAGCAAAGTTCTTAACCTGAGGTAATATTTCTGCTTTATTGGAGTCTATAACCTGAAGTGTCTGTAACCTGAAGCATCTGTAACCCAACATACCACTGTATATTAGGAAAATACACATGAATTTTCACACTTTTTTAAAGTTTACAAACTGATGCAAAAATGGGGCAAGCTCAACTTAAGAGTGGGAAAAATGAGAGACACAGATTAACCCATCCCTACTCAGAAATAAATCTCATTAAGATTCAGTGGGGCTTACTGCTAGGTAACTGGGTATGGGATTGCAGCAACGAGCATAATGAACTTCTGCTGGACTGGGGACCCTGTATCTTTGTTATTAAAACATTTTGCACAAAACCAGGGGGCAGTCATTGTAGTTGCCTGTTATAGGGCATCTTGGTTTATGCATTTGGTGGTTTAGTACTTCCTAGAGGGTCAAAGTGATGGTGGGCACTGGAAGCAGGGCATGGAAGCATTGTGGGCACCTACTGGGGTCAGCTTCCCAGCTTTCATTCTATGTCTGGAGCTGGGCCTTTCCATTTGTAAGCTTCTCCTCTTCTTCCTCTGGCAATGCTAATAATAGCTGCTCCCTAAATAAATGCATGTTTGACTATAACTTTGGTCAGTGTTTACAAAGAAGGAGAACTAAATCATAAAGGAGCTCATAAAATTTGCACCGGGTAACTTCCAGGCCTTTGTAAATGACTTTCAGCTGCCTTGATGCAAATGATGTGGGGATGCATTTTTAATATACAGCACCTAACATTTAAAAAATATCACCCAGCAGGTTGCTTATTACAGAACATTATGATTAGCCACGGATTAGCTCTAGAAGGGAAGCTGCGAGTTGACAAATGACAATATTTTTACTAACGAATCAGGTGAGGTGCAGGTACTTGATAGCTAAATATAAAGGCTAATTGCATTCTAGCTGAAAAACAGAAGAAGATATGATTAATTTATGACCAATTTGTGTGGAGGATATAATCCTATTCTCTTTTGCTCGGGACTGAAAGCCATTAAATACAGTGGGACTCACTTCTGCATAGGCATTCAGAGGATTGTGTTGCACAATGACCTCCATGTAAATTTGTTGCAGAGTCTATCTCTGTGATATAGCTTCAAGAGGAAACAAGCTGTAGGGTTGAAGGCAAATAGGTATCTGTTCACTCTGGTTGCTTCCTCACAAGGTTTCTTTCCCTTTTCTGCCATCTTTTTAAATCTTCATTCCCTTTTCACTACACATCCTTATGACATAATTGTCAGATGTATTATTTCAATTGATTCCTTTTTTAAAAAATTACATCCTGCCACTGGGGAAAAGAGAGAGAGAGGAGAGAGAATCCAACCTGTTTATCAAAATAGCAAGACAATATTTTTGGTATAAAATATCAAACAACATAATAACAAAACCGTAAAATACATTAAATCGGCATTGTAATAAAACTGCAGAAAATGAGCACTGCTGCTGGGCACTGGGGGCATGGTGTTGACCTGAAAGTATTGAACATGGCTGAGAAATCCAAGTGAACCAACAGGGCTGCTTTGCCCCTTTCCATCTGTGGACAAATGACTATTTTCTTATTTAAGCATCTTCTCTCTTTTGTGCGCTTAAACCAATGGGGGAGGAACTTAGTTCACAGCAAAACTCCATGAGTATCAAGTCAAATGCTTTCCCCCCTCCTCCCCTAATGTAAAAGGGGTCAGGAGAGGCATGAAGCAACCTCCTCAGGCTGCTTTGGATGGATATAGAAAGGTTGAGAAATTTCCCTTCATCTATTGTTGAGTCAGGGCTTTGTGATCAAGAGAGCCTGTGGTTATGGAGGCTGGTACACTGTAGTTGCACTCCTCTTTGGTACTTCCAGGCTAGAAGAAGATATATAGCGCTCATTAATGCTTGCTGAGCAGCTATGACCTTTACTTCAGGCCTGTATTCCTCATTTTTAAAACTGGGAGGAAAGTCAACTTACAGTGCAACCCTATGCATATCTGCTCAGAAGTATCACTGTGTTGTATTCAACTAAATTGTAGCCAGAGTAAGCCAACTGAAATCAATGAACTTAAGTTAGTCATTACCTTTAAGCGTCTAGCCTGAGAAAAACAAGCATTGTATGACAGCCATTGAGTACTCCCAGATAACTGTATATTTAAAGTATAAAGCAGGGAGTAGCCAACATTGGACTCAGCTAGATTGGTAAAGAAAAAGCATTTTATATGTGTTGTATATGTGATATAACACTGTGATGGCGCTGTGGAGTCTTGAGTTCTGTCTTTCCCTACCACAGTGGTGGCCAAACTTGGCCCTCCAGCTGCTTTGGGACTACAATTCCCATCATCCCTGACTGCTGGTCCTGTTAGCTAGGGATGATGGGAGTTGTAGGCCAAAAACAGCTGAAGGGCCAAGTTTGGACACCACTTTCCTTGTCTGAGTTTACAACACATTTAGCTGAATCACTTCTTTGATGTGTCTAGATCTAGCCCTCCAGATATTGTGGACTACAATTCCCAGCAGCTAGAATGCCTAGGGATGATGGGAGTTGTAGTTCAACATATCTGGAGAGTTGCTCTGGTATAAACAGAAGCAGCTCATTGGGTGGTCAGAGTCATTACTCTTGTATCTGGGCAGGTGGGTTGCTGTTGTTCACTGGGAATGGGAGCAGTGATGTGGCTCCTGCCTGGGAATGGCAGCAGTGATGTAGCTCCACCTCACCTGGCAAGTTTCTCCCAGAGGAAAACATGCACAGTATGTCAAGAACAACAAATAAAACCAGAAACACGAAAAGAGCACATTTAAAAAAAGTCAGTAACAATATGGATCCAAGCTTGGTGCCGATAGAAACATTAAAAAAAACCTATTTAGTAATCTTTGCACTAGGCTGGAAGAAAGAAACAATTCCTTTGTTGTGGCAAATAACTTAAAAGCATGTAATTAAAACTGGACATTTTACATGATGAAAATCGTGAGCAATTTAAAGTAGCTGGTGGGAATGTTTATTAGCAAAAAACAAAAAAAAACCCCAACCTAAACAAAATGTGAAAAAGTTGCCATCCCATATGCTTAAAAGACCTTACTTTTTGTCTGTAATATACAGAGCCATTCACATGCCTCCATCTTGGATCCTTATACAAAGGATGTACTGTATTCTTTATTCCAGTTCCTAGTCTTCACATGCCCAGCCTGCCAGGTTAACTGCTTGCATTTGTCTCATTGTACCCTGAAACCAACCCAGAAATGTGGTTTTCCATTAAGTATCTGGTTGGTCACCATGAGAGTAAATGGACTAAATGGGCCTTTGGCTTATCCAGCAGACCTCTTCTTATTTTCTTCAATTGCTCAGCTTTTGTATGAGATCAATCACATTTCAGACGACCTACCTGCCTACAACCCCAGCACTCACCTACCAGCCAAACATGTATGTCTTGGGACCATGTTGCTGCTTTGATGGCACTAGTAGTGCCAAGTGGCAAGTGGAACACACACACACACACACACACACACACCTGCCTCCAACATGTGACCCACTGCATAACTACAAATATTATTGGTTTCCAGCCATTTCTCCTGAGTCCACTGACCCCCTTTCTGTTGGAGGGTGAAACTATGTGTGCCATATAGACTGTCATGAGCATTGTTAAGGGGGTATTTCAGGGTCCCAGAACCTGTGTTTGCGCCAAACCCTCAGTTGCCTGCTCTTTTCTCCCACTTTCTGAAAATCTTTAAAAATAAGGACAGCTTTACTCACAGGATGACTGGGCACAATGCAAAGCCCAGTGTTGGCGAGATACTGTTTATCCACCATCTTAATTTGCCCAGAGACATCTCTACATATATATTGGAATATGTTAATTTTATGCAAATTTATGCCAGCCGCTCTGTGCCCTTTACGTGTTTAGCAACATCCCTGTGGCTGCCCTGAGAATATTCAGCTGCTCCCAAGGGTGTTCCATCACCAGGATTGAACTAAGATTCAACTGCCAGGTCAGATAGCTTCTCCTTTACTTCAGGCAGTAATATATCTTCAGCTTATCCTGATATTAACTCAGTCATAAACTTGCACTTTGCAGTTTGCCCCACAAAGCAGAAGTTAGTAGAAATGGAAAGACCTTGGAAGTCGAACGGAATCCGTTCCGGAAGTCTGTTCAACTTCCAAACCGTTCAGAAACCAATGTGTGGCTTCCGATTGGCTGCAGGAAGCTCCAACAGCCAATCGGAAGCCCTGTCAGATGTTCGGGTTGCAAAGAACATTCGCAAACTGGGACACTCACTTCTGGGTTTGTGGCGTTTGGGAGCCAAAATGTTCGACTCGCAAGGCGTTTGGGATCCAAGGTATGACTGTATAAAAAAATGTGGGGAAGAGACAAAGATCTGGGGCAACAAGTGATTTGGGGTTTAGGCCTCTTGACCCTTTCTGATAACCCCCATGCTGTATGGCATTTATGGTTTCAGGATTCCCCCCCCCCCCACAACCATGATGATGAAAAGCTTGTGGTTTTTTTTTGCTTTTCGCAGAAATGTCAAAGGTTTTTTTTGCATGGGGGGGGGCGGGTTGCCTGACAATTGCATTCTTGCTTACAATAATAAATCTTTCTTTCTTTATTATTGTTTTTATTCTTCTTCTTCTTCTCCCTTTTAAAATAAGAACACAACTTTTTTTTTACTCATGAAACAAGGTCAGCCCTTGTGGCAAATTGACTCAAGTATTTGTAGATAACACACACAAGCTAATCTCCCTTTCTCTTTACAAGACATTTTTGTGGAAATCCAGAATTTATGCTTAATACCGACACTGTTGATTTCTCTCTTTAGGATTGTATAACCACCAGATGTCTCTAAAGCCATATTCTCTCATAAACATTTTATGCTTTTGAAGATGCTGAAAATCTTGGATTTATATGACTGTTATATCTGTCTACCCAGGGATCAAAAACTCTATTAAAATTATCCCAACTGCAGAGTCAGAAAATTTATTTAGCTGAGCAGGTAAGTTTAAGAATTTTTAGAAAGTCCTTATTTAATCTATATGTTTTAAATTCTAATAAAATGATTCCCCTCTGAGGCAGAAGATGAAAAACCCTTTAGCTGTGGCTTGATTTTTATTAAAAGTGCAAGTTAAACATAGTATGAAATAGAGTGGTACTCCGTGCTCTCTCCCCGATGAAATAGGGCTCGTTTATCAAGAGTTTATCCATTTTTGTGAATATCTTTCTGTTATACAGTCCCACCCCGCGAGACATTAAAAATGAGCATGACATTTCAGCTAATTAGGAGACACATCAGTGTATTACTTTTATATAAAAAAGGGATAAGTTGAAAATAAAATAAAAACACCAGGGAGTTCAATAGAACTTCTGCTCTGTTTTCAATGCATTCATCCTTAGATGATACACATACTCATCAATGGGGTTTTAAAACAGCTAGCCCAGGGGTAGTCAACCTTTTTATACCTACTGGCCACTAATGCATCTTGCTTGATGGTAAAATTTCCTTACCGCCCACAAGCGCTCGATGGACGGAGGATTCAGCTTGTGCCGTAGAACCCCCCTACCGCCCACCTAGAATCCTGAAACGCCCACTAGTGGGCAGTAGGGACTAGGTTGACAACCCCTGAGCTAGCCCACTGAAAGGATGGACTCTGACATAGGTCCAGCAACCTTGGTCATAAATCTAGATGGAATGCTTGAAAGAAATGATCATCACCCCATTTCACATATACAGACTTCATAATAAGCACATTAACTAAATATTAAACAAATTTATTCTCCTGCTTCCAAATGCAATTATGGTTAAGATGGTACACAGATCCTTTCCTAGTCAGCTGTGTGTGTGTGTGTGTGTGTGTGTGTGTGTGTGTTCAGCTATTTTCAACTTCCCTTTAGCTGGCATGACATATTTGGGACAGCTATCCGTATCTGTGATTTTTACAAAGTAAATTTGAATCACTATCGTGTATTTCATGCTCAGCTGCCTTAATTGCACATCGTGTTACCAGCACAGGAGGACGAGCACCACGATAAATTGTAGAACTGAACAATTGTTGCACGTTGGCTTAATTGTGCAATAGAATGCTCAATTAAGTTGCTTTTATTTTGCAAATCCAATTATGATAATCTTAACATTGCCTCCACTTTGGGAAATATACTCACAACAGAGAATGTGTGGGGTTTTTGGCTCAGAAAATGGAAATTGACTTATAATTCCTGTCTGAGGCCTAAATTTGGCCTTGCGGCCAATGAAAATAACCTCTCTCTGTGCGAATCCTTTTGCATTCTCCAACCTTTGTCTTTATATTCCATGTTACCAAGTGTGTTAGAATTGTATTGTTTCATGTAGCATATTAGACAGCACAAGGTTGAGACAGAGAGAAATATTCCTAATGCAAGTATAATTCCCTGACAGCACTGAATGATTTATCCTATTATTAACTTCAGTTCATGTCATTAATGAGTTAATGTGGTGTGTGAATCCCACAGAAGGGTGATGAAAAATGAACGTGCTAATCAATATTTTGCAAAATTTTAAAAACCAGTTTGGGGGGAATCAGTCATCGTTAAACGTAGATAAAGGCCTAATAAATCAAAAATAATGGAATACTCCATTTCAATGGGAAACACTGAAAAATTATGAGAGAGGTGAAGTAATGAAGTATGAGAATGTTTAGAAAATGAAATTGTCATGGAAGGCCCAGGCGGTGATAAACAGAAACCCATCAGTCGGTTGTTCTGGCACTTCTTCACTTAAGATGGTCTGTGCTTTGGGGCAGAGGAATGTAGTAAAATGAGAAAAATGAAATAACTGATTATGGTGATACTTCAGTACATGCCTCAGCAAGCACTTTGTTTCATGAGGGACATTATACAGTGCATAATATTGAGCAAACAAAAACAGGAATTATAACTTCTCTTCCTTGGTTGTTACTTTCCATGGTGGTGTTTAACTTTGTTCTACGAAAAGTCATGGGTGTGCACTTCGGACCTCAATCCCTTTGTATGTTTTGCCTGATCTCATGACATATGCGTCCTCCCCCACTGTCTTCAATTCAGTCCTATTTAGGTTGTGGCTCAGAAACTTTTAAAAACTTCGCCAATGCCTTATCTGAAATTGACATTATGGTTGTTAATCAGAACTTCTTAAAATGATACTGTCTAACTTAAGAATCTGTTCCGAACATAAAGACAAACACACATTGTACCATTTATGATGGGTGCTGTGTGTATATAAATTTCAGGCTTTTCCTGACAAATTACATACAAGTAGCAACTAGGAAAGGATTAAATACTTGCTCAAATGAATTTTGAAGAGAAAAAACACAACACGAGGAAGCAGCTCCTATTCGTGTAAAACTGGGCCTGAATATGCTGCTAATATTGAGAATGCCATGCCATTGGCCCACATAGAACACATTGTAGTAATCTACCCTGGAGGTTACCAGTGCATGGATGCCACAGGTTAGGCTATCCCTGGCCCATAATTGGTTTTAGTTGTATTACCATCTCAAGCTGATAGAAAGCACTTCTGGCCACTGACCGGACCACTAGTAACAAAGATGGTTGGTGATTTTGTAAAACTTTGTTAATTTTGTGGGAATGTTTAGGGCATAGCTATCAGCGTTTCACCTTTTCAAAGGGAAATCCCCTTATTCTGAATAGGATTCCTATTCAGGAAAAGGGGAAAGTTGACAGCTATGGTTTAGGGAGACAGGAGAGAATATATTGTTTAATAATATCCTTCCTAACTTGCATTAGCAAGTTCTATGTCTTAGCAGAGTTTAAACATTCCCCTTTAAAAGTGGTTTGCTTGTTGCAGGTCCGTCTGAACTTCTCCATATAAGATCCCTGGTAAGATCACTTTTTGTCCTTCTTAAAAAGAATAAACACACACTGGCGGAGGAACGGGGGTGCGGAGGGAGCAGACTGCCCCCGGCACCACTATTCCAGTAGGTTGCCATCGTGGCACCCCCTGACACGCTGCACACCCCTGTGCGTGCCAGGCTCCATGGCCCTACAGGTGGCCCGGCACACCCCCAGAATGCATGCCACGCCCTTGTGGGCGGTGTACCACGCCCCCGGGATGCATGCCACACTCCCTGGGGCACACACCATTATGTTAATGTTTCATGGCTTTGAATTTTGCTTATTGAAATTTTTTGGTAAGCCATCTTATGTATTTGGTTTTGAATTAGCATTTGAATTAGCTGATGCAGAAATCATAAAAATTGTACAGAATATGTACACACATGAAAGATTCAGTGTTCAGCGTGTTTTCAGTGTGAGAATACCAACAAATGTAGTTTCTGAATTGGGCCGCTTTGAAGCACTATCTGGATTGTATTTTGAGAAGCAAGTCAAGTTTTGGTTAGCCCAGCTGAAAGAGTTTCAGATAAATTGAAAGATTAAAGAATATTGGGTGTCTGAAATGATAAATGGTACAAAGAGGTTTCTGTATGGGGAAAAATGGTGGTACTGAAGTGATATTTATCTATAAGAGTAAGAGACAAAATTGTTCGTGTATTTACCTAAAGATTATTGAAAAATGAAATCTCAACATCTTCCAGAAGATCTTTATGAGATTCAGATTAATATTGGCTCATATCCACTGCTTTTGCTCACAACACCAAACTCCATCTTAGATGCATCTGAGTCAGACTGATCTGTGATTGATTTTGTGAAATGTGAATTTATGCGATTCACACAAACTAACCCATGAAGAATCAAGGCTGTCCCTAAAAATATGCAGGACTTTAGACAGTGAAAGACTTTCATCATTACAAACTAATGCCTAGATTTGTTTGGTGTCTCCTTTATTAAGAGTGTTATTCTTGGTATTGATTCAAAAACTTTAAAATCTGCTTTGCAATTATGGCTTAGTTCAGTTATAAAAACACCATCTCTCCCTCCCTTTTAAATGTTAACTTTTATGGAAGGCTTCTGTTTGAGATAAGTTTTTCACATTTTAGAACGCAAAGCAACCAAGCCATGACTCATTTAAGTTCATGGTAGCTCATATATTTTCATTAAAAAATGTAGCATTATAAATTTCAGAGAGGAAGTGTATATTATCCAAGGACTCTATTGATTGTATTGTCTGTACCCTGTATTTGACTCACTGTTAAAAGAGTTCACTCACCATCAAAGTCTTCCAAAACATTGGCATCTATTCCATACCACTTTACTGCTGGAGGTTTACTGTCTTTCCAATGTAGAGTTGTCAAAATACGAGCAATGACTAACATAAATGAAACCCACTTTTAAGCGAGTTCTTTCAAAATGTTAGTAGGGGTGGTGCCGAGAAGAGAGTTAGTAACACCTCCCCATGGTGTCTTCGACCTAGGTGATATAGTTTCAACAGTTACAAAGATTCTTATAGGGAAACTCACTGAGGTTTCAGTAACTGGTTTCATTGATTTGCTGTGCCTCAATAAGTCAGCAGATAAATTCTGAAATAGCAGAATATGTTGCCCATCATGCTTTAATGATTTGACAATTCTGTGTTGTTGTTTTCGTATCTCTAAAACATAGAAATTTAACTACGGTGTCTGTGAGCTTGCCTTAAATTTTTTTGGGGGGCTGGGGTCTTAGTATTTCAGCATATTCACATTTTTCAGTACTTTTTTGAATTTCTCATGAGTTATTTCAAAAGACTTTTTAGCAGTTTTCACAGGAGATGCATGGGACTAGGGTGACCACTTGTGCATCAACACTGACGGGACAGAAGAGGTCACATATTTGCATTATGTTTCGATATGAGGGGAGACTGAATAGGTGACTAGTGTACCTGCTAAATCTGCTGTGCAGGTGCAAACTGATAAAGGGCCCTTTTTTTTGAGTTTCTGTATCAAGACGCCTGCTTCTTGGGAGAAAAGTAATGATAAACCTAGATAGCATCTCAAAAAGCAGAGACATCACCTTGTCGACAAAGATCCGTATAGTTAAAGCTATAGTTTTCCCAGTAGTAATGTATGGAAGTGAGAGCTGGACCACAGAGAAGGCTGATCGCTGGAGAATTGATGCTTTTGAATTATGGTGTTGGAGGAGACTCTTGAGAGTCCCATGGATTGCAAGAAACTCAAACCTATCCATTCTGAAGGAAATCAGCCCTGAGTGCTCCCTGGAAGGACAGATCCTGAAGCTGAGGCTCCAATACCTTGGCCACCTTATGGGAAGAGAAGACTCTGGGAAAAAACTCTGATATTGGGTAAGATTGAGGGCACAAGGAGAAGGGGATAACAGAGGACGTGATGGTTGGACAGTGTTATAGAAGCAACCAACATGAATTTGACGAAATTCTGGGAGGCAGTGGAAGACAGGAGTGCCTGGTGTGCTCTGGTCCATGAGGTCACGAAGAGCCGGGCACAACTAATCAACTAAACAACAACAACAATCTCTAAACCATACTTGGCTTATGGTGGACTCAAATGGTGGACTGTCCTGTGCTAGTCATGCTTTAGGCTACAATGCTAGCCATGTCTATTCAGAAGTAAATCTCAATGAATTCAGTGGGGCTTACTCCCAGGTAAGTGGGGTTAGGATTGCAGCTTTAGCTATGATTGGCAAGCCCTTTAATGATGGATTTCCTCTTTTCAGAAACTTTCAGATCTCCAGAGGAGCAGATGATTAAGCCAATAAAACTTTTTTAAAAAATCAGTATTACTAATAAATGCAAGCATCTGCCAAGAGTGGGTGGCAGAACTATAAAGTGTTACCTTCCATAATAGTCTTTCCTATTAATCTGTTTTAAAGATGTTTTCATTGTTTTAGTGCTGGTTGTTCGCCTTCCTTTGGGAAGAAGGATGAGATATAATTTTAACAACAACAATAATGTTCACATCCATCCCTCCTGTTTAATTTCTAGCCAACCCTAGAAATCTGCCCTGTTGTGTAAGATGAACTGTGATCAGCTGCTGAGGAATCAGCTTGGAGCAGATTTTTCTTGGTTGATTTTTATTTCGGTGGATGTCAATACCATTCAGATGTGTTGGCTACCAATCTTTTGATTTGGCTTTTAATAGTATTCTCTTTGGGCATTCAGTTTGTTTGCATTGTCTTCACTGCGCTGGCAGCATCCTGCTCCCCCAGATGTGCCACATTCTGCTTTCCCCCACAGGTAGAAAGAGAATTTTTGTAGTGGAGAGTCTCCTGTCCTCAAGGAGGTTCCCCATGCATTTTAGAACCTTGTCTAATCAGGGTCCCCACAGCAGGCTCCCCACAACAAACTTTTGACCTCCAACATGCGGAAAGCTGGAAATATGGAGAACGTCATGTTCCAGATGTGGCAGGGCTTGAAAGCATGTCCCTGCTTGCCATTGTGCAATGACGATTGCACATATAAACCGAACGCCCATGTGGAGCTTATTTTATGGGCTAATTTGCCCTTGTATGATTTAAGAAGCCAGCTTGAACTCTGTCAAGTTTTACTTCTGGAGGCTGTGTCCACACTTCTGTTTACTGTGCATTCCAGTTTCCAGTGCTGAGTTTTTAATTCGTGTTCGCACGTTGTGATCCAAAATGCGTATGTACTGTACTCAGTGGCGTAGCGTGGGTTGTCAGCACCCGGGGCAAGGCAAGTAATTTACGCCCCCTAACCCATGGATTTGCGCCCCCTAACCCTAACCCCCAGATGTTGCGCCCGGTGCAGCCGGCCCCCCCTGCACCCCCCACGCTGCGCCACTGACTGTACTTGTATCTGTTATAAAATACTCTTGATTGATGTGTTGCTTGTTTCCCCAAATGGCTTCAAATGGATTGTCTTCAGCCAAGGCATGAGCGCTTTTTCATAGGGTAAAGACACCCTCACCCATCTACACTCACCTGTGGGTACACAAACAGAAACAAATCTGACACTATTGAAGCTGTGCTGATGTGAACAGCTTGAGCAGAAGGAAGAGCTGTGAAATACATGGGGTGGGGGGTGGAAACAACTTGACAGCATTCTAAGGCAGTGAACACACTCTCAGATGCTACAGAAGGATTGCCACTGAGGGAGGGGGGACGGGGAGAGGTGGAACCTGCTGTGGTAAGGTGGAAGCTGTAAATGCTCCAGTGTGTGCACAGAAATCAACTCATAGTGCTTTGGATCCTAGCTAGTTTAAACAAAACCTAGTAGGGCAAAAGTATGTGTTAAACCAGTAAACACATAATGCCTAAAACACATTTGCCAGCTAAAACAAATGTGGGAGTGTGGGGGTTAGGAATTGCAAAGTAGGGCCATTGAGCTGAGCGGGGAGAAGAGAGAGGGGTGGGGTGGGGTGGGGAGAAGAGTGCTTAATTTGGTCACTAAATTAAGTGTTGATTCAGTCATTAATTTCCCTGTTATTTTCCTCTGTATCTGCATCAAAGCCTAACTGTGTGGACTAATAATTATACAATAGCAATGACTTCGTGGAGTCGGTGTGTGAAAAAAACAGCCAATAAGAATGATAAAAGAAAATGATAAAACACTCTCCAACTGATTATTAAAACATTGAAGAAAACATAGGATTAGGAGCGTCACACCTCCTTATTAATGTGTATAAAATATGTGTGTTTCCCCGTAATTATATGATTGTATTATAATCCAGTCTATAGTGATTTGAATATTCCTTTGTATTGTACTCTTTTATTAAAAATACCATTCTCAGATTTCCAGTAACTCAATAAAGGATTCCAGAAATACTTTTTATTAAAGACTTCTTTGGAATATAATTTGGTTAGAGACGTTTTATTCTCTTATCTCAGTTAAGAGTGAAATAAAATGTCTATTATATGAAAGCCTATCATGCTAGTTACCCACAACTGAAAATTAGCCACATTATTACCGTAAATCACACCGCTAGTTATATTTCAGAGACTATCCAATAATGAGACACAGTAACACAACCAGTCAATAAACTGCGTACTGGAAATTGTTAGTCTTTTTTAAAAGTTGTGTGAACGGATCAATGTTCATCTTGTTCACTTCATTATCCTATGAAAGTGAAATTGTGTTTATATAATAGCAATCATATAATTCTGAAAAGTAAACTATATCGAGCCTTCTTAGCAGTGATGCTAATATTACTCAGAACAGGATCAGAAAAAGTAGTTGTGTCTATTCCTAACCAACATTTGTTTAGGTATAAAAAGGATAAATAAACAGACCTGCAGTCTACTCATATAACATGCTCATTACACCCCTTACTTATCTTGCTAGCTGCCGGTAATTGGCATGATAAAGAGGGATAGATGCTTTGGATGGAATATTTTGTAAGGAATATCTAGAACTGTTAGTACACATTGGATATTTTCATATCAAATAAAAATAAATAAAAATTATTATTATTATCAAGCTAATGGATAAAGACTGAATTCAACATGAGCCAATGTCAGAAAATTGCACCCTGTCTCAGTCCCTAACTAACTCTGTTGATTAGAGCATGGTGCTGATAATACCAACATTGCAGGTTCAATCCTTGTATGAGACAGTGGCATATTTGGTTGGTCTAGATGATCCCCAGGGTCCCTTTCAACTCTACAATTCTATTAGTCTAAAAATGGGCTAAAGTAGGCCTATGGCCATGAATCAATCTTTACCTCTTGTGTCTGGATTTTGGATACGGATCAGTTTTTGGTTTCCATGAGCAAGGGCCGTAGCTCAGAGATTGAAAGCTGGGTGCTTTTTTTTACCTTTATGTCACAGCTGAATGCAGAAGAGTAACGGGAGGCAGTATGTGGGGAATCTCCAAGGGCACCCTCATGGAAAGAAGGCTCAGAGCCAGGGGACTGGTGGTGGGGCGACAATGAATGATCAGAGGAAGAAGAGGGAGCAGAATGGGAAGATGAGGTCCACTTATTTCAGCAGACCTTAGACATAACTAACAGTAGGCTCCTCCTGGCAACCTGCTTTGTGAGCATTCATCTTGATGTGCTTGCACAAAGTTTGTGTGGAGGCTAGATGATATCTAGCCTTTAATGAGCATTTGTTCTGGTTTGTTTGTGGGCAGGTTATACAACATTGAGCATTCGTTCTGCATTCATCCTAATTTGTTTACAGGGTGTTATATGACTTCTTGTTAATCATTCGTTCTTCCCACATTTTTCAATGCATATCCCTGGCACTTTTCTAACCACAAAATACAGTTCCATCCATATATATATGGTGATGATGGTGGTGTTTGTTTTGTTAAGCAGACAGAGTGCTTTAATCCACTTTAATTTCACAGACATAAATTCCCTCATGCGCTTGAATGGCTCCTGTGAAATGCTGAGAGTCTGGAGGCGCCCATTCTCTGCCTCGTTCAGCTGTGGATCACCATGTACTGAGAAACCAAGTGACTAATATTCATATCTAAACCAGGCCTGTCCCACTAACAGCCAACATAGAAGCACTTTCACACACTGAATACAATGTAGAGAAGACGGTGAGTGCGTAAGATCCATCGAGTCACGGGATTCAAGCATATCCTCCTTTTTATTTTGACTTAGTGTCCATCATCAAGTGGCTTAGTTTGGACAATTCTCTAAACTGCAAGTAGCCAACATGGTTCCCTCCACATGCTGTTGGACTACAAGTCCCATCAGCCCCAGTCAGCATAACCAGTGGCCAGGCATGATGGATATTATATTCTGGAACATCAGGAGGGCACCATTTTGGCTACCCCTGCCCTTCTCTATATGTGGTCACCAGGGACTGGTGTTAGTGAGTCAAAACATGGTACAAGCATGAGAGTTGGGTAGGGTTTCATTGGCACTGGGCCAAAGTACTATATCCCCGGTTCAGGGGAAATTAACTGCATTTTCATGAATTTGCATTTTTTAATTGAAAGATGGTGCCTATGTGCTATGTAATAAATAGATGAAAACAGATAAGCAGCAAGTAAGCATCTGCTTCACTATAAATAAGCACTAAGTTACTAGCCCAGGGAGCTTATATAGCTTGGCCATATGAAAAGGAGGTCAGAGCTTCTGCACCTTCCATAGTTATGTAGACGAGGGGATTCTCAACATGTGTTCCTGTCTTGCAACTAGGAAAGGTGAGGAACTGCATCCTCCTTTGTAACTGGCCATCCCAATGACATAGCAAGGCAAGAAACATTTTTAGGAGCCCAAGCCTCACAAGGTCATCATCATAATCATCTATCAGCTTTAGGGGCACTCTCAGAAGCATCTGGTTCAAGCTAAAATAGGCTTCAATGCCTGTTAACACTCCTTCTTGCATCCGCCAAGTGTCAGTGTGGTAGCAGAGATTCTCCATGGTTTCCATTCTAGGGAAATTAATAGCCTTGCCATGTTCACAAGGTGATGCCAATTACACGGCAAAATGGAAAAGCGGCAAAGAAAAACGAATTCAAGAAAAAATGTATTCAGAATGTTTGGTACGCATGGCTGGATTAGAACCCAGAGATGCTGAATTATCTGCCTACATTTAAGGCTGCAGTCTAATGCACACTCACATTGAATGCAGTGGGTAAACGTGCTGAGGACTGGAATGTGAAATGCTAAGGAAGTGATAAACAATGCAGCTGGTCAGTGATGTTTCTCATGCTGTTTCAGTTGCGAGGCACTTGTGGTCCTCCAGATGTTGTGGGACTCCAATTCCCACTAGCCCCAGCCAGCATGGGATGGATAAACACTGCAGAAGTGGGGAACCAGATGTTGCAGTTTAGCGACATCTGGTTTCCAACCCTGATCTGTTTATGCATCTACCTTTCCCCCCTTGCTCTAAGGCAATCCTAGAGTCCTCCTTGATAAAGCAGGTGAGGGAAGAAGCTGGACCAGGGGAACAGGGAAGAAACAGGGGTGTACCTAGGTGTTGGCTAGGTTGATGCCTGCCAAGGGCGCAGGCCTAGGGGGTACAAAATAAACACACCTCTCTCCTGGCTTCTCCTCCGCTGCTCTGTGCACAGGCTCATCTGGACAGATCGGCAGAGGAATCCGGTCACTGCAGCAGTGGGGCTGGGGTGCTGATACATCTCCTTACCAAGGGCGCAAGGGATTTGGGGTCCCAGATATAGCTCACTGCCAAGGGCACAAGGCAGCCTAGGAACGTCTCTGGGCAGCAGAAGTCACTGTTCCATCATATCACTTCTTCCACTGTTTTAAAGAAATATGCAACATCTTCAGGTTATGACTTGGCAATCCTAATGACAGATGAGTTCTTTTGTTATGTTATTCACCTGCAAATATATTGATATCACTTACTGAAACAGCTTAGGATCAGTCATCGTATGATGAATCACTATGGATCATCAGCTTTTCAACCACTGAAGGCAAATAGCCCCCAAAATGGATTCCAAACTGGGAGGTGATCAGAAGTAATGGTCTGTGATGACACCCTCCGTGATGACTGATGTTAGCCAATTAAATGGGTGAACTCACCCACAGAAAATTGATGGAGATGGCTATTTGTGTTCTTAACACTGTTTACATTAAGCCAAATGCTGGTTACATTAATCATTCCAAGCCTGCAATCATTTTTGTTTAAAGGCTGAAAATATGAATAAACAAATAAAACATGGCACATCATGATGCAGTTTATGCACTGGGTTTGCAGAT